>NC_069375.1:30885000-32085000 GCF_021730395.1 Mercenaria mercenaria | reverse complement strand
TTTACAAAAAATTAAACGGGGTTTAACAAGCCCTTACCCAAAGATTTCTAAGTAAAAAGGGGCCATAATTCGGGGCCAAAAATTTTGAGGGAGTTTGTACCTTCCCTAAAAACGGGCCCCGGGTGAGGGTAAAAGGGTTTTTAAAATTTTTCCAAAGTTTTAATTCAAAAGACTTGTCAAAATAAAAACTGGTACGGAATTTAAACCCCCGATTTCTAAGAAAAAAAGGGGCCCCAAATTCTCCCCCAAAAACCTTAAAGGATTTAAAGTGCTCTTCCCTTAAAATGGACATGGGATGGAAACAAGTGCCCCAAAATTTTTAAAAAGCTTTATCTAAAAAGACTTTGGTAAATATAAAACTGGTACAAAAATTTTTAACCCAGATTTTTTAAAGTAAAAAAAGGGCCATTTTCACCCAAAATCCTTGATGGAGTTATTTGCTCCTTGCCTATAAATGGACGGGGATGGTAAACAAGTTTTTTGAAAGTTTAAAAGTTTTATCCCCCAAAAGGACTTTGTCAAAATATGAATTTGGTAAAAAAAAATTTAACCCCGTTTTTTCTAAGTCGAAAGGGGCCCAAAATTCAGCCAAAATCCAAAATGGAGAAAATGTACACTTGCCTATAACGGCCATGGTGTTTGGTAAAAAGGGGTTTTGAAATTTTAAAAAGTTTTATTTTAAAAAAATTTTTGTCAAAATTGAAGGGGTACAAAAAAACTTAACCATGTTTTAAACAAAAAAAAGGGGCCCTAATTAAACCCAAAAAATCCTTGATGGATTTTTTGTGCTCTTGCCTATAACGGGCCCATGATGAGGGAAAAAAAAGTTTTTAAAAAGTTTAAAAAGTTTTACCCTAAAAAGATTTTGGGTAAAAAATTTGGACGGGTACGAAAAATTTAAAACCAGGTTTTACGCCGAGGGCCCGTGGGTGAGGGGGAATAGCTCTTTTCTTAGTTTGTCAGCAAAAAATCACAATAATTTGTCAATTTTAGCTTTAAATTTTAAACTTTTGAATACATTGAACGTAATCGAATGCGGGAAAAAGTTCGATCGATCAAGAGCTATAGAAAAAAATTTTTAAAAATTTTTTTGGACCCGATTAAAAAAGGTACATAGACGAAAAACTATGACACTCTTAAGCCATATTTTTTTCCGGTATTCAAAAAATTAAGCGTGTTTTTTCAGACTATTTTTGAAAAAAAAAAAAACAAACTAGGATCAATTCTGTCCCAAATTTAAAAATAAAGATTTGTTTTCAAGTCAAAAAAGAAGGTGGATAATTGCAAAATTTTCCGATTATGCGGGGGTTAAATTTGTTGTTTTTTTTTTACGTTTTTTCCCAAAAAAGGTTTCGGTCACCCCAGACTGTGGGCACTGTGATTAAAATGTCCCCCAAATCCAAAAATTAGGTTTTCCCATGTACAGAGATTTCAATTTTTTTTGAAACGCACATAGGGGGAATCTTTTTTCCATCCAAAATTTTCACTTGGGGAAAAAGACTTCAGATTCTTTATGAAACGCAACCCCCGGAAAATTTTCGCATGACAGTTTTTCCATCATGGGGAAACATTTTGCCAAGGGAAAATTTAAAAACCCTTGATGAATTTGGCAAAATTATGGAACCGGACAAAGGGAAAAAACGGGACGGCAATGACGGATGAAAAGCGCAACCTATAGTCCCCCCAAACTGGTTTTTTGAACCCGTAGGGAACTAATAAAATAAAAAACTGGTTTGAGATATTTTTTTTTTTTCCTCAGCACTGAAAAGGACTATACGCAGTATATACAATACAACAACAAAAATTTACAATTTATTTTACAGTGTATAATGATGTTTTAAAGACAAATGCATATGAATAGTACATAATCTGAAAAATGATAAGAAAAGATTTATTTTTACAACAAAGTACAGAAAGAAAAAGAGGGACCCTGTTAATAATGGGATCAAACCCGGGAGGTACCCCCGTAAAAAAGTAAAGCAAAGACAACCAGTCTTTCACATCTTAGTGGTTAAGAAAAAAATTTTGAGATGGAGATTGTCTGAAGTTTCCAAATCTAATAGGGTTATAAAAGAATTTAAGTTTGAGAAAAAAACAAATTTAAAGGAAAAAAACCCCCCAAAAGCTTTTTTAATTTGAGTGCAGAGAAAATTTTAAAAAACCCCCTATCTTTAAAGCTTCCCTCTCCCCAAATGGCTTTTATTTTGGAAATCAGTCTGAAAATTTCATTTTCAAAAAAGGTTTTAACTGATAAGGTTTTAAGCCTTTTAAAAACAGCTTTTGAAACATCTAACTTTAACAAATTTTTAAATAATTGTAAGTAAAAAAAAATTTTAGTAGGCAATTTGCCCCCTGGAAAAATTTTTGCAAGGCAATTTTGGACTCAAAATCAAAAAAGTTCAATATAATTATAGAAAACCTTTTAAACATTTTTAAAAATTTGAAGAAAAAAATTTTTAAAAAAACCCAAAATTTCAAACCTTTAAATGACTAGAGCCGAAAAAAAAAAAGGGGGGAAAAGTCAAGAAATGCAAAAAATCCCCAGCAAATTAAGGGGGAGTGAACGAAAACAAAAAATATCCTCCTTTAAAAAAAGGTATGAAGTTGGAGAAATTTGTTATTAGACACAAAAAAATTTTTATTGATTTTGGAGAAATTTCCCTGTTTTTTTTCCGTTCCAACTACGCATTAAAAAAGTAAAAATGGGCGCCAAAAAAAATTACTTTCGAATTTTGTCATTTTAAAAGCGGGCCTTGACCCCTTTTTTTGTTTGTCCCCTTTATTTTTACGCAAGTCTTTTTTTGTGAAAATTTCAACCAAGTTTTTTTGAATTATATCAAAGAAAAAACGGCCCAAACAAAGAATTTGCCCCAAAACTTTTAGGTGTAGTAATTTAAAACAGGGGGAGGCGACTGATTTCCCTTTCAGGCGCATGATAAAAGGGGGAATTGAAAACCCTAGAAGCTTTTTCTGATGCAAAAAAAAAAAGGGTTTATTGATCCCCTTCCCCCCCCCCCCCCCCCCCCCCCCAGCCTCTCCTAGAAACCCTTTTTCATACAGGGAAATGAAAAGCCCAAAGATTTGTTTTTTACAAGGAAGGTGACGATAGACATGATACCCCTTTAAAAACAGCCACTGATAATGAAATAAATGTATCACTAGATTAAATTTTAGGCAAGGCTTTTTGGGAAAAAAAATAGCCAGAAAAAGGGGTGACAGACTGACCCAAAAGACACAACGCTTTTAAGTCATACATAAACTGAGCATAAAAAAAGGGCTAATTCACTGACCTTTATGTTTCAACCCTTTGACCCAAATTTTTATTAAAACTGGGAAAACCAAATTTTAACAAAATTACAACAAAAGTTGAAAAACAACAACAACACAATTGGGGTTGGGTAAAAAAATTTTGGCCCCTTCCAATCTAACTTTTAATATTTTAGATTTGGGCCCACAAATTTTTTTCTTTTTTAAACCGTGTTGCTTTGGGTTTAAAAAATGTAATTTGTTAATTTAAAAAATTTTTAAATTTTAAAACTTTAGCCTCATTTAAAGCCTGTCCCAAGGTGAACTTGTTTAAAATATACCCGATCATTTCAGTTTAAAAATGGATACATCTTTTTAAAAAAAAATAAATCTGGAAAAAACAACATAATTTTTTGATTAATTTGGTTTGGAAAAAAATAGAACTGTCACAGGAGTGACTCATACCCCAATTTTAAAACGGGCAGTAAAAGAAGAATTTTGGGAAAACCCTTAAGAAAACTTAAAAATACTTTAGGTATTTTATCCTGGGCTTCCACATATAAATTTAAAATAGTATAAAAACTAGTATAGTAATACCCTTTAAAAATATTAAAATCTTAATATTAGAGACACACTAAAAAATGAATACAAAAAAGGGCTTAACCGAACCTGAAAACCAAAAGAAAAAGGTTTTAATTTTTACTAGGATTCTAATAAAAAAGAAAAAAAAAAACCCAAAATATTGAAAAACAAAAATAAAGGGTTTTTTAAAAAAAAGACTAATTTCCCGGAAATTTTAAAGGGGGAAAAAATCAGTACAAAAGTTAAACAAGAGGACCCCTTTATGGCCTGAAAACGCTCCCTCAAAACCCCCAAAGACCCCGTGTTGAACGAGTAAACGTTCGTTTTTTCTATTAAATTTTTTCATAGACCTAGTTTTGGCACAAGTGACCCAGATATTTAACAAGATAAAAAAAATTTTGACCGATTTTTTATGAAATCCAATTTAAAAATAAAAAACCCCTAGAGGTCACAAGGTTTTCTATTAATTTTACCTAACGACCCAGTTTTTGAGCTCATGTGACCCCCCTTTGAACTTGAACCCAGAATCATCAAAAAAGGGGAACAATTTTCACCCCAAATTTTTATGAAGGTTTAGAAAAAATTTTTGGGCCCCTAGAGAGGGCCCCCAAAGGTTTTTTTTATTTTTCGACCCCCCTGCCCCAGTTTTTGGGCCGCACAAAACTCCCTTTCGAACTTTACCTGAATCATCCCAAATGAACACTCTCCCCCAAATTTTTAGGAAAATCCATTTAGAAAAATGGCCTCTAGAAAGCACAAGGGTTTTTCTATTTTTTGACCTACCCGACCCAGTTTTTTTACCCCACTGACCCAGTTTCGAATTGACCTAGATTTTCATCAAGAAACATTTAAAACAATTTTTATGAAGATCTCTTTAAAAAAAAAAACCCCTAGAGAGGTCACAAAAGGTTTTTCCCATTTTTAGATTACTGACCTAGTTTTTGACCCACAAAGACCCAGTTTAAAAAATTTTCCCCAAAAATCCCTCAAGTTGACATTGACTAATTTTTTTTAAAAACCCCATGAAAAAAAATGGGCCCCAAAAGAGGGCAAAAAAGTTTTTTAAATTTTAGACCTACTGAACCCAGTTTTGAACCGAAAGTGCCCAGTTTCGAACTTGACCTGATATCATCAAGGGAACAATTAAAAACCCCAATTTTTTTTATGGGGGAAAATCCCTTGGAAATTGGCCTCAAAAGAGGTTTACAAGGTTTTTTTTTTTTAAACCCCCTGGGCCTAGTTTTTGAAACCCCCGTGGGCCCAGTTTCAAACGTACCTAGTATCAAAAAAGGTTAAAATTTGACCAAATTTTTTATGAAGATCCCCCTACAAATATGGGCCCCAGAGAGGTCAAAAGGGTTTTTTTATTTTTAGACCTACTGACCCATTTTTTACCCCTGGACCCCCGTTTCGAACTTGACCTATTAAACATCAAGGTGAACAAATTTTGACAAAATTTTTAGAAAAAACCATGGAAAAAAATTGGGGCCCCTTGAGAGTCCCAAGGGTTTTTCCCCTTTTTAAAACCTTTCGGAAACCCAGTTTTTGACCACTTGTGACCCAAAATTTCAAAAATTGACCGAGATATCATCATTATGAACATTCTGACCAACTTTCATAAAGATCCCATGAAAAATGTGACCTCTAGAGTGGTCACAAGCAAAAGTTTACGCACGGACTGACGGACGCACGCACGGACGACGGACGCCACGCGATCACAAAAGCTCACCTTGTCACTTTGTGACAGGTGAGCTAAAAAAGGTTACTTCCCTTTGGCTCTAAGCCAATCAGAATGAGATATAGTGAAAATACATCAAAATTAACCTTAAATTCTAGGTAAAAGGGGACACAATTCAAGAAAAACTAGAAAATGCTTTTGTAAAAAAATGCTTTTGCAAAGTCCTATAGGCAAGAAGTCAATAGGGGTTAGGAGCAAAAGTCAAAGAGACACTGATGGTTGGCTGCAATAGGGATCATCTACTTGGCATGTCCAATCATCCCGCTAAATTTCAACACTCCTGGCCTAGTGGTTCTCAAGTCACTGTTCAGGCTTCTGTGACCTTGACCTTTGATCAAGTGACCTCAAAATAAATAGGGGTCATCTACTCTGCAAGTCCAATCATCCTATTAAGTTTCAACATTGTAGGTCAAGTGGTTCTCAAGTCATTTCCAAAAAATGATTTTACATGAACAGGCCACTGTGGCCTTGACATTTAATAGACTGACCCCAAAATCAATAGGGGTCATCTACTCTGCATGTTCAATCATCCTATGAAGTTTCAACATTCTGGGTCAAGTGGTTCTCAAGTTATTGATCGGAACTGGTTATCAATGTTCAGGCCCCTGTGACCTTGACCTTTAACGGAGTGACCCCAAAAACAATAGGGGTCATCTACTCTGCATATTCAATCATCCTATGAAGTTTCAACATTCTGGGTCGAGAGGTTCTCAAGCTATTGATCGGAACTGGTTGTCAATGTTCAGGCCCCTGTGACCTTGACCTTTAACAGAGTGACCCCAAAATCATTAGGGGTCATTTACTCTGCATGAACAATCATCATATGAAGTTTCAACATTCTGGGTCAAGAGGTTCTCAAGTTATTGATCGGAAATGGTTTTCCATGTTCAGGCCCCTGTGGCCTTGACCTTTAACAGAGTGACCCTAAAATCATTAGGGGTCATCTTCTCTGTATGACCAATCATCCTATGAAATTTCATCATTCTGGGTCAAATGGTTCTCAAGTTACTGACCGGAAATGGTTTTCAATGTTCAGGCCCCTGTGACCTGACCTTTCACAGAGTGACCCAAATCGTTAGGAGTCATCTACATGTACTCTGCAGACCAATCACCCTATTAAGTTCAACATTCGGGTCAAGGGGTTCTAATTTACGCCCGGAAAAGGGTTTTTAAATTCGGGCCCCCTGTGACTTTGCCCTTTTAATGGAGTGCCCCAAAAAATCGATGGGGGTTCTTCTGCATGACCAATCATCCTTTTAAGTTTCAAAATGTGGGTCAAGGGGTTTCTCAATTTATGCGGAAATTTTTTCCATGTTCAGGCCCCGTGACCTTGACCTTTGACAGAGTGCCCCCAAAATCGTGGGGTCATTATCTGCTGCCAACACCCTATGAAGTTTCAACTTCGGGGTAAGGGGTTTTTAGTTATTGATGGGAAAGGGTTTTTCCCTGTTCAGCCCTGTGACCTTGCCCTTTGAAAATTGACCCAAAATCGGGGGTCATCTACTCTTCATGACCAATCATCCTATGAAATTTAAACATTCGGGTAAAAGTGGTTCTTTTATGATGGAAATGGTTTTCCTGTTAGGCCCCTGTGCCCTTGCCCTTTAAAAGAGGACCCCAAATCAATGGGGGTCATTACTTTCAGCCCAATATCCTATGAATTTCAACTTCGGGTCAAGGGTTCTCAATTTAAAGACCGGAAATGGTTTTCAATTTTTCAGGCCCCTGGACCTTTGCCTTTTAAAAGGGAGTGACCCCAAAATCGTAGGGTCATTACTTGCATGTACAATCTTCATGAATTTTAAAATTTTTGGGTCAAGGGGTCTCTTTTTATTGATCGAAAATGGTTTTTCAATGTTGGGGCCCCTGTGCCCTTGACCTTTGAGGGGTGCCCCCAAAAAACAATGGGGGTCGTCTACTCCAGCCCCACAACCCTATAAGTTTGAATTTCAGGTCAAGGGTTCTCCAGTATTGCTGGGAAATAAAGTGGAGTACGGACGGCGGACGGACGGGCAAAAACATTGTCCGGGGGGGAGAATAATTGGGTTGGATTTAGACCTTGGTCACATGAGGTGGGTGATGAGGTGGAACACTTTTTTAAGTCTAATAAAATCCATTCAGTAGTAACTGAGAATAGTGAAAATACATCAAAAAACCTTTAAAATTTTTTAATAAAAGGGGGGCAAAATTTCATGAAAAATGGGTCAAGTTATCCCCTTTAGTCACTCATTGGTGATGAGGGGGAACAACTTTTTTTAAGTTTGAATCAAACCCATTTATAATAACTGAGATATAGTGAAATACAAAAAAATTAAACCTTAAATCAAAGAAAAAGGGGAATAATTATGAAAATTGGGTCGATTTATGCCCTTGTGTAATGATGGGGGGCACATATGTGGGTGAGAGGGGGAACATCTATTTAAGTTTGAATCAAATCCATTCAGTAGTAACGAGAACAGTGAAAATACATCAAAATAAACCTAAATCTTAGAAAAAAAGGGGGCAAATTCATAAAAAAAGGGTGCAGATTTTGCACCTGTGCACATGATGGGGCACATGAGTGGGTGATGAGGTGGAACATAAGTTTGAATCAAATCCTTTCAGTAGTAACTGAGATCATGAAAATACATCAAAATAACCCTTTAAAATTCTTAGAAAAAAGGGGCATAATTCATAAAAAAATGGTGTCAGAGTTTGCACCTTGTGAAAGGATGTGGGTGATGGGGGGGAACTCTATAAAAGTTGAATCAAACCCATTAGTAATAATGAGATATAGGAAAAAAAACAAAATTAACTTAAATTCTAAAAAAGGGGGACAAATTAAAAAAATTTTGGTGTCAAGAGTTATGCACCTTGTGTCACATGATGTGGGTAAAAAGGGTGGAACATTTTTTTAATTTTTGAATAAACCTTGGTAAAAAACTGAGATAATAATTTGGGGACGCACGCGAAAAAGCCCCTATTACCCCTCAAACATGTTTGGGGGGGGATAATTCACCAACCTTTTTATAAAGTTGTAATGTATAAATAAATAAGAGTTCAAACTTACATTAATCTGCAGCAAAACGGGTTTTTATTAAAATATGGTATGGAAAAAATTTTTCATTTTCCCCAATTAAATCTAGAACAAAATATAAATACTGTTTTTGCATCTAGTTAGGAAAAATAAAAATAAAAAAACGTTCTTTTAAAAAAGGTACCAGTAAAAAATAGAATCTGTGAAAAATCCTTGGAAAAAAAAACACAACCTTTTACCAAGCAAAAAAACACAGTCATTACTTTAAAAATGAACACATCAAGGAACGCTTTACAGGGGAAAATTTAAAATAATACTTCAGATAAAGTAACACTTTTGTGACTTCACTTTAGCAGAATTTTCACAATATGAACAAATTTTACACTCTAAAAAACAACAAATAAACATACTATGAAGATTTATCAACCCAAACAGCGCTAAATCCCAGGATACAGAAAACAAAAATTTTTCAACTGTGTACATGACATTTGTAATTTTGTAAAGTAAGTTCGCACAGACCCTTTAAAAAACCAAACATAAGCCCACCCTTAAAAAAAGTCTTTTTTGCTTTACTAAACACAAATTTTTCAGAGAAAGATTTTTTTTCCCATTTTTTTTTTTCGGGAAAAGGCTAAATAACAAACTGAAGACACTTTTTTTAGCTAGTTACAATACAGGTCTTGTTTTAAATGTTAATTCCTTACTTCAATGGATTACAGTAATTATGACTCAAACAGGGAATTACAGAATATGTGCTATTTTGTAGAACAATAAACTTTCAACAGTATAAGAAAGTTAGCTTCATGTACAAGTGTCTGAGCTCAGCAAACATCTACTTCTTAAGGATAGCCTAAATGGAATGTATTCCTGTACATGTACCTCGTATTCATAAAGTTTAACTAAATCAAAACTGCACAAGGCCCGACTAAAAATTTGGGTAACCAGTAAACAAAATCTCACGAGTATTTACAAAACACAGAAAAAAACTTGGGCTTATAAGTTGTTTTTGGGAAAAGGGATTTTTCCAAAAGAAACCAAATATTGTTGTTCATGTAATTACATCTAAATATAATCTATAGTATATTTTAGTAGTCTATTGAACAGCACCTTTTTTGAAAAAAAATTTCATTTTCACTTTTACTTGTGCAATTAACCATACATGATTATTTTCTGTAACCATAGAATGTAAAATTTGATTTGAACAACAGGTATACTTGTTTTTTAATGAATGGGGAGAAAAATGAGGAGTCTGTATTAGGAAGGGTTTTTTTTCACTGTCTCCTTTTAAAAATAAAAACACTAAACAGCCCCGGAATTTTTTTTTTACCCGTGAGCCTTGAAGAACTGGTTTTCACCTTTCAAGACTCATCTAAACTATTGGGACTATTAAAATGGAGATTCAAGTTAAAATATTTAATGGGACGTCTCCAGACTTATATCAAAATTTTTTTCAAAAAATTTAAAGCACTTTTTCCAGTAAAAGTAAAATTTAGCTGGATGGGAGTTTATTCTAGGTGTTATTCATTTTACAAAAATCTGGGAGTAAATTTTAAAAAGGGAATAATAAATTTTTAAATCAAA
This sequence comes from Mercenaria mercenaria, assembly GCF_021730395.1. Lineage (NCBI taxonomy): Eukaryota > Metazoa > Mollusca > Bivalvia > Venerida > Veneridae > Mercenaria > Mercenaria mercenaria. Next base: position 32,074,837 of record NC_069375.1, on the reverse strand, counting down.
AACCTTTAGATTTGGTGGTGCGGGTTTTGCTAGAATTTTTTCATTTAAAATGAAAAATATAAATAACATGTATAAAAAAAACAAATACTAAAGTGCCTCATATCTAAGTTTAAACCCCTGACCTTACATGAACCTGGAAGTCAGAATGTAACCCTAGGCTGGAATACCTAAATTTTAAAACTTATATAATCTAAATGGCCCGTTGAATAGATAGAGGTGAAAAGAACTACTTGATCATTTAAAATTCACCCCCATTTCCCTGAAAGGGACTACTTTGCACTGAAAACCCTTTTCCTTTGGGTGTGATTGGAAACAAAAAAAAAAACACATGATTGCGAAAAAAAACTTTGGTAGCGGGATAAATCCCCCAACCAAAAAGCATCGTCTTACCATTGCTCACACAAAAAAATTTCACCTTTAAAATTTAATTTTGACATTTGTAATACTACTAGTTGATTTCTTTTTATGTACATTACTGTTGTCCACTTCATTTAAGCAACGTGAAGGTGTTCAAGTCGAACTCCCCCCTCCCCCAAAACATTCCCAAAGGATTTTAAAAACATTGTTTAAGCAGCCAAGAATAATTTTCTTTTCCCGTGCTTGTATAAACAAAAACTTCATAATTTCGTAAACTTTGAACCCAAACTTTTACATTTTACCTTTTAAGCATTCATAAATTTTCCCGGGGGGTGGTGATTTCCCTCACCCAGTCCAGTTTTATACATGAAAAAACCTCTCATGAAGAGTTTACGTGTATCAGATAAATCTGCTGATTTTTCCCCAAAATTTTTCCCCAGACAGATTTACACTAAAAATTTTTATATTTCACCTTTTAGCAGTCTACAATAAACCACAGGATGTTTTATTTCGGGGGATCCCCAAATCATGAGAGTTCTTTGAGCATACAGAAACGAAAATTCCCGGGGGCGGGGGGAAATTTTTGCCGTATTTATGGGACTTTGACTTTTTGACTACTGTGTAAGTTTCCCGGCCCCTGCTCACTCTTTTTGGGTGTTTGATAACCCGTCGAATTTTAATCCCGATTTTGTAAAGTTAAAAGTATGTCTGATTTTAATTTTTCGTTTTGGAACTTTTTCAGCCAAATTTTTCGCATAAATTTTTCAAAGGAAAAATGTCCTTTCCTCAAATAACGTTAATCTTGATGATTTTCCGCAAAATTTATTAAACAAGAGGGCCCTGAAGGCCCCGTATCGTCCCCTGACTACCGCCTAAAGATCACCATGTTAACATTTGACCAAGTTTATTAAAATTGTCGTAAATGTGGCCTCTAAAAAGTTTAATGCTTTTCTCTGATTTGACCCGGGGACCTAGTTTTGACCCGACATGACCCAGTTTGACCTTTACCTAAAAATCACAAGATAACATTTTACTAAGTTTCATGAAGACACAGTATAAAGTGGGCCTACGTGTTAAAAAAGCTTTTCCTTTTTTGACCCCGGGCCTTTTTTGACCCCCACATGACCATTTGAACTTGACCTAAAGAAACCAAAATTAAATTTTGCTAGTTTCATGAAGAACATCATAATGTGGCTTAGAGTTAACAAGCTTTTCCTTTGATTTGACCTATGACCAGTTTTTGACCCCCCCTGACCCCGATTTAACGACCTATAGACATCAAGATTACATTCGCCCAATTTTTTAAGATGTGTCTAAATGGGCCTCTACAGTGTAAAAAGCTTTTCCTTGATTTGACCCCGGTGACTAGTTTTTTTACCTACTGCCCAGATTCAAACTGGGCCCTTTAAAATCATAAAATTTAAAATTTTGGCCCTGTTTTGAAGGTATATATAAAAATTTGGGCCTCCCAGTGTTTAAAAAGATTTTCCTTTGATTTGACCTGGTGACCTTGTTTTTGCCCTAGATCAAAACAAAAACCTCCAAGTTTTATTAAGGGTAACATTTGGCCAAGTTTTATTTAAAATTGGGCCAAAAAATTTTGGGCCCTAGAGTGTTTAAAAAGCTTTTCCCAATTTTACCTGGTGACCTGGTTTTTTTTACCCCAGATGACCCAAAACAAATTTGCCAAGATTTTATTGAAGGTAAAAATTTGACCAGCAGGGTTTTTATCGGGCCCTTTTTTTTTTGCCCTTTTTCGGTAATTCCCCAAAGCCCAAAAAATTATTTTTTCCCCCCAAAAAGAGTACAAAAAAATTCCCCCAAACTCATCCTGAAAAAATTTCATCCAAAAAGCCAAAATTGACCAAAATTTTGGACAATTTTTTACTGGAATTATTTAAAGAGGTTGCAAAGTGAAAAAGTGTATGAGAAAGTGCTTAAACACATCCCTTTCTATATCCATGGAAATAAATAAATTCCCCAATTTTTGGAACATTTTACGTCAAAATTTCCCCAAATTTTGGGGGTATAGGCTTTTGTTTCCCAAATTAGCTAGAAAAAACCCCGCCCAAATTTCATTAAGATGGGGCCCAAAAAAGTACCTCTAAGTTTTTTAACAAGCTTTTCCTTTTATTTTATCTGGGACCTAGTTTTTTTAAAAACCCCGAGACCCCAAAATCAAATCGTCAAGATTTTATTAAGGGTAACATCTACAATTTTCAGAAGACTGGGGCCCAAAATTGTGACCGATAGACCCTAAAATTTTTAGGATAGAAAAACCTTAAAAAAGTTTAGAAATTTATTTCCAAGTCCTTGAAATAACCCCAAAAAGATTTCACAAAAGTGAAATTTATGAAATTTTTTAATATCATTTTCAGAAGTTTAAAATTTTTTAAAGTTGTGATCCAAAAGAAAGACAAAATCTTGCCTTTGGGTAACTTTAACGAGTATCTATTAGTTACTTCCCTTTCAATTTTCACACGGTGGGGAAAGAAAAGGTTTTTTTAAAAAAATATGATACTTTTTTTCACAAAAAAAAACATTTTGGATTTTTCATTGTATTGATTTACCCCTCAAAACAGGGTTCCTATGATTTTGTCAACTTACTTATGGTGAAAAAATAACTTTTAACAAGCCGATAATAAAATGAAATACTTGTAAGTATTTTATAGTGCAGATAATACAGTTTTGCTTGTATCAAAATGTCACAATAGAATCACTTTTGTAATACAGAACACCTGGTAGGATTAGTAAGGTACAATTATATTGATCTCTATTTCCTATGCCTATCTAGAGTGTTAACAAGCTTTTCCTTTGATTTGACCTGGTGACCTAGTTTTTGACCCCAGATGACCCAATATCGAACTCGTCCAAGATTTTATTGAGGGTAACAATCTGACCAAGTTTCATTAAGTTTGGGCCAAAATTGTGACCTCTAGAGTGTTAACAGTCAAATTGTTGACGACGGACACAGGGCGATCACTGAAGCTCACCTTTGAGCACTTTGTGCTCAGGTGAGCTAAAAAAATGCACTTTTACCTTTCTCATTTCAAGCTAGATTATTTTCTTAATCTTTTACCAGTAGTATATTGTCTTTTTTGTTGCCATAAAAACAAATTATGCTAAAAATAATCAAAACAAATTACACCACTTTGATGCTATTTTCATTAAGTTAAACTAGATACGTGTTCATTCAATGGACACACAGCCACAGGTGCACCCCTCCCCCTCAACTATACATGGTTTCATGGCTCTAGATGGAATATGTTCTAAGATATATGCAACACAAACATTCAAATTTTCACTAACTGAATGACCTTAACTCTGACCTAGCTGAGTGAAGTCCCAAAGAGAAAACACAGTGCACAACTTTACATGCTATATAACAATTTTTGAAGATTTTCATTTTTGGCAACTAGAATTCTGCATGGACAACCAAGATTATGATGAATTACCCCATGTTTAATTTAGTAGGATATGCAAGGTTCCCGCTGTTGGTCGCAAACGGAGCCAAATGTGACAAAAAATAAATTCTGGCGCTAAAAATCTCCAATGATGTCCAGATGACAGACATCCAATGGTCCTTAAAGCTCACCATGAGCAATTTGTAGTCTGACTGGTAAGCTAAAATATAATATTAACTAGAAAATGCTTTTGTAAAAAAGCGCATGTCTCCCCCAATGCAAAGTCCTATAGGCAAGAAGTCAATAGGGGTCAGGAGCAAAAATCAAAGAGACACTGATGGTTGGCTGCAATAGGGATCACCTACTTGGCATGTCCAGTCATCCCGCTAAATTTCAACACTCTTGGCCTAGTGGTTCTCCAGTCACTGTTCAGGCTCCTGTGACGTTGACCTTTGATTTAAGTGACCTCAAAATAAATAGGGATCATCTACTCTGCATGTCCAATCATCCTATTAAGTTTCAACATTGTAGGTCAAGTGGTTCTCAAGTTATTTCCAAAAAATGATTTTACATGAACAGACCACTGTGACCTTGACCTTTAACAGACTGACCCCAAAATCAATAGGGGTTATCTACTCTGCATGTTCAATCATCCTACGAAGTTTCAATATTCCGGGTCAAGTGGTTCTCAAGTTATTGATCAGAACTGGTTATCAATGTTCAGGCCCCTGTGACCTTGACCTTTAACGGAGCGGCCCCAAAAACAATAGGGGTCATTTACTCTGCATGAACAATCATCCTATGAAGTTTCAGCATTCTGGGTCGAGAGGTTCTCAAGTTATTGATTGGAAATGGTTTTCCATGTTCAGGCCCCTGTGGCCTTGACCTTTAACAGAGTGACCCTAAAATTGTTAGGGGTCATCTACTCTGCATGACCAATCATCCTATGAAGTTTCATCATTCTGGGTCAAGTGGTTCTCAAGTTACTGACCGGAAATGGTTTTCAATGTACGGGCCCCTGTGGCATTGACCTTTCACAGAGTGACCCCATAATCGTTAGGGGTCATCTACTTTGCATGTACAATCATCCTATGAAGTTTCAACATTCTGGGTCAAGTGGTTCTCTAGTTATTTATCGGAAATGGTTTTCCATGTTCAGGCCCCTGTGACCTTGACCTTTAATGGAGTGACCCCAAAATCGATAGGGGTCATCTACTTTGCATGTACAATCATCCTATGAAGTTTCAACATTCTGGGTCAAGTGGTTCTCTAGTTATTTATCGGAAATGGTTTTCCATGTTCAGGCCCCTGTGACCTTGACCTTTGATGGAGTGACCCCAAAATCAATAGGGGTCAATTACTCTTCATGACCAATCATCCTATGAAGTTTCAACATTCTGGGTCAAGTGGTTCTCTAGTTATTGATCGGAAATGGTTTTCAATGTTCAGGCCCCTGTGACCTTGACCTTTGACGGAGTGACCCCAAAATCAATAGGGGTCATCTACTCTTCATAACCAATCATCCTATGAAGTTTCAACATTCTTGGTCAAGTGGTTCTCTAGTTATTGATCGGAAATGGTTTTCAATGTTCAGGCCCCTGTGACCTTGATCTTTGACGGAGTGACCCCAAAATCAATAGGGGTCATCTACTCTTCATGACCAATCATCCTATGAAGTTTCAACATTCTGGGTCAAGTGGTTCTCTAGTTATTGATCAGAAATGGTTTTCAATGTTCAGGCCCCTGTGACCTTGACCTTTGACGGAGTGACCCCAAAATCAATAGGGGTCATCTACTCTTCATGACCAATCATCCTATGAAGTTTCAACATTCTGGGTCAAGTGGTTCTCTAGTTATTGATCGGAAATGGTTTTCAATGTTCAGGCCCCTGTGACCTTGACCTTTAACGGAGTGACCCCAAAAACAAAAGGGGTCGTCTACTCCAGCAGCCCTACAACCCTATGAAGTTTGAAGGTTCTAGGTCAAATGGTTCTCCAGTTATTGCTCGGAAATGAAGTGTGACGTACGTACGGACGGACAGGGCAAAAACAATATGTCTCCTGGGGGAGACATAATTAACTGACACCTAACACTATGCTGCCAAAGTAAATTTAATATTTTTTTTAAAGATAATCATATATTGACCAAAACTGTATTTACCTGGACAAATAAGTATGATGACTTTTAATGCAACACATTCATACTGGTCCACTTTCAGCCGCTTGAACTGTTCAACAACTGCCGACATTTTCGTAAACATTTCTCCAAGATCTAATGAACATGCTTTCTCCAGATCTATTGCTTGTCCATGAAAGAATATTATTTCATTTGATAATTGCAGAGATTTCCAACACAATGTCAGGGCCAGTAACTCACACCAACAATTCTGCAGCAGCAAGATCTGATCATCTGTCTGGAAAATAAACAACAGAATTTTTAAAACAGCTAGCAGGGTAAGGATTAAAAGGTTGCTGATTCTACAGACCTACAGTCAGGACCAGAACCCACCCATCTTGCCTGGCACACGGTTAGCAAATACCTTACAGCTTCTTAAAAAGGCCAGAGCACTGATCGCCAAAATTAAACGTGTTTTGTTACAATTTCAACTGTGAACATGTTTTAAAAAATCACTATTTCCCATTAATGCCCTTTACACTAGGTGGCCTCACGGCCTCACCGACTTCTCCAAAGGCACATGTAGCTAAAGCTTCAAATAAATAATGGTCTGTAATTATAATACAGCACAAACGTGTGGTTTCTAAAAACAATGTCTATTTCAGTTTAACATAATGCCTCATAAAAATCATTTAAATGTCATTTCATAACCATATATTTCAAACTATTAACTTTTCCAACAGTTGCTGTCAATTCTTAATTAAGACCATTTTCATTCATAAAAAGCACAAACAAAACTTTCAGACAGGTCAAAGTCATATATCTCATAAAACCGTACTTAACTGAGGTATTTCTGATTTACAATTTCAGATTACCGGTATTTGTGTTAAACTTCACAAAATAGTTTTATTTTTCTCCAAAACTCAGATATTTGTACATTTCCTAATGATTAATTTTTAAAATTAGCCTTGGAGAGACATCCCATTTTGCTTCGCACCTGAAAGCACAATTTGTTCTGTATTCGAAAAGTGGGATTAAATGTTTAATTTAAACTGATAGTCATACAGAATCTGCAGTTTATATATACTTACCGAAATATTTGCGAAGTACGGTAAATTACGAGCCCATCGTACAATTTTGTACAATTTCAATTCACACAATTGCAGTAATGTAAGGAACACATTTGGATTTGATATTGAGAAATCTTCTGCAGAGATACTTGACGGAATATCATCATCACACAACAAAGACTCCAAGTTCATTATATCAGTCAATATCTGAGGGACATACGGTTTCTCCGGACGCACCGCACCAGCGTTCAAAACTGAAGCAAGAGCACTTTCACTTTGATAACTTGTTCGTCGAGGAACTATTTTGATTGGTCGTCTCTTTTTCTCTTCAAATGGAGAACTTCCCCCATAACTACTTCTTCCTCCTCTCGTTCTGTCTTGCCTGATTGCTGCAATAAATACGAAAAGAACAATTAATTAGGTTATTAAATCTATAAATGTTTGCCTGCTGTTCTCCCATTAGGATTTTAAGAAATTGCTGTTTATTCTAAAGTTTCCTCAGTCAGTGCCGTACTTCATGTGTAAAGAGCTTCAACATGGATGTTAGTAAAACGAAGGCTCAAGGTTGTGAAGGCAAACTGTGTGATAGTCTTACATCAAACAGTAATATGTAAATGTTTCTTTTTCTGAAGTCTTGCTTATTTATAATAGTCAGTTTGTTTACTTATACACCTAACAGAAGACAAAGGCATTTTCTGAGGAGCACACTAGTCTACGACATTATTTAAATGTTCTTATTTATAAAAACTGGTTTGTTTATGGAGTGTCTTTTATATGTCCTAGCTCAAACCTTCTTCAAGTAAAACTGCAGATTATTTACAAATTATTCAAATATCTTCTATGCAGAATGAATTCAATGTTAAAATGTAAAACTCTAAAATGAAGTAACTTTAAAATGGTTTATATTACCATAATTACCAAGTGTTTATATATCAACTGAGCAACATTCAATTCTGAAGCCCAACTCAAACAAATTACAAAGTGAACCACTTGCAGAACAAGACCTATGATATAATAATATTTTTTGTTAGCTTGAAATTTAAATCACTGCCATTCAAACAGCAGCAAAATTATCAAATATGCGGCAAGACGAACGTAAAACACTTTTAAAGATATTTTAGCCATTCATCATGTACATTTAAGCTCACATATGCCTTTATAAGTTAAGAAAGTCTTTTTGGGAAAAACACTGAATAAGTCTGACTCTGAAACTTCCTAAAGGCACTCGCTACAGTTTTTCCGGATGGGTCAATATTTACCCCAACACCGTGTTAATTTGGTTGTGTTTCTAATCGATGTTGCTCACTGCAGACTTGGTGCGGTCTTCTGCGCATGCCCGAAAGTGATTATCTAATGTCGCGTACGGCAAAAATTCGCAAATTATTGTATGTTTGCATGCATTTAATGTACAAAATGTATAATATACTGACTAACGGTTAGGGTAAGTATCACCATGGTCACCACGGTTACAAAATATATACATTTAAAGTACTTTTAGTTCAAATTGCTTCAATCCTGTACCGTACTTTCGTAAACTATAGGTTTTGTTAAAAAAAAGGGCGAAACTTTCATCGTTCTATGCCATCAAAATGCTTCAGAAACACCCTAAAATCCGCTTATTAAGAAATCTGCCGTTTGATAATTTTATATATATATTTCTAAGTCATTTGCTCAAACACTACAAGTGTATTTCGTACCAACCTGCGTTGTATAAATGCCTGCCACACCCCACCTCGTTGTAATCTGATTTAAGTGAAATCTAATATGGTGACCTATCAATTTTCTTTTTGTTTTAGATTAGGTAGACATAACCAAAGGTATGTGCAGAGTTTGATTAAATTCTATTATGTGAAACTCGATAAAATAGCAGAAGTACCAACTTAAAACTGACAAAAATATCCAAAAATAGCCCTTGGGTCTGCTGAACAAGTATTCCTTTCTTTACAAAATCATGTTCTTTTGATTTCTCTGAGCATGTTTCAAATAGATATATTGTTTTCCGTTATAAAAATGCTTAGATAATCAAATTTATGCTGATTATTGTACTTTACTGAAAGATATTTTAGGTTTACAGAAATTTTAAAAAATGTTTAAAATAGCACCATATCTAGGGGCAAATTAAATTGAAACAAAGCTGGTGACCTAGTATTTTTATTTCATTTTTCAATACATCATAACATGATCTTTAAATACAAAACATTTCATCAAAATCTATTTTGAGAAAAAAATTCTGAAACTGTAGCGAGCGTCCTTAAATCAAACATTAATTTTGTATTTGTACTCCGTATTAAGATGCATATTTGTCTATTTTATGCACAAGAATTTTTTTTATATAATCTTTTGCAGACCAATTTTGAATAATACTGCTATTCTACAATATATGCATACATGTATATATTATAAATAACCATACCTTCAAGTTTCATTCCCATCACAAGACATTTGGCAAATCTACATGCCGGACATTTTTTCCTGTTTTCTAACACTATTTCACACTCTCCATTTCTTGGGCAAACAAACGTCTTCTTATTCTGAACAGTACGCTTGAAAAATCCCTTACAGCTTTCACATGTATATATACCATAGTGGAATCCTGCAATGATATAAATAGAGTTTCTGCAAGTGAAGCATTACTTTACTTTTAGCAGTTGCAGCCAAAAAGGACATTTGAGCCGTGCCATGAGAAAACCAACATAGTGGGTATGCGACCAGCAAGGATCCAGACCAGCCTGCGCATCCACGCAGTCTGGTCAGGCTCCATGCTGTTCGCTTTTAAAGCCTATTGGAATTGGAGAAACTGTTAGCGAACAGCATGGATCCTGACCAGACTGCGCGGATGCGCAGGCTGGTCTGGATCCATGCTGGTCGCAAAGCCACTATGTTGGTTTTCTCATGGCACGGCTCATTTCATTATTTTGCTTGGTTGCATTACATGCTTCCAAAGATCTTGCAAATTTTATTCACCATCATTACCTTATTTTGCTTTGGAAAAAGACATGCAAAAAACAAGAGCTGTCTCCATAGGATGACATATGCCCCCGATGGCACTTTGAATGAGTAGTTATGGCCAATGTTAGAGTTTAGGACCTTTGACCTACGGAGCTGGGTCTTGCGCGCGACACGTCGTCTTACTGTGTCACACATTCATGCGTAGTTATTTTAAAATCCATGCATGAATGACAAAGATATGGACCGGACACGCCCATCAATGCACTATCATGAAAAATGACCTTTAACGTCTAAGTTTGACCTTGACGTTTGAGCTACAGACCTGGGTCTTGCACGCGACACGTCGTCTTACTGTGGTACACATTCATGCCAAGTTATTTGAAAATCCATCCATGGTTGACAAAGATATGGACCGGACACGCCAATCAATGCACTATCCTTTAATGTCTAAGTGTGACCTTGACCTTTGAGCTACGGACCTGGGTCTTGCGCGCGACACGTCGTCTTACTGTGGTACACATTCATGCCAAGTTATTTGAAAATCCATCCATCGATGACAAAGATATTGACCGGACACGCCCATCAATGCACTATCCTTTAATGTCTAAGTGTGACCTTGACCTTTGAGCTACAGACCTGGGTCTTGCGCGCGACACGTCGTCTTACTGTGGTACACATTCATGCCAAGTTATTTGAAAATCCATCAATCGATGACAAAGATATGGACCGGACACGCCCATCAATGCACTATCCTTTAATGTCTAAGTGTGACCTTGACCTTTGAGCTACGGACCTGGGTCTTGCGCGCGACATGTCGTCTTACTGTGGTACACATTCATGCCAAGTTATTTGAAAATCCATCCATCGATGACAAAGATATGGACCGGACACGAAAATTGCGGACAGACTGACAGACGGTTCAAAAACTATATGCCTCCCTTCGGGGGCATAAAAATAGACTAGACTAAGTGTGTACAATATAATATATAATCTCCTGGTATCTCTTTACATAAAATAAGAACATTAACATAGCACTTTCTCAAGTTGCCTACCGGTAATATTTTTAGCTTTATAAAATCTACAAAGGGTCAGATAATTTTCATATAAATTTATGGTACCCTTTGCAGTAAGTCGTTTCAGGGTTAAGTATGTATGTTACATGAAAATAGTTTGAATTTATGAATATTACTGTCGCAATACCACAAATACTGTATAAAAAAAACAACTGTAATTTATCCATGTTAATAAACAGTTTCTATTAAAAATCACACTGAAATATTAAAACTACAGACAGGTAAATCTGCTTTACAGTATAAACTAGAACTGTCACAGGAGTGACTCATACCCCCACCATACGGTCTTGTCACAGAAGAATGGCAACCATAAGAAATCTTAAAAATACTTTGGAGTACTTCATCCTGGGCTTCCACGTATAAGTAATACTAGTATAATACTAGTATAGTAATACTAGTAAATATATTAAATCTCTAATATTAGAGATACACTAAAAGTGAATACAAAAAAGTGTCTTACCGACCCATGTTACCATGGAAAAATGTTTTTATTTTTACATAGGACTTATAATAAAAAAGTTAGAAAAATACCTAAAATATTGAAAATCTAAAAATAGGATTTCTAAAAATAGACTAATTCCTGGAATTTAAGGGGAAGAAACTCAGTACAAAGGTTAAAAAAAGGTTACTTCCCTTTGGCTCTAAGCCAATCAGAATGAGATATAGTGAAAATACATCAAAATTAACCTTAAATTCTAGGTAAAAGGGGACACAATTCAAGAAAAATAGTGTCAGAGTTATGCACCTTGCGTCACATGATGTGGGTGATGAGGTGGAACATCTATTTTAAGTCTGAATCAAATCCATTCAGTAGTAATTGAGATATAGTGAAAATACATCAAAATTAACCTTAAATTCTAAGTAAAAAGGGGCATAATTCATGAAAAATTGGTGTCAGAGTTATGCACCTTGTGTCACATGATGTCGGTGATGAGGTGGAACATCTACTTTAAGTTTGAATCAAATCCATTTTGTAATAATTGAGATATAGTGAAAATACATCAAAGTCAACCTTAAATTTAAAGTAAAAGGGGACATAATACATAAAAAATTTATGTCAGAGTTAAGCATCTTATGTCACATCATCTGGGTGATGAGGTGGAACAACTATTTTAAGTTTGAATCAAATCCATTTAGTAATAACTGAGATATAGTGAAAATACAACAAAATTAACCTTAAATTCTAAGTAAAAGGGGACATAATCCATGAAAACTTGGTGTAAGAGTTATGCACCTTGTGTCACATGACGTGGGCACATGATGTGGGTGATGAGGTGGAACATCTATTTTAAGTTTGAATCAAATCCATTCAGTAGTAACTGAGATAAAGTGAAAATGCATCAAAATCAACCTTAAATTCTAAGTAAAAAGGGGCATAATTCATAAAAAAAAAATGGTGTCAGAGTTATGCACCTTATGTCACATGATGTGGGTGATGAGGTTGAACATCTATTTTAAGTTTGAATCAAATCCATTTAGTAATAACTGAGATATAGTGAAAATACAACAAAATTAACCTTAAATTCTAAGTAAAAGGGGACATAATTCATGAAAACTTGGTGTCAAGAGTTATGCACCTTGTGTCACATGATGTGGGTGATAAGGTGGAACATGTATTTTAAGTTTGAATCAAATCCATTTGGTAATAACTGAGATAATAGATTTTGGGGACGGGACGGGACGCGACTGGACGCGACAAAACTGACTCCTATATACCCCCCTCAAACATGTTTGGTGGGGGTATAATAAATACTAACCTGAAACATTATCCCCACAGATAGGACAAGGGCTTCCAGACATTGGACTCTTGAATCCTGACACATTACCAGCTTCTTCTTGTTGCTGACCGACTGTAACAACTTCCTGTTCAGCTACACTCGTGTATGTCACACCATCATCTGTACCAATTTGAACAGTGTACGACTGAGGCTCGTCTGGCTGGGTGACAGCCACCTGCGTCGAGTCATAGTCATGTGTTTGTAAGATATAACGTTTTCCTTCATGTTCAATTACCTTCAGCCTTCCATCCATGGCCATTTCTGAAGTACTGGGATTTGGGTTGAATGAAAACACAAGCTGAGTACCCGCCCCTGTTTCAGGACTTGTAACGACTGCTGTTGATTGTGTGTCAGAGAGTAATAAACTGTTGTCTACTATGTTAGACTTGCCAGTAACAATTGTCTCATTAGTATGGTCTATTGTAATACTGGTATTCAAATTTGAGTCAGTTACTAGAACATCTGATTCATCTGGCTGAACTTGATCATGTTCGACATTTTCTACTACATCTGGTTCTGGTTTGATCACTGTGAAAACTGTTTCATTAGCACTAGCCCCGGAATTATTGTTTTCAGAGGAAGTTACAACTTGTGGAGCAATATCAGATCCTCCAGCGCCGGGCTTAGTTCTGATAAGTATTTTTCTATCACCAACTTGGACTGCTCTGAACTCTGCTTCTTTTGACACACTAGAAAGGCTCTGTAATGCACCACCGTTCTGTCCAGCCACTGTCGAAGCAGTACCACTGTTGGTGTTAGGAGTTATAAATGTTTTACCACTCTGAGATGCAAGGGCTGTTAGCACATTAGCCATGGCAATATCTGATGCAGAGCTACTGACTGTCTCTTTTTCTTCATTTTTAATAGAATCTGAACTGTGTGTTTTCTGCAAAGCACTTTTAGTTAATGCATTAGCTGCCATTTTTATCTTTAACATAGTCTTAATGGTATCCGTCTGTATGGGTATACTGGATTCGTTTGTTGACTGTATCACACTGGCAGCATTCCCCTGTTGTTGTTTCAGCAGTCGGTCTGCAAGGTTCTGATCAGCAGCACCACTTCCGACAGGTGTTCCATTTGAGCTCTCCATTTTAGTGCCAATCGCAGCACCTGGTTTATTACTTGTGGAACTCAGTGATTGACTTATAGCTTGAAGGAGCACAGGAGATATCCCAACATCACTCGAATTTGACATTTCTGAAAAAAGAAAAGCAAGGGAAGGTGCATTAATTTTCTGTCACCTTGAGTAATCATCCATTTTTCAGAAGCCCCTTCAAGCATTGTGCTAATAATCTGCGAAAAAGAAAAATTGGTGTGACAAAAGCTTTGCTATTCGAGTGTTCTCTTCAAAACAGCCATCAAAGTTTCGTTAACTGTTGAATTACTGTAGATTTCTATATGTTAATTAAAATCCTTTTATACCTAATGACACACTTACTGAGATTAGACAATTGCACTCTACGATGAACGGTTTTCTGTTTTGAATACTGCCTTCATGTTTACATTGTCTTCCGGCCATGACCTTGATCTCACACCGTCCTTCACTGTTTCGCTTCGACCTCGACACTGGAAGCCGGTTGGCCCCGTCTGTTTAAGCAGATAACAGTAAATACAGTTGACAGAGCAGTAATCATTTATTTACGCAGTAGAAAATGAACTAAAAATGGCGACCACACTAGAGAAGCAAGGGAATGGAGTAAGAATTGACGTAAATAGCCGACGAAATGCACCGCGCATTGTTCCGCCAAATACACGGACATTTCCGTGTACCATGTCGCGTTAGCCGGAAATATCCGAGAGCAAGATCGGACAAATCCGTAAATGAAGTTCTAGGCTGTCCCAGTTCATAAACTAGTACAGTTGCAATGAGTCATTCCACACGGGTGTCACGTTGACCTTCTACAGTGCTTTTACTTCTGTTAAAAAATATGGTGGCATATTTCTTCAATATATTTCTTATTTCTATAAGATAAGAAATGAATTAGTGGCTGTGGACCATAATCATCTCACACAGACACGAAATTTAAACTTCTTAATCATTAGAATTTGTAGATCTACCTCTCCCCAGGACTATCAGGCTATGGAACAGTAACAGTAGAGTTTACGGTAATACCAACCCGTATCAAGTCCAGCTCCAGTTTGCAGACATTTGTCAGCGGGCTGGACGCGCACTCTCTCTAAATACTATAATCTACTGTTTTTAACTGTATACATTGGGTCTTTTATCTTTTTTTATTTTGCACGTAATCACTGTTTCCTGACAGCGCCTGTCAACGATTTATCGGCAGCAGACAGTTGAAGTTGAAGTTGATTTTTCACATCTGGGCATATAATATGCATTTAATGAAAACATTGATACACATATTGAACCAGTATAAAGACAATGTTAAGTGTACAAAACAACAATGCAGCATACTGTATATCTAAGAATAGAACTGTATATTATGTTATTGTTTCTAGAAGTTACACATGTCATCCAGTAGATCAGTATATTTTATGGATAATGAAATTATTTAAACTGAGACAAAATGATCTTACAAAATAATGCTAGTTTAATAACTTTTGCCTTAATTTTGCAATTCATAATTAAGATCATCTAGTTTGAATGAACTAGGATGCGGTTAAAATAATATTTTAGCATGAACTTTTTTTCTACTGACACTAAAAAAAGTCACATTCAGATAGATAGTGAAATTCATCCCCTATTAAATTTTTGTCACAAAGTGCACATTTTCTTTCACATCGTTCAATGTTTTAATGTCTCCCTTTCTCAACAAAAGTAGGTAAAGAATGATTCATAGTTCTAAATTTAGCTTTCAAAACAATGTACGTTTTTATACATGCGATATACAAGGCAATTAGGAGAAATGTCAACGGAGTTATTCCAATTTTGTACAAAGTGATCTTTCAATCTAGTCTCAAATTTGCAACATTTTGATTAATAAAATATTCAGACAAACCAAGCTCATCAGGATTAGTCTTAACAAAAGATATCCAAGGAGAAGTAAGTATATTGCTATTATGCAAGTACAGAATAGTTTTATACAATATTTTACAAATTTTATTATCTTTAGCATTTAATATGAACTAAGGCAAAGCCTCAAAGCGAGCTCAAAGAAATCGGATTTATCTAAAAATATTATGCATCATTTATTTGTCACAAAGAAACTATTCACTAGTCACAAGAATTCAGGAGAACCTATTCACTTGAAAAAGTCTACATTTAGTGTCACCATGCCTATAACAGTGAATATCATACGTTGCAAAATTTATGGGAGCCGGTGTCACGGTGACGTCATTACCGCCGCGTTCCCGTTTCTTTCTGCTTATTAATGACATTTTTTCCATTTTCTGGCCGATGCTTGATCTTTTCAATGCAAATAATTTTTTTTCAAACAACTGGAAATCATTCTTTCATTATTGTTGAGTGATGAATAATTTTTAGCAATTGAATGAAGTTCTGTATTCACTCCGGAAAGAAGTACTTCCTGTGAGCACCAGTCCGCTAGGGTGCGCTTTTTTAAAACTTCCGACGAAACTTTTGAAATCCATCACCAAGTGTGAAAGTATACTTGCGTTACCGTAAAGCTCGATTCTCGAGCAGGCCCTTCGGGCCTGCTCTTCGAGCTCGCTAATATGAAAAAGGCAAAGCCTCTGAGCGAGCGTAGCTTAAACGGCAAAGAAACTATTCACTGCTTAAAACAATTCCGAGAACCTTTTCACTTGAAAAGAAACAAAAATTTAGTGTCATTATACCTGTAACAGCGAATATCATACGTTGCAAAATTTATGGAAAGCCGGTGTCACGGTGACGTCATTACCTGTTTGTGGCGTTCTTATGCCTTTATGCTTATTTATGACATTTTATCCCATTTTCTGGCCAATGCTTGATCTTTTAAAAGAAAATCATATTTTTTTTTCTACCAAATGGAAATCTTTCTTGCATTATTTTTGAGTGATGGATAATATTCAGCAATCAAATGAAGTTCTGTATTCACTGCCAACAATTAAAGCATTCCCTTTGAGCACCTGTCCTCTAGGGACACGCACTTTGTAAATAAAAGCAAAATTGAAATTATTTCCATAATATAACTTTTTTAAAAATAAAGACACCTAATGAACATAGAGATTGTAACTCAAATATAAAATTAAAAAAAAAAAAAAAAACAATTTTCCCGACTTTGACGGAAGTAGAACAAAATGGCGGCACCCAAAATGGCGGCGCCCAGACGAGAGGAAAATTTTTCAGCTACATCACTTTGCCCCATTCGGCACACCTTTGTTATATTCGCCTACACATTGCCGTAAGGCGAGCTACGCGCTCGCAATTGCGCTTCGCGCAATTGCTCGCGAGCTACACTCGCTATTAATTTGCTCCAATAACATAATACCTAACTCACCGTACACCATACAATTTGGCGTGCATGGTTTCAAGTTCAAGATGAATTTACAAAATTTTAAATGAAACTGTTTTAAAACCTTAAGATTTTCAACACCCCAGACCTCACTTCCATACAACTAAATTGGTTCAATAATGGTATCAAATAAATGTAACTGCATAGATATAGTAAGATTGAATTTACGGGATTTCTGAATAATCGAAAACATGGCTCGTCTTGCCTGTTCCGCAAGTTTTGCTTTGGCTTTAGAAAAATTGCCATATTATAATTAAAAAGTATACCAAGATATGAAAAATCCTCAACAATTTCCAGTCTTTTGTCATTATAGAAAAAGTCCGGAATGCGTTTCAATTTAGATTTACTAAAACCAATCACTTTGGTTTTATCCTCATTAACTTGCAACCCCCATAATCTACAATAATCATGCATGGCATTTAAAGCTATCTGTATCTCTATATGACTTTCTGCCAGTAAGACTGTATCATCAGCATATAGCAACAAGAAATTCCATATCATCATCACTAAGACACTCAAAAGTAGCCATAAACATTGAAGCCAGACCCTCAAATTTTATTGACATATACTGAAAATGAGTTTATTAAAAAATATTGAAAACAAGATTGGCGATAAATTTTCACCTTGACGCACTTCAGTTTCACTACTAAAAAAAGTTAGATAACACATTGTTGACTTTGACACAAGATTTGGCTTTGGTGTACATGTTATAAATAATTCTTATACATTTTCCATCAACATCATGCGATAACAATTTTTGCCAAAGATACATTCGATTCACCCGCCCGCTTAGCTCAGTAGGTAGAGCGGTGGTCTACGGATCGCGGGGTCGTGAGTTCGATCCTCGGGCGAGGCGTATGTTCTCCGTGACGATTTGATAAACGACATTGTGTCTGAAATAATTCGTCCTCCACCTCTGATTCATGTGAGGAAGTTGACAGTTACTTGCGGAGAACAGGTTTGTACTGGTACAGATTCCAAGAACACTGGTTAGGTTAACTGCCCGCCGTTACATGACTGAAATACTGTTGAAAAACGGCGTTAAACCTAACACAAACAAACATTCGAGTCAAACGCTTTTCTATAATCAACAAAGGCACAGTACATCTTTCTCTCAAACCCTAAATAAAAATCAACAGTTTTAGAGAAAAAGTATCATATATTTTTTCGAAAGCCTGTCTGTTCTTCACTAAGTAAATTGTAATCTTCTAAGTAACTATTAAGTCTTTCATTTAAAATATTTGTGAACAATTTGCCAAAACAGCTAGTAATGCCTCTGTAATGGTTGGGATCATGAATGTCACCTTTATTTTTATATATTGGCAAAATAACTCCACGACTCCAAACATCAGGGAAAATTCCGGAATCCAATACAATGTTAAACAACTGGCATACAAGAAACAAAAATCTCTCGTTATTCGCATATTTTAAGTACTCGTTCAGTATATTGTTAATTTACTTTTCAAGCTTTTAACTATCTTGTTGATTTCATCAAAAGTAATATCAACATTTAACATTTCATTATTACAAGGCAAAGAATCGATATCCAAACCACCAGTGACAACCTCATCTGCATTATCAATGTCTTGGTTCAATTTCACAAAATGTTCATAAAATACCTGACTAGAAATTTTGGAAATAGTATCTTTTTTCACTTGAGTATTTATTTAATAGACCCTAAAAAGTTTAGGACCAGTAGAGCGTAATTTTGCCAGTTTCTTACTTACACCTTGTTGAAAATGTCTTACTTTACTATTCAACACTTTTTTAGCTCGACTATTCGAAGAATAGGGGAGCTATCCTACTCGCCCCGGCGTCGGCGTGAGCGTGAGCGTCACACAAATGTTAAAGTTTGCGTACCACCCCAAATATTTTCAAAGTCCATTGAGATATTGCTTTCATATTTTGCATACTTGTTTACCATCTTGACCCCAGTCTATAAAAAGGAGAAGGCAACTCTACCAAGCATTTTGACTGAATTATGGCCCCTTTTCAACTTAGAATAAATGTTAAAGTTTGCGTACCACCCCAAATATTTTCAAAGTCCATTGAGATATTGCTTTCATATTTTGCATACTTGTTTACCATCATGACCCCAGTCTGTAAAAAGGAGAAGGCAACTCTATCGAGCATTTTGACTGAATTATGGCCCCTTTTCGACTTAGAATAAATGTTAAAGTTTGCGTACCACCCCAAATATTTTCAAAGTCCATTGAGATATTTCTTTCATATTTTGCATACTTGTTTACCATCATGACCCCAGTCTGTAAAAAGGAGGAGGCAACTCTATCAAGCATTTTGACTGAATTATGGCCCCTTTTCGACTTAGAATATGCTTATTGTAATGTTAAAGTTTTACTCTTAGCTTATATTATACTATCA
This sequence comes from Mercenaria mercenaria, assembly GCF_021730395.1. NCBI lineage: Eukaryota > Metazoa > Mollusca > Bivalvia > Venerida > Veneridae > Mercenaria > Mercenaria mercenaria. The sequence goes on along the minus strand of NC_069375.1, from coordinate 32,055,294 downwards.
AGCCCTGAGAATGGTCGAGCGCGCTGTCCACTGACAGCTCTTGTTGTAATATCTGCTACTAGAAACCAGTGACTCGTAACTTTCTAACGACTTAATTCTTCTGTGATAATTCTTATCATGCAAATACTTATTCCTTGCGTTTTTACATTCTGTATCAGACCATGGCTTTTTAGCCTGGTTTTCCTTTTTCTCAGTTAAAGTGTTAATACAATCATCCGAATACTCTTTCATGGTAAAAATATCTTCCATCTGTAACTGCAGATCAAGCATAATATTATCATCACAACTGTAAAAAAAATCTCCTTTACAGAGTCATCTTAAGTAGGCTTCTGAAAAATATCAGAGTTACTTTTGCCAGTCACTAGTGAGTCTTCCTCAACAACATAAGATACATTGATCTTATCAGTATTCAACAAAGTACCACAATTCTGCCACGAGATAGCTAGGTAGCTATCGCGATACTTAAACAAGCTATCTTGATAATACGAAGTTTTCTGAAACATTAGATCTAGATCTACTGCAGTCGAAAGTTTCCTTGAAATATATTATTGTGAGTATCTCGATATTTTTGCGTGAGTGCTCATAGTTGCCATTTCTTACAAACGGCGAATAGTGCGTCCCCTGTGTGGCCCCCTTATGCTGACAGCCACATCACCCAGTTGGGATAAGCATTAGAAACGACTATCGATGAACAAGCCCATGCTCAAAATGAAATAAGCTGTATGAACTCCAGTGGGACAAACTTGAGCACATACGCAACATGTCCAAAATAACCACGCCGTACAGAATTAGGCACTAGATCTATCTTGTTGATGTTATTCCAGACCATTCTCTACGACAATCAAGATCTGCCAGACCTGTAGGACTTCCTGTAATTAAGACCAGGCATAACATATTTTTACATTTTGACGTCTGTCGATTATGTTACAATGCAACTTGAAAAAAAAACAAGTAAAATAATGAATGTTAAAGGTTAAATGAGCATGTACACGTCTAATACTTTAGACTACGTCCTACCAGACCTGCAGCAAATTTACAGTTCAACACAGCTACGCTGGAGGGCTTCAAGGCTGTATACTAGTACATTCTAAATGACAAGGCTTTGTTGATGATGAATGTAACAGCAAGCAGTTAATTCGTCCTACTCGTGATCAGTTCTCAGACATTGAAAGTTCCATTATTATTTGCTTTTTTTTTCATTTACATAAACACATTTGTTGTTGTTTTTGTTTCTTACTGATTTATATTTATCTTATTTATTTATTTTTTGCAATATTCTCGTCTTGTCTAGTAGGCTAAGTTGTCTCTCTTCTGTCATAACAGAAGTGGTTTGTTTTTGTCCTGTATCTACGTCTCAGCACTACGTGACATTGTCTGCGTTCTCATTTTGATATCATTTGTTGTTATATTCCCATATTTCATGCGCTCATAATCTCAATAATGTTGTTTTCAAAAAGTAAACACTGTCAAAGTTTTTTTCTTAAGATTTTGATGCGTGGACTACTTTAATAACTTTTATTCTAACCACATGACACACTTAACCCTCACCATGCTGGACACAATTGATTCTGCCTTTGCGACCAGTGTAGATCATGATCAGCCTGCACATCTGTGCAGTCAGATCATGATCTGCACTGTTCGCTATTCAGCCAGTATCTTTTTGGTAAGCACCCCTTTTAACAGTTACTGGTACTGTCCAAATTGGAAGATGGGCAAGTTCATTATAGAAATTTAGCAGGGTAAGGGTTAAAGCTTAGAACTGATATTAAATTCTTTCCATAGGGCTACATAGGAGACCTTTCATTCCACTAATGATTAGTTTTCTGTTCACAAATAGTGTAGTGTCTTTCGTTTCACCACCTATGAAACATATTGAAGTTAATCATATGATAGACTAGATATAGCCCAATATAATTATGATAATCGTTATATAAAGTCATCATCAGCATTATCATTATCATTATCATTATCATTATTATTATTATTATGTACTCTACCACATCATTTTATCAAACTAATTGCTCTTATAAAAAAAACACATGCACGTTTTTTTGCTCGCGGCCGTGTACTGTAGTTCACGCTGGCCATAGCTTTCATATGAGCGGTGGTCCCAACGCTGCGCCGATGGGTGATTCGTCGCTCACGGTAAAGGCGGATAAATATGGCAGAATGACAGTAGTTTTCTAATGAATTTTACCTGATTTTTTTTTTCGCTTTTAACTTGAAAACAGCAAGTGAGACAGGAGCCGACATCATTTGTTCTCTTCCAGCCACTAGCACTTGTTCAGTGTAATTCTGTTCCATTAATGTATACATTTCTGTACAGTTTGAACAGGAAGGCGGTTTGTGTGGAACTTCGAATATACTAGTAAATGGTAGAGTTTTGTACAAATGTTTGCATCAGAACGCAAGTATGATACAATTACACAACAAGTATTTCGTTGTGGCTGGTGAATTGCTATAACAAGAACCGCAAATGATTTCAACGCAGTTGGCGGTGGAAACATCAAGAACGCATTACGTTGTGTCCGTTTCCTGAAATGCAACTTTCGCGGGACATACTCAACGTTTAGTAATAGTATATCACTGAATTGTACTTTCGTTTTCTTTCGGCTGATTGTACACAAACGTCAATTCATATGAAAAAACAACAAAGAAAACTTTAAAGGTGGCATAAATGTTCCTTCAATATTTTTGTGCTTTGATACCTATCAGTCTAAAAAGATTCTTAATGTATTTGTTTGCGTTTTGTACATACTAATAGTTCGTTCACAGCATTTTGGAAAGTTCAACAAAGTTATCCCTCTTTAAACTTCATCCAGTGTCTCCTTGTCATCTGTTAAAGTCTCTCGTATTAAGAAATGCCATTTCTGGCCTTTTTAAGAGGTAAATTTTTGATAATTTATTCGTTGTTTCGGTGTATTCTGACTACATGTTTTTATAAGCGTTGGTAATCTGTCTCGACTATAACGTTTCATCGTCGAAACAATTTTTTTAACTTTTCATTCTCGTCATTTTGGAATTCTTTGCTATTAATAGTAAAAGAGTATGAATAAATAATTCCAAATAATTCCAATTACAGAAAAAAAACTGAATTCACATAAAGCAGCCGCTCCATACCTTTCCGTTACGGTAAGCTACTGGTATAGGTACATACGTATTATTCATGCCATTTAACACACGATATAAAATCAAGACTCCTTTAAAAATCATATTAGTCGACCAGTATGTTTAATGTTCCGGGGTGGGGGTGGGGGATTATATGAAAGTAACTGTTCACACATTCATATGAACAGAAAAAGAAGTACGTTTAAGATGTATTTGTTACAGCAAGAACATGATACATGTATTAGGTTTGTCAAATTATCATTGATCGACATATTCCAAACATATTATTAACTTTACGTACATTTATTCAACTGAATTGAATGTACAATTAAGTCAAAAGCATACAATTACTAAACGCTGTGTTAATATGCTTGTCTATTGTCAAAATAATGAATGCAACGGTCTACATCCCGTAAAAAAATACAGTTAAGTGAGGGAATCGGTTGTAACTGTATCCGCCTCCATCTCTTCATCAACTTTGGGCCGACTTTTTATATGCATGCAAACCAGGAAATGGTTGTTGTTTGGTGGTGTCATACCTACGCTATGATGCATACACAGCCAAGGTCGTTTTACACAAATTTATACCACCTTTGTCAGAAATTCTAAAAATTGATGATACAGAGTGTAAGGGGAAGGGGGCATATGTAGGGTTTTACGAAGAAATAAGGCAAACACATTAGAAAACTTACCGACGATATATTTATCCATCTATTCTGCAACAAAGTTGCACTGTGAAAGCTATCGCCAGTACGGACAACCTTTCTGCCAGGTTTGGGAAAGCTGTTTATTCCCTTGGGAACTTACTGCACACCACCTGTAGAAGATTCGTTTCAAAAGTAGAGCTATTGCACTCGTCCCAGCGTCGGTGTTGGTTAATTTTTTTTTATAAAGTCAAATATCTGTTATTATTAAAGCTTTTGACTTGAAACTTAAAATAGCTATTTTAACTATCAAAGTCTACACCAGGAGAAACAATACCCATAACTCTGATTTGAATTTTGACAGAGTAATGTCCCTTTTTAACTTTGAATTTTTTGGTTAAAGTTTTATAAAGTATTTACTGGCAAAGCTCTAATTCAGAGTCAAGCACTGAGAAAAGTCGAGCACGCTGACTTAGGGACAACTCTTGTTATTTTAGAAAGAACTAGGCTTTATGTTAAGATGAAGGCAGATGTAATATTAAAGCTTCAAGCTATCTGGGCGATATATTAAACCTGGACATATTGTTTAACGTTCTCGTATGTTTGCCAATATATAAGTAAAAGAACATTGTAACAGAAGGTTCACAATGTGGACACCATTGTTTTAGATTTACATTTAGAACTATGCGTAAAAATACATAGGACAAGATTTCCCTCACCATGATGAAGATCTACCCATTGCAAAATTTCATTTTTTTTTTATTTCATAGCTAAAAGAGTTGACAGAGCCTGTAGTCACGCTTTATAATATTAGTATTACTAAAAAAGCTTCTTCAGCAGGACCACCGTTATCATAGAATTCGAAATCATGTTCTAGAGTTTACCACCGTAATAATTACGGTAATTCTGAATTGTTATTAAATTAAAAAGGAATCTAAAGACAAGGGATATCACAACCTCATTTTTATGCAGATATATATCGCCCGCTTAGCTCAATAGGGAGAGCGCAGATCTACAATCTCGGGGTCGTGAGTTCGAGCCCTTGGCGAGGCGTACGTTTTCCGTGACGATTTGATAAAAGACATTGCGTCTGAAATCATTCGTCCTCCACCGCTGATTCATGTGGGGAAGTTGGCAGTTACTTGCGGAGAACAGGTTTGTACTGGTACAGAATCCAGGAACACTGGTTAGGTTAACTGCCCGCCGTTACATAACTGAAATACTGTTGAAAAACGGCGTTAAACCCAAAACAAACAAACAAACAAACAAACCGTCACGTATTTAATAAAATTCTGAATTGTTAATTAAGTTAAAAAGATCTAAAGACACTTTCATGCGACAAGGGATATCACGACCTTATTTTTTAAGCAGATATTTTTTACAAACTTCTAAAGTCATTTCCGATCATAACACAATTAATACAAATATCAAATATTTATTATGCCCCGCACCCCCCACCCCCTACTCCCCAAACACCTTTGAAGAAAGAGGGGTATATTGTTTTGCAGATGTCGGTCGGTCGGTCGGTCGGTCGGTCGGTCTGTAGACCAGTCCGTTTCCGGATGATAACTCAAGAACGTTTAGGCCTAGGATCATGCAAGTTGATTGGATGGTTGGTCATAACCAGCAGATGATCTCTATTGATTTTGAGATCAGTGGGTCAAAGGCCAAGGTCACCGTGACCCAAAACAGTTAAACGGTTTCCGTATGATATCTCAAGAACGCTTGAGCTTAGGATCATGAAAGTTAAGAGGAAGGTTGGTCATGACCAGCAGATGACTCCTATTAATTTCGAGTTCATTATGTCAGAGGTCAAGGTCACAGTGACCCGGAACAGTTAAACCGTTTCCAGTGGAGAACGCATGGGCCTAGGATCACGAAACTTGATAGGGAGGTTGATCAGACCTAGGATCATGAATGTTGAGATTGATCATGATCAGCAAATGACCCCACAGTGACCCGGAACAGTGAACGGTTTCCGAATGATATCTCAAGAACGATTGGGCCTAGGATTATGAAAGTTAATAGGGAGGTTGATCATGACCAGCAGATGACCCTGTTGATTTTGAGGTTAATAGGTCAAAGGTCAAGGTCACGTTGACCAAGAACAGTAGAACTTTTGTGTACAGTGACCAACTTGTGCAATTACTGTATGCATCAAAGGGGCATTTCGTGTTCTACGAGCTCTTGTTACACTAGGATATGATCGTATTGTTTTAAGACACATTACATGTTTAGTGCCCAGTCTCCATGGCGTTTTCCTCTGACTACGCGATGAAGGGACAGGTAGGGGACTGCGGGACAATTTACTGTTGATTCCCAATCAAGGGAAGGACTAATTTATTACCTGTGGCACATTGTGCTTCTGCTCTTTGTCCTTAATGTTGTTTCTCTTAGTGCTCTATAGCTTCTGAAAACTCATTGAGTACACACCTTTACGGTTCCATGGAATTTGGATTTAGATAGAATATATGAAGAATATTTGTGCTTCAAAATGTGCTAATGTGGTTACTGTTAGGTGTGCTATAGATCGAGTAATTTTATTTCTTCTGTCCTATTATATAGGAAAAAATTGAGGTTTGGCGGCAGTAAACGTGTTTAAACTCCTCTGTGTTGGTTTGCCACTGACCGTTCCAAGCGGGTGCATTGCTGTGTTCCTTCTACTTGGATGTTTGTGTTTGTTTGATACTTTTGCATTTTATTACTGCAATCGACTGTGTTTATGTGTAGGTCTAAATGTGCTCGTGTATACATTTACACTTGCTCCCTTTTCCATGTGGTGTGCTATGTGGGTGGCTGCGTTCTTTTAGTGTGATCTTTGCCATTGGACTTTTGTTCTATACGATTGCAAACAAATACATTGAAACTTCGTAATAAACACATCTAGACAAGAGATTGGACAGGACCCAGATTCGAGTATCCAGTGTTAAGTTTCCAACGTACTTTATCAGTGCTATAACAGTTAATTAAGTATAACCATCCTGATAGCGTCCTCTGTAGCAAAATAGTTCTTTGTTAACTGCTGGTGATTGCTAAATATCACCGTTAATGGTATAGAACGTTAATATTAAAACGGGGAGAACATGTGCAGCCAGACTGGGACTCGAAACCAGGGCCTCGGAATACCGTTCCGATGGCTTACCGACTTAGCTATCCGGCCACCTACACATTTTCTTCCCGCTTTAGTATTCAAGTTCTATACCATGACATATTTCCCACCATTTTGAAATTCGTCCTCCCGGTCTGACTGCACATTTTTCTCACCCTGTGACACAAGTTTTGAGTAAAGAAGCACTGTTACTTATAAGACATTTGTCACATTATTGTAGCCGAGAACAAGAGCTGAGCTGTCACTAATGGTAACAAATGCCCCGCAGCGCCTTGACCTTTGACCTGGTGACCCCAAAGTCAATAGGGGTCGTGTACTCAATAAGTACTATCAGCATATGAAGTTTGAAGGTCCTGGGTGCAGTGGTTCGCGAGTAAAGTGCCTTCATGCAAAAAGTTAACATTGGCCCCTGTGACCTTAACCTTTGACCTGGTAACCCCAAAGTTAGATGGGAACATGTACTTAATAAGTACTATCATCATGTGAAGTTTAAAGATCCTGGGTGCAGTGGTTCGCGAGTAAAGTGCCTTCATGCAAAAAGTTAACGTTGGTCCCTGTGACCTTGACCTTTGACCTGGTGACCCCAAAGTTAGAAGGGGTCGTGTACTCAATGAGTACTATCAGCGTCCTGGGTGCAGTGGTTCGCGAGTAAAGTGCCTTCATGCAAAAAGTTAACATTGGCCCCTGTGACCTTGACCTTTGACCTGGTAATCCCAAAGTTAGTAGGGATCATGTACTCAATAAGTACTATCAGCATGTGAAGTTTGAAGGTCCTGGGTGCAATGGTTCGCGAGTAAAATGCCTTCATGCAAAAAGTTAATGTTGGCCCCTGTGACCTTGACCTTTGACCTGGTGACCCCAAAGTTAGTAGGTGTCGTGTACTCAATGAGTACTATCAGCGTCCTGGGTGCAGTGGTTCGCGAGTAAAGTGCCTTCATGCAAAAAGTTAACTTGGCCCCTGTGACCTTGACCTTGGACCTGGTGACCCCAAAGTCTGTAGGGGTCGTGTACTGGATGAGTACTATCAGTATGTGAAGTTTGAAGGTCCTAGGTTCAGTGGTTCACGAGTAAAGTGCCTTCATGCAAAAAGTTAACGTTGGCCCCTGTGACATTGACCTTTGACCTGGTGACCCCAAAGTCAGTAGGGGTCGTGTACTCGATCAGCACTATCAGCGTGTGAAGTTTGAAGGTCCTGGGTGCAGTGGTTCGCGAGTAAAATGCCTTCATGCAAAAAGTTAACGTTGGCCCCTATGACCTTGACCTTTGACCTGGTGACCTCAAAGTCAGTAGGGTTCATGTACTCAATGAGTACTATCAGCACGTGAAGCATGTGAAGTTTGAAGGTCCTGGGTGCAGTGGTTCATGAGTAAAGTGGCTTCATGCAAAAAGTTAACGTTGTGACTAACGAACAGACAGTTGAAAACTAATATGACTCCCTTCGGAGGCATAAAAATTCAGTTAATGCTTAGCCTTACATTTGGAGAAAAAAATTCCAATGCCGTCAAATCATAGAATGTGAGGCTTGTCTAAAATGAAAATTGAACAGCATATAAAATATGTATATTACTCTACAAAACAATTGTCAGTATACTGATATATACTTTGAATTCCGGAAAAAGTGCTGCATAAAGGAGCCACACTTTCGGACAGTTCAGTGCCTTTAAAAACTCACCCTTTTCAAAGAACTGTTATTATCTTCGTCAGTTTGATGCATTTGCAATAATGTCCCATTGCTGAAATTTCACGTAAAGAGGTATCTCAAATATTTGTTCAAGGGAAAAATAAAAATGGAAAACTTTCAAAAGATTTTCTCTCATCAACCACTTGATGGATCATCACCAAACTTGGTCTCATATAATCTGTAACCTTTTGTAATGTCCTCTCCAATTTTTTTTACTAATGGTTTTGCCTGACCCCTTAAAAGGGCTGCCACAGCTAAAAGGGGGAAAACCTTTTGAACCACTCGATGAATCGTCACAAAACTTCAGCGGTAGCATCTTTGTAAAATCCTTCAAGGGAGACTACTTTTGCCACTATACTACTGGTCAATGTATTGGAATTTTGGCCACTTTTCGATTTATTCAAATGGTTCCACTTTGTTTCTTTTAGTGGCTGTCAGAGCTTAAAGATTGAAAAAAAACTGTAAATGATATCTTCTCATGTTCCAATTGATGGATCTTCATCAAGCTTGGTCTGTAGCAACATTGTAACGACATCTCTCACGTTTCATAATTATAACGTTGCTGCTGTCCGTACATCCACACGCACGTCCGTCCTTATGTCTTCCAACTCCTCCCACACTATTGGCATGATTTGCTTCAAACGTTTACAGATGAATTAGCTTGAGATGCAGATGACCATAAAGGATATTTCTACCCCAGTAATGACCCTTTATAGAATATAGAGAAAGATGTGCAGATGACCATAAAGAAGGAACTTTTGGTGTGGCTTTTTTATCACAGTTATGGCCCTTTGAGTTTTGCTATATACTACTTTATAGAATATAGAGCAAAATCTTGTATGTCCAACTCCACAAACACTATTGAAAGGATATGCTTGAATTTTAGTTTCCCAGATGAAGGACCTTAAATTCATGTGAAGATGACCATAAATAATTGACTTTTTCTGTGCCTATTTTTCCTAGAATTATGGCCCTTTCTTTATTTCACAAAATAGGCCATAGCGAAGAAATTTGGTGTGTTCATCTCCTCATACACATTTTGAAGGAAGGGATTCAAAGTTGCGGAGATGTTGTTTCAAACTTTTAGTCGAACATCCTTCTTTGGTGGTCTTACTAAAAACTTTGCTATTTAGAGGATAGCACAGTATGTGGGAGCATCCATGTCCAATGGAAACAATTCTATTTTATTTTTCATATATTGCAGCTTGGCCCCTTTTAATGCTGCAATTGTTAAAAATGAAAAACAAAAATTGGAACAACTTCTCTGAGCCATTTGATTTGTCATCAAAAAGGCAAATAAGAAGGCCAAGAACCATAATTCGTTTCCCCTAAAGCTCTTACAGATGAGCATAAAGTCACCCGCTGGAAGTGCTCAATGTTAACCGACAGCAGTGATGTAGCCATGAAATACTTCATTAACAACAAAGCAAAGGGAAAACAAACCAGTTCTTGGATAGGTTCTTCTTTGCTTCTGGTTGCATCCCTTTATTAATTTTTGTTGGTGGATGCTAAATTGCATCACTAGATTGCATCAATTATCATGCATAAATTTGTCAATAATTTTCAGTAAATATGTTTGTGTATTTTCAGAGTGGTGATGTGGTAGAATAGTTGAAATAGAAAAAAATGATAGTTCTGTTGTCACATAGAGCATCTGAGAATTGTGTCAGCCCAAAACCACTGTGGAAATTTAAATCTGCAAAACAAAAATCTTAGTCTATCTAAACCTGCATTACAGAAACCTAAATCTGCATTACAGAAATCTAAAACTGCATAACAGAAATCTAAATCTGCATAACAGAAATCTAAATCTGTATTACAGAAATCTAAAACTGCATAACAGAAATCTAAATCTGTAATAAAGAAATCTAAACCTGCAAAACAGAAACCTAAATCTGCATAACAGAAATCTAAACCTGCATAACAGAAATCTAAATCTGTAATAAATAAATTTAAACCTGCAAAACAGAAACCTAAATCTGCATTAAAGAAATCTAAACCTGCATAACAGAAATCTAAATCTGCATTAAAGAAATCTAAACCTGCATAACAGAAACCTAAATCTGCATTAAAGAAATCTAAACCTTCAAAACAGAAACCTAAATCTGCATTAAAGAAATCTAAACCTGCATAACAGAAACCTAAATCTGCATTAAAGAAATCTAAACCTGCAAAACAGAAACCTAAATCTGCATTAAAGAAATCTAAACCTGCATAACAGAAATCTAAATCTGCATTAAAGAAATCTAAACCTTCAAAACAGAAACCTAAATCTGCATTAAAGAAATCTAAACCTGCAAAACAGAAACCTAAATCTGCATTAAAGAAATCTAAACCTTCAAAACAGAAACCTAAATCTGCATTAAAGAAATATAAACCTTCATAACAGAAATCTAAATCTGCATTAAAGAAATCTAAACCTGCAAAACAGAAACCTAAATCTGCATTAAAGAAATATAAACCTTCATAACAGAAATCTAAATCTGCATTAAAGAAATCTAAACCTTCATAACAGAAACCTAAATCTGCATTAAAGAAATCTAAACCTTCATAACAGAAACCTAAATCTGCATTACAGAAATCTAAACCAGCATAACAGAAATCTAAATCTGCATGACAGAAATCTAAATCTGCACTGTGGAAACCTAAATATCTAAACCTGCATAACAGATACCTAAATCTGCACAACTGTTGCAGAAACCTAAATCTGCATTAAAGAAATCTAAACCTGTATAAGAGAAACCTACCTATACATTACAGAAACCTAAAAAAATTTAAACCTGCATAACAGAAACCTAAATCTCCATTATAGAAATCTAAACCTGCATAAGAGAAACCTAACTATACATTACAGAAACCTAAATCTGCATTAAAGAAATCTAAACCTGCATAACAGAAATTTAAATCTGCATTAATGATATCTAAATATCTAAATCTGCATTAATGATATCTAAATATCTAAATCTGCATTAAAGAAATCTAAACCTGCATAAGAGAAACCTAATTTTACATTACAGAAACCTAAAAAAACTAAACCAGCATAACAGAAACCTAAATCTGCGCATTAAAGAAATATAAACCTGTATAACAGAAATCTAAATCTGCATTAATGATTTAGATATCATTAATGCAGATTTAGATACTTAGATTATCTAAATCTGCATTAATGATATCTAAATCTGCATTAAAGAAATCTAAACCTGCATAAGAGAAACCTAAGTATACACTACAGAAACCTAAAAAGGATCTAAACCTGCATAACAGAAACGTAAATCTGCATAACAGAAACCTAAATCTGCATTACAGGAACCTAAATCTGCATTACAGAAACCTAAATTTGTATAACAGAAACCTACATCTGTATAACAGAAACATAAACCTGCATAACAGAAACCTAAATCTGTATAACAGAAAGCTAAACCTGCATAACAGAAACCTAAATCTGCATAACAGAAACCTAAACCTGATAACAGAAACCTAAATCTGCATAATGGAAACCTAAACCTGCATCACAGAAATCCAAATTTGCATAACAGAAACCTAAATCTGTATAACAGAAACCTAAACCTGCATAACAGAAACCCAAATTTGCATAACAGAAAGCTAAACCTGCATAACGGAAACCTAAATCTGCATAACAGAAACCTAAACCTGATAACAGAAACCTAAATCTGCATAACGGAAACCTAAACCTGCACAACAGAAATCCAAATTTGCATAACAGAAACCTAAATTTGTATTACAGAAACCTAAACCTGCATAACAGAAACCCAAATTTGCATAACAGAAATATAAATCTGCATTACAGAAACCTAAATCTGCATTACAGAAACCTAAATCTGTATAACAGAAACATAAACCTGCATAACAGAAACCCAAATTTGCATAACACAAACCTAAACCTGCATAACAGTAACCCAAATCTGCATAACAGAAACCTAACTCTGCACTGTGGAAATCTTAATCTGCAGGCTGCAAAATAGAAAATGGAAATCTAAGTCAACATGCATAATACTCTGGACCATTTATAAACTGTCAGAAAATATATTGTCAACTGAATTTACTTTATATTTACCTTTGCATCCATTGCATGGAATTCCATAGTAATTCTAGAAAATAAGTGTCTAGAACTAATTTAGAGAGAGTGTACTTATTACTCACTATTTTTTGGATATTTTTATTTCATTTTGATGTAAATATCAATCATTTTTTCATATTTCTGTTATTACCACTTATTTAGATTAATAAAGTTTGCACGAATCAAGTAGGGTTCATGAATATTTACTGAACAAGTGCTAACTAATTAATGTTTGTAATGATTCTGGGATGGGGCTTTTTCAAGGACAGACAATATCAGTGGCTACAAATATTCCTGTGAAAACCTAGCACTTAACCAGACGACTTTTTACCCAACATGGCTCTTTAACAGATGAAAGTTTACCAAACATAGCACTTGACCAGATGAATGTTAACCCAGCATAGCACTTACTGAGTGGATGTTTACGGTTTACCGAACATAGCATTTTACCGGATGAATGTTTACCAAACATAGCACTTCACCAAATGAATGTTTACTTAACATAGTACTTACTGAGTGGATGTTTACCCAGCATAGCACTTACTAGGTGGATGTTTACCACTAGGCTAAGGAGGAGGTCTCAGACTGTTTGGATAGGTGGCAAATTACAATCGAAATACATTCACGTTCTGCAAGGGTCTTAGCGAGGCAAAAAATAAAGACAAGAGGGTCATGATGACCATGGATCACTCACCTGAGTAATATAAGCTACATGTTTCAAATGTCAAACTGATGATTTTTAGAAATGTTTTGGAAGATTTTCCGATGTACAATCAAGTAACCCCTGGGGCAGGGTCAATTTTACCCCGTTGGTCATGATTTGAACAAAGTTTGTAGAAGTCTTCTAGGCAATGTTACATATCGAATATCTAAGATCTAGGTCTTCTTGTTTATTTTTAGCAAATTTATGAAGACTTCCCTATGTACAATCAAGTAACCCTTGGGGCTGGGCCAATTTGACCCTGGGGGTTCAAGATTTGAACAAATTTTGTAGAGGTCCACAAGGCAATGCTACATGTCAAATATCTAAGCTCTAGGCCTTCTGGTTTATTTTTAGAAAATTTTGAAGATTTTTCTATGTACAATCAAGTAACCGCATGGGGCGGGGCCAATTTGACCCCGGGGGTCATGATTTGAACAAATTTTGTAGAAGTCTACTAGGCAATGCTACATGTCAAATATCTAAGATATAGGCCTTCTGGTTTATTTTTAGAAATTTTTTGAAGATTTTCCTATGTAAAATCAAGTGACCCCTGGGGCGGAGTCAATTTTGACCCCGAGGGTCATGTTTTGAACAAATATTGTAGAGGTGCACTAGGCAATACTACATGTGAAATATCTAAGCTCTAGGCCTTCTGGTTTATTTTTAGAAAGTTTTTGAAGATTTTCATATGTAAAATCAAGTGACCCCTGGGGCGGGGTCAATCTTGACCCCGGGGTCATGATTTGAACAACTTTAGTAGAGGTCCACTAGGCAATGCTACATGTCAAATATCTAAGCTCTAGGGCTTCTGGTTTTTGAGAAGAAGATTTTTTAAGATTTTCCTATGTAAAATCAAGTGACCCCTGGGGTGGGGTCAATTTTGACCCTGGGGGTCAAGATTTGATTAATTTTAGTAGAGGTCCACTAGGCAATGCTACATGTCAAATATCTAAGCTCTAGGTCTTCTGCTTTTTGAGAAGAAGATTTTTTAAGATTTTCCTATGTAAAATCAAGTGACCCCTGGGGCGGGGTCAATTTTGACCCCGGGGTCATGATTTGAACAAACTTGGTAGAGGTCCACTAGGCAATGCTTCACACCAAATATCTAAGCTCTAGAGCTTCTGGTTTTTGAGAAGATTTTTAAAGTTTTTCCTTTAGATTGCCATGGCAACCAGAGTTCTCCATGGAATTCAATTCTTTGAACAATTTTTAAAGGGGGCTACCCAAGGATCATTCCTGTAAAGTTTGGTGTACTTCTGCCCAATGGTTTTCAAGAATAAGATTTTTTTACAAATTGTTGACGCACGACGGACATCAAGCGGTCACAATAGCTCACCTTGTACTTCATGACAGGTGAGCTAAAAAGCATATGAAATGGCATAAAAATGTAAGTTGATACAATAAAATTTAAAAACTTTGCCAGTAAGGGTGTTGAAATTATACCTGTTGCACCCCGGCCTCTGGATATGCCCTTGTTACCCCCAATCTCGCTGACCCACTGTCATACTATATCATTGCTTTATATATGTAATTTTACCATTTAACATAGACCCAAGCAATTCAGTAAGCAAGAGATGTTCAAAGAGCATGTATAATGCCCTTTGTAGCTCTTCAGTAATGGAGGTGATGAAGAAATACTTATTTAGTAGAAACCATATTTATGTGGGAGAGTGGTTGAGAGTGTTTACAGGTCATCTACTCTTTAGGCTCAACTAGAAAACTTGTAAAAAAGCGCATGTCTCCCCCAATGCAGAGTCATATAGGCAAGAAGTCAATAGGAGACAGGAGCAGAAGTCAAAGAGACACTGATGGTTGTCTGCAATAGGGATCATCTACTTGGCATGTCCAATCATCGCACTAACTTTCAACATTCTGGGCCTAGTGGTTCTCAAGTTATGAATTAGAAACGGTTTTCCATGTTCAGGCCTCTGTGACCTTGTTATTTGATCGAGTGACCCCAAAGTCAGTAGGGGTCATCTACTCTGCATGTCCAACCATCCAATTAAATTTCAACATTCTGGGTCAAGTGGTTCTCAAGTTATTGGTTGGAAAGTGTTTTCTATGTTCAGCCCCCTGTGACCTTGACCCTTGATGGAGTGACCCCAAAAACAATAGGTGTCATCTATTCTGTAAGTCCTATCATCCTATGAACTTTAAAGGTTCTAGGTCAAATGATTCTCAAGTTATTGACCAGATACGGATTTCCATGTTCTGTCCACTGGGACCTTGACCTTTAATAGAGTGACCCCAAAATCAATAGGGGTCATCTATTCTGCATGTCCAATCATCCTATGAAGTTTCAACACTTTAGGTCAAGTAGTTCTCAAGTTACTGGTCGGAAATGATTTTCCATATCAGGCCCCTGTGACCTTGACCTTTAAAAGAGTGACCTCATAATCAATAGGGTCACCTACTCTGCATTTCAATCATCCTATGAAGTTTCAACATTCTAGGTCAAGTGGTTCTCAAGTTATTGATCGGAAACTGTTTTCCATGTTCAGATCCCTGTGACCTTGACCTTTGATGGAGTGACAACCAAAAACAATAGGGGATGTCTACTCTATAAGCCCTGCCACCCTATGAAGTTTGAAGGTTTTAGGCCAAATGGTTCTCCAGTTATTGATCAGAAATGAAGTGTGACAGACGGACGGACGGACAGACTGAAGGACAGATGGACGCACAGGGCAAAAACAATATGTCTCCCCCTGTGACCTTGACCTTTAACAGAGTGACCCCAAAATCAATAGGGATCATCTACTCTGCATGACCAATCATCCTATGATGGAAATTCAACATTCTGGGTCAAGTGGTTCTCACGTTATTGATCTGAAATGGTTTTCCATGTTCAGGCCACTGTAACCTTGACCTTTGATGGAGTGACCCCAAAAACAATAGGGGTTGTCTACTCTATAAGCCCTGCCACCCTATGAAGTGTGTAGGTTTTAGGCCAAATGGTTCTCCAGTTATTGATCAGAAATGAAGTGTGACAGACTGGCAGACTAACGGACGGAAGGAAGGACGGACAGACAGACAGGGCAAAAACAGTGTCTCCCCAAGTGTGTGTGTTGGGTGTTGGGGGGGGGGGGGGGGGGGGGGGATCATACTATCAAGTTGAAGGGTTTTGATGAAGTGCTTCTCAAGTTACCATGCAGACATGTTTCAATGTTAAGGTCCCTGTGAATTTGACCTTTGACCTATTAACCCCAAAAACAATAGCAGTCATCTACTTCATAAGACAAATCAGGCTTTCAGTTTTGAATGTACTGGGTCAAGTGGTTCTCAAGTTTCTTGAGTGGAAACTGTTTTCAAGATTCAGGTCTCTGTGACCTTGGCCTTGACCCCAAAACCAATCAAGGACATTTATTTCATTAGCCCAATTCAGTTTGAATGTTCTGGGTCAAGTGGTTCTCAAGTTACTATTCAGAAACAATTGTCAATGTTCAGGTCCCTGTGACCTTGACCTTTGATGTATTGACCCCCAAAACAATAGGGGTCATCTACTTTACATGCTATGAAGTTTGGAGGTTCTCAGTCATTTAGTTCTCAAATTACTGAGCAGAAACCACTTTCAAGGTTCAGGCCCGTGACATTTGACCTACTGACCCCTAAAACAGAAGGGGTCATCTACTTCATAAGGCCAATCATGCTATGTTCGGCCAAGTGGTTCTCAAGTTACTGAGCGGAAACCAACAGACAGGCCGACCAACGCAACCAACATGCGCAAAGTAATCTGTCCCCTCTTCCTCAGAGTGGGGACAAATAACATATGTACAAGATTAAATGCAAGGTTATGTGCAAGGTTATATCATTTTACAATGGTTATCATGAAGCATTTATCAAATACATAATTACTTGATTTGGTAATTCTTTAACCTTTAGCATGCTAGATAAATTGTTGTCGGCTGGAAATGCCGTCTGCTAAAATCGTAAAGTTCATTCAATTTGCTCCAAAATTGGAAGAAATATTGTCAGGGTAGCAAACAGCTTTGAACCTGATCAGACGCCGATTTAATCGGCGTCTGATCTGGTTCCAAGCTGTTTGCAAAGGCTGTTAAATTCGCCTGCAGCAGGCTAAGGGTTAAATATTTAGATACACAGAATTATACAAGTGCTGGTCAATATGATATTTCGGGATATGTGATTTTTATAATGTAGATTTATTTAATATGACAGAAATTATAAACTTTTATGCTTTTTTCTAAACCTACCTGATGAATTACACACCTTCCGACAATGGTATGGCATATATTAATTAGCGTAAGTGCTGTAAATCCCTACATTTTACAATAGGTGCATTAGTGCTGAAAATCCCCATACTTAACAATAAATGCATCAGTGATGTAATACCCTATACTTAACAATAAGTGCATTAGTGCTGTAAATCCCTACATTTTGGAATAGGTACATTAGTGCTGTAAATCCCTACATTTTGGAATAGGTACATTAGTGCTGTAAATCCCCATACTTAAACAGTACATTAGTAAACCTGAATCCCCTAAGTAGTGAAACTGCGGCAGACAAACAGTCAACTTGTCCCCATTTGGGTCATTTCGTATCACTTGGTGATTTCAGAAATGGTCATTTCGTCCCACTTTTTGGCCCCTCCATTTTAGTCTTTTTTTGTCAAAGTTTCCTAGATTATGATTAACATAATTATGATGTAAAATATGTGTTACGGTATGTAAAATATGTTCTACATAAAAATTTTACTTTAAAAACTACATTTTGTTTTGCTTTATAAATTATTATAACCTGATCATAGGTGTAAGTGCAGAGTGCATGCACGTTTCGTAGCTTAAAGTGTGCATTGACTAATGCGACTATCTTTTTAAAAAATACTCGTTTGGTATGTGTGTGTGGGGAGAGGATTGAAGCAGGGTGTGTGTGTGTGGTAGTGGTGACAGAATACTAAAGGGCAAAAAAGTAAAATAAAATTTAAACAAGAGGGCTATGAAGGCCCTGTATCTCTCACCTGACCTATGACCTAAAGATCATCAAGATTAACATTCTGACCAAGTTTCATTAAGATATGGTCATAAGTGTGGCCTCTACAGTGTTAAATAGCTTTTCCTTTGATTTGACCCACTGACCTAGTTTTTGACCCTACATGACCCAGATTCGAACTTGACCTAAAGATCATCAAGTTTAACATTATAAGTTTCATGTAGATACAGTCATAAATGTGGCCTCTAGAGTGTTAGAAGCTTTTCCTTTGATTTGACCTAGTGATCTAGTTTCTGACCCCACCTGACCCAGATTTAAATTTGACCTATAGATCATCAAGCTTAACATTCTGACCCAGTTGCATCAAGATACGGTCATAAATGTGGCCCCTACAGTGTAAACTAGCTTTTCCTTTGATTTGACCTGGTGACCTAGTTTTTGAACCTACATGACCCATATTCAAACTGGACCTTGAGATCATCAAGATTAACATTCTGACCAAGTTTCATGAAGATATAGTTATAAATGTGGCCTCTACAGTGTTAACAAGCTTTTCCTTTGATCTGACCCAGTGACCTAGTTTTTGACCCCACCTGACCCAGATTCGAACTTCATC
Organism: Mercenaria mercenaria; assembly: GCF_021730395.1. NCBI lineage: Eukaryota > Metazoa > Mollusca > Bivalvia > Venerida > Veneridae > Mercenaria > Mercenaria mercenaria. The sequence goes on along the minus strand of NC_069375.1, from coordinate 32,036,411 downwards.
TAGAGATCATCAAGATTAACATGTTGACCAAGTTTCATGAGGATACAGTCATAAATGTGGCCTCTACAGTGTTAACAAGCTTTTCCTTTGATTTGACCTAGTGACATAGTTTTTGACCACACCTGACCCAGATTTAAAGCTGACCTATAAATCATCAAGCTTAACATTCTGACCAAGTTTCATTAAGATATGGCAATAAATGTGACCTCTACAGTGTAAACTAGCTTTTCCTTTGATTTGACCTGGTGACCTAGTTTTTGCTCCTACATGACCCATTTTCAAACTGGACTTTGAGATTATCAAGATTAACATTTTGACCAAGTTTCATGAAGATAAATCATAAATGTGGCCTCTACAGTGTTAACAAGCTTTTCCTTTGATTTGACCTGGTGACCTAGTTTCTGAACCCAGATGACCCAATATCTAACTTGTCCAAGACTTTATTGAGGGTAACATTCTGACCAAGTTTCATTAAGATTGGGCCAAATATGTCACCTCTAGAGTGTTAACAAGCTTTTCCATTAATTTGACCTGATGACCTAGTTTTTGACCCCAGATGACCCAGTATCAAACTCGTCCAAGATTTTATTGCGGGCAACATTCTGACCAAGTTTCATTAAGATTGGGCTAAAATTGTGACCTCTAGAGTGTTAACAAGCTTTGCCTTTGATTTGACCTGGTGACCTAGTTTTTTACCCCAGATGACCCAATATCTAATTCATCCAAGATTTTATTAAGGGTAACATTCGGACTAAGTTTCATTAAGATAGGGCCAAAATTGTGACCTCTAGAGTGTTAACAGTCAAATTGTTGACGCCAACGCCAGTACCATTGACGCCGACGGACACAGGGCGATCCAAAAAGCTCACCTTGAGTACTTCGTGCTCAGGTGAGCTAAAAATATATGAGGGGCTGGTTAATAGGGTGGGAGGTGTAATGTAGATTGTTGCAGACTGCACATCATCTCATCAACACCTGCCTATATTCCAAGATTCAAGTCAAAACCTTATATTTTTTAAGTTATGCTCTTGACATGAATAAGATGGGCAGATTTGACCTGCTGTGACCTTGACACACACTTACCTACATCCTAAGTTTGAAGTCAACATCTTGAATAGTTTAATAGATTATGCTCCCGACACGAAATATGATGGACAAATTTGACCTTTGAACTCAATTTGTGACCTTGACCTTTGACTTACAGACCCGATTCATGTGCTCTGCACAATGTCTCATTGCCACCTACCTACATGCCAAGTTTAAGAGTCCATATCTTGTATATATAGTCATTTACTTATGCTCCAGACACAAAATGTGTGAACAGTTTTCACATTTTAGCTCAATTTGTGACCTTGACCTTTGGCCTATTAGCCAGCACTCTGCTCATCATCTCATTGCCATCTACCTATATGCCAAGTTCAAAGTCAATATCTTTGTTATAAAGTTATGCTTCGGAGACAGATAGGTGGACAGACGGATGTGCCATCACATAATACGTCTGTTTTTTTCAAAACGGGCATATAAAAATAAAACAGTATGATGTATTTTAGCCTTTATTTCATTGAGTATTTGGTACAATATCTTTAACATATGCAGCAGCTGATACAGCATTGAAATACAATACAAGGTACAAATATATTCATTTTCTTCTTTTATATGCTTATATATATACTGGTATTTTTATGGCACATTTTAACTTGTTATAACCTTGATATACTTTTAAAGTAACCAATTAATCGACACTATGTAATCAGAATACGTAAATCTTAAATTTTTTCAAATTTAACACCAGAGATTTTTCATTAAACATTAAAATTTTGGTCAGGATTAATCAAATGAACGAAAATAGTTTCCTCTATTGCAGGTTTAATGAAATACATTGTACTTTTCAAAAATGTTTTTAATTTTTAAAGATTTTTCCTCCATTTTTTATAAAGCTAAAATTCCTTCTTATTAACAGTACTGAATAAATTCGATCTACATTATAATAATAACAAACAGTGTTCTAAAACAAATACAAGTCAAATGGTTTATCGCGGCCAGAAATTTGTAAAAGTAAAAACCGGACAGAAGTTGCGAAATTGTCATTTGTGCAGGAAAGAAGCGTTTACCATAATGTCCAGTACTGGACAGGTATAGTGACCATGCACGGACACAGCCAATTTTCTCAGAGGGGGTCAGATTTCCTCCCCCCCCCCTTCCCCCCCACCCTGGAAATTTTGAAATTTAGCACTTCATTTTTTTTTGCATTCTGGGACAGTTTTATGGACTAACCTGTTAAGTTTGGGGAAAATGATAAAATCAAGCTTTCTTGAAGGTAAAATTCTTAGTTTCTTTAAGATAAATAATATGAATTATGTCAGGGTCGTATGTAGCAGCAGCCGCATATACTTTACATGCAGTCCTAATGTTGATCGACTTTTTCGAAAAACATTTTCTTTCCTTCTTGTCTTCTTTCCTTTTTTAAAGATTTTCCAGAGGGGGTCCGGATCCCCGGTCCCCCCCCCAGTGACCTCTGGATCCGTGCATGGTGACATATCATGCTTTCTGTTTATGCAGGTAAACTTGTGTTTGGTTAAATTTCAACAGAGCTCAACAGATTTTTATTTAAAAAAAGTAAACAATGAGACAAACATTTCCAACTTCTTTGGACGGTTCAAAAATCCCATGTTAAACATACGATAAAGCCCGAAACGCATGAAAATGTTCCGAATGTAAATCGGGTGATGTAAGCACTCTATGTATGCGTCTGGATTGATTAAACTGGGCGAGTCTACTTACTTATTACTTGAGGATGAAAAAAAACGTATTTTTTAAATGTTGCTCTTAATCAAGGGTGGCGGTTGAACTACTAAAAGTACAACAACAGTTAATCACAACAAAGTGCGGTTTTTTTAAAATCAGTAAAGCTATCGTTTTACGCTTAGAACCTGTTTCCCCCACAAAAAAGAATTCACGGGTCCATCATAAAATATTTTCCCAGCCGGATTACTTGCCCTATTCAAAATTGATTGGGGCCCTCTATCTGATTCGCCGCGATCAAAAAATTGTCCTTTAAGAACTGTGACAACTGTTGCATAAAATGCAAAAATTGTATTATTACATGTACATCTTTTCATCAAAATTTTCATTCATTCATTCATTCATTCCGATCAATTCAAGTCATTTGTTCATTCACAGTAATAATATTCATTCATTAATTATTCATTCATTCAGTTCAATTCAAGTCATCCATTCATTCAGTTCAGTTCAGTTCAGTTCAGTTCAAGTCATTCATTCATTCATTCTAATAATAATAATAATCATAACAACTTTTTTTTATGAGGATAACATATTTGGCCGTAGTCAGTCTTATAGTCCTCCAGCACAGTGAATTTAAAATTGTACCCTTTATAAGTAACACAGACAGTGAAGTTGAAATAGTATTTCACAGGCAAACTAATCTCAAGTAGCATTAAACGTATGTAATAGTATGAAAAGAAAATATCAGAATATTCATTCATTCATTCATTCTCTCCATTTTTCTTTCTTTCTTGTGGTCTTTCTTTCACTCTTTAATTTTGTGGGTGACAGTAGTTGGGACCAAAACATTCAGTTTTCTTTTTATAAGTAAATAGGAATGATTAATTTAAACACTTTTCAAAAATGAACAAAGACAAAACAGCATTGAATTTATCAAGTATTTGTTCAGATTAAAAATATTCTTAGAACTTTTAACACCCCTGTTCCCCTTTCAAAAAATGGACTCTTTAATTGTATGCTGAAAAATTTTTCATGAGAAACAAGAGCTTTCAAAAGACTGGGGAACTTTGTAAAATTTTCAATGTTACTGAGATGCAGTTTTAAAAGTTTCTGCATGCAAAACTTTAAACCAAATTTTTCTAAGTTGTATTAAATTAAAACCAAGTTTTATCTCATTTGGGTTATTTCAGTACGTCTAATCACGGGGAAAGATTTTGAAAATTTCAAGAATAATGTACATGTATTTGTTACTAGATACAGTTCATGTGCACACAGAACTTTTAACAAAATTTCCTCAGTTGATAAAGAGACATAATTTGAGCTATATTCAACAAAGAGTTATCTAACTTGGTTATGTCAGAGGTTGGTTATGAAAACACTGTTAAAGTTTCTGTGCTATGACAGAGGTTACTGAGATATGATATTTAGGCAGCTCACCCCTTTCTTAGTTAAAAAAGGGGCCCAAAAAATTGAACTAAATCAAGAAAATTTTTTTCGGTTATTTCGTAGGTTTGATGACTAGGAATTTTTGTGTAAATTTTTAAATCCAAGACATGAAACAGCCACGAGATATGAACTAACAAATCTTTAACCAAGGCGGTTACTGAGCCAAGGCATTGCCTTTTTGAACAGTTTCATTTTCTTCAAACCATCCAGAAAAAGTTAAAAATTTATGTAAAAAAAAGATATGGGGGAAAATATGGTACCCCAAAAATATGTGTAAAAAATAGTAAGGATCACAGAATCTATTCTGACTAATGTCTGCTCAAGGTGAATAGATTTCAACAGCATAAAAGAGTAATCTAGTGTGTTTTACTAAAATTGATATGTATTATTATTAGTAAGTAAGCAAACAATATGAAGTATAAAAGCCAAAAACCTAGCCATAGTTTTTATGCATTTAGCTCCAGGCAGGCACTGTGGGCCTGGGCCTACAAACACTTTTTAGAAACAATGTTGTTTTTTTTAACTGTGGATATCAATTAATAATTCTAGGTGAAGTCTGATGACCACACATATTTCTGCAGAAACTAGTGATATAAAGTCCACTTTTTCTGCATATTTTTCTTACTTGTTCTAACAATCATCGAGGATTATGATTAGGTGGCACTTGTTCTACTAGCAGCTATCTGACAGATGCAAAAAAGTTTTAGTGACAGATTCAGATACAAGGGATTTGGGGGCAATACCTATTTTTTTGAAAGACCCTTTGGGTCCTTAAATGGATTAGTGTAAAAAACCCAAATACACATTTTTCTGGACGGAACCGTATCCCCAGTCTTAGGTGAGTGGAAATACCGAGGCATCTAAAAAATGACAGTCCCAGACGGGTTTTGAACATAGCCCTCTGACTTAAAAAAAAGCTTGTCACCACTGTAACATAGGCATCTTTTAGCTTTCATTTCAAGAACCCCTTTAAAAATTTAGTCTCTCAATAATTGCTGTAGTGTTTCTTTCAAAAATTAAACTGTGATTTTTTTAAACACAAAACAAATCGAAACAATGGTAAAATAAACTTTGAAAAATCAGTTGTTTGCACTTTTGTTTAGCACATTCTGTAAAAATTCAAAACTTGTGTATGTCTATTTGCTTTTTGTTTTAAATGATCAAAAAAAAATTTTTTTTAACTGGCATTGTGTTAATGTATGTTACTTGTATCAAATACTGTGTTCACCCAGAAATACACTGTTATCCGGAAAACATACAATACAAAAGGTACAATACAGAATGGGTTTCTGCCAGTTCATATTTACTTGTGAAATACAAGCCGTATTTTTTACAATACTTATATAATACATAAAAGGAAACAAAAGGCAGCTTCAAGAGTTTGTATGGTAAATATATATTACATTATTTTCAACATTATTATTTTAAACATTTTGACTGTCTTTAGAAGAACATTAAATATTTAATGAAGTTCTTATGTTTTCCTATTTCGCGAAAATTCCTGAAATTAAGATCTTTTGTAAACATTGAAGAATTCATTGTAAATGAAACTGTCCAAAGGAAACTAAGGTGCCTCCACTTTCTGCCAATGCATGACAAGTTTACTTGCTGGCCATGCAACACTATAATTTTACCAGTCACAACTGATTAATACTGGCATCTAAAATGGTACCATAGACCAATTCTGTATAACAGAACAATGTCTTAGATGGGAAACGTTACACTGTTAAGTTTAATAAGAGATCTTGAACATGACAATCCCCACCTTGCCTTTTTAAGACACCTTTACAGCAAATTTCAACTTAATATGAGCCGCGCCATGGAAAAACCAACATAGGGGGGTATGCGACCAGCATGGATCCAGCCCAGCCGCATCTGCGCAGTCTGGTCAGGCTCCATGCTGTTCGTTTTTAAAAAGCCAGGGAAATTTGGAGAAAAAATTAGCGAACGCATGGACCCTGACCAACTGCGGGGGATCGCGGGCTGGTCGGATCCTGTGGTCGCATCCCCTATTTTGGTTTTCCCATGGCAGGCTCTATTATGTCAGTACAAACACATTAAGTGAGGACATTTTTTTTCTATTCCTATTAATAGTTAGTTGTACAAAAAAACTTGACAGTGACCTTTGCCTTAAAAACCTGGTCCCAAAATTTAATTACTGGAAACTTTTGCAAATTTTTCAGTTAAACACTTTTTTATTTTGAAAAATACTAATTCTGGCTTTAACTCTGAGAAAAATTGGTGAAATCCCCAACAAAACCACTGATGCATGACTTCACATGCTAAACAATAGCCTATATAGGTCTAGCATGACTTTACATTACGCAGGTCTAACATGACTTTTGTATCATTCTATCAAAGTTTGCATGCTCGATTGCATGATAGATAAAAATGGCAGATCATAGAGATCACACCCACAACATTTGTATTTTTCTTTTCTGCTCAGCTATCAGTAACAGTTAAAAGGCAAAATCTTTAAGTTTTTCAAATATAAACATTATTTCTTTTTTAACTAAGATGTTAATTTTGCAGAAAAAAATAGTTTCACAAATTACTGAAGTACAGTAAGTAAAGACTATTTTAACCCCTTACCCTGCAAAATTTCTTAATGAACTTGCCATTTTTCAATTTTGGGACAGTCCCTTTAACTGTTAAAAGGGGGGCTTACCAAAAATATACTGACTAAATTGGCGAACAATGCAGACCATGATCAGACTGCCGGATGTGCAGGCTGATTTTGGGGCATGTCGCATGGGAGAAACACTTGCCGCCAGCAGGAAAGGGTTTAAAAGAAAAATTTTCATCTCAAATGAACTAGAAATGCTTTTGTAAAAAACGATATCCCCCCCAATGCAAAGCCCTATAGGAAAGAAGTCAAAGAGGTCGGGGCAAAAGTCAAAGAGACATGAGGGTTGGCTGCAATGGGATCTTATTTGGCATGCCCAGATCCCGCAAAAATTTCAACACTCTTGGCCTAGGGGTTCCAAAGTCACTTTAGGCTCCTGTCCCTTGACTTGATAAAAGGATAAAATAAATGGGGGTCATTATCCTTTTTCCAATATCCTATTAAGTTTCAACATGTGGGTAAAGTGGTTCTAAAGTTATTTCCAAAAAAATGATTTTACTGAACAGGCCACTGTGACCTTGACCTTTAATAGAGACCCAAAATCAATGGGGGTACTACCCTGCATGTTCAACATCCTATGAAGTTTCAACATTCTGGGTCAAAGGGGATTCTAATTTTTGATTGGAAAGGTTTCCCATTTCGGGCCCCTTGGCCTTGCCCTTTTAAACAGAGTGACCCTAAAACGTTAAGGGGTATCTACTCTGCATGACCAATCATCCTATGAATTTCACATTCGGGTCAATGGTTCTAAGTTACTGACGGAAAAGGGTTTTTTTCAATGTTCAGGCCCCTGTGCCCTTGACCTTTAAAAAGGTGACCCCAAAATCTTTGGGGGTATCTACTTGCAGCCCCAATATCCTATTAAGTTTAACATTTGGTAAGTGGTTCTAAAGTTATAAACGAAATGGTTTTCATGTTCAGGCCCTGTGCCCTTTGACTTTAATGGAGTGACCCCAAAAAATCGAGGGGGTCCTACTCTGCTGACCAATCACCAGAAGTTTCAACATTTTTGGGTCGATGGTTCTCTGTTATTGATGGGAAATGGTTTTCCATGTTCAGGCCCTGTGACCTTGACCTTTGAGGGGAGGACCCAAAAATCAATAGGAGTAAATTTTCTTTTAGACCATCATCCTATGAAGTTTAAACTTTGGGTCAAGGGGTTCTCTAGTTTTTGATGGGAAAAATGGTTTTCATGTTCGGGCCCTGGCCCTTTCCTTTGAGGGGAGTGACCCCAAAATCGATAGGGGTCATCTACTCTTTTTTCCAAACCCATCCTATGAAGTTTCAACATTCTGGGTCGAGTGGTTCTCAAAAGTTATTGAGGGAAAGGGGTTTTCCATGTTCACCCCCCTGTGCCTTGACCTTTGATGGAGTGACCCAAAAATCTAGGAGTCATCTATCTTTATGCCAATCACCCTATGAAGTTTCAAATTTGGGTCGTGGTTCTCTATTATTGATCGGAATGGTTTTTCCCCATGTTCGGGCCCTGGCCTTTTTCCCTTTTGAGGAGGCCCCAAAAATCAATGGGGGGTATCTACTCTTTATGCCAATCCCCTATGAATTTCACATTGGGGTTCAAGTGGTTCTCTAGCTATTGATCGGAAATGGTTTTCAATGTTCGGGCCCCCCTGTGCCTTGCCCTTTTGACGGAGTGCCCCCAAAATCAATAGGGGTATCTACTCTTCATGCCAATCTCCTATAAAGTTTCAACATTCGGGGTCAAGGGTTCTCTAGCTATTGATGGGAAAGGGTTTTTTCAATGTTCAGGCCCTGTGCCTTTGACCTTTGACGAGTGACCCCAAAAACAATGGGGGTGGTCTACTCCAGCAGCCTAAAACCCTATAAATTTTGAGGTTTAGGCAAATGGTTCCCCATTTTTGCCTGAAAATGAGGTGAGTACGGACGGACGGAGGACAGCAGGGCAAAAAAAATTTTGGTCCCCCTGGGGGAACAAATTACTACTGCATAAAGACTCATTATTTTTTCTTTTTGGATAATACAAAATTGAAAAACATAGCCTCATTTTGGGTTTTTTTGCTGAAATCTTGCATTTTTTTATATATGATATATCTCACACAGTGATATCCAGCGGGACACCAAAACAGACAATTTAATGCTCCCCCCATTCCAAAAACAGGGGGGTGCATTTGGGCTTTATTTAAGGTATTTTTAAATGGCCTTAAAAAATTTATTTTACGTTTACATAGAAATAATTTTTGAAAAATTTAAATATTTTTTATAAACTCCTCATAAAAAAAAAATACAAGAACATTTGAAAGCATAGAACGCAACCAAAACAAACTAATTCTGAACGAAACCCAAAGCAAAATTAGCAGACTGGGACGCAACCAAGGGGGGGACGAAAACAAGAAAAAATAGTAGCAGACTCTTTGACGAGTTGTTCAGAGAGGGGGAAATATAAAAAACATTGCTATTTCCCTCTTAAAATTTTGATTAGTATAATAATAATGTATGATTAACTGTTTACAAATAGAAAATTTTTTTGAAACAAGGGGCCAAGTTGGCCCTAGGTCGTCATAAGAAACACCCCATAACAGTGAAAAACTGTTTGACCTAGTGTTTTTTAAGGAAACAAATATTCTGCCCAAATTTTCATTAAGACTGGACCTAAAAATTTGGTTTTTGCGATAAAACACTTTTTCTTAGATAGCCCTATTTTTGCCCCTGATGCCCCCATGTTCAAACTGACCTAGATTTTTATCAGGAAAACATTTGCCCAAAAATTCATGAAGTAACTGAAAAATACCCCTCTTTCAATACAAAAGTTTTTTCTTTGTTTTGCCCAAGTGCCTATTTTTTGACTCAGAGCCCCCATTTTTCAAATTCGCCCTAATTTCATTAAGGCAATCAACCTGCCCAAAATTTTCATAAAAATCAATTGAAAAAAACAGTCTCTATCGCTACACAAATTTTTTTTTAATTTGACCTAGTGCCCTAGTTTTTGACCTCAGATAACCTATTCAAAATCGACCTAGTTTTCATCAAGACAATATTTGCCCAAAATTTTAAACAGATCAATTAAAAAATACATCCTCTATTGCAAACAATTTTTTTTCTTCTTTTTGGGGCCCTAGTGCCCATTTTTGACCCGAGATGACCCTTTTTCAAACAGGGCTAGATTTTTCAATTTTAACCTTTCTGGCAAAATTTTCATAAGTCAGTTGAAAATACAGCCTCTACGATAAAAAGGTTTTTTTATTTGATTTGACCTGTGACCTGTTTTTGCCCCAGATGACCTTTTTTCAAAATTGGTCTTAATTTCATCAAGGCAATCATTCTGACCAAAATTCATGAAATAAATTTAAAAAAATACAGCTCTATCGCATACACAAGGTTTTTATGATATGCCCTAGTGCCCTATTTTGACCCCAGATGCCCCCAAATTTCGAACTGGCCTAGATTCTCAAGGGTAATCATTCTGACAAAAATTTTTCATGAAGATCAATTGAAAAATACCGCCTCTATCCCCTCAAAAGGGTTTTTTCTTTGATTTGCCAAGTGCCCCAAGTTTTTGACCGATTTCCCCCTTTTTTTCGAACTGGGCCTAGATTTCATAAAGGCAATCATTTGCCAAAATTCAGGGAAGATAAATTTAAAAAAATACCCCTCTATCGCATACAAAAGGGTTTTTTCTTTGATTTGACTAGTGACCAGTTTTTGACCGAGATGCCCCATTTCGAACTGGGCCTAGATTTCATAAGGTTATTTTTTGCCCAATATTCATGAAGAAGAATTGAAAAATCAGCCTTTTCGCATACAAAGGTTTTTCTTTGATTTCCCTAGTGACCTAGTTTTTGCCCCGAGATGACCCATTTTCGAACTGGGTTAGATTTCTCAAGGGTTACTTTCTGCCAATATTCTGAAGATTAATTGAAAAATCCCGACTCTTCAAAACCCAAAAGGGTTTTTTTTTTGATTTGACCTAGTGCCCTAGTTTTTGCCGGGGAATGCCCCCATTTCCAACTCGCTTAAATTTCATCAAAGTTACATTCTCACCAATTCTGAAGATTAAATAAAAAATAACACTATGCTACAAAAGGTTTTCTTTGTTTTGCCCTAGTGACCTATTTTTGACCCGAAGACCCATTTTCGAACTCGGCCTAGTTTTCATAAAGGTTATCTTTCTGACCAATTTTCATAAAGTTTAATTGAAAAAACAGCCTCTATGCATACCAAGCTAAATTTGACAGACGACAGACGACGGACGAGGAATCGAGCGATCAGGAAAAACTCACCTGAGCATTGCTCAGGTGAGCTAAAAAGCAAATGCCCCCCCCCAATGAAAAGCCCTTGGGCAAGAAGTCTATAGGGGTTAGGAGCAAAAATCAAAGAGACCTGATGGTTGGCTGCAAAGGGATATCTTCTTGGGCTGTCCGTCATCCCCCCTAAATTTCAACACTTTTGGGCCCTAGTGGTTCCCAGTCACTGTTCAGGCCCTTGACCTTGACCTATGATCAAGTGACCTCAAAAAAAATAGGGGTCATCTACTCTGCAGTCCAATCACCCTATTAAGTTTCAAAATTGTGGTCAAGGGTTTCAAGTTTTTTCCAAAAAAATGATTTTAAAAAACAGGCCACTGTGACCTTGCCTTTTAAATAGATCCCCCAAAAATAAATGGGGGTCATCCCCCTCAGTTCAATATCCTATGAAGTTCAACTTTTGGGGTCGAGAGATTTAAATTTATTGATTTGGAAAGGGTTTTTCCCATGTTCAGGCCCCCTGTGGCCTTGACCTTTAACAGAGTGACCCTAAAATCGTTGGGGGTCATTACTCTGCATGACCAATCTCCATGAATTTTAAACATTCTGGGTAAGTGGTTTTAATTACTGACCGGAAAGGGTTTTAAATGTTCGGGCCCCTGGACCTTGCCCTTTCACAGGTGCCCCCATAATCGTTGGGGGGTAACCACTTGCATGACCAATCATCCTATTAATTTTAAACATTCGGGGTTTTCAAGGGGTTTTCCAAGTTATTGACCGGAAGGGTTTTAAATGTTCGGCCCCCCTGGCCCTTGACCTTTTAATGGGTGCCCCCAAAACGATAGGGGCACTACTTGCATGTACACACCCATGAAGTTTAAATTTTTTTGGGGTCAAGGGGTTCTCTGTTATTAAGGAAATGGTTTTCAATGTTCAGGCCCTGTGCCCCTTGACCTTGATGGGTGACCCCAAAATCAATAGGGGCAATACTCTTTATGACCAATCACCCTATAAATTTTCAACATTTGGGCAAGTGGTTCTCTAGTTATTGATGGGAAAAGGGTTTTCAATGTTCGGGCCCCTTGACCTTGCCCTTTGATGGAGTCCCCCAAAAACAATAGGGGTCATCTACCCAGCAGCCCAAAACCCTATGAAGTTTGAAGGTTTGGGCCCAAATGGTTCTCCAGTTTTTGTTTTCGAAAATGCCGTGTGACGTACGGACGGTGGACGGAAAACAGGTGGGGCAAAAAAAAACTCCGGGGGGAGACATAATTAAACTTTATTTGACTAATTCTCATGTAAGAGTCTTACTTGTTAAATATTTGTTTGAAATTTTTTGGCATATGTTTCCTTGCCAACATAATATGCAAATTAAATCAGGGTTTTGAATAAGAAAAAAAAGGAGAAAATATTAGGACCGAAGAAAGAACTGAGACAATCTCTGCAGAGTTGGAATTTTTGTCGGGAATACCTGTGTTAGTAAAAAGTAAACTTTTTTTTGGGAAAAAACCTTTTGGGAATTAATTTTAAAGCAAGTTTTAAATTTGTAAAGGGAATGGTTATTTTTTTGTTATTTATTTTTGTGTTGATTTCAATACAAGACGTTTAAAACGAGTTGGAGTTATTCATCAATTTTGCTTTTCACCATGCGCATCACAACAGTCCGCTGACATTTAGCTCTATCATAAGGGTGGAGGAACCGCGTATTATGGCAGTTCTACCCTCCGTTATTTTTCCCCGGTACCCAGAAGGAAAAAATGATGTCCCAACATTTTGTGAGTGGTCAGGAGAAAGCGAGGGACCAACATAATGGATGCCAAGTAGCCTTGGAAAAAAAAATGTCACCCATGGAACGCAGACAGTGTTACGCTGTGGTCATACAGAAAAACAGAATGGCTCAACAACGTTGCCCTATTTGGAAAGCGAGTTTCCAATGCCAAAAACATCCACCTTCCCGGGGCGTTTTATTAAAGACGCTGATCAAGTTCAAAAAAAAATTAAGGGACGAAATGGGAAAGATGAAGCGTGGACCAAGAGTTGGCTGAATTAACCTTGTAAGAGCTTTAAAAAGACTTTTCCTTTTGCAAATTTAAACAAAGAAAAAACTTAAGAAAGAATTACCATAAAATATTCATATTAAAATAGAAAAATTGAAGTGCCACATTTAATTCATTGAGTAGTTTTTTAAAAAAATTTAAAAAGTCATTGTGTATACAAAAACAAAAAAATTGGGGAAGAAATGAGCCATCGAAAAAAGGACAGAAGGGAAAAGCAAAAACAGAAAGCAAATTAAAAGTGGAAAAAAAAAAGTTTAACGATTTTGTTTATGAAATTAAGAGTAAAATGTAACTAGAAAATGCTTTTGTAAAAAAGCGAGTCTCCCCCAATGCAAAGTCCTATGGCAAGAAGTCAATAGGGGTCAGGAGCAAAAATCGAAGAGACAGATGGTTTTGGGTGCAATAGGGATCATCACTTGGGATGTCCAGTCATCCCGCTAAATTTCAAACCCTTGGGCCCAGTGGTTCTCCAGTCATGTTCAGGCTCCGTGACCTTGACCCTTTTATCAAGTGCCCAAAATAAATGGGGTCTCTACTCGATGTCCAATCACCTATTTAAATTTAACAAATTTTAGGTCAATGTTCTCAAGTTATTTCCAAAAAAAGATTTTACATGAACGGCCACTGGACCTTTACCTTTAACAGACTGACCCCCCAAAACAAAAGGGGTATTTTTCTCGCATGTTCAACACCTATGAGTTTCAACTTTGGGCAAGTGGTTCTCAAATTATTTATCAAATGGTTTTCAAAAGTTTAGGCCCCGTGACCTTGACCTTTAAAGGAGTGGCCCCAAAAAAATAGGGGGCATTTACTCTGAAAAAACAATATCCTATGAATTTCAACATTTTTGGGGCAAAAGGTTTTCAAGTTATTGATTGGAAATGGTTTTCCATGTTCAGGCCCCCGTGGCCCTTTACCTTTAAAGAGTGACCCAAAAACGTTAGGATCATCTACTCTGCATGACCAAACATCCTATGAAGTTTCATATTTGGGTCAAGTGGTTCTCAAGTTACTGACCCGGGAAAAGGTTTTCAATGTTCGGGGGCCCCGGGACCTTGACCTTCATGAGTGACCCCCCTAATCGTTTGGATTATCTACTCTGCATGAACCCAAACATCCTATTAAATTTCAACATTTGGGTCAAGTGTTCTAAGTTTTTTACGGAAATGGTTTTTAATTTAGGCCCCCGTACCTTGACTTTAATGGGGTGACCCCCCAAAAACGATAGGGGTATTTTCTTTGCAGTACATCATCTATAAATTTAAATTCTGGGGCAAATGGTTCTTGTTTTTTGATCGGAAATGGTTTTCCATATTCTGCCCCTGGACCTTTCCTTTTATGGAGTGACCCCAAAAAACAATAGGGGTAATTACTCTTTAGACCAATCATCCTATGAAGTTTCAACATCTGGGTCAAGTGGTTTTTCTAGTTATTGATCGGAAAAGGGTTTTTAATGTTCAGGCCCCTGTGACCTTGACCTTTGACGGGTGACCCCAAAATCAATAGGGGACATCTACTCTTCTGATCAATCTCCATAAGTTTCAACATTTTGGGTCAAGTGGTTTTTCTGTTTTTGATCGGGGAAAAGGTTTTCAAAGTTAGGCCCCCGTGACCCTTTACCTTTGACGGAGTGACCCCAAAACAAAAAGGGTTATTATCTTCATGACCAACTCCCAAGGTTTCAACATTCTGGGTCAAATTTGGGTTTTCTAGTATTGATTGGAAAGGTTTTCAATGTTCGCCCCCGTCCTTGACCTTTTACGGAGTGACCCCCAAAAACAATAGGGGTCATCTACTCCAGAGCCCCCACAACCCTATGAATTGAAGGTTTAGGTCAAATGGTTCTCCCGTTTTTTGCTCGGAAAAGAAACTGTGACTACGGACGTAGGACGGGGCGGACGGACAGGGGAAAAAAAAATATTCTCTGGGGGAGAATAAAAAAAAATTCAGACGAAACAGAACTTCGAAATCGAAAACACAAAACTTGATGCATCAATCAGCAACTTTAAAGCTGAACTTGACAAAACCCAAAAAACACAGTGCCAGCTGTACAATCATATCTTCACACAGCTCAGGAAAAATTGGAAGAAAAATTTGGAGAAATGAAAGAGGGAAATTTGAGTTTTTATTGCATTTATTTACAAAACGTCAATCAAACAGGGAAACGTCATGCTAAACCAAATTTTGTTGCCGACGATGTGGAATGAAGAAATACCATAATAAAGGAAATTTTTTCATGAAAAATAAGTGGGATCTGTGAAAAAGAAAAAACCCTTTCACTCTGAACTGTGACAAGTTTTTGGAAGCAAATTGGTGAACCCCGACATTCCAAGCATTTTTTTTTCTTTAGAAGAATGACGGCGAATTTTGATGATCCAATTTATTTGATTTACAACTTTCCCCCAGGATGTTCACATATTCATAGTTAAAGAAAACAGACGGACTTGTTTTTCGTGCAGGGGAGAATTGTCACAAGGTTTTTTGTACAATATTTTCCCCAGGAATTATTCTTGATTTTTGATTTCCCCAAAATTTCTTAAGATATGTATTTTAGAAAAAACCCAATTTTGTTAAAATTTTATTATCCTCTTGAAATTTCTAACTAATTTAAAGACATGTTTTAACCTGGGCCTAATATGTTTAGCTTTTTCTGTATAATTTTATTTTGGTAAAAACATTGCTATTAGCTCATTATAATGTTGATAATGATTATGTATGATTAACTGTTTTACAAATTTTAACTTTATTTGACTAATTCTCACTGAAGAGTTTACTTGTTAAATACTTGTTTTAAATGTTTTTGGCATATGTTTCCTTGCCAATAAAATGCTATATAAATCAAACTTTTGAATGAAGAAAAAAAAAGGAGAAAAAAATTAGGACGCGAAAAATAAGAACTGAGACAATCTCTGCAGGTTGGAATTTATGTCGGAATACCTGTGTTATTTAAAAAGTAAACTTTATAGGGAAAAACCCTTTGGACATTTAATTTGAAGTCAAGATTTAATTGTCGAAGGGAAATCGTTATTTTTTTGTTATTTATATTTTTTGTTGATTTCAAAACAAGCGTTTAAAAAAAAGTTGGAGTTATTCATCATTTTGCTGTTCCCCATCAGGCATCAACAACAGTCGTGAGAAAATTTTGCTCTATCATATAAACAAAAATACAATAACCTGATTCCCCACTAATCGAGGGTGCGTCTATTTTAGATCATTAACCTTAGCCTGGCGGCAAAAGACTCTGCCTTTGCGACCAGTGCAGACCAAGATCACCTGCACATCCGTGCAGTCTGATCTTGGGTTTCCCTGTTCGCTATTCAGTCAGTAATTTTTTAGTTAACACCCCCTTTTAATAGTAATGGTACTGCCCCCCCAAATGAATGATGGACCCGTCCATTATAGAAATTTAGCAGGGTAAGGGTTAATAAAACAACCATTCATAATTTACTTTTACATTAATTGACAAGTAATAATCATACTTCTTTCAGTTTAACTGCCGGGTAGATCTATGTATATGGCCATATTGTCCTTTCTGATAAAATACAGATACCAGTAGCAAATTATCAAATCATTTTTTTGCACAAGTTTATTTTTTTTAGATCATTTTTTGTTTTAATTTCCTATCAATTTCCTTCTGTTTTAATTTTTTTTCACTTTTTTTTTTGGGGAAATTTCTCTGCCATTTAATTTTTTCAAAGAAATGAAGAAAACATATGTAGATGATTTCAATTATGCAATGTACATTTATTTAGTCCAATACTTTCATTAACTGTGAGAAATTTGGATAAACAGACCCGCATACCGACACTTTAAAGTCAAAAAGTGCTTTTACAAAAAATTAACAAAATGCGAGAAATGGTGCAATGAAGGTCTTACAAATACTCCAAGCTCATCAATTTGTAACAATTATAAGTCTTTTAACCATTTTAGAAAAAACTTACCTTTCAAGCAACTGGGCACAAATCGAACTGATCTAATTATTAAAAAAGGATTGTTTTCTAACACCTGGTGGTTATTGAATTGGTCGATAAACACTATGAAAAGTTTGGTGCACATTTTTATAAGGATACTCATGTTAGAGAGCTGCATTGTCAGCTTTTTCGATTTTTTAGAAATTCAAGGGCTGCAAACTCCTGAAAGACTTGTGGGGGCCCGCTGGTTTATCAAACCCCGGGAGAATATCTTCCCCTAAACATTATGAAAAGTTGTAAAATTCACAATTCTCAAAATCCGTTTTTTTATTCAAAGGGGTAAAAAAGGCAAACAGGTACAGCAGCTTGAATTTCCCTAACCTTACTAAATGATCTTTTATTCAATTACCCTTTCATTGACATGTACATCTAATTACTATTTTTATAACAGCAACCAAACAGTATTATCCATCATTTTTTTCAAAAAATCCATGACCCAAAAATCGGGGGACGAAAAAAAAATCTTTGCCCCTTTTCATGCTGGGGCAGACTGTGCTGCCTTTCACCATGTAGATCATGACAGCTGCACATTGTGATCTGATCATGTCTCATGGGGCCATCTGTCATATCTTTTTTGGGAAAATCCCTTTTAACAGTTTAAAGGTACTGTCCAAATTGAAAGATGACAAGTACATTATAGAAATTCAACAAGGTAAGGGTTAAATTGACTATCTTAGTAAATATTACTATAATAGTATTATAACCAAGTGCAAAGGACTTTCACATTGAAACATTTGGCCAATAGATCTGAACTTGTTTTATTATATTTCATTATTTTTATTAATTTTAAAGGGATATTTAAAAAAAAACTAGTTTCATACAAAAATTTTTAATGAATTAAACAAAATTTTTTTTTAATTTTGAAAAAATTTAAAATTTTTAAAAAAATTTTTTAACATTCGAAAGGCACATTGAGCGAGTTCTTGCTCAACAGGGGCAGTGCATATTTTGGGCACAGGATAAAAGTCACTTTTCACAGGGCTTTGAGTTTCATCCACTGGCAAAGCACATGTTCTCCAAGAAAATTTGGTGTGCATATCTATGGATCACTTGATCAAAGTCATTGATCATGTGGGGCCATGAGTTTTAAAGCTTATGTTCTCTAGAACAATTTAATAAATGGCATTGTCACTGAAGTAATTTCAGCCTCCACCTCTGATTCATATGGGGAAGTTTGCCGTTACTTGCAAAGAACAGGTTATAAATATATTAAATAGTATCGAATTTGGGAACACTGGTTAGGTTTAATAACAGTCCACTGTTACATAACTGCAACAGATCTACTGTTGAAAAACAGGGCTAATTCCAAAACAAACAAACTCATAGCAGACTATAGTGTCATTTCTGCAGCTATCATTTATGAACATATTAGAAAAATTAATGTTCATAAAACAGTATCCTGCCAAACAAATGAAACTGACACATTTACGTATAAGGTCATACACATTTTTGTTTTCCCATTATACCAAGACTAGATGCCCACGGGCAACAGCTGTCAAAAGGACTGGGAACTGCACACGACACTCTGTCGCATTGAGGCAAACATTATGCCAAATAAAAAAAAAAATTGCAAAAAGTTACTATAAGTTCTTGTAGTAAAAACAAAGGGAATAAATCTTAAAAAAAATTATAAGTCCACACAAAAATCCCCTTTCCCTAGAGTAGTCAAAAAATACCTCATAATTTGGGTGTAACATGCTGTTTTACTACAGAAAATGGTCCTGATTTTTCCTCGACCAGTTATAAAAAAGTTACAAATAAGCATTTATAGAAAAAACAAAGGGAATAATTCTGGTTCTTGCGCATGACCTCCGTCTCATGATGGGTGAAAAATTTTGCCAAGTTAAATCAAAATCCCTCTAGCATGAAAAAGAAATGCTCCCAAAAAAGCTTTTTGTATCACCCCTTTTCCTCTATGTGGCTTTACCTTAGACTAAGGATGTGGTTTTTGCCCCTGACCTCCGTCTCATGGGGGTGAAACTATGCCCGTTTTAAAAACCCTCCATGAGAAGAAAAATGTCCGGGGCAAAAATTGTCATTCTTGTTCCTTTTACCTCTGGGACCTTGACCCTTTGACCTAGGGACCCGATTCTTGTGCATGAAATCCATTCATGATGGTGAAAAATTGTGCCAAATATATCAAAAACCCCCCTTCATGAAGAAGCAATGCTCCGGACAAAGTCGTTATTGAATTTGACTTTGACCTCTAATGGTCCTTTACCTTTGAATAGGAACCGGGGTTTGCGATGACACCGTCTCACAAGGTTAACATTCATGCAAAATAAACAAGATTACTCCATGCATGTCAAATTATGGTCCCGGCAAACAAACCGGGCGGACACACGCACATACACCCAACAGCCATTTGGACAACTAGTCTTCGCTTCCGCAAGGGGCTCGACAAAAAACTGAGCCGTCCAGGGGTGACGAAATTACACCCCAACATACAGCCTTGTCACAGAAGTAAGCCAATATCAAAGTCAAACCTCAAAAACAAAAGGGTCATGGCTGGTCAGCCAACCTTCCCTTTAACTTTTATGTCCCAGGCTCAAGCATTTTAAGTTATCGTCCCGAACGGTTTAACTGTTCCAGGTCATTGATCTTTACCCCTTTACCCACTGACCCAAAATCATAGGGGTCATTTGTGGTCATGACCCCAAATTCCCTTCTACCTTTATGATCCCAGGGCCAAGCATCTAAGTTATAATCCGGAAACCGTTTAACTGTTGGGTTTGTGACCTTGACTCTTACCTACTTCCTGAAAGTCGAAATTGACCTGAACTGATTTACACCCGTGTACCAAAAACTAGATCCCGGCTTAAGCATTCTCAAGTTATCATCAGAAATCTTTTAAATGTTCTGGGTCATTGTGACCATGACCTTTGACCTACTTACCTCAAAGTCAAATTTGACCTGTATTTTAATATGTTACATTATGTGTACCAAAAATTAATTAAATCTGTCAAGTCTTTCATGAGTAATTGTCAGGAAACCATGAAAACCAATGGGCCGACCGACAGACTGACTAACCAACCGACAAGCTCACTCCTAAATGCACGCCCCCCCCCCCCCCACCAAACTTTTTGTGGGGGTGTAAAAAAATAAAAATGAAAATTTGTTGAGGGTAAAATGCTGAACTGATTTCGATAACTTCTTGAATTTAACAGTTGTAAAATTTCAATAGGCTTTGAAATACGTACACTGTAAATCAATTAATTATCCAATTCCACCTAAAAAAAAAAAACCTTGCATTTTTTATTAACTTTTTATATTCACGTTTCTTTTTTCTCGAGTCTGTAAAGTCAATATTTTCAGAAAAATAAATTCCTTGCTGATGAAAGAAAAAATAAATATCTTTCAAGTCTTTTTTTTCAAATGAATTTTAACACTTTATTTTAAACTTGAACAAATTTAAACTTAAATGTATTAAGTGCTTCCTTCAATTTTTAACATATTCTATCTATATGACTGAACTTCCCTCCTTTAAAAATCTGTCATTATTGCAGGCCATCTGTCACACTTGAAATAAAGTTCAACAAGCAATTTTGAAAACTATCTAACTTCCAGATACACTCAAGTTATGTTTAATAGGAAATCCGAATGTGCTGCAGTTTGTTACCAAATCAAAGGGAAAACTGTGCCTTATAGTGGTCTAAATTTTGTATTAAGTTTCATGAAGGTCCATCAAAAGGTTATTCTGTTTTTTGGAATTTTTAAATTTAAAAAAAATAAAAAGGGGAATAATCTGCAGTTCGGAAGAGATCCCATGAATATGTGCATGCATACTGTCTTATTTGTATTTAATTTCATGAAGAACATAATGGGTTACTTTGTTTCGTGGGAATTTTGGTTGTAAAACAAAAAGGCAATAACTTGGCTACTGAATTGAATTTTGACGAATGTTGAAGCAATAGTGATCTACTTTGTGTAAAATTTCACAAGACCCTTAATAGGTACTTTGATACCATCAAAAATTTTAAATTTTTTACCCAAAACAAAAAAAAAACCTTGCTTTTACTAAGTGATTAGTAAAAAACTTTTGAATTATATAAGCATTTTTAAAAATTTTATTTTTCCCAATCAAGGGATGTGGTCAAGGGGGATAATACTATATATATGTGAGCAAAGGTCATGACATTGTGCTAATTAATTAATTATATGAGTTTGGTGATAAAATCTGTAAGAAGAGCTTTTGGAAGCAAAGAACATTTTAATAAAATATTAGCAGATTTGTTTTGACCTGTATTGTTTAAGGTATAGTAGGGCCCATTAATAAAATATTAGCAGATTTTGTTTGGACCTGTATTGTTTGAGGTATAGTAGGGCCCATTTAAGTAAATTACTTCCCAGAAATGTTGTTTGTAAGTCCTAGCATTTGAAATACAGGTAATGCATTTTTTTAAAACCAACCTGCTTCACATTTTATATATTCAAAATGTATTTCTCTTTCTTCTGGATAATTGTGGATAAATTTTTAAAACCCTTTGGAATAATTTAACTTTCTTTTTAGACTGCTTCCAAAATTCACATGTCAAAAATTTTCAAAATGAATAGTTACGCAAATTTTTTTTAAAATTTTATATTTTTAAAATTTTTGCGCTGTCTTGTATTACCGTCTGTACCTTTGACAAGTTGGCTTTTGTGAGAAAAAATTAAAGCACAAAAATTTTAAAATTTAAAAGTTTTTAAAAAATTACCTTTTTTACATGTACTTTTTGTTACATTTTTTTTCTAAATAAGATCTATTTTAAAAAAATTCCACTTTTTGTATTTTCCCAAACTTTTAAAAATTTGACAGAACTTAATTTTTAATGGGAGGTCATTTTTTTGAACCCTTTTGCATACCTTTATATGACACATTACTGCTAGTTATATAAGATAATAAACAGTATTATTCAACATCATGGTTATTGACAAAACAGAACTAGACTCAATTTTGAATATGAAATTTGCAAAATAAATGTTATATTTACAAATGCAGCTTCATGTACTCCTGCTTAATACCTCACTTTTGTGCACATTTAAATGTCCCATATACCCACAACAGGTTTTGTTAAAATTATTTATAGTGAGGAAAACTACACCCTTCACTCTGGCAGAACACATTTTTGCTAATCAGTTTTTAAAGAAGCCACTTTTGAAGTTTAAATTTCTTAAAAAACAGTCATGTCATGAGTTATCATTTATTTATCAGATGTTCGACATGGTACCCGTATCTAACTTTTTCTTTCCCTTGTTAGGAAATTTGGGAATTTGGGGTTACTATCAAGTTGCCGGTCGGAGAGGGTTCCGAGACAATCTGTTCCATTTGCAAACTTGGGGGTGCCCGTTTTAGCAAGTCGAAATTAACACGTATACCAGGGGCTTGCCTTTACTTTGCAAGAAATTTTTAAACCCAGAAGTATCGGCGCTTTCCCCCCGCTGAATGACCGGGGGACAGGAAGGACTATTCGTTCCCGTCCTTTCAACCTTGTAAAACGGTATGGGGGTCGATACCCAAAACATGTTTTCTCTAATATCGTTATGAATAATAATGAAAGGGAAATTTCCCCCTTTGCGGTTCAAGCTGGGGGATGTTTGAGATCCATGCCAGAATCAAGGCCATTCGGAAAACAAGTTTGTTGTGAAGCGGGCAGGTGGCAAAAAATTTGCTGAACTGCGGGGGACATTTCGACAGATTCCCCCACCCTCATGTCTTGCTTGGTCGAGACTTGCAGCGCAAAAACGTTGTGGGTTGGTAGCATTATTCGACCCCCAAAAGGGCAGCAATGCAGCGGAGCCGGAGGTATTGCGACCGCAGAATCTGATAAATATGGCAGTGCTGAAGTCATTTTTGCAAGCAAAGAGTTGCAAGCCTGTTGTTATGCAGACAAGTTCGGAAGGAGATAAGCATTTCTAGAAGCAAAGACGAGCTTGAAACAAAATTCGAGCGCAAAGGGGGTAGAACACCTGGCCGAAGCGTTTATCCATTTTGTAACCGATCAGAGGGCTCAAACGAAGATGGCAAAAATGCCAGATGATATGATTGATATGCAATGGCTGGAAAAAGGAAGCAATAAAACTTATATTTTGTAACGTTGCTTTTGTGCTGGTCTTGCATAGTAAGCGTATTTTTGGGATTTGTACCAGAAGCATAAGCGTGAAGCCAAGCGAGAAGTCCAAGATCTGATGGAAAAGGATGATGAGAACAAAGAGCAATTCGTTTGGAGTAAAAAATGTGAAAGTAATGCACAGGAAATCACCACTTGTTGGAACAAATTGGATATGATGAAAAGGGGGAAACCCGGGTCATTAACAATCAGTCTTGATTTTAAAATGGGTTTGGGCCCCAAAAAAATTAATAAGTCTAGGTCGGATTGAAAATTCTTAAGGTGTATGAATTCTTATTTATTTCTTTAAAATTTATTTTTTGTTGAAAATTTGTAAATAAAAGGGGTATCCATCATACCTGAATCTTTTCAGCTCTATTACAGGTTTTTTGTAAAAAGTTTCTGTATTTATATGTTTTTCAATTCTTAAATTATGCCTAATTTGTTTTTTGTATTTGTAAATGAATGTTGAAAAACTGATTTTAAATTTCCGTATGATGTATATGCTTACTCATTTGCTGGGTTTATGTATGTTTATGTATTTTTATTTTTGAAAATAAGTAAAACTTTAAAAAAATAAAGGGGTCCCCTCCGAGATACCTGAACCCCCTTACTGCTTGCCGACGCTTGGGGGTAAGGGATCAACACGATAACCTTATCAGCTACCCTAGGGCCAACGGGGAGAGGTTTTGCTTATTTATTTTCCCTTTTCCCCTCCTTTATTATGGTTTTAAAAGTGTAGGTTATGCATTAACAATTTTATTCATGTTTTAGATGCCAAATTTAGTCTTATAGGAGACATAAGCTGAGTACGGGGTCAAAACCAATGCAAAAAGTATACAAGTGTAGTAGACGGCCCTTCAAACGGCTACCATACAGCACTATACCACCATCTTGCCAGAAAAAGCTGTTGGGACAATTTTTTAAAATGTCTCAAAATTGTAGCCACATAACAGCTAAGTAAATATTGTTAAGGTCTTCTATGGGGCAGAGTACGTACGGGGCAAAAACCAATAAAGAATGTATATGAATGTATAGACGGCCCTGAAAATGGGTACATTACCTTGCTCTACCCCCCCATTTCCCCAACCCCTCGGCCCGGATCTTTAAAAAGGGGCTCAAATTGTAGGCAGCTACCCGCTTCGTACTATAGGTACTGGGCCTATTTGGGGGCAAAACCACATAAGGGGTCGAAAACCAAAGTGAATGTTAATAAAATTTAGAAGACGGCCCCGAAAACGGCTCCCCCACATCGTTCTCCCGGCCATCTTGCTGAACCTGTCAGCACAGGATCTTTAAAAGGGTCTCAAATTGTAGGCAGCATACCTAGCTATAGTACATAACAATTTGGGCTTATTTGGGGGACAATTTCAGCGGTTGTCAAAAACCAGTTCAGAATGTTGAAATTCAGTAGCCGCCATTAAAAAGGTTGTTTCAACGGGGTCTCCCGATTACCTTGAACCCCTGCACCTTAAGGGCCAGAAAATGGGCTCAAACTGTAGGTGGAGTAAATATCTACACGTTGGTATAACATACATAATTATAACAAGGTGAAAATTTCGTAAAATGTGATTAGGGGAACCATGGTAGAGCTCTGGTATGTGAGAATGGATGTTATAGACCAAGACTTAATTTTAGCTGTGTCCTTCCATCAGGGATTTCTATTTTCAGATTATGTGTTTTAGGACAGAACAGTATCTTCTGTAAATTTTATACATAATGTTAACAGTGTGGGGAATCACGTGACCCAAAATGGTACGGAACACGGAAATCAACATGGCGGATTTCTGACTTTTTTACCAATTTTCAAAGGTTAGTAAAAACTACAGCATCTATTTCGCTCGTATTATAGCGCAGTCTATGCGCATTTTAATGCTCTTTCCAGCGATGTATGTGTCTTGTCTACGTTCTCTCTAGTTTCTGAGTTACCTTCGAGGTTTTGACCGAAGCGAGGATTATTTCTTTAAAAACACAATGGTACGATACACGTAATTACTCTTTGCTCATAAAAATCTATGTAATATGCAGTTTTTCGAACTTGTTTCATTCTGTAACTGTTAGATCTTAATCATGCAGTAACTATGCACAGTGTTTGTTTACGATTTTTCGCGAATTCTTGCGAAAAATCGACAAACTATTGAAATGGTACGCAACACTTGCTATGACACGCAACACGTACTAACTGTTGGCAGTCTGATACGCAACACGTGCATGTGTCACCAACTGCGATTTAACTTCAAAATTGAGTCATAATTAATTTATTAACTATTTCAAACGTGGTTTTCCCTTTTTAAGATCGTTCGGAAGCACTGCAATCATTATTTATGTTTAAAGAGGTCAGCACTCTAAGACTTTCATGTTTCAAAATTACTTAAAATATTTATTTTATTTCAGAATGGCGCAGTTTTCTAATCTTGTTTATTTTTCTTTTACAGAAATCGCCAAACCTAAGAAGAAACCGGGTCTGACCTTTGGGAAAAGAAGTGGATAAAGAAGCAAAACAAGAATGTCAATATCAAAGTAACTTTCCAGTTGCCGCAATCCGTCAAGAAATCACAAGCGAAAAGGCTGCTTACGCCATCTAAATCCCCTATGTACAACATATCTCCAGCAAATAAAAAATAAAGTGAATTTGGTCACTTGACGTTTCCAAAAAAAAAAACAGTTTACAATAACTCCCGATGAAAGTCTTCAAGATCACTTTCTGGACATGTAGAGGAAAACAGTGATACCACAGACGATGTAGAACGCTTCTTAAACACTGAATTACTGTGTGAAGAAATGTGAAGAAATCACATGTTCGATACTGCAAGCAGAAAGACACTTCCTGTGAGAAGAAAACAGGGTACTGTTAGTACATCAAGGAAAGCAGTTCAGAAAGGAGCTCTGTATAAGGTGGGAGAAGGCTAGGACGAATGAATCTAAAATGCTACCGATGAAGAGGATGGGACTGGACTGAGAAGTGCATATGAACGAGAAAAGAAATAGTTACGATATCAGTACCGAAAATAAAAGGAGGATGATATAAACACAATTGGAGAAAAGAAAAAAATATTTGAGTACTTAATGTGAAAAGGAATGTGATATAAATCTACACTAAATGAGACGAGGAATTTAATACAATTACGGGAAGTGAAATAGATACTGAGTGAAGAAAGAACCGATGTTTTTAATAGTAAACATTAGGGAAAAATTGATATATTCAGTAAACAATGTGAAAACAGTGTGAGTACAATCATGGGGCTAAATTTTTTGCAAAAGGACATTACCGGTATGTGATATAAATTTGCATACTCAATGGGAATAGAAAGACTTGATGACATTGAGAAAAAGAAATTTCTAACGACAGTGTTCTTCTTTGATTTTGTTTTAATTTATTGTTGGAAGCTTGCTGTATAGATTCTGTATAGATAATGAAAATGAGCTTTGATAGCTTTTTTGTCAATTGAAAAAAAATGATATGGGTTTTTTTGCACATGTTTTTGTGACATAACTTTTTTTAATTATGTTTTTAATTGCAATAAAGAAGTAACCGAACTGTTACTCAAGTTTCTAATCACTGTGAAATTGAAAAGATAGAGGGTTTACGTTAGAGCCCAACTAATAACAGCCTCTTTATATGAGAAAACTAGGTAGTTTGGATCTTGTGTTGGTTCTTCCAAAGCCTCTTTCCACTTCTAAGTATCTGGAATACTGTTTCAACGGACAATATAGCCACCAAAAAAACAAAATTATGAATTATTATAATTATTTATTAATTGTTCATCTTTTGTATGTAAATATAAAATACTTATTTAACTTGAACTCCTGGTTAAATCACACTTTACTCACACATAAATAATACTTGAGCAAATTGCAAGTATATACACAAACACACACACAATATATGTATATATATATATATATATATATATATATATATATATATATATATATATATATATATATATATATATATATATATATATATATACAAAACTGAAACTAGAAACAACGTCAAAATGGTGATACCGTCACATAAAAATGCCAACTACAAACAGTAACACAAAATCCATAAAATCGCGAGTAGAGTATTATGAAACAATTACAGATATACCAAGACGATTTTTCCGCTCCAAAAATATCACACAGACACATGGGGTCTGAAAAACATGCCCGCTTGGCGAGACCCCCATATATGCTACGCCCATATACAGTATTGTACATCCCGAGACATAGAACAGTCGTACATAATATAAAAGCTCACCCACTTCGCAAACATAGTGTGGTGGGTGAACTTTTCAAAACGTGATCCGATGAAGACTATTTAGTTTGTATGACTGTTTTATATCTCGGGATGTACCATAACGTTAAAAGATACTGTACAGTGGGTAGCAGATAATGTTGGCCTGGCCAAGGGGGGTAGGTTTACCAGACCCCATATACAAAATGTAATGTAGTATTTTTTCAATGATACTGCAAAATAAAACGTTTTCTGTTAAATGTTTCCATGAATAAACTATCGAAACTATCGACTAAAAACGCGTCAGAAAGGTATATAGTAACATTTATTTAGAGTTCAATAATTAGTTCAAATTTTAGATGATTTTAGCACGATACTTAATATGATTTTCATTAAAAAAGTCAGCTTTGTAAAACTTATTTGTAACTAAATGGTATAAACACTAGCAAATCTGGTACGGCAATGTTTATCAAAGGTGTTTAGGGTGCCAGCCCTGGATCTGACATTCCCAATACGTTGTCTTCCCTATTTTTGTATCCGCTCATAAAACGAATAAACCGTCCTCCAAACATTCTCCAGCAAAGTTTCCAAAACATCATAGTTTTGTTCGAGTATCTCATTTGTGTTGTATTAGTGCACCCAAACCAACAAACAACCTCCAACCACAAAAAAATGCTATACTCTTCAGTGGAATTTTTTATCTTTAAACAATTTTAGAAATTTTATCATTACTTCATCAAGTCCATCTTCCTCTTATAATACCGAGAAAATTTCTGACAATAGATTTTCATTAACTGCTTCATCAGCCACATCAACGAGGACTACATTGTGTGTATTATGCAGCTCTTCACACTTGCAATCCAGTGTTTAAGAATTGCTCTACATCGTCTGTATATATTATACTGTTTTCCTCTACAGGTCAAAAAAGTGTTCTTGAAGACTTTAACTTTAATCGAGAGTTATTGTATGTTTGTTTTTTGAAAGTGACAGGTGACCTAAATGACTTAATTCTTCAGTTTGCTGGATATAAGTTGTAGAGGGGATTCAGATGGCGTAAGCAGTCTTTGTTGGTTTTCTCGCTGGTGATTTCCTGGCGCATTGCGGCAATTGGAAAGTTAGTTTAACATTGATATTCTTGTTTTGCTTCTTTATCCACTTCTTTTTCCCAAGTGTCAGACTCAGTTTCTTCTTAGGTTTTGCCATTTCTGTAGAAGAAAAGTATACAAGATTAGAAAACTAAACAACTGCGCCATTTTGAAATAAGATTAATAGATTTTATGTAATTTTGAAACATGAAAGTCTTAGCGTGCTGACCTGTTTAAACACAAATAAATACTGCAGTGCTTCTGAACGATTTTAAAAACTGAAAACCAAGTTTGAAATAGTTCAATAAATTAATTATGACGCGAATTGGAAGTTAAATCGCCGTTGGTGACACATGCACGCGTTGCGTATCACACTGTCAACAGTTAATACGTGTTGCGTATCATAGCACGTGTCGCGTACCATTTCAATAGTTTGTCGATCTTTTACAAGAATTCACGAAAAAATCATAAAGAAACACTGTGCATGGCTACTATATGATAAAGATCTAACAGTTACAGATTGAAACAAGTACGAAAAACTGCATATTACATAGATTTTGTGTGCAAAGAGTAATTACGTGTATCGTACCATTGTGTTTTTACAGAAAATTATCCTCGGTTCGGTCAAAACCTCGAAGGTAACTCAGAAACTAGAAGAAACGTAGACAAGACACATACATCGCTGGAAAGAGCATTAAAATGCGCATAGACTGCGCTATAATACGAGCGAAATAGATGCTGTAGTTTTTACTAACCTTTGAAAATTGTTAAAAAAGTCAGAAATCCGCCATGTTGATTTCCGTGTTCCGTACCATTTTGGGTCACGTGATTCCCCACACTGGTTAAGCGCATTATAAAACAATATGTTGCATCTGCTAAGCTATATAATAATAACAGTTCTGTTTGAAGCAAATTTTGCAAAGAGAGACTGTTCAAGCTTTGCCATTAATTACAGAAAACCCTGAAAATCTGAAAGACCATTCTGAAAATAAACAAGCACATAAGATCTTTTTTCTCTTTAACTAATAGTTTATTAATTTTGCTGTTTATCCACAGGTGCAAATAGTCATATACTCCATGCAGACTAGAATTTTTGAGACCCGTAAAAATTCTAGTTTGCAGGGTCTATGACTATTAAGTGAACTAAAATTTTTATGGGTCTCAAAATTCAAGTTCACTTGTATTAGCCTTACTATGCACATTTAATAATCATTAATTTCAATTCCCCATGATTCAACAAGAACATTTTGATTTCATCTTCATCAGGTGAGATAGTGTTACTACTAAAAACTGAGACCAAAAATCTACCACATTATGTCAAACAAAACCCGAGCAGCATCTAAACTACAGAAGAAACACTTCATATAAAATGCCTAAAACTACAAAGTGCCTTTACTACAACCATTCATGGAAAATAACTGAGAACAATTTACAACAATGCTGAAAGTGCAGCAAATCTGACAAAGCAAACCTTGGTTGGTGGGCCCACCTGTAAAACTGTTACACAAGTCACCAAGAAACCATAAAGGGAGGTAATAACTACTAGACAAGAACTAGCTCTTTTTACACTAAACAATCCTGATGAAGACTGAAATCAATGTTCCTATCAATGATATGGTGAAAGTTTCCATGGATTTTGTGAACAGAAAAGGCAGATACAGCATAACATCTTACAACTTTCCAAATAACTTCTATAATTATACAAGAAAATACAAATATAATAGAAATCATTTTAGAAATAGAAATTATTTTATTCCTTAATTCTCCTGGAAATGTCTTGAATTAATGAAGTTAAACATTATAGGTACCGGTAATAGAATGATGTATGATATTGTTCCAAAACATATTCTGTATTGCCAAAAGTGTAGAAATTCCATCATTTCCTAGCTTTCAAACATGCAAATCTTCTTTATCAGAAGTACATGCATAGCTACATTTTGTGTTTACCCAAAGTTTGAAAATCCCACATTCACCATGTTTTGTACAATTTATACCTACTGTGCAATTTCATTCATATTTACTTGATTTTACATTGAGAGACAGCTGGCAAATTTGGACCAGCTTTAAAGTGAAGGATTCAGATCCCTTCCTCTCCACCACACTAACATGAGTTTCTTTGTATGTATCTCAAAATTTTGACACCACGATCACTGCAACTGGATCGAAGTCCGTCTCCATAACAACCACGGGGAACGAGAAGAACCGGTTTACCGTCATGTTATCATGCACAGCCTATGGTGGAAAGTTGCCTCCATACATCATCTTTAAGAGAAAAACTCTGCCAAAAGGGGTCAAGTGGCCGAACGGTCAGGGCTCATGAGAAGGGGTGGATGGACCAAGGCTTGGTGTTAAACTGGGTAAAGACAGTGTGGCAAAGGTGTTCTGGTGCTTTGACGAAGAAACCGCTACTGGTGTTGGATGCGTTTCGGGCCCACATATCTTCTGAAGTGAAGACGATCCTAAAAGATGGAAAAACAGACATTGCCATCATCCCTGGTGGCATGACTTCGATCCTGCAACCGCTAGATGTGAGCGTCAATAAACCGATGAAAGTACTACTCCAGCGCAGATGGAACAACTGGTACATGAATGGTAATCACAGCTTCACGGCCGGTGGGAGAATGCGAAAGCCAGAACTAGAGGAAATTTGTGCCTGGATCTTCGATGCCTGGAACGAACTTGATCCTTCCATCATCATCCGCGCATTCAAGAAGTGTTGCATCAACAACAACATGGATGGTACAGAAGATGACATTCTGTGGGAGGAATACATCAAAGAAAGAGAGGGTACTGAAATTGCAGACGACAATAAGGGGGACCGGGACGATGATTACTACACCGACGCAGCGACTACGGGCATGACTGAAGAAGATCTCCGCCGATTTTTCGACAGCGACGACGATGAAAGAGACTTCGAGGGTTTCTAGACACGCCAGTCCATTTATTGGACACCAAATGTCCTTTTAAGGACAAACCTGGGCCCTTCTGGGGTCCACAAATACTTCAGAAAGAATTTGTCTCTCAGATATTGTCACTGTTGTCTGTAACCGATAATGCAGCAATTGCGATTACCAAGAGAAATTGTTTTTACGCATGCCACTAATGGCCGCTTTCGAGTTTGTAAACAACGTTTTCTGACTGATTTTTTGGTGCGTGTTATATTCCAATGTAAGCATTTTTCCCAAGATTTTGGTACTAGATCGGGGGTACGTCATATACATGCTAGCGTAATATATTCGAGTTTTTACGGTAATAGAATGATGTATGATATTGTTCCAAAACATATTCTGAAAACCTAATGTTCTATTTTATGTTTTCAACTTTCATTGAAGGAATAAATTGTGGTAGGATATAAAATACATCTGGTAGTTTAGTGTGTGGCAACTGAAGGCATTATGCACATACTTTAACCTAGAGTATTTTAATTTCAGATGTAACTAAACAAAGACAATTTATTCCTTATATTTAATTAAATTTTTTTCTTCTGTCTTTTACACTATTTTTTCATTTTGAATTTTGAATATATCTCTGCAACTTCTAAATCATTAATTAACAGGGGTTGTTGCAATAGCAAAAGGGTATCAGTGTGCTGAGTATTATCTAAGAAAACACATCTTGACTGTAAATATTTCTCACACATGTTTATATAATGTATTAAAAGTTTTAAAATACAAATGCTAGGACTTAATACAATAGTCTTTTTGGAATGATATTTGAACATCTAACAAATGCATTGCTTTTAGGCAGTAGATGCTAGGACTTTCAGAAAGCTAAAAATATAAAATATCAAAAACATACTGAATCATTGTCTATTATTAACCAATTTTAAGAGAGTCACTTAATCAAAACCCTAAAGGGACTAAATGTAGCAGATTAACTAAAAAAATATAGCATTTCATTTATAAGCAATGACTCAATCCGTCAGATCATTTCAAAAGGTGCAGGGAATCTTCAAATGTGAAGATAAGACTTTTTTTGAATTTATTTTGTTGCGTTTAACATCGCACCAACACATTTATAGGTCATATGGCGGCTTTCCAGCTTTGATGGTGGAGGAAGACCCCCAGGTACCCCTCCGTGCATTATTTCCCCATGAGCAGGCACCTGGGTAGAACCTCCGACCTTCTGTAAGCCAGCTGGATGGCTTCCTCACATGAAGAATTCAACACCCCGAGAGAGGCTCGAACCCACATTGATAAGGGGCAAGTGATTTCAAGTCAGCGACCTTAACCACTCGGCCACGGAGGCCCCCTTTTTTGAAAGTGTATGAAAGTGTATGTTTTAGTATAAATTTGTTATAACAATGTGTATTATTGAAAGTGTATGTTTTAATTAAGTATAAATTAAACAAAGTGTATTAATCTGGTCTTTCCCTCAAATACATACATTGTACCTTTATCAAATATATTTGTAATGAATATGACTAACTTCTCAATAGTGCTTAATAACATGCATTTTTTTTTAGGAAAATGTTAATGCGTTTATAATGATTAAGAATAATTTCACTTTATTTTAGGTTATTCAGTACCACAATAGCAATCTTTATGTACTGTGTGGCCGCTGTAAAATGTCTCCCCATACTTAAAACTCAGTGTTGTTAAATTTTCTGGACCTTTAATTTGGATCATGGAGAGCATTCAATTTTTCTGAAACAGAATTCTGCTTAAGCTGATGTTAGGGGGCATTGTGTGTGTTGCATATTTCACTGCCTCTCATGAACAGGCTCAATCAAACCGAGTCTGCAATTATTTTGCTTGGTTGTATTCTATGCTTCCAAAAAGATCTTTTCACAGATATTATTTATATCAATGTAACAGTTGGTCCTTCATTTTGAAACTTGTTCAAAAAGGTCAATCAATCACATCGTGGGTACAACTCCAAGTTTTCTTCACACTGCCCTTTACCCTGATAATCATGCTAACATGTTAGAATGTGCATTGCAATGGCAATTTTTACAGTATGCGCTGACCTGCAGTTTGTTCACTATTTTTAATAATTCTGTGTTCAAACTGCATTGTTTCGCAGTATTTAGCTTCGTCAGAACATATTTTGCTTTTAATACTTGTGTTATTATTTCGTTTTGTCTCTAAAATAAAATATAATTCAGTCCCATCCTCATCAAAAGAATTCGACTCTTAAAAGGGATAGAATCCTAGATTTTTTATATGATTTGGGTTTCTTCTTTTTAAATGCATACACGTTTTTACTATACATTACTTTGTATTTATTAAACATCATATGCCGAAGTTACATACTATGATAAGCTTAATGCTGATTCACACACTTTGTAAAACTAAGTTGTTCTGCTGAAGCAAAACTTCCTAATAGTATGCATGTATGACAAGAGTTGCAAGGCTGTCCTATAGTGAACCACCAAAAAACAGAACGATATGAAAAATTGCAGGAAAGCACACAAACATTTGTCACTGACACTAGAACTATTTTTCACATGATTTTATCATATAATGTACCCATAATTAATGATTAAAAATATATTATATCAATAAACAATAGTTGCTACTGTCTTTATTTACTTGAATAATGTTTGTAATCAAATGGTTGGGTGGTACATCAGCCCAGGAACAATTCTCTTTTGGGAAAAACTGACCAACGGACCATAGTGTATAAAATACTGGTATTTTCAACTGTTTAAAACACAAACAAGTGTTTCACTGGAAATTGCAATATTATATAAAGTCTTGTATGTTTATTCTATTTTCATGGATGCCAAGCAATGTATCAAATCAAACCCCAATGAACAAATAATATATCCAATCACTTTATCTTTACAATTCAAAATCTGAAAATTTATGTCCCAAAAAAGTACCATTTTGCTGGAAGGAAGTTTTATGGCAAGAAATTAAATGAAGATGATAGTTAGCTGACAAACAGTACATGGGAAAGTCCATGATGATAACTGTAGCTAGTTTTCCTTAAGTGATGCAGAGTGCCTCAGAAATCTAAGTAATGGTTATGTGATAAATGTTTTTGTTTGTTTTGGGTTTCACCTCGTTTTTCAACAGTATTTCAGTTATGTAACAGCTGACAGTTAACCCAACCAGTGTTCCTTGATTCTTTACCAAAACAAACCTGTTCCCGGCAAGTAATTGCCAACTTCCCCACATGAATCAGAGGTGGAGGACGAATGATTTCAGACACAATGTCTTTTATCAAATTGTCACTGAGAACATAATATATGCTACGCCCAGGGATTAAACTCATGACCCCGTGATCCATAGATCTGCCCTCTCCCTATTGAGCTAAGCGGGCAGGTTTTATTTATTAATTTCTGTTAGTTTATAGTCACACCTACACAATTCAGGTCAAATGACAACTTTTCAGGCTCTTGCTGGTGGAGGACAAATCTGGATGCCTCTCCAGGCACTGTTTCAGGCATAGGTGGGCACCTAGGTAGGACCTTCAGTAAACCAGACAGATGGATTACACTATATATAACATCTTTCTGATGTAACACTGAACCAGGGTTAAATGTTTGTAGGTTGGAATCCCATTCTTTACATGTACTCTTGTTGACCCTTTTCTACTGAAACTGATAACTGATGGTTTTCATTACAAAAATGCAAAGTTATCATCCTAAAAGAATATAAGCCACAGAAGATACAGAAAGTGTACTGGTAGTTTAAACAAGGCAGTCTGAATGACAGCTAAATCCCCCGCCACTGGTATGGATAGTGAAAAGGTAAATCTTTGACCTTGAGCTGTGACCTTGACCTTGAACTGACATGGCTGACCCATGAATTTTGCACATCGTCTAGATGAGGTGATCAATTGACCCAATTTTCATGAAAATCCTAAAAGGGGTTTAGGAGATACAGAGCTCAAACCTTTGACCTTGAATTGTGACCTTGACCTTGAGTTGACATGGCTGATTCATGAGTTCTTGATGAGGTGATCATTTGATCCAAGTTTTATGTAAATCCTTCAAGGGGTTTAGGAGATACAGAGTGGACACAAAATGGAAGGCTCAAACCTTTGACTCTAAGTTGTGACCTTGACCTTCAGCCAGCATGGCTGACTTATAAATTCTGCACATCATTTTGATGAGGTGATCATTTGACCCAAGTTTGATGAAAATCCTTCAAGGAGTTTAGGAGATACAGAGCGGACACAAAATGGA
Organism: Mercenaria mercenaria; assembly: GCF_021730395.1. Taxonomy (NCBI): domain Eukaryota; kingdom Metazoa; phylum Mollusca; class Bivalvia; order Venerida; family Veneridae; genus Mercenaria; species Mercenaria mercenaria. The sequence continues at coordinate 32,000,815 of NC_069375.1, read as the reverse complement.
AGGCTCAAACCTTTGACCTTGAGTTGTGACCTTGACCTTAAGCCGACATGGCTGACTCATGAGTTCTGCACATTGTCTTGATGAGGTGATCATTTAATCCAAGTTTCATAATTATCCTTCAAGAGGTTTAAGAGATACAGAGTGGACACGAAATGGTAGGCTCAAACCTTTGACCTTGAGTTGTGACCTTGGCATTGAGCCGACATGGCTGACTCATGGGTTCTGCACATTGACTTGATGAGGTGATCATTTGATTTAAGTTTCATGATTATCCTTTGAGGGGTTTAAGAGATACAGAGCGGACACAAAATGGAAGGCTCAAACCTTTGACCTTGAGTTGTGACCTTGACCTTGAACCAACATGGCTGACTCATGGGTTCTGCACATCGTCTTTATGAGGTGATCATTTGACCCAAGTTTCATGAAAATCCTTGAAGGTGTTTAGGAGATATGGAAAGACGGAAGGACGGATGGAGACCATTCCTATAACCCCCCACCACTTGTGGTGGGGGATTAAAAATCTCAATTCCCTTTAATATGTGATGAATTCCAAATCATAGTTATTGAAGGGAGACTCTTGTTGAGGGTATGCATGTTACAGAAATATCCCTGAAATAGTGCCTTCAGTTCTTTCAGAATAAAACAAACACATTATATTTCCCTGTATATGCAGCAAGCTGGTATCACATTATGGGACACGCTGTATTTTACTTCAGTCTAACATGTGGAAATATAATGTAAACTAGCTAAAGATATATTTTTCTTGAAAATCACCTTTGCAATTTGCAATTTTTTAAACTAAGATTCATGATGTTATTAAGCTAACCCTTACCCGGCTAAATTTCTATAATGAACTTGTCCATCTTTCAATTTGTACATTACCATTAACTGTTAAAAGGGGTGCTTACCAAAACGATACTGACAGAATAGCGAATAGTGCAGATCATGATCAGACTGCATGGATGTGCAGGCTGATCATAATCTATACTCAGCCAGGTTGCAAGGCAGAATCAATTGTGTCTGGCATGATAAGGGTTAAGGGGTATATTACCAAAACACAGAAATATCTGGTAAACAAACATCTTAACCAACTAGAGCTATCACTAAAAGTGATGAATGTACCCCCCGCATGCACTGACACAGTACATTGCAATTTGACGCATACAAGATTGCATAATTATGTGGACTGTATGTATATAGACTGTATGTATACAGTATAGTAACAAGAAACAAAGTCCCAGAACTATGCAGAATATTTATCTAAAAGAACGTAACATGCACCATGCACAACTACGGTTGGTACTGATCACTTGTGTGAAGTTTCATTAAATTGTGTGCAAGGGTTCGGAAGATTAGGCGCGCACAAGACTGCATATGCAGACTGTATGTACATAGTATGTTAACAAAAAACAAAGTCCCATAACTCTGCAATTTTTGTTGTTGAAAGAACCTAACATGCCCCATGCACAACTACTGTTGTTACTGATCACTTGTGTGAAGTTTCATTAAATTGTGTCAAGGGGATGAGGAGCGATGGTGCACACAAGATTGTGTCTATGTATATAGTATAGTAACAAAAAACAAAGTCCCGTAACTCTGCACATTTTTTTTCTGAAAGAACCGAACATGTCCCATGCACAACTACTGTTGTTACTGATCACTTGTGTGAAGTTTCATTAAATTGTGTCAAGGGGATGAGGAGAGATGGCGCGCACAAGATTGTGTCTATGTATATAGTATAGTAACAAAAAACAAAGTCCCGTAACTCTGCAATTTTTTTTTTCAGAAAGAACCTAACATGCCCCATGCACAACTACTGTTGGTACTGATCACTTGTGTGAAGTTTCATTAAACTGTGTCAAGGGATGAGGAGAGATGGTGCGCACAAGATTGTGTCTACGGACAGACAGACAGACAGACAACCTGAAACCAGTATACCCCCCTTGGGGGGGGGGGGGTACAAAAATTTATCTGTCCATTACATGATCTCTACCGAACTGTCTCGTACAACTGGATACTTAAAAGTATTCTATAAAAAGTTGTCCCCCTTTAAAAATGAGTGCCATTTGTAAGTTCTACCAAGGCATTGTGAAATTTCAGCGCTGGTACATTGAAATGAAAATATGTAATGGTTCTTTGAAAATGGAAAGGTTTTTTTACAGTGTTGAACTGTCCGAAAGTGTGACCCCATTTATGCATTCCTTTTCCAGAACAGTAAATTTGCTTTGTACAGTAATATGTATACATGTTTTATATGCTGTTCTATTTTCATGTGAAACACATTTTCTTTTCATGATTTGATGTTAAATTTTTGATTATTTTTCCTCTGAATATAGGGCTAACCATTGAAGAAATTATAAAAATAGTAACCATTGACCCAAAATGCATGAAAGTCTATTCTGTAACACAGGTGCCCGTCCAGTCTTGGTGCCCATACAGGTGCCGCCCCAGCAAAAAAAAAAAAAAAAAAAAAAAATTGTCACAAACCACTATTTATATCCTAAAACGAAAAAAAAAATTTTGAAAAAAAATTTTTTTTTCATATATACTCTTACATTGAAAAGGTACCGGTCTTGCCGTAACGCTATGGAGGTTTACTAGGACACGCTGTGGAACAACCGAAATGTGCAGTTCAGTACCAATGCAAGCTACCCTGCTGCCGTTTACACATCGGACATTTAGAAAACAGTAAACAATTCTATTCTACCTAGTTTACAGCCTAAAATAACTTACATTTTAACCCCAAGACACAAACTTGTTTGACACTTCAAAATAACTGTGACGATCGGCCATTTTGCTGCAAAACGAAAGTAGAAAACCTATGCCGTACTGTTTCCGCGCTACTGGTTCCCGATGATGACGTTTACTATGCAGATGAAAACGGTAACCATTGAATTTTGTTTACTTTTTGAGCGCTTTTTCAGACAAAAATCAAAAGCAAATATGAGTGCTGTAAATTGGTAAGTAATTTCTCTAGGAAATTGAATTTTATACCGAAATGTAAACAAAGGTACTCTTGTATCCAAGGGTGTTATAAGTAGCAATGTCAGTATGCAGGAAAGGGCCACGCTAATATTTCTTTTTGAGTAGTTGGGGGTGGGGGAAGTTTCATTTGACTTATGCTTTAAATTTATTTGAATAAAACTATAGCTATTAACGCTAGACACAGTGGTCCACTGGTAACTTAAAGACTGTCTGTACATAGAGGATAGTATCCCCGTTCAGGATATGGCCAGCATTAACCGGAGTGAGGGAGAGGAATGGGGGGGGGGGGGGGGGGGGGGGGGACAGCATCACCCCGCCTCCCCACACACACACATCTTACATTATCAAAAAATATGTTTTAACTTTTTTCTATGCAATTAAAAACAAAATTGAGCCGCATCATGGGAAAACCAACATAATGGTTTTGCGACCAGGATTCGTGCTGTTCTCTTTCAAAGCCTATTGCAATTAGGGAAACCATTAGCGAACATCATGGATCCTGACAAGTCTGCAGATGCACAGGCTGGTCTTTATCTATGCTGACCGCAGTTACTATGTTGATTTTCCCATGGCGTGGCTCAAATGGCATTAAAGGATTTATGTGCTAATTGAAATAAAAAAGAAACAATAATGCTCATGATAAAAGAAATTTATAAGACATGTGATGAATTATCATAAAACAGAAAACATATCGGTCCATATAAATGATGTACAAGTATACGCACCGGGTATACAAAGGTTTTACGCATCTACCTTGAAACTAGTGTTTCAAACCATTAATTTGACAAACAGGTATATATTAAAGTTACCCTATAGTTTTCTCATTCAACAGTGTTACTTTTTTCAAGAACAGTCAGAACAAAAGAATTTCGCGTTCGGTCTAGATATTTTTTTCCATTCAGAGTCGGACTTAATTTTGGCACATGTCCGATGTAGCCACCCGTCACAATTTGTGCAACATATCCAATCCGTACCGATTTCCCCTTTGAAACACACTTTACATAGTTCGTCAATATCACTGTCTTCCATTGAGTGCGATGTGGAAGGCTGTGGTTGGATGCCTACGCTACAGCCAGACGTGGACGGCTGAAGTTCAATATTATCACGGGAGTTAGATGTTGAGGGATGCGGAGCAGAATGTACAGGAGAACCAGTTCTTTTCGTGCTAGGAATTCTGAGCGATGATCCGCTAGATGAAGATAATTCCGATTCTTGAAAACTGTGCATAGCAGTTTCTACATTGCTTGATTGTGATTTGTCAGTTTTATCTAGCACTGCTGAATTTGGCATGTAGTCGCACTTCAGTATGGCATTTTCTAGATCGTTTATCAAAATAGATTTTTTGCTGCTCGATTTAAATTTAACATTATATGCTCGCAAAAGATGTTGTATTTGCAACTTTGTCATTACGTTAAAGACATCAACTTTGCTTAAAGCTAGACCTTTCAGGATAGAATGAGACATTTCCCTGTTTTCCGTCTCATCATTCTGTATGGTTGAAAAAGTTACTGTCTTAACTGATGAAGACTCTTTCTTTTGTTTTTTTACTTGTATCTGTTTTCTGTGTGCCATAGTTTTTGCCACAGAAAACGATTGTAACATATCTTTTCTAAATTGATTGAACATGACCATAAGAAACAACTGAGCAATTTCTTCAAATAGATTATGAATCAACGAAGTGGGTGTGTCATGTACATCGCTGAATAAGACACTTGTACATTTTCTACTTCTCACAACGCACGAAAACTCCTCAAACAAGGTAGAACACTTCATTAGTTCAGCTAAGCAATAATTATGCATATTTTCTCCATGTACTTGAAAATTTTCTTCATTTAACACTGAAAGGCATTTATGGCTTAAATTAATGAAAAATTCAAATAAATCGTCAGATATGTGAAATAATCCTCTGTTCAGATTTTGCTTTCTCGTTACATCTATCAGAGAGCTTGGTACCGAAGTTACCTTTTTTAAATAATTTTCCTCTTCTCTTAAGCTGTTTAAGATATTTACCTTTTCGGCAGCATCATCAAATTCCAATTGCTTCTCGGTACTCAACAGATACATGCGCGACCGTTGCAATCTCAGATATTTTTGCGAGACCTTACTCAAACAATATCCTCCAACATAACGGATTCTTGCCTTCGAACCATCAGTCACGGTTCTGGTTGAACTTTGGCGGGTACTTACCGGAAATAATTTTGATTTCTCCTTTAATAGAAAATTCCTAACCGCAGAAGTTATTTTGAAACAGATATGCGAGTTAATTTTACCGAAGGGCTGAAATAGCATAGCGCATGCTATCCTGTATGAGTCACTTGTTTGGTGAATATGACATTGTCTATAAAATTCCGTCATTGTTTCTGCTTTAACAGGCGACGGTTCGCGAACATCCATATCATCCACAAGTTTTCCAATACTTTTAAACTCTTTCTTACAAAATTCGTTCACTTTCACTTTGTCTCCCTGAATCATTTCATTTATAGCATCATTCATTTCTTTTTGCATAGGAGTTAATGGGTTTTCGAATATGCATTCCTTTAAAACAATATCTATGTTAAAACTTTCGGGAAGCTGGAAATTAATATCAGTTTCCTCTAAATTGATGTCTGCAATGACACGATCAAGTTCTTCGTCAAACTCATCATCCTCAATATCAATCATTTCTGAGTCTTCATCATCACCAATAACAAGAACATCTGGTCTTTCTTCGTCGGTCCTTCAAATACAAAAAAAAAAATATGATTTGATCATTTTGAGAAGGGCATATAATTATATATACAATTATACACTTTATGAATGGCTTGACGGTCAATAATCAAAATTATTTGCCCGAGGTCTAAGTCATTTGAAATGTGATTAACTACATGACATCGAGATTAAGTTATCAAAGATATTTCTTATTTCTTAACCAAGCATACAGGTGCTGAATGTAGACCGGTCGTAAAACACAAGCAAATTTTTTTCTGTGCAAAATTCAAAACATGAAGAAGAAAAATTTGGAAAACACTTATTTCGGATGTCATGTAACAAAACATTAATATTGGAGATCAGTTTTTTACTATTGACTGGCAAGGCATTCAATAAATGCATATCATTACATGACATTTTATATAGAAGAGCCGGCCCATAGTTTACGCTAGTGACCCGTATATAGGTCAACACAAGTTTTCGCTGAAGAAATGAAATGAGCCGCGCAATGAGAAAACCAACGCAGTGGCTTTGCGACCAGCATGATTCCATGCTGTTTGCCGACGATTTCTCTACTTGCAGTAGTCTTCGAAAGCGAACAGCATGGATCCTGACCAGACTGCACAGATGTTGGTTTTCTCATGGCACGGCTCAAATCTTTGAAAACTTGTAAATGATGTCATGTAGATAAAACACTTCATGCTTGGCTTGTTGGTCAATAGTTAAAAGAAAACGGATCACAGGCTATAACTTTGACTATTGACCGGCAAGCCATTCAGTAAACGTATAATGTATCAAAGTACGCTAAATTTGCATATGTAACGACAATTTACGATCATTTCCGTGCTAAAAGATGGTAGGGTTAGTATGCGCCGTCATAATAAAATTATCTTTTCTGTCTGTTTCAGGCTTCTTGATCGAGTTCTGGAGGCCGATGGAAGAGAAGATATGACTATCTTATATGAATCGTACCGACTGGAAAGTATAGACAGTGGTTATGAAATTGAAATGGATAGGAGGTCCTTTGTCGATGTTTTCCTAAAATTATTTCCAAATGCTATAAGAAAGAAGGTTCGACAAGGACAGTTTGTAAAAAATGTGTATGAAGGCATCAAGCTTAAACCACTAGAACCTGTGCTTACTTCTACTGCTACGCACTCTTTCGAACAGTTAATAAGTATATTACCGTGTGATTTTGTAGTGAAAGAATATAGTGAAGAGCGTGTTCTATGCAACCTGGATACGTTCTTTAAATCAAATGGCAATACTGTACAGAAGAATGTCACTTTTCATAAAGATTTGATATTTTCTGTTATTGTTGGACAACAAGCAGTTGATCTTAAGCAGTTAGGTATTTCCAACAGATTTCTGCTCAACCAAAATAGTATAGACCTTGTGTGTCAAACTGTACGAAAAATTGAACTATGTCACGGGATTGAAATGAAAAAGACCGTCAAGTGTACTCGTTTTCATACGCTGGATGCTTGGAGAAACGAAAACAGTAATGAAACAACCAAGCGTATCAGATCGGTTCTGTGTTTAAGGGTTGCTAAGTTTACATCCAAGACGAACGTTTGTAGGATATGTCAGCATATGACCATGGAAGTAAAGACACCCGGAAAAGAAAATCTGCAGATAAACGATCCTTCAGGCAAAAACATTACAAAAGAGCAAGTGAAAAAATTAATACCTGGGGCTCCAGAAGAAATGGTGGATTTTTTAGTCAGCCAGGCAAAGAATATATGTACAACCCCGAAGGGCAGGCGATGGAGCCAACCTATAATGTCTAAATGCCTCCAGTTATATGCCAAGAGCCCTCATTTTTATAAGCAGTTAAGAGACTCTAAGCTGGTAGTTCTCCCTTCTCCTGCTGTGATCGTTTTGTACAAGAACCGGGTAAAACATGCAGTTGGATTTCAAGACGATATTTTCAGGTAAATAAAAATTCCGTTTCTGCTAGCGGTTACATACACTTCAAGACATTTCAAATAGAATGTTCAATCATTGTTTCATTTTTTTCACATTTGTAATTACTTCCCTTTAAATACAGTCAAACTTGCTTAAGAGACCACTTGTATTAAGCAAAAGCCCGTGTAACAATACCATTTATTCTAGGCTTCAATTATAGTACATTTCATATAGATTTAACTTACTTAAATTAAAATACCATCTGTCTTATGAGACCACTATTTTGCTTTTCCTTAAGTGGTCTGTAAAACAAGTTTCACTGTATATACAGCTGTGTACATGAAAATTTTAATGACACTTCACGCATTTGAAAAACTGATATATTCTCCTTCTTTTGGTTTAATTGAAATGTATCATTCCGTATGCTGATTTCAAAGACCTGTGCTCTTGATTAAAGAGTCCCACTAATTTCAAGCTGTTTTTATCATCTTTTTTTTTTTTTATTTTTTACGTGTCAAAAGTTTTAATAACATATTTAATCTAAAGAGATATAGAAACGTTGTCGAACTTTAAAAAAAATCTATATAATTGTTGCCATTGCTATGGTTTTACTTAGTCTTCCTTATCTCGGGTCCGGGCTATGTTCATGTTTTACGGATAAATGACGTTACTTCCGGTACCTTAATTAAGGACGTAGAAGTATATTTTTATGCCCCCGGCATCTACTGATGCGGGAGGCATGTAATGATTGTCCTGTCCGTCCGTCCGTCCGTACGAGGTTAACCAAATGGGACCGTTTCGTATAGCATCAATACTCCTTACTAGAATGACTCGATACTAATGCAGATGTAACCTGTGACCTTCCTCATCTTCAGACATCACCTGACCTCAGTTTGACCTTGAACTTGACCTCGTTTTGGACTTGCTTTGTATCGACAAGGATGCCACCGGGGGCATCAAGCGTTTATTGAACGCAGTTTCTTGTTTTAAAATTTATATTTCTTCTTACAGATGGATGCACTGTGAAGCTAGACGTCTTGAAATACCAGAAGAAAGCTGGGATGGTGGAATTCTTGTGGATGAAATGGCAATACAAGAAGATATCCAAATTAATAAACATGGTGATATTATTGAACTCACAGGATTTGAAAACGTTGGACAGGAAGCAATGACATGTGGCATTCTAAGAAAGGGAAAAAAGGAAATTACACTTGGAAACCACGTGCTACAATTCATATTTCTAGGCAATAGCGGATTTCGTTTTCCGTTCGCTCATTTTATTTCTACAAATATCCAAGCGTATGAATTAGACACCCTTTTTTGGGAAGCCGTTTATCTTTTAAAAATGTATGGCTTTAATGTTTCATATGTATGCATGGACGGTGCACAAAGTAATCGTACGTTCATGCATATTAACATTGGGAAAAATGCCACATCTTTGATTGCACAAAATCCTTGCGAACCCGAAAATCCAGTGATATTTTTAATGGACTCGTCTCATGTTTTTAAGAAAATTAGAAACAATGTGATAAAGAGTGGAATTCAAAAAGGTTGTACGCGACATCTTCAACTTCCCAATGGTGATATCATTAATTGGGAAATGTGGGCAGATGCATACACCTGGGATAAATCTAACGCTCTCCAATTACACAGGAAATTGACAAACGAACACATCTACCCATCACCACAATCGAAAATGCGCAACCATCTCGCTGAACAGGCATTAAATACTGAAATGCTACATCTTATGCTACAATATCAGTTGTCTTTAGGTAATAAAGGTAGTATCTTAAATGGCGCAATTGAATTTCTGAAGAAAACTTCAAGACTGATTGAATTATTTCATGACACAAGACCGATACGACTGGTAACTGATGAACGTTTACAGGAGCTGAAATGCATCAGTGACTGGTTTGAAAACTGGACTGACTGTATAAGAAGTGGTCCCGGATCTTCTGCCGAGAAAGCACATAAACTTATATCGCAGCAATGCTTAGAAGATATTCGGTCGTGTATAATAGGGTTTTGCGAATTGTGTTACAAGGTTTTGACTGGAAAAACCACGTACATTATTCCAGCTCTAATTAATTCAGACGCAGTCGAGAATCATTTCTGTCAAGAACGTAGTACCTACAATGGGGCAAACACAAATCCCAATGCACTTCAGTACCGGAACAATTTAAATTCTATAATTCTCGGCCAAAATATTGTTTCTCACAAGTGCAACACTGGAAAATCACTCAAGTCACCAGCATTGGCATATAGTCAAAGCAACAAAAAAACAGTTAAAAGAAAGAAAAGTGATTCCGCTGATAGCAATCCCCCAACATCAATAAAAGTCTTAAGAATGTAACGTATTATGAATATAATGCAAAAATGTAAGAACAATTTGTGGTTGTACATGCGAATGATAATTATATTGTACCTTTTGTGATGTCTACAACAGTTTAGGTTATTGTCCAGGTCCTGTGATTTCTGTGTAATAAATGCATGTATTTCATCAGGATGTGACAAGCATACGCATGGGTGAAAGTTGACAATTCGTAATCCGTCCGGTTTTCTTACTCTTCCCATGGCGACACCAAGTTGACCAGGTTTAAAAATCTGTTGACAGTCGACCGTCACCCTGGATACATGTAACACATGATTATATGATTAGTTGTTTATTTATTATATTAATTAGATCTTTTATAGCTAGACGATTTGGTAAATAAAATGATGATATAGATTACAGACATTCTAATAAAACAGCAAATAGACAATGATACAGTTGTATGAATTTCAACTTTTTATTAGTTCCTTTATGTTTATATTATGATTATATATACTTTAGAATAAGATACAGACATAATATTGTTTACATTACCTGTCTAGCGTCATTCCTTGCGCCTTATGAATCGTTATTGCATACGCCAGCTTCAGTGGTACTTGCACTCTAGTAGCTATTGTCATGTTCTTATCAGGATTAAATACTGTAATATACAAAGAAAATGACTGTAAACAAGAAATGTATTCTCCTTCCATTCCGTTAGTGTTACAACTTATTTCTGTAAGAAACATCATCGGCACAACCGTAAAAAGAAAACACTTATTTAAAGATGTGATATGATTTGATATACAACCTTACCTGCCTGACATAAAAAACAAGCACGTAAATTCACAAGCCCCACCCCCCCCCCCCCCCCCCCCCCCCCCACCACCAACACACACACCCCTCAAAACACACATACAAAAATATGTAGAAAACGGCAGAAATTGGTGGTCTGTATGAAATGTATCGAAGTCGATATATAACTTACTGTAATCAAGTTAAAAAAAGTGTTGTTTTTTTTATTTATGAATTCAAGAGTATCGTTAGTAAAAATATATGAGAACAAGAGTGGCATACTGTCACAAGATATGCCCGTCATCAAACTTGGCCTAAGTCAGAGGTCATACTCCAAGAGCGTTTGGCGCGACTTGACCGAGATATTATGCCCACAAACATTGTCAGCAAGTTTGATGAAGATCAGATAAAAACTGTTCGTCTTAGAAAGCGGACAAGGCTAAATTCGCCCGTTTCAAGAGATTCAAGGGCCATAATCCAAGATTTTGCTGATTATAGAATCTTGCCGCGATATTATACGCTCAGGAACTTTGTCACCAAGTTTGATGAACATCGGATCGAAACTGTTTGACTTAGGGCGGACAAGGCTAAAATTGCAAATTTTTAGTAAATAAGGGCAATAAGTCGGGAGTTATTTATGCCCATAAACATTGTAAGTAAGTCTGATGAAGATCGATTGAGAGCGGGCATGCTTTTCGACGCCGACAAACCGCCCGCCACGGGTGTTCACATAATACGCCCCGTTCTTTCGGAGACGAGCGTTTTAAGAAGCACTCCTTTAAGCTGCACACCTCCAGTTTTATGCCAATTTTTGTACTAAAATTTAGAAAATTATTTCATTAGTAAATGCAGTTGAAAGGACGCATATACCTTTAAAGGTACTCATGTGCCTTCGTGGCTTAGTGGTTAAGGTCGCTGAATTCAAATCACATGCCCCTAATCGATGCGACTTCGAGTCTCACTCTTCATGCGAGGGCTTACTGGGTCTTCATGTACCAACCAAACTGGAAAAGTCACCATATGACCTTATATTTTGTCGGTGCGACGTCACCTTCCCCCTCCCCCACAAAAAAAAAAAAATAGAGGCGCCTACTCGCCAACACATTTACGGCGGAAAATATATTCGCTCAAAAATCCATAAAATGCGAGTACATGTACTTAAAAAATGACTAGAGGTACAAACGTACTGACATGATTTTTGCAACATATCCAATAAAAATGTTGTGCATAAGAAATGTTGTGCATAAGGTAGTAAACCGTTGCGATGCTTTTGAACAAATGCAGAAAAATCCTTTTTTCTTCAATTTCCCAAACCGTGGGTATTTTGCTTTTTTTTTTAATATTTGAAATACATTGCAACATGATATAAAATCAAAGCCTTAAGATGTCTGGTGGTTGCGGGTTTTGTTAGATTTATTTTCTGTTTAAATAGCAATCTATAAATATACATGAATGAAAAACAAATACAAATGTGCCTCATATCTAAGATGAACTCTGTCTGACCTAGCTTGTGATGTAACTATGGACTTGAAAACCTATTCATTGGTAGATCTTATATAATCTTAAAAAATCTATGTATGGATACAGATTGAATTAGAACTGCTTGATCATTGATAATTAATCTTCATTGTTCATGAATGGGACTATTTTATGTAGCACATGAACATCCTTTAATTGGATGTGATTTGGAATCAAATAAACATGCTATATGATTGTCAGAATTACACTTAACTTTGGTAGCGGGTAAACCCGCAACCAATTATGTAATATTAATGTTCTTTTGCAGGCATACCCCTTTTATATCTACACTTTGCCTTTACCTTCTTTTGACTTATTTATGTGTACAATAGGTTCTTAAATTAATCGTTTACCTGTGAAAGATACTTTCTCAAGTTTTGTTGTACAGCTGATGGAAGGGAAGTGGACTACGGGACAACCTTCTTCAAAATCCACAACTTTGCCTTGGAGTCCGTTCACAAGTGTTTTGCTGAGATTCCTGATTAAAATTACAGGGCATCCTTCTTTCAACCATAAACGTGGTGGCGCATTACTTTTAATGAGGACGCGTATGTCACCAGAATCCTCTGAAACAAATTCTCGAATTTGTCCAGGACATTTAAGAATTTCACGTCTATTATATATGTTGACTAAATCATTATTTGCAAATAACACTACACTACTGTCTGGGCCAACAGGAAAAGGTCTTTCTAATTTCTTAATAAATGAAATTGTTTCAGGGGAAACAGTGCCCTTGGACACTTCATGAATTGCTTTGATAAAACATTCATTGTCTTGTCTTACTACTTCTGTCAAAACCACTTTGTGTGGCAGCACCTTTTCAAACAGAGGGCTTGTAAAGCACATGGCGCCCTCATCTTTGTACTCCTTATTTGGCACTGGTGCCAACTGGAAGAAATCTCCTGAAACAATAATCTGAATGCCACCAAAAAGTCTGGACGGATCTTTGATCGAACATATCGCACCTAACTGCTCAAACAGCTTTGCACTAAGCATCGAAATTTCATCTATAATTAAAACATCTGCCGATACTATACATTGAAGCGTTCGGCTGTATTTGGGTGAATGTTTTATTAAATTACAAATCTCTTTTGAAGTATATCTTCCATCTTCCAAGCCTGCCCACCTATGTATCGTTTGTGCATGGAGGCCAAAATTAGTACATGCAATGCCGGTAGTACATGTTAGGAAGACGGTTTTACCCTGTGCTTTGAGCTCGTGATAAATATTGTTAATTACATACGACTTCCCGGTACCTGCGGGGCCAACTAACATAAAATTATGCCCTGACAATGCCGTTTGCATGGCTTCTCGTTGCTTTTTGATAATAAGGCCCGTCATTGTTGATTGCTACGCTCAAATATTATTGTTATTGCGCAATTTAAAATGGTTCCCGCATTTTACTTTAGTATACATAATACGCCGGGAACCATTATTGCGGAACAGTACGTCATAGGTTTTTTTACTTTCGTTTTCCAACAAAATGGCCGATAGTCACAGTTATTTTGAAGTGTCAAACAAGTTTGTGTCTTGGGGTTAAAATGTAAGTTATTTTAGGCTGTAAACTAGGTAGAATAGGATTGTTTACTGTTTTCTAAATGTCCGATGTGTAAACGGCAGCAGGGTAGCTTGCATTGGTACTGAACTGCACATTTCGGTTGTTCCACAGCGTGTCCTAGTAAACCTCCATAGCGTTACGGCAAGACCGGTACCTTTTCAATGTAAGAGTATATATGAAAAAAAAATTTTTTTTCAAAATTTTTTTTTTTCGTTTTAGGATATAAATAGTGGTTTGTGACAATTTTTTTTTTTTTTTTTTTTTTGCTGGGGCGGCACCTGTATGGGCACCAAGACTGGACGGGCACCTGTGTTCTGTAACTCTTAATTATTATTTTATGGAATGGGAACTATGACATTTTCTGAATAAAAAAAAACAACTTGTTATTTTACAAAAATTATTTAAATACAAATGTTTTAGCACAAAAAAAACTAGAATAAAGTGTTCTAAAATAATGTTTCAAATATATCCAAATATTATTCACAGTGTAATGAACTAGGAAAGTGTACAGTTTTATAATTAGTTGAATCCAAATTTAACAGCATGCGGCTAGAAAAGAGATTTGAATTTTTAAAATCACAGCCGTAATTTGAACCCTAATTATATATTATATATACATTTACCTGCAAATACTGATGTCTAGCTCAACCAGATGAAGTTGTTTCCAAAAAAGAACATGTTTTACTTATACATTACATTCAAATAAGTAAATTGTCAGCTAAATATTGAGGATAACTTACCGTAGAAAACTAGAGTTATCACTAAAGACAATTAATACCCCTAGATGCCGCTCTGATACAAAGAAAGTAAAATGTTGTGACCATGACATTGGACTGCCAAAGTTCTATCTTGACCTTGAACCTAGTGACTTGGGTTAGGGCTCTGCGCATCATCTTGAAGATGTTAATAATGGATGCTAGTTTTATGAAAATTTTCCATTAAGATTTGGAGTGGACATTAAGGACGGATGTACATGCATGACATCATTAAAGCCTCAATATACTTTGTATGCAAGGGTGTAATAGTCATATCTGATGATGTACATTCAAGTAAGAGATAGTAAAAGCACAGGAACTAATAAACTCATACTCCTGCTGGACATGTTTGCAAGATAGTCAACAGTTCAAATCATCTTTATTTTTACAGTTATCATTGACCAAACAGCATTATGAAGACAGTTATCATTATCCAAACAGTTATCTTTATTGAGACAGTACTTTATTATTATCCTCACAGTTAGCTTTATCAGAACAGTTATCAATATCTGAATAGTTATCATTATCTGATCAATTATCTTTATAAGAACAGTTATCATTATCCATATTATGCTCACAGATATCATTATCCATTTAACTTTATCAGAACTGTTTATAGCATTAATTTAACAGTTATCATTATTCTTTGTTCAAACCTACCCCATAAAAAAATTTTGAGGGAAAAGTTTTTCATTGTCCCTTCAACAAAATTTGTGTCAAGGTTTTGAAAAAGTCACTGAACAATTTATAGGAATGCTATTCAGCATGTGAAGTTGTGCATCTGTGGTTCTGCTTTCACTCAGTAAGACAAGGGGCAATATTTTTCAAGTATACATGTATAAGCTTCTCAGTTTAATTTTACACATCAAGTTCTACAGTTGCAATTCATTTTCTATTAACCTTTAGCATGCTAGATAAATTGTCGTCTGCTGGAAATGTCGTCTGCTAAAATTGTAAAGTTCATTCAATTTGCTCCAAAATGGAAGAAATATTGTCAGAGTAGCAAACAGCTTGGAACCTGATCAGACGCCGATTTAATCGGCGTCTGATCTGGTTCCAAGCTGTTTGCAAAGGCTGTTAAATTTCGCCTGCAGCACGCTAAGGGTTAAAACATTAGTGAATGATCAATACAGTCATGTAGATTCTATCTTCCCATTCAATGAAAATAACAATTTAAGTAATTGGTAAGAACAGTTTTCTGGTCTTATAGTCATTATTTTCCCGCCCACGCTTTAGTCAAAATTATGTATAAAGGACCTAAAATTTGTGTTGCAAGTTTCCCAATCTAGTGTACTGAAACTTTACAGGAATACTATTTAGTATATGACATTTTGCAACTGTGGCTTTGTTTGGGATTTCACTCTACACAAGACTTTTCTCAAAAAGCAGTTAACATAATCATGAAATTTTGCAGGAAAGTTACCCCGGATTTGAAACTGTTTATCCTCCAGACACTTCCTGTCAATGAAAATAATTTTACAATTCACTTAGTCCTGAACTGTTGCCAAGTAACAAACGAGCATACAGAGACAGTAAGTCAAGGGAGCACCTATGTGGTATTGACACACCACATCTACTGATACAATTTTTTTGTTTAAATGACTACAGTAATAATTTTGCTTCAAAAAGCCTTTAGATAACGATAAATACTATATCGTTCCTATTTATTTATTTCCAGCTTTCCTTGTACAAAAGTAAAAAAAAAATCTTTTTGAAGTACTGACAACTGGCCAATTCCCTTAAAAAGAAATTTCTACTATATACATATTAGATTTCAACATGAAACAATATGATATATACATATATTATGTATTTTTGTTGGGTTTTAAGTCAAGTCAAATTAAGCATTTACTTTGGCAGGCCCCTACAGGTATCACTCCTAGCATTATTTCAACTTGAGGTATTTTTTAAGCTTGCCCTATGACTTCCTCACAAAAAAATCTTTGTTTTTTTGGATTTAATGTCTTTTGCATTTAATGTCACACCGACACATGATAGGTCATATGGCGACTTTCCAGCTTTAATGGTGGAGGAAGACCCCAGGTGCACCTCCGTGCATTATTTCATCACGAGCGGGCACCTGGGTAGAACAACCGACCTTCCGTAAGCCAACTGGATGGCTTCCTCACATGAAGAATTAAATCTTACATAAAAGGGAAATTGTGTATTTACTTAAATGACCCCATATTGGTCAAAGCTTCTTGCACACTACAGCCGATAAATGCAGAGGATGCCTATTGAAAGTTATATTTACTAGGGAATTCGAGTGTTACTGTTAAGTTATTTGATCTCTCATTATAATATTGTACATAATATTGAGCAAACAATTCTATAAGGTTTTGTTTGTAGCACCAAGCTGATTTAGCTTTACAGACTTACATCAATAAGACATCATCAATGCATGTAAAAGTGGCACGGTAGTCTAGTGGTTACACTCCTGTCAATCCAGAGGTCCTGTCCAGACCCTTTAGCACCTTCTATTCAACCATAAATTGGCCAGTACTTTTAGAAAGGGTTCACAAAGAGCTAGGGTATAACATTCAGATCCATTGTATCTAAATCTATCTCTCACACTTTTCTGCACCCGTCAGATAACTGCTACTAAGACCTAAGCACCTACCAGCCATTATATTGTGAATGATTGTTAGAAATATGTGAAACAAATCCAGCACTTGGTCTTAATAAACCCTCTTTTTACCTTCACTGTGTGTTTAGCTAAGTTTTTTGTAAAATACTTTTTCAAAGATTCCTACTTTTATAAGGTATCACTAGATTTTTTTCTCAGAAGCTAGCTATTTCTGTCATCAGATAAATTTAATAAAGTTAAATTTTTACCAGAGAGAAAGAAATTACTCGAGTTCACACTAGTCATAATTTCAAAAACATCTAGTATGCTGTTTCAATCTAATTTGAGGCAATAGTACTAGCTTCCTTGCACATTTTAGAAATTCAATATAATTTAGCACTAACTCATGCCAGATAAATAAAATACTTGTAGCAGGCTATTATACTGATGCTTTATACAATTAGTTCCCAACCAATTACCTAGGTGGTAAAGGGATAATACATTTGAAAATTCAGCAAAAAAAATGTGTTACCAGCGTGAAAAAAACTCATTGTACAATTCTGATAAAAATCAGGGGACAGCAGAGTGGACGTATTACATATACTCAGGACTTTCATCGTATACCATATTCAGCACACTTGATTTTTCAGGCAAAAATTATTTATTTTACACTGCAATTACTTATGCGTTGGAATCTTTACTTATTAAGTATAATATAAATGTTTATATAAATGTTTATAAAATACATTTACCTCTTATTCAGAAAATGTACCTGGGCCAAAAACGTTAAGCTTACAATATTGATCTTTTTTCTGTCATTTCATTTCAATGCTGTTTTGTCAAAAAATCTCATATCAAGCCTTATTTCACCACAAACTTACAATAAGAATTAGAGAAACTTCACACACCCAATTATTAATATACTAATCAAACAGCTAATTTACCTATCAGTTTTTTCTGACTGTGCTTATCGACATTACACATCTTGTAATCAAATATCCTTTCTTTGTTATCCTACATGTTCTTTCTCCATAAAGTCATAATTATATGAAATGAAAATCATCTAGTATTTGGGGAGTTAAGCAAATATATCATGCTTTTAGTGAAAATAATTCAATCATTAAAGTAGCAGGTAGGCTGTTTTGATCAGTATATATCACTTTGACACAATCTCATGTTATAAATAGAAATTTTATGCTTACTGATGTACAAACATCGACTCTGAATATTCACGTGTTCTCCAAAAGTTTTAAGACTTCAAACTCACAATCTGCTTCTGATTCTCCCTGGTTGTCTGTTCTTCAGAGCAAACACTTTAAAACGTGAATCTCTCTCTACAACATGTCCCTCTCCGCACAATCCCATGCTGCCTGTTCCAAGATAGTAAATCATCAAACATGTTTTGTGATCATTTTCTCAGAACATGACCTGGTGATGTTGTTGGAAGAACCATCTTTCATGTCCTGAAATAAAACATTATGGTTACATTTGTATGACACCCTGTCTATTTTTGATATGAACTCAACAAAGAAGTAGAAACCCTTATTCTTTTACAGTATCATTCATTTGAAATAATCTTAGCTTGAAGTTCGGAAAAAGTGTAACTTCAAAGGAACAACTTACATTTAAAAGCACACAGACCAATACATATTTTTGTCTTGAAATGCTTTAAAGAACTTTCTTTAAAATAGACTTCCAACAAAAGAAAAAAAACTTACATAATACTATTTCTGTAGGTACAGCCTGTAGACTGGGCCCATGTTGTGTTGTATTTTCTTTAAAACCTTGCATCTTTTCAGGAACTTGTTACAATGTCTCATCCTGAACCTTGTATATTTGCTGTACCATTCCCTCAAATACTACCAGTATAAACTAAAGCTGCTTTTCATAATTAACTATTGTTTCTGAAATTTAACTATGCAAGTTGATTTATAGCGCTTTGAAAACTAGCAAATGAGAGCATTTTTGTTGAACACTACCTTCGTTCAATCTAAGTCATCTTATCAGTTCATAACACATTGCATTTCATCTCTGTATTAAAAATATTCAACTGAAGATAAGAATTTTTACACATACAATAGTTTAGTTTATTTATTGCAGAAATTTTATGTCGGTCCTATTTGTACATAATTAGTCAGTCTCCCTATGGAGGTAACAAGGAATCTATCTACCTTTATTCTTTGTCAATTTCATTTGTTTCAACAGAATTTGCTAATCTCCTTATTTGTATATGTACAAAATGTTCTTACTTTTGTGGGAGAGTGCTGAAAATTTATATGATTCAGATGTGATGCTTCTAACTGTGTAATCACTCTCCTTCAGGTCAATTTCAGATTTTTTCTTACATAAAACAGGCATGACCAATGCCTTAATCTTCTTCACCTTGTGCTCCTACTTTCATTTTTTTTCTAAAATTTCTTAGTTATCACAAAATGACCTTGCGGCTATATATTCAATATTAACATTTAGCCTGCTGGCGGCAAGTGATTTTGCCTTTGTGACCAGTGCAGACCAAGATCAGCCTGCAGGGAAGAGCTGATCATGATCTGCACTGTTCGCTATTCAGTCAGTAAATTTTCACTGAACACTCCTTCAAATGATAAATGGTACTGCCCAAACTGAATGATAGACCAGTCCATTTTAGAAATTTAGCAGGGTAAAGGTAAACTTTACTTTCCTAACCAGTGCCAATGAAAAAATCACTACAAGGACAAAGTTTTCTTTTTCTCTTCATAAGAATTGAGATCTTATGATTCTCTTACATTCTGTTTTCAAATCATTACTAGCTGGACTATTGATGGACTTCATTTTTTTGAGTTGAAGAACCAGGAAATTCCTCTGTTAAAAGTGTGTATATTTTAAAAGGTAGACACACATGTTTCTGTGTGCCTTTTATCTCGAATAAAGTAAGATTCTAAGAGAACTAGAAAATGCTTTTGTAAAAAAGCACATGTCTCCCCCAATGCAAAGTCCTATAGGCAAGAAGTTAACAGGGGTCAGGAGTGAAAGTCAAAGAGACACTGATGGTTGGCTGCAATAGGGATCATCTACTTGGCATGTCCAGTCATCCCGCTAAATTTCAACACTCTTGGCCTAGTGGTTCTCAAGTCACTGTTCAGGCTCCTGTGACCTTGACCTTTGATCAAGTGACCTCAAAATAAGTAGGGGTCATCTACTCTGCATGTCCAATCATCCTATTAAGTTTCAACATTGTAGGTCAAGTGGTTCTCAAGTTATTTCCAAAAAAATGATTTTACATGAACAGGCCACTGTGACCTTGACCTTTAATAGACTGACCCCAAAATCAATAGGGGTCATCTACTCTGCATGTTCAATCATCCTATGAAGTTTCAACATTCTGGGTCAAGTGGTTCTCAAGTTATTGATATGAACTGGTTATCAATGTTCAGACCTCTGTGACCTTGACCTTTAACGGAGTGACCCCAAAAACATTAGGGGTCATTTACTCTGCATGAACAATCATCCTATGAAGTTTCAACATTCTGGGTCAAGAGGTTCTCAAGTTATTGATTGGAAATGGTTTTCCATGTTCAGGCCCCTGTGGCCTTGACCTTTAACAGAGTCACCCTTAAATCGGTAGGAGTCATCTACTCTGCATGACCAATCATCCTATGAAGTTTCATCATTCTGGGTCAAGTGGTTCTCAAGTTACTGACCGGAAATGGTTTTCAATGTTCAGGCCCCTGTGACCTTGACCTTTCACAGAGTGACCCCAAAATCAATAGGGGTCATCTACTCTGCATGTTCAATCATCCTATGAAGTTTCAACATTCTGGGTCAAGTGGTTCTCAAGTTACTGACCGGAAATGGTTTTCAATGTTCAGGCCCCTGTGACCTTGACCTTTAATGGAGTGACCCCAAAATCAATAGGGGTCATCTACTTTGCATGTACAATCATCCTATGAAGTTTCAACATTCTGGGTTAAGTGGTTCTCTAGTTATTGATCGGAAATGATTTTCCATGTTCAGGCCCCTGTGACCTTGACCTTTGATGGAGTGACCCCAAAACCAATAGGGGTCATCTACTCTTCATTATCAATCATCCTATGAAGTTTTAACATTCTGGGTCAAGTGGTTCTCTAGTAATTGATCGGAAATGGTTTTCAATGTTCAGGCCCCTGTGACCTTGACCTTTGACGGAGTGACCCCAAAATCAATAGGGGTCATCTACTCTTCATGACCAATCATCCTATGAAGTTTCAATATTCTGGGTCAAGTGGTTCTCTAGTTATTGATCGGAAATGGTTTTCAATGTTCAGGCCCCTGTGACCTTGACCTTTGACAGAGTGACCCCAAAATCAATAGGGGTCATCTACTCTTCATGGCCAATCATCCTATGAAGTTTCAACATTCTGGGTCAAGTGGTTCTCTAGTAATTGATCGGAAATGGTTTTCAATGTTCAGGTCCCTGTGACCTTGACCTTTGACGGAGTGACCCCAAAATCAATAGGGGTCGTCTACTACAGCAGCCCTACAACCCTATGAAGTTTGAAGGTTCTAGGTCAAATGGTTCTCCAGTTATTGCTCGGAAATGAAGTGTGACGTACGGACGGACAGACGGACGGACGGAAGGACGGACGGACAGACAGACGGACGGACGGACAGGGCAAAAACAATATGTCTCCTGGGGGAGACATAATAAGATCATGAGATAAATGACATTGTCATGATATACAGAGAAAACTATACTGAAAATTATACAATTATTAAAAACTGCAATTACTGATCATTGCAAGCAATTAAATGCCTTTCTGCTGTTATGTGGTTGCATCCATGATATTTTGTCCAAAAAAAAAGCAATAGCGAACAATGCAAGTATCCTCCATACAGAAATTTTGTAAATGCAGCAAACTTGTGAACTTTTAAAGATAGCTGAGGGCAGCAACTGAAGTAAGTTTAACTGAATGGGGTCTAGCCATGTACATATGATTGGAACCCAATGCAAAATGGGGGATTGAGCAAGAGGACTAGTTTCCCTCTCTGGTACTATGGAAAACTTGGAAAATCTCCACTTAACTGCTGCAGGCCAGTTATCAATTAACTAATATGGCACGATTGCTAATCAAAAATTGTTACTTGTTTGGGCTGACTGAAACTCAAATGAGCAATTTAGGGCCATCATGGATGTCTTATTAACAATCTTAACCAAAATTGCTACCTGTTAGGGCTGACTAAAACTCAAGTAAGCAACTTGCCAGGTCATCAAAACTCATCTTTAAAAGACCAAACCTCTGCCATTAATAAGGCTATATGCTCAGCAAGACTTAACACTTAATATCACTCCTATACAATTTTACGACAATCTGGCAAGGAATATCAGTCCAGAAGACCAGATGAAATTGGACAGAATGATAGACATTCTTACATAGGAGGCAAAGTACTTATCAATCCTTTCTACTCCTTTTTTCTCTTTGTCACAAAAAAGAAACAAAATTTAATAAAATAAAATGTTGTTCTTCTTGCCAGTGAACCAGGGCTCCATATAATTTTTTTGGCCTAATCCAATAGATTATTCAATATACCTTTAACCATGTTTTGGGAATCATTTATTGTTGGTTAAAAGAATGCGTGGCACGTTTGTTCATTACATACATTCTTAGAAAGAAACATGTTGTTCTTTTCTCCACACCGGAAGTTGATATTTTAAATCGACTCTGCTTTAAAATACAGTACTTTACCATCAATATTAATTCCTTACAATTTGATTTGCGCACGCATTAAGTGTATTATATAGTTTAACATAGGTTTATAGAGTACCATTCAATGCCTGTGTACGTTCAATGTGGCAGAATGAATGCCGATCGTGCTCTGTTATGTAAAGCATCCAGACAATTCAGATTTTGTTTATGCTAATAAGAAATCATTGCATGCGTTTCTGTAATTTTATGCATTATTTCAAAGCATAATTTACGCTATTAAGCATCTTATCTCGAGCCCTCCAGGTGAACAATCCCACTGTGAAGGCAAGAATGATATATCTCCTTATAATAGTAAGATATCTCTTACTGTTAGTAAAAGTAAGTAATGGTCTTTAACTAATGGTTATTTTTGTTGATGCAGGGGTCTTTAACTAATGGTTATTTTTGTTGCAGATATAGAAAGATGCCCAGGTCTGCAACTAATGTACTTTTCAGTCCGACAAGGGTCTTCCAGGATCTTTAACTATTAGTAAATTTCACTGCCAATATAGTAAGCTGTCAGGGTCTTTAACTAATTGTGGTTTCTACTGCAGATATAGTAAGATACCTAAGTTTAACTAACCGAGATTTTTTTTGCAATCATAGTAAACTTACAGGGTCGGTAACTGGCCATGAATATTTTGCAGATACAGAAATAACATGATCATTTTCCAGATGTAGGAAGATGCCAGGGCCTTTAAATATAAATGATGGCACTATTGCAGATAAAGTTAGGTGCTGGGGTCTTTAACTCATGATGACTTTTGTTGCAGATACAAGAAAAAAACAGGCCAGAGTTTTTAACTAAACATGATTTTTGATGCAGTTATACAAAGATGCCAGGGTCTTTCAGTAAAGAAGATAAAGCAAGCTAACTGAGTATTAATTGCAGATATAGTATGATGCCAGGACTTTTAACTCTTTGAAATGTTTGTTGCAGATATGATAAGCCACAATGGTTTTAAACTTATTTTGAGTGGTGAGTTTTGTTGTCAATACAGTTAAATTCCAGGGCTTTATACTTACGGTGATTTCTGTTGTTGGTACATTAAGATAACAGGGTCCTTACCATTGCAAATACAGAAATCTCCAAGCATCTTTAATTAATCAAGATTTTTTTGTTGCAGATATTGTAAGTTTTGATGTTCTTTGACTACTGATGATTTTTGTTGCATATATAGTAAGATACAAAGTCTAAAAATTAACCATTATTGTCTTTTGTTGCAGATATGATAATGTAAGAAAAATGGTGCAGCTTTTTATTGCAGATATAGTAACATGCCAGAGTCTTTACAAAATAGTAATTTAGGTACAGATATAGTAAGATGTTACAATCCTGAACTACTTTTACTACTTATCTTTTGCAGATGTTGTAAAATACTAAGGTCTTTAATAACTAACAGAGATTTTTGTTCCAGATATAGTATGATGCTAGAGTCATAACCTAATGGTGATTCTTCTTGCAGATACAGTAAAATAACAGGGTCTTGATTTGACTGCTTCACATAAAATAAGCTTTCAGGGTCCAAAACAACTGGTATAGTGTTTGTTGTAGATATGGTTAAGATGTTAAGTTTTTTTCACCTATTAGGATTTCTGATGTTAATAAAGCAAGTTGCCAAGGTTTTTAACCCTCACCATGCTGGACACGATTGATTCTGCCTCTGCGACCAGTGCAGATCATGATCAGCCTGCACATCCATGCAGTCTAATCATGATCTGCACTGTTCGCTATTCAGCCAGTATCTTTTTGGTAAGAACCCCTTTTATCAGTTAATAATGGTACTGTCCAAACTGGAAGATGGACAAGTTCATTATAGAAATTTAGCAGGGAAAGGGTGAACTAAAGAAGATTTTTGTTGCAGACAGTGTGTAAGATGCTAGCACATATAGTAATCTGCCGGGGTCTGTCAAACTACAGAATGGTTCTTATTGCAGATATATATAAAAATATGCACGGGGATGTAGCAAACAGACTTTTCCATTATTTATATAAAAATTGCCAGTTCTGTAACTAACGATGATTTTTGTAGTACATATTTAAAAATGCCAGGGTCTTTATAGTTGCAGTTAGTAAGCTGCAAGGGTCTATATCTACTGATGGATTTTGGTATAAATATAGTAAGATGCTAGGATAAAGATGCTTTTATTTAATGTCTTTTTGTTGCTGATATAGTAGGCAATGTATGGTGTTAATCTGATTGTGATTTCTATTCCACATAGAATAAGATCACAAGAGTAAAAGCTTAAAAAAGATTAATTTTGTTGAAGACAGAATAATTCTAGGGTTTTTAGTTGAAAGAGATTTAAATTGCAGATATTTTAAGATGCAGGGTTCTTTTTCTGACAATAATTCTGTGACAGATACCTTAACCCTTACCATGCTGGGCACGATGGGTTCTGCCTTTTCAACCAGTGTAGATCATGATCAGCCTGCACATCCATGCAGTCTGATCAAGATCTGTACTGTTTGCTATTCAGTTAGTATCTTTTTGGTAAACACCCCTTTTAACAATTATTGGTATTGTCCAGGTTGAAACATGGACAAGTTCATTATAGAAATTTAGCAGGGTAAGGGTTAAGATGCCAGAAGCTTGAACTGAAACAGACTTTACTTGCGATATTGAAAGATGCCAGGGTCTCTAACTAATAGAGATTTTAGCTGCACACACTGAAAGATACCAGGGTCTTTTACTATTATTGAGTTTAGTGGCAGATATAATAAGACTTCCAGGTGTTAAACTAATAAAGAGATTTTGTATCAGGAATATTAAAAGTCCAGGGTCTTTGATAAAAATTTAAGCTGCAGATATATTAAGACGTCAGGGTGTTTAAACTGAGAGATTTTAGATGCAGATATTGTAATATGCCAGTGTCTTTGACAGAGAATTTAGTTGCAGATATCCTAAGATGCCAAGTTCTTTAACTTTAAAGAGATTTTTGTTGCCAATATTGAAAGATCCCAGGCATTTTTACTTACAGAGATTTTGGTTGCTGATATTATAAGACACTATGGTCTTCAGTCTATACAGACTTTAACCAATAAAGATTTTAGTTGCAGATGTAGTAGGATGCCAGGGTCTTTAACTAACAAAGGTTTTATTTGTAGATGTGCCTAGGGTTGTTAACTTGAAGAGATTTGTGTTGCAAATATTGGAAGATGCTAAAGTCTTTAACTAAGACAGATTTTAGATGCAGACACATTAAAATACCAGGATTTTAGTTGCAGATATTGTAACACAGGGTATTTAACTAAAAGAGATGCTAGATCTAGATATGGTAAGATGCTAGGGTCTTTCACTAATAGAGATTTTTAGTTGCAGATATTGTAACATGCCAGGGTCTTTCACTAACAGAGATTTTAGTTGCAGATATTGTAAGATCCCAGGGTCTTTCTCTAATAAGAGATTTTAGTTCAGATATTGTATAAGATGCCAGGCTCTTTCACTAATAGAGATTTTAGTTGCAGAACTGTATAAGATGCCAGGGTCTTTCACTAATAGAGACTTTAGTTGCAGATTTTGTAAGATCCCAGGGTCTTTCACTAACAAAGATTTTAGCTGCAGATATTGTGAGATGCCAGGATCTTTCACTTATAAGAGCTATTAGTTGCAGATATTGTATAAGATGCCAGGCTTTCACTAATAGAGATTTTAATTACAGATATTGTAAGATCCCAGGGTCTTTCATTAATAGAAATTTTAGTTGCAGATATTGTAACATGCCAGGATCTTTCACTAAAAGAGATTTTAGTTGCAGATTTTGTAAGATCCCAGGGTCTTTCACTAATACAGATATTAGTTGCAGATTTTGTAAGACCCCAGGGTATTTTACTAATAGAGATTTTAGTTACAGATATTGTATAAGATAACAGGGTCTTTCACTAATAAGAGATATTAGTTGCAGATTTTGTAAGATCCCAGGGTCTTTCACTAATAGAGATTTCAGTTGCAGATATTGTAAGATGCTAGGGTCTTTCACTAATAGAAATTTTAATATCAGATATTGTAAAACACCAGTGTCTTTAACTAATAGAAATTTTAGTTGCAGATATTGTAAGATGCCAGGGTATCTCACTAATAGAAATTTTAGTTGCAGATATTGTAAAACACCAGTGTCTTTAACTAACAGAGGTTTTAGTTGGAAATATTGTAAGATGCCAGGGTCTTTCACTAATAAGAGATATAAGTTGCAGATATTGTATAAGATGCCAGGCTTTCACTAATAGAGATTTTAGTTGCAAACACTGTAAAATGCCAGCGTCTTAGAGTGACAGAGATTATATCTGCAGATATTGTAAGATGCCAGGGTCTTTCACTTATAGAGATTTTAATTGGAAATATTGTAAGATGCCAGGGCCTTTAACTAACAGAGATTTTAGTTGGAAATATTGTAAGATGCCAGGGTCTTTCACTAGTAGAGATTTTAGTTGGAAAAATTGTTAGATGCTAGGGTCTTTACCTAATAGAGTTTAATTGTAAATATTGTTAGATGCCAGGGTCTTTCACTTATAGAGATTTCAGTTGCAGATATTGTAAGATGCTAGGGTCTTTCACTAATAAGAAATATTAGTTGCAGATTTTGTAAGATCCCAGGGTCTTTCACTAATAGAGATTTTAGTTGCAGATATTGTAAGATGCCAGGGTCCTTCACTAATAGAGATTTTAGTTGCAGATATTGTAAGATCCCAGGGTCTTTCACTAATAGAGATTTTAGTTGCAGATATTGTAAGATCCCAGGGTCTTTCATTAATAAGAAATATAAGTTGCAGATATTGTATAAGATGCCAGGCTTTCACTAATAGAGATTTTAGTTGCAGATATTGTAAGATGCCAGGGTCTTTCACTAATAGAAATTTTAGTATCAGATATTGTAAAACACCAGTGTCTTTAACTAATAGAGATTTTAGTTGCAGATATTGTATAAGATGCCAGGCTTTCACTAATAGAGATTTTAGTTGCAGATATTGTAAGATCACAGGGTCTTTCACTAATAAGAGATATTAGTTGCAGATATTGTATAAGATGCCAGACTTTCACTAATAGAGATTTTAGTTGCAGATATTGTAAGATGCCAGGGTCTTTCACTAATAAGAAATTTAAGTATCAGATATTGTAAAACACCAGTGTCTTTAACTAATAGAGATTTTAGTTGAAGATATTGTAAGATGCCAGGGTCTTTCACTAATAGAAATTTCAGTTGCAGATATTGTAAAACACCAGGGTCTTTCACTAATAGAGATTTTAGTTGCAGATATTGTAAGATGCCAGGGTCTTTCACTAATAGAGATTTTAGTTGCAGATATTGTAAGATGCCAGGGTCTTTCACTAATAGAAATTTTAGTTGCAGATATTGTAAAACACCAGTGTCTTTAACTAACAGAGGTTTTAGTTGGAAATATTGTCAGATGCCAGGGTCTTTACCTAATAGAGACTTCAGTTGTAAATATTGTAAGATGACAGGGTCTTTCACTAATAGAGATTTTAGTTGCAAACACTGGAACATGCCAGCGTCTTAGAGTGACAGAGATTTTATCTGCAGATATTGTAAGATGCCAGGGTCTTTCACTTATAGAGATTTTAGTTGGAAATATTGTAAGATGCCAGGGCCTTTAACTAACAGAGATTTTAGTTGGAAATATTGTAAGATGCCAGGGTCTTTCACTAGTAGAGATTTTAGTTGGAAATATTGTTAGATGCTAGGGTCTTTACCTAATAGAGTTTAGTTGTAAATATTGTAAGATGCCAGGGTCTTTCACTAATAGAGATTTCAGTTGCAGATATTGTAAGATGCTAGGGTCTTTACCTAATAGAGTTTAGTTGTTAATATTGTAAGATGCCAGGGTCTTTCACTAATAGAGATTTCAGTTGCAGATATTGTAAGATGCCAGGGTCTTTCACTAATAGAGATTTCAGTTGCAGATATTGTAAGATGCCAGGGTCCTTCACTAATAGAGATTTCAGTTGCAGATATTGTAAGATGCTAGGGTCTTTCAATAATAGAGATTTCAAATGCAGATATTGTAAGATGCTAGGGTCTTTCACTAATAGAGATTTCAGTTGCAGATATTGTAAGATGCCAGGGTCTTTCACTAATAGAGATTTGAGTTACAAATATTGTAAGATGCCAGGGTCCTTCACTAATAGAGATTTGAGTTGCAAATATTGTTAGATGCCAGGGTCAGGGTCTTTCACTAATAGAGATTTCAGTTGCAGATATTGTAAGATGCCAGGGTCTTTCAGTAATAGAGATTTCAGTTGCAGATATTGTAAGATGCTAGGGTCTTTCACTAATAGAGATTTGAGTTGCAAATATTGTAAGATGCTAGGGTCTTTCACTTATAGAGATTTGAGTTGCAGATATTGTAAGATGCCAGGGTCTTTCACTAACAGAGATTTGAGTTGCAGATATTGTAAGGGTCCTTCACTAATAGAGATTTTAGTTGCAGATATTGTAAGATGCCAGGGTCCTTCACTAATAGAGATTTTAGTTGCAGATATTGTAAGATGCCAGGGTCTTTCACTAATAGAGATTTTAGTTGCAAATATTGTAAGATGCCAGGGTCTTTCACTAATAGAGAGTTTAGTTGCACATATTGTAAGATGCCAGGGTCTTTCATTAATAGAGATTTTAGTTTCAAATATTGTAAGATGCCAGAGTCTTTCACTAATAGAGATATCAGTTGCAAATATTGTAAGATGCCAGGGTCTTTCACTAATAGAGATTTTAGTTGCAGATATTGTCAGATCCCAGGGTCCTTCACTAATAGAGATTTTAGTTGCACATATTGTAAGATCCCAGGGTCTTTCACTAAAAGAGATTTCAGTTGCAGATATTGCAAGATGCCAGGGTCCTTCACTAATAGAGATTTGAGTTGCAGATATTGCAAGATGCTAGGGTCTTTCACTAATAGAGATTTTAGTTGCAAGATACTAGGGTCCTTCACTAATAGAGATTTTAGTTACAAATATTGTAGGATGCCAGGGTCCTTCACAGTCCTTCACTAATAGAGATTTCAGTTGCAGATATTGTAAGATGCCAGGATCTTTCACTAATAGAGATTTCAGTTGCAAATATTGTATGATGCCAGGATCTTTCACTAATAGAGATTTCAGTTGCAAATATTGTATGATGCCAGGGTCTTTCACTAATAGAGATTTCAGTTGCAGATATTGTAAAATGCCAGGGTCTTTCACTAATAGAGATTTCAGTTGCAGATATTGTAAGATGCCAGGGTCTTTCACTAATAGAGATTTCAGTTGCAGATATTGTAAGATGAGAGGGTCTTTCACTAATAGAGATTTCAGTTGCAGATATTGTAAGATGCCAGGGTCTTTCACTAATAGAGATTTCAGTTGCAGATATTGTAAGATGCCAGGGTCTTTCACTAATAGAGATTTCAGTTGCATATATTGTAAGATGCCAGGGTCTTTCACTAAAAGAGATTTTAGTTGCAGATATTGTAAGATGCCAGGGTCTTTCACTAAAAGAGATTTTAGTTTCAAATATTGTATGATGCCAGGCTTTTACTAATATAAATTATAGTTGTAGATATTGTTAGATGCCATGGTCTTAGATGTAATATTCTTTAATTGGGTTCTATCATTTTATATTCATATGGAATAAAATGTGTGAGTCCCTGATCCACAGATGTATTTATTTATTTGGGTTTTACGGTGCACCAACACAGTATAGGTTATAGATGTGGTTGAAAGAAACAAATACAAGTGTACTGTTCAATATTTATTCAGAAGACTGTTGCTGGCTGGCAATGATCAAGATCTTGTAGGCATGCACATGTAATGGAATTTTACTGGGTTCTTGGAGAGTACATGAAACATGATCTCATTACATTAGAGTGACAAGAGATTTTAGTTGCAGATATTGTAAGATGCCAGAGTGTTTCACGTATAGAAATTTGAGTTGCAGATATTGTAAGAAGCCAGGGTCTTTAATTAACAGATTATAGTTGTAAATATTGTAAGATGCCAGAGTCTTTCACTAACAGAGATTTTAGTTGCAGATATTATAAGATGCCAGGGTCTTAGAGTGACATAGATTTTAGTTGCAGATATTGTAAGATGCCAGGGTCTTTCACTAATAGAGATTTTAGTTGGAAGTATTGTAAGATGTCAGGGTCTTTTACTAACAGAGATTTTAGTTGTAGATATTGTAAGATGCCAGGGTCTTTTCCTAATAAATCTTTTAGTTATTATCATTATGATTATCCCAGATTTATGTAGCACCCTTTTCATGATAAACACATTCAAAGGCACTTTGCCTTGCACAAAACACAGCCACACAGGGCACAAAATTCATCCTCTATTAGTACAGACACAGAGCAATCTAACCAGAGGGACAGAGTGCAATAAAGCCCCCAGAACAGACAGAGAGAAATTCTTTTTAGATACAGGCCTGTCCGGCTTACTTAGCCTAGCTCTTTGCGAATAGACAGCCTGGTTCTTAAATATTCCCAGTGTTTAGCACCGATACACATGTAGCGATCTTTCCTATGAAGAACCAGTACAGGCCTCATAGTTAGGTGGGAGGCACTCAAGAGCATCTCAGAAATTTACAGTGCCTGGACCGGGATTTGAACCCCAAACCTCTGGATTGACATACTTTAAGATATTGTAAGATGCCAGGATCTTTAACAGAGATTTTGGTTGCAAATATTGTACGATGCCAGGGGTTTTTACTAAGAGAGATTTTAGTTGCAAATATTTTAAGATGCCAGAGTCTTTAACTAACAGAGATTTTAGTTGCAGATATTGTAAGATGCCAGGGTCTTTAACTAACAGAGATTTTAGTTGCAAATATAGTAAGGTGCCAGGGTCTTTCACTAATAGAGATTTTAGTTGCAGATATTGTTACATAATGTAAGATGCCAGGGTCTTTAACTTTTATAAATTTTAGTTGCAGATATTGTAAGATGCCAGGGTCTTTAATACAGAATTTAGTTGCAAATATTGTAACATGCCCGGGTCTTCCACTAATAGAGATTTTAGTAGCAAGTATTGTAAGATTCCAGAGTCTTTCACTAACAGAGATTTTAGTTGCAAATATTGTAAGATCCCAGTGGCTTTCACTCATAGAGATGTTTGCTGCAAATATATAAGATGCAAGGGTATTCAACTAAAAGAAATGCTAGCTGCAGATATAATAAGATGCCAGGCTTTTACCAACAAAGCAGAGTGGCTGATATGGTAAGATGCCAGAGTTATAATTGCTACATGGCTTAGTTGCAGATATTGCAAGATGCACAGAGCTATAAGTAATATTGGACTTAGTTGCAGATATTACTAGATTCAAGGGACTTCACCTGCAATAGGGTTTAATTGCAGATATTGCAAGAAGTAAGGGGCTTTAACTAATATGGATTTTATATGCAAGATGCATTAATATGCAAAGGGCTTTAAAAAAAGGTTTTAGTTGCAAATTTTGTAAGATGCCAGGGACTTTAGTTAAGGAAATTTAAGCTGAATATGTTGAAAGATGCCAGGGACTTTAGTTGAAGAATTTGTAAGATGCAAGCATCTTGAACTGCAAGAGGGTCTAGTAGCAGATACTGGAAGCTGCAATGGGCTTTAGCTGCAACAGGGTCTAGTTGCAGATATTGCAAGATGCAAGGGGCTTTAGCTGCAACAGGATGTAGCTGCAGATATTTCAAGATGCAAGGGGCTTTAGCTGCAACAGGGCCTAGTTGCAGATATGGTAAGATGCAAGGGGCTTAAGCTGCAAGAGAGTCTAGTTGCAGATACTGTAAGATGCAAGGGGTTTTAACTGCAACAGGGTTTAGTTACAGATATTGCAAGATGCAATGGGCTTTAACTTGAACACGGTCTGGTTGCAGATATTGCAAGATGCAATGGGCTTTAACTTGAATACGTTCTGGTTGCAGATATTGCAAGATGCAAGGGGCTTTAACTGGAACATGGTCTGGTTGCAGATATTGCAAGATGCAAGGGGCTTTAACCGAAACAGAGTTTGGTTACAGATATTGTAAGATGCAAGGGGCTTTAACCTCAACAGGGTCTAGTTGCAGATATTGTAAGATGCAAGGGAGATGAAAAGGGCTTTAACTGCAAGAGGGTCTAGTTGCAGATATTGCAAGATGCCAGGGGCTTTAGCTGCAACATGGTCTAGCTGCAGATATTGCAAGACGCAAGGGGCTTTAGCTGCAACAGGGTCTAGTTGCAGATATTGCAAGATGCAAGGGGCTTTAGCTGCAACAGGTGTAGTTGCAGATATTGCAAGACGCAAGGGGCTTTATTTGCAACAGGGTCTAGTTGCAGATGATATTGGAAGATGCAATGGGCTTTAGCTGCAACAGGGTCTATTTGCAGATATTGAAAGACGTAACGGGCTTTATTTGCAATAGGGTCTAGTTGCCGATGATATTGGAAGATGCAATGGGCTTTAGCTGCAACAGGGTCTATTTGCAGACATTGCAAGATGCAAGGGGCTTTAACTGCAAAGGGTCTAGTTGCAGATATTGCAAGATGCAAGGGGCTTTAACTGCAATAGGGTCCAGTTGCAGATATTGCAAGATGCAAGGGGCTTTACCTGAAACCGGGTCTAGCTGCAGATATTGCAAGATGCAAGGGGCTTTATTTGCAACCGGCTCTAGTTGCAGATGATATTGCAAGATGCAATGGGCTTTAACTGCAACAGGGTCTAGTTGCAGATATTGCAAGATGCAAGGGGCTTTACCTGCAACCTGGTCTAGCTGCAGATATTGCAAGATGCAAGGGGCTTTATTTGCAACCGGGTCTAGTTGCAGATGATATTGCAAGATGCAAGGGGCTTTAACTGCAACAGAGTCTAGTTGCAGATCTGCAAGATGCAAGGGGCTTTAACTGCAACAGGGTCTAGTTGCAGATATTGCAAGATGCAAGGGGCTTTGACTGCAATAGGGTCTAGCTGCAGATATTGCAAGATGCAAGGGGCTTTATTTGCAACCGGGTCTTCTTGCAGATGATATTGCAAGATGCAATGGGCTTTAACAGCAACAGGGTCTAGTTGCAGATATTGCAAGATGCAAGGGGCTTTACCTGCAACCTGGTCTAGCTGCAGATATTGCAAGATGCAAGAGACTTTATTAGCAACCAGGTCTAGTTGCAGATGATATTGCAAGATGCAAGGGGCTTTAACTGCAACAGGGTCTAGTTGCAGATCTGCAAGATGCAAGGGGCTTTAACTGCAACAGGGTCTAGTGCAGATACTGCAAGATGCAAGGGGTTTCGCTGCAAGAGGGTCTAGTTGCAATATTGCAGATGCAAGGGCTTCAGCTGCAAGAGGGTTAGTTGCAATATTGCAAGATGCAAGGGCTTTAGCTTCAAAGGGCAAGCTGAAGATATTGAAGATGCAAGGGGTTTAGCTTCAACAGGGTCAAGTTGCTGATATTGTAAGAACAAGGGGCTTTAGCTGCAACAGGGTCAAGCTGCAGATATTGAAGACGCAAGGGCTTTAGCTTCAACAGGGTCAGCTGAAGATATTGCATAGATGCAAGGGCTTTAGCTTCAACAGGGTCAGTGAAGATATTGCAAGATGCAAGGGGCTTTAGCTTCAACAGGGTCAAGTGCAGATATATTGAAGATGACAAGGGGCTTTTAACTGCAACAGGGTCTAGATGCAGATACTGCAAGATGCAAGGGGCTTTAGCTGCAACAGGGTCAAGTTGCTGATATTGTACGACACAAGGGCCTTTAGCTTCAACAGGGTCAGCTGAAGATATTGCAAGATGCAAGGGGCTTTAGCTCAACAGGGTCAGTTGCTGATATTGCAAGATCAAGGGGCTTTAGCTTCAACAGGGTCAGATGCAGATATTGCAAGATGCAAGGGACTTTAACTGCAACAGGGTCTAGTTGCAGATACTACAAGATGCAAGGGGCTTTCAGCTGCAAGAGGTCTAGTTGCAAATATTGCAAGATGCAAGGGCTTACTGCAAGAGGGTCTAGTTGCAGATATTGCAAGATGCAAGGGCTTAACTTCAACAGGGTCAGCTGCAGATATTGCAAGATGCAAGGGGCTTTAGCTTCAACAGGGTCTTAGTTGCTGATATTGCAAGATGCAAGGGCTTTAACTCAACAGGGACAAGTTGCAGTATGAAGATGCATTGGGCTTTTAACTGCAAGAGGGTCTAGTTGCAGATATTGCAAGATGCAGGGTTTTAACTGCAAAGGGTTTAGTTGCAGATATTGAGATGCAAGGGGCTTTAAATGCAAGGGTTTTAGATGCAATGAGTATTGCAAGATGCAAGGGCTTTAGCTTGCAAAGAGGGTCTAGTAAGCAGATATTGTAAGATGCAAGGGCTTTACTGCAACAGGGTCTAATTGCAGAATTGTAAGATGCACGGGCTTTAGCTGCAACAGGGTTCTAGTTGCCAGATATATTGAAGATGCAATGGGCTTTACTGCAACAGGGTCTAGTGCAGATATTGAAGATGCAAGGGCTTTAACTGCAACAGGGTCTAGTTGCAGATCTGCAAGATCAAGGGCTTCAACTGCAAGAGGTCTAGTTGCAGATATTGCAAGATGCAAGGGGCTTTAACTGCAAAGGGTCAGTTGCAGATATTGCAAGATGCAAGGGGCTTTACTGAAACCGGGTCTAGTGCAGATATTGCAAGATGCAAGGGGCTTTATTTGCAACGGTCTAGTTGCAGATGATATTGCAAGATGCAATGGGCTTTAACTGCAACAGGGTCTAGTTGCAGATATTGCAAGATGTAAGGGGCTTTACCTGCAACCTGGTCTAGCTGCAGATATTGCAAGATGCAAGGGGCTTTATTTGCAACGGGTTAGTTGCAGATGATATTGCAAGATGCAAGGGGCTTTAACTGCACAGGTCTTAGTTGCAGATTGCAAGATGCAAGGGCTTTAACTGCAACAGGGTCTAGTTGCAGATATTGCAAGATGCAAGGGGCTTTACTGAATAGGTTAGTGCAGATATTGTCAAGATGCAAGGGCTTTATTGCAACGGGTTTGTTGCAGATGATTGCAAGATGCAATGGGCTTTAACGCAACAGGGTTTAGTTGCAGATATTGCAAGATGCAAGGGGCTTTACCTGCAACTAGGTTTTAGTGCAGATATTGCAAGATGCAAGGCTTTATTGCAACAGGTCTAGTTGCAGTGATATTGAAGATGCAAGGGGCTTTAACTGCAAGAGGGTTAGTTGCAGATATTGCAAGATGCAAGGGCTTTAACTGCAAAGGTCTAGTTGCAGATATGCAAGATGCAAGGGGCTTTGACTGCAAGAGGGTCTAGTTGCAGATATTGCAAGATGCAAGGGGCTTCTAGCTGCAAGAGGGTCTAGTTGCATATTGCAAATTGAAGGTGCAAGGGCGAGTATAAAAGTTAAACTGCAACGGTTAGTTGCAGAATTGCAAGATGCAAGGGCTTACTGCAAAGGGTATGCAGATTTGAAGAGTAAGGGCTTTATAATGTATCAACAATCAGGGCTTTAAAAGTTAGTGCAATAAGAAGGCTTTATTAAGATTAGATTAAATGCAGGTTTATGAAGTGGAAGTTTAATGCAAGTAGGGATAAGCGGGCTTTATGAAAGTTTTCAGAACAAGACAGGAACCAAGGGTAGTGCGATTTAGAGCAAGCTTAACTCAAAGGGAGTGCAGATTCAAGATGCAAGTCCTAAGGTTAGTGCATATCAAGATCAGCTTATGCAACTTTTGTAAGATGCGGCTTTAACGCAAATTATTCAGAATGAGATGAAGCTTAATGCTGTTAGCAGTAGAATCAAGCTTATGCAAGGTTTATTTGCAGAAATTTAGATCAAGCTTACTGAAAGGTTAGTTGAACAGATGCAGCTTTCGTTATTTCAGATAAGGGCTTATGCTAGTATTTGCAGATGCAAGCTATGAAAGGATCAGATTGGGTTACGCAAATTATGCATATTGAAAGCAAGGGGCTAACTGCGGTTATAGATATTGCAACAAGCTTAGCAACGGTCTATTGCAGATTCAAGAACTTGCAACAGGTAGTGCAGATGAGAGCAGGGGCTTTACTGCAACGGGTTAGTGCAGATATTGAAGATGCAAGGGCTTTCCTGCAAGGGGCTAGTTGAAATTGAGAGCAAGGCTTCAGGCAGAGGTTAGTGCAATTGAAGATGCAAGGGGTTTGCTCAAAGGGTCAACAGTAAGATGAAGGTTTATAACAGGTAGTTGCGATGCAGACAAGGGGCTTACTGAACGGTCGTTGCAGATTTGAGAGCAGGGGCTTTACTCACAGTGTTGAATATTGATATCAAGGGGCTTTAGCTCAACGGGTCAGCATATTGCAAGATGCAAGGGTTTAGTTCAAAGCAGTGCGATATTGAGAGCAGGGGCTTTTACTGCAAGGGTCTAGTGCGATACGAAGTGCAGGGCTTAGCTGCAAAGGTGTTGCGTATTGAAGACAAGGGGCTTTAGTCAACAGTAGCGAGAATTTCAAGTGCAAGGGGCTTAGCTACGGGCAGTTGCGATATGGAACAAGGTTAGCTGCAAGGGTCAGTTGCAGAATGAAGATGCAAGGGTTTACTGCACGGGTTTAGTTCAGATATTGCAGATCAGGGTACTGAAAGGGGTTGCAAATTGCAGTGCAAGGCTTTAATGAAAGTTTGTGCGATATTGAGATGCAGGGCTTAACTGAAATGGTCTGGTGAGATATTGAAATGCAGGCTTACGAAACAGGTTGTTCGATTGAAGTGAAGGCTTAACAAAGGCTATGCAGAATTAAGATGCATAGTTAACTGCAAGAGGGCAGTTGCAGATATTGCAGATGCCAGGGGTTAGTGCAACTGTCTAGTGCAGATGCAAAGCAAGGCTTTAGCAAAGGGTGTGGATGATGCAAGGCTTAGGCAAGGTATGAATTAGACCAGGCTTTATGCAAAGGGTCTATGCAGAATTGGAATGCAATGGGCTAGCTGCACAGGGTCTTTGCGATATTGAAGACAGGCTTATGCAAAGGGTCTATTGCCGAAATGGAAGATGCAAGGCTTTACTGCAAGGTTATGCAGACTGAATGCAGGCTTTACTGCAAAGTCTAGTGCGATATTGAAGTGCAAGGCTTTACTGCAATAGGGCAGTTGCAGAATGCAGTGCAGGGTTTACCTGAAAGGGTCTACTGCAGATATTGCAAGATGCAAGGGGCTTTTTGAAGGCAGTTGCGATGATATTGCAAGATGCAATGCTTTAACGCAACAGGGTCTTGCGTATTGCAAGATAGGGTTACGCAAACTGGTTAGCTGCAGAATGCAGAGCAAGGGGCTTTATTGCAACCGGTCAGTGCAGATGATTATTGCAAGATGCAAGGGGCTTTAACTGCAAAGGGTCTAGTTCAGATCTGCAAGATGCAAGGGGCTTTAACTGCAACAGGGTCTAGTTGCAGATATTGCAAATGCAAGGGGCTTTGACTGCAATAGGGTCTAGCTGCAGTATTGCAGATCAAGGGGCTTTATTTGCAACGGGTCTTCTTGCAATATATTGCAAGAGCATGGCTTTAACATGCAAGGGTCTAGTTGCAGTATTGCAAGATTGCAAGGGCTTTACTCAACCTGGTCTAGCTGCAGATATTGCAAGATGCAAGGGACTTTATTAGCAACCAGGTCTAGTTGCAGATGATATTGCAAGATGCAAGGGGCTTTAACTGCAACAGGGTCTAGTTGCAGATCTGCAAGATGCAAGGGGCTTTAACTGCAACAGGGTCTAGTTGCAGATACTGCAAGATGCAAGGGGCTTCCGCTGCAAGAGGGTCTAGTTGCAAATATTGCAAGATGCAAGGGGCTTCAGCTGCAAGAGGGTCTAGTTGCAAATATTGCAAGATGCAAGGGGCTTTAGCTTCAACAGGGCCAAGCTGAAGATATTGCAAGATGCAAGGGGCTTTAGCTTCAACAGGGTCAAGTTGCTGATATTGTAAGACACAAGGGGCTTTAGCTTCAACAGGGTCAAGCTGCAGATATTGTAAGACGCAAGGGGCTTTAGCTTCAACAGGGTCAAGCTGAAGATATTGCAAGATGCAAGGGGCTTTAGCTTCAACAGGGTCAAGCTGAAGATATTGCAAGATGCAAGGGGCTTTAGCTTCAACAGGGTCAAGCTGCAGATATTGCAAGATGCAAGGGGCTTTAACTGCAACAGGGTCTAGATGCAGATACTGCAAGATGCAAGGGGCTTTAGCTTCAACAGGGTCAAGTTGCTGATATTGTACGACACAAGGGGCTTTAGCTTCAACAGGGTCAAGCTGAAGATATTGCAAGATGCAAGGGGCTTTAGCTTCAACAGGGTCAAGTTGCTGATATTGCAAGACACAAGGGGCTTTAGCTTCAACAGGGTCAGACTGCAGATATTGCAAGATGCAAGGGACTTTAACTGCAACAGGGTCTAGTTGCAGATACTACAAGATGCAAGGGGCTTCAGCTGCAAGAGGGTCTAGTTGCAAATATTGCAAGATGCAAGGGGCTTCAGCTGCAAGAGGGTCTAGCTGCAGATATTGCAAGATGCAAGGGGCTTAAGCTTCAACAGGGTCAAGCTGAAGATATTGCAAGATGCAAGGGGCTTTAGCTTCAACAGGGTCAAGTTGCTGATATTGCAAGATGTAAGGGGCTTAAGCTTCAACAGGGACAAGCTGCAGATATTGCAAGATGCATTGGGCTTTAACTGCAAGAGGGTCTAGTTGCAGATATTGCAAGATGCAAGGGGTTTTAACTGCAAGAGGGTTTAGTTGCAGATATTGTGAGATGCAAGGGGCTTTAAATGCAAGGGGCTTTAAATGCAAGATGGTCTAGCTGCAGATATTGCAAGATGCAAGGGGCTTTAGTTGCAAGAGGGTCTAGAAGCAGATATTGTAAGATGCAAGGGGCTTTAACTGCAAGAGGGTCTAATTGCAGACATTGTAAGATGCACGGGGCTTTAGCTGCAACAGGGTCTAGTTGCCGATGATATTGGAAGATGCAATGGGCTTTAGCTGCAACAGGGTCTATTTGCAGATACTGAAAGATGTAAGGGGCTTTATTTGCAACAGGGTCTAGTTGCAGATAATATTGGAAGATGCAATGGGCTTTAGCTGCAACAGGGTTTATTTGCAGATATTGCAAGATGCAAGGGGCTTTAACTGCAACAGTGTCTAGTTGCAGATGATACTGAAAGATGCAATGGGCTTTAGCTGCAACCAGGTCTAGTTGCAGATGATATTGCAAGATGCAAAGGGCTTTAACTGCAATAGGGTCTAGTTGCAGATACTGCAAGATGCAAGGGGCTTTACCTGCAACCGGGTCTAGCTGCAGATATTGCAAGATGCAATGGGCTTTATTTGCAACCAGGTCTAGTTGCAGATGATATTGGAAGATGCAAGGGGCTTTAACTGCAACAGGGTCTAGTTGCAGATATTGCAAGATGCAAGGGGCTTTACTTGCAACTGGGTCTAGCTGCAGATATTGCAAGATGCAAGGGGTTTTATTTGCAACCGGGTCTATTTGCAGATGATACTGCAAGATGCAAGGGGCTTTAACTGCAACAGGGTGTAGTTGCAGATTCTGCAAGATGCAAGGGGCTTTAGCTGCAACAGGGTCCAGTTGCAGATATTGCAAGATGCAAGGGGCTTTAGCTACAACATGGTCTAGTTGCAGATACTGCAAGATGGAAGGGGCTTCAGCTGCAAGAGGGTCTAGTTGCAGATATTGTAAGATGCAAGGGACTTCAGCTGGAAGAGGATCTAGTTGCAGATATTGCAAGATGCAAGGGGCTTTAGCTTCAACAAGGTCAAGTTGCAGATATTTCAAGATGCAAGGGGCTTTAGCTTCAACAGGGTCAAGTTGCTGATATTGTAAGACGCAAGGGGCTGAAGCTGTCACACGGTCTGGTTGAAAATATTGCAAGATGCAAGGGGCTTTAATTGCAGCAGGGTTTAGTAGTTTAGTTGCAGATATTGTAAAATGCAAGGGGCTTTAGCTGCAACAGGGTCTTATTGCAGATATTGTAAGATGCATTGGGCTTTAACTGCAAGAGGATCTAGTTGCAGATATTGCAAGATGCAAGGGGTTTTAACTGCAACGGGGTTTAGTTTCAGATATTGTAAGATGCAAGGGACTTTAAATGTAAGGGGCTTTCCCTGCAAGAAGGTTTAGTTGCAGATATTGTAAAATGCAAGGGGCTTTAACTGCTACAGGCCTTTAACTGCTACAGGGTTTTCTTGCAGATATTGTAAGATGCAAGGGGCTCTAAATGCAACAGGGTCTAATTGCAGATGCTGCAAGATGCAAGAAGCTTCAACTGCAACAGGGCCTAGTTACAGATATTACAAGATGCAAGGGGCTTTAACTGCTACATGGTCTAGTTGCAGTTACTGCAAGATGCAAGGGGCTTTAACTGCAATAGGGTCTAGTTGCAGATATTGCAAGATGCAAGGGTCTTTAGCTCCAACAGTGTCTAGATGCAGATATTGGAAGATGAAAGGGGCTTTAGCTGCAACAGGGTCTAGTTGCAGATATTGCAAGATGCAAGGGGCTTCAGCTACAAGAGGATCTAGTTGCAGATATTGTAAGATGCAAGAGGCTTTAGCTGGAAGAGGACCTTGTTGCAGATATTGCATTAAGATGCAAGGGGCTTTAACTGCAACAGGGTTTAGTTGCAGATATTGTAAGATGCAAGGGGCTTTACCTGCAAGCTGGTCTAGTTGCAGATATTGTAAGATGCAAGGGGCTTTAGCTGCAAGAGGGTCTAGTTGCAGATATTGTAAGATGCAAGGGGCTTGAGCTGCAAGAGGGTCTAGTTGCAAATATTGTATGTTGAGAAATGTGTATCAATAAACATCCATACAGCATTTTATGAAAAGATATCCT
Source organism: Mercenaria mercenaria (assembly GCF_021730395.1). Taxonomy (NCBI): domain Eukaryota; kingdom Metazoa; phylum Mollusca; class Bivalvia; order Venerida; family Veneridae; genus Mercenaria; species Mercenaria mercenaria. The sequence goes on along the minus strand of NC_069375.1, from coordinate 31,959,206 downwards.
AAAAAGGCATTTACTATTTTTAACTCCGGCACTTTCTAAGTTTGGTCTGAGTGAAGTAAAACCTGAGGTCTGTCTAATAATCCCGATTTGGCCTTTGATCTCACTGTGTAATCTCGAAGGTATTACCAAAATGTAACATTCTGCACATCCCCCCATTAAGGCCAACAGTTGTGTCAAATTGTTTGAAATCCTTCAAGAGGATGGTGTGTGTGTGTGTGTGTGTGGGGGGGGGGGGGGGGGGGGTCGGGGAAGATACAAACTATTCTCTACTTGACCTTTTATCTCATCATGTGACCTTGACCTTTATCAAACTTGATTGACAGTTGCAATCTGAACATTTTCTCATGTTTTCCTTAAACTATCAGTTACGGTAAAAATGTTTGTCTTTCCAGGGGTTAAGATTCAGTATACTTCCTATTTGCTTGTAATTTGTGACCTTGATATGATATGACCTCAAGATGTGTTCTGCACATTGTTGCATTACTGTTAACGTTGTGGGAAACTTTAATAAGCACTAGTTAATGGTTGTACTTCTTTAAGCTACATGCTGGTGACAGAAAATTAAACAAGAGGGCCATGATGGCCCTGTATCGCTCACCTGAGTACCATTGCTCAAAATGATAAGATCAAGTTTTGACATAGAGCACATAGGCACAAACATTTTAACAAGATTTGAACAAATTTTAGAGGTCCACTAGGCAATGCTACATGTCAAATATCTAAGATCTAGGCCTTCTGGTTTATTTTTAGAAAATTTTGAAGATTTTTCTATGTACAATAAAGTAACCCCATGGGGCGGGGTCAATTTGACCCCGGGGGTCATGATTTGAATAAATTTTGTAGAAGTCTACTAGGCAATGCTACATGTCAAATATCTAAGATCTAGGCCTTCCTATGTAAAATCAAGTGACCCCTGGGGCGGGGTCAATTTTGACCCTGGTGTCATGATTTGAACAAACTTGGTAGAGGTCCACTAGGCAATGCTTCACACCAAATATTTAAGCTCTAGGGCTTCTGGTTTTTGAGGAGAAGATTTTTAAAGATTTTCTTATGTAAAATCAAATGACCCCTGGGGCGGGGTCAATTTTGACCCTGGGGTCATGATTTGAACAAACTTCTAGAGGTCTACTAGGCAATGCTTCACACCAAATATCTAAGCTCTAGGGCTTCTGGTTTTTGAGGAGAAGATTTTTTAAGATTTTCCTATGTAAAATCAAGTGACCCCTGGGGCGGGGTCAATTTTGACCCCGGGGTCATGATTTGAACAAATTTGGTAGAGGTCCACTAGGCAATGCTTCACACCAAATATCTAAGCTCTAGGGGGGCTTCTGGTTTTTGAGGAGAAGATTTTTAAAGTTTTTCCTTTCGGTTGCCATGGCAACCAGAGTTCTGCATGGAATTCAATTCTTTGAACAATTTTGAAAGGAGGCCACCCAAGGATCATTCCTGTGAAGTTTGGTGAAATTCTGCCCAGTGGTTTTCAAGAAGATTTTTTTACAAATTGTTGACGCATGACGGACGACGCATGATGGACTAATTCTAACTAATAATTTTATTTTACTTTTTGTTTGGTAAGCAACCATGGCCATTAACAGAAATGCACTGAAGTTGTGGTGCTGATTATTAATGACCAGATGTTTTTCCTGCACATTGTTTCACTATCATAAACATTAATGACCCTGTTTCTTAGAAGAATAGTTTCAAAATTTCCATACAGAATAGAGAAAACTAGCAAAATCACATGGTGGCCATGTAAAAATAATATATAAAATAATTCTTTATAAGTCCAAACAACTCTTTACCAGGTAGAGATAAGTTAAAATACACCTAAAAATTGGATATAACTTGCATGTTGTACCACAGAAAAAGGTCTCAATTTTTCGCTTCAGCCAGTTATAAAAAAGTTACAATATAAGCTATTTATAGTAACAACAAACGGAAGTAATTCTAAAAACAAGAGGGTCATGATGACGCTGGATCGCTCACCTGAGTAATATGAGTTACATGTTTCAAATGTCAAACTGATGATTTTTAAAAACTTTTTGGAAGATTTTCTGATGTACAATCAAGTAACCCCTGGGACGGGGACAATTTTACCCCGGGGGTCATGATTTGAACAAAGTTTGTAGAAGTCTACTAGGCAATGTTACATATCAACTAGAAAATGCTTTTGTAAAAAAGCGCATGTCTCCCCCAATGCAAAGTCCTATAGGCAAGAAGTCAATAGGGTTCAGGAGCGAAAGTCAAAGAGACACTGATGGTTGGCTGCAATAGGGATCATCTACTTGGCATGTCCAGTCATCCCGCTAAATTTCAACACTCTTGGCCTAGTGGTTCTCAAGTTACTGTTCAGGCTCCTGTGACCTTGACCTTTGATTAAGTGACCTCAAAATAAATAGGGGTCATCTACTATGCATGTCCAATCATCCTATTAAGTTTCAACATTGTAGGTCAAGTGGTTCTCAAGTTATTTCCAAAAAATGATTTTACATGAACAGGCCACTGTGACCTTGACCTTTAATAGACTGACCCCAAAATCAATAGGGGTCATATACTCTGCATGTTCAATCATCCTATGAAGTTTCAACATTCTGGGCCAAGTGGTTCTCAAGTTATTGATCGGAACTGGTTATCAATGTTCAAGCCACCGTGACCTTGACCTTTAACGGAGTGACCCCCAAAACAATAGGGGTCATTTACTCTGCATAAACAATCATCCTATGAAGTTTCAACATTCTGGGTTGAGAGGTTCTCAAGTTATTGATTAGAAATGGTTTTCCATGTTAAGGCCCCTGTGACCTTGACCTTTAACAGAGTGACCCTAAAATTGTTAGGGGTCATCTACTCTGCATGACCAATCATCCTATGAAGTTTCATCATTCTGGGACATGTGGTTCTCAAGTTACTGACCGGAAATGGTTTTCAATGTTCGGGCCCCTATGACCTTGACATTTAACAGAGTGACCCTAAAATCGTTAGGGGTCATCTACTCTGCATGACTAATCATCCTATGAAGTTTCATCATTCTGGGTCAAGTGGTTCTCAAGTTACTGACCGGAAATTGTTTTCAATGTTCTGGCCTCTGTGACCTTGACCTTTAACAGAGTGACCCCAAAATCATTAGGAGTCATCTACTCTGCATGATCAATCATTCTATTAAGTTTCAACATTCTGGGTCAAGTGGTTCTGTAGTTATTGATCGAAAATGGTTTTCAATGTTCAGGCCCCTGTGACCTTGACCTTTGATGGAGTGACCCCAAAATCAATAGAGGTCATCTACTCTGCATGACCAATCATCCTATGAAGTTTAAACATTCTGGGACAAGTGGTTCTCTAGTTATTGATCGGAAATGGTTTTCAATGTTCAGGCCCCTGTGACCTTGACCTTTGACGGAGTGACCCCAAAAACAATAGAGGTCGTCTACTCTAGCAACCCTACAACTCTATGAAGTTTGAAGGTTCTAGGTCAAATGGTTCTCCAGTTATTGCCCGTACGGACGGACGTATGGACGGACAGGGCAAAAACAATATGTCTCCCCCAGAGGGGGGGGGGGGGGGAGACATAAATATCCAAGATCTAGGCCTTCTGGTTTATTTTTAGCAAATTTATGAAGATTTCCCTATGTACAATCAAGTAACCACTGGGGCTGGGTCAATTTGACACTGGGGGGGGTCAAGATTTGAACAAATTTTGTAGAGGTCCACTAGGCAATGCTACATGTCAAATATCTAAGCTAGGCCTTCTGGTTTATTTTTAGAAAATTTTGAAGATTTTTCTATGTACAATCAAGTAACCCCATGGAACGGGGTCAATTTGAACCCGGGGCTCATGATTTGAAAAAATTTTGTAGAAGTCTACTAGGCAATGCTACATGTCAAATATCTAAGATCTAGGCCTTCTGGTTTATTTTTAGAATTTTTCTGAAGATTTTCCTATGTAAAATCAAGTGACCCCTGGGGCGGAGTAAATTTTGACCCAGGGGGTCATGATTTGAACAAATTCTGTAGAGGTCCATTAGGCAATGCTACATATTAAATATCTAAGCTCTAGGCCTTCTGGTTTATTTTTCAAAATTTTTTGAAGATTTTCCTATGTAAAATCAAGTGACCCCTGGGACGGGGTTAATTTTGACCCCGGGGGTCATGATTTGAACAAATTTTGTAGAGGTCCACTAAGCAATGCTACATGTCAAATATCTAAGCTCTAGGCCTTCTGGTTTATTTTTAAAAAAAAAATTGAAGATTTTCCTATAGAAATCTATGTAAAATCAAGTGACCCCTGGGGCGGGGTCATGACTTAAACAATTTGGTTGAGGTCTACTAGGCAATGCTTCACACCAAATATCTTAGCTCTAGGGCTTCTGGTTTTTGAGAAGAAGATTTTTGAAGTTTTTCCTTTCGGTTACCATGGCAATCGGAGTTCTGCATGGAATTCAATTCTTTGAACAATTTTTATAGAGCTTCACCTTTGGCTCTGGTGAGCTAACAAGTGTGCCTCATGGCGTTGGACATTGGTGCCAAGTTACATCAAAATCCCTCCATGCATGAAGAAGAAATACTCCGGACAGTCATTCTTGAATTTGACCTTTGACCTCTAAGTGTGACCTTGACCTTAGACCTAGGGACCTGGTTCTTGTGCATGACATTCCATCTCATGGTGGTGAACATTTTTGCTAAGTAATATTAAAATCCCTTCAAGGATTGTTGAGTTAAAGACTGGACAGGAAAAAAGCCCTTTTGGCCTTTGACTTCCAAGTGTGACCTTGACCTTTCAGCTATGGGCCTGGGTTTTGTGCATGACACGTTGCTCATCCAGGAGAATATTTGTGTCAGCTCATATCTAAATCCTGTTTTGCATTACAAAGATATAGACCAGAGAAGAAGAAAAAAAAGACCTTTATTCACCAAGTGTATGACCTTGACCTTTAAGCTAGGGTTCTGGGTGTTGCATATGACATGTCATCTCATCATGGGGAACATTTATGCCAAGTAATATTGCAATCCCTTGATGGATGACAGTTATTGACCGGACAGGAAAAAAACCCTGTTGACATTTGAACTCCAATTGTGACCTTGACCTTTGAGCCAGGGGTACGGGTCTTTCACATGATATGTCACCTCATTATGGGGAATAAGTAATATCGTAATTCCTTGTTATTGACCAGACAGGGAAAAAAACCTATTGCCCTTTGACCTCTAATTGTGACCTTGACCTCTGAGCTAAGGGTCCGGGTTTTGCGTATGACATGTCAACTTATCGTGGGGATTATTTGTGCCAAGTAATATTAAAATCCCTTAATGAATGACAGAGTTCTGGACCGGACATGAAACAGACCCTGTTCATGCATGTAAACATTTGACTGCCAAGTGTGACCTTGACCTTTGAGCTAGGGGTCTGAAAGTTGTGCATGACACATCGTCTTATTATGACGTATATTTGTGCCAAGTAATATTAAAATCCCTTCATGGATGGCAGAGTTATTGACCGGACAGGAAAAAAAACCCTGTTGACCTTTGACCTCCAATTGTGACCTGACCTTTGAGCCAGGATTCCGGGTTTTTATTATGGGGAATATTTGTGCCAAGTAATATTAAAATCCCTTAATGAATGGCAGAGTTATGGACTGGACACGAAACAGACCCTGTTTACGCCATGTAAACATCTGACTGCCAAGTGTGTCCTTGACCTTTGAGCCAGGGGTCTGAAAGTTGTGCATGACACATTGTCTTATTATAAGGTATATTTGTGCTAAGTAATATTATTATCCCTTCATGGATGGCAGAGTGATTGACCGGACAGGAAAAGGGCCCTGTTGACCTTTGACCTCCAATTGTGACCTTAACCTTTGAGGTAGGGGTCCAGGTCTTGCACATTACACGTCGTCTCATCATCCGGAACATTTGTGCCAAGCATTATTAAAATCCCTTCATGAATGACAGAGTTATGGACCGGACACAAAATTGTGGACGGATGGACGGAAAGACGGACGGAAAAGTGCATTCCTATAGTCCCTGAAACTGGTTTTCAACCAGTAGGGGACTAATAACATGAAGGAATATGGTAAAGTGTCACACAAGGAGCAATGCTCTTGACATATCTTAAAATCAGACCAGAGGAGAAAATTTACAAAGTTTTCAAGACAGCCACATAGTGAAAACTAGCCCCTTGTTAGAGGGTCACCAAAGGAATATTGCTGTGAAATTATTTTGAAATCTAGTCAGTATTTTCATGTAAGATTTTCAAATTTTCCAAATAGCTATTTAGCGAAAATTAGTCTCTTCCTCAGAGGCCATGTTTTTGAAGGGAAGTAAACTCTGAAATGTAATTTGTAGATGGTCACCCAAGAAAGGTGTCCGTTAATATTTTAAAATCAGACCAACAGCTTCTGAGCAGATTTAAAACAAGAGCTGTCGGAGGACAGCAACGCTCGACTATTTAACAGCCTTGTCGCTTGAATGAATAAGAAAGTCGAAAAAGGGGCATAATTTAGTAAAAAAGTAAAATAGGGTTATGGAACCTGCATAGTGCTTATCAGCTCATGACAGTGGACAAGTGTATGAAGTTTCAATCCATTCCCATTAGTGGGTACTGATACCAGCTTACATATAAGAATTTAACCCAAAAACTCCTAAGTTGAAAAAGGGGCATAATTTTGTAAAATGCAAAGTTGAGTTATTGACCCTTTGCACTGCATGTCATATCATGACAGTGAACTAGTGTGTGAAGTTTCAATCCTTTCCCATTAGTGGATACTGAGATACCAGCTTACATACAAAAACTTAACCAAAAATTTCTATGTTGAAAAAGGGGCATAATTTTGTGAAAAGGCAAAATAGAGTTATGGAACCTGTGCAATGTAAGTCAGATTATCACAGTAAATAAGTGTGTGAAGTTTCAATCCATTCCCACAAGTAGTTACTGAGATACCAGCTTACATACAAAACCTTAACCAAAAATTTCTAAGTCAAAAAAGGGGCATAATTTTGTAAAAAAGCAAAACAGAGTTATGGAACCTGTGCAATGTAAGTCAGTTTATCACAGTGAATAAGTGTGTGAAGTTTCAATCCATTCCCACAAGTGGTTGCTGAGATACCAGCTTACATACAAAAACTTAACCAAATCGGGACGCGGACTCCGACGCTGACGCGGATGCGGACGCGGACGCCGACGCATGGGCGAGTCCAATAGCTCTACTATTCTATGAATAGTCGAGCTAAAAAAAAAAATCCTTTTGCTTGTTTGGATGTACCAAAGATGTGTGGAGAATCTGAAAACATTTGGACAGGCAATTCCTTAAAAACATGCCTAGACAAAATGATGACCATGGCTGACCATGGTCACCATGGTTTTTGATGGTTATAGTTAAAGGTAGCCTGCTCTGTAATATCATCTCATGATGCCAAAGATGTGAAGCTTGAAAGCCTTGGGCCTAGTGGTGTTTGCAAAACCTGCTTACATGCAAAATTTTAACCTGGAATTCTATGTTAAAAGGGGGTATAATTTTAACAAATATAAGCTAGAGAAATGGCACTTGTCCTGTTAGGTCACCTCATGATGCTGAAGAAAAGGGTGAAGTTTGAAAGCATTAGGCCTGATAGTTTTTGAGAAATTTGCTTACATGCAAAACTTTAAACTGAGCATCTTATTTAAAAAGAGACATGATTTTGATAAAATAAAAGCTAGAGTTATGTAACTTGTGAAGTGTGGTTATCTCATGATGCCTAATACATACTGAAGTTTGAAAGCATTAGACCTACCAGTTTCAGAGAAAACTGCATACATGCAAAACTTTGAAATGAACTTCTAAGTTAAAAAGAGACTTAATTTTGACAAAATAAAAGACAGTTATGAACTTGTCATGTGTGGTCAGCTCATGAAGCCTAATAGATACTAATACATACATACCTAATAATACAAGTTTGAAAGCATTTGGCATAGAAGTTTTAAAGAAAACTGCTTACATACAACACTTGTGGATGCAGATGCCAACTAACGAATGACAACAAATTTGGAACTTCAAAATTGTTGAGTACAAATATCTTTTGGGAGACATACAATGTTGCTATTAGCATTGCCTCTATATGTTCATCTAGGATCTAAAAATGCATCTATTGAAATTATTCATACAAATATTAATGGCTGATTTTTTTAATTATATTAGGTCAAAAAAATAATGGGCATATCAGCTGTAGTACCTAGAATAACAGGCAAGGATCTCCTTTACAGATCAACAGTAGTAATTTAAGATTTATTTTACTTCATAAATGATAGTTTAAAGTCAATTTATATTTACACTTAATAAACACACACACCTTAATAAATCAGAAAATAGATAGACTCCTTATTACCCTCCATAGAGCAACATGTGTGATATGTACAAATATACCACTTTTTGTAAGTACTGCTGATGAAAAATAATACAAGAACATTACCATGTCATAAATAGAGCAAAACTGTTCATTTCAGGCTATTCAAAAACAATAGCATCAATTTAGAAGCCAGTATATTTAATAAAAGAAGCTTAATAAATATGTGCTACTGCATTATTAATTACATTTCATATGAATTATCAAAGTCAAACATTCTGCTCAGCATAACATTCTACATACATAAATATAAAATGTCTGAAAGTATTGCAAGTTCCAAAAGTATAGGATGTGATGTAAATGTTGACTTCACACTTTAACATTCTTGGAGAAGATATTTTGGAAACTGCATACTAAATGGCTTAACACCATGACTAAATAATGCACATCTGCTTATCTTCTTTGAAAATGAAATGCATTACAAACTACATTATTCAATATGTCTGATCTCTGTCAATGTATAATGAACCTTTGTCAATATATACCAAGAGGTCAATATATACTGGACCTCTGTCAAAATATACCCAGAGGTCAATATATACTGGAGCTCTGTCAAAATATACCCAGAGGTCAATATATACTGGAGCTCTGTCAAAATATACCCAGAGGTCAATATATACTGGACCGCTGTCAAAATATACCCAGAGGTCAATATATACTGGATCACTGTCAATATATACCGAATAATTATCTTTATCTGTATTTTCTCCAAATTAACAGCTTGGAACTCTATAATCTTTTAACTACACTGAAAATATATGTTAAATATTCAAACTTTTTGTTAAGAAGAATTACCAAATATTCAAATGGTATGAAATTGATTATGAATTAAAAAGGAAAATATTTGAACCCCAGTGGATATTTACATAATAAGCTTTTTCCTTGGGAAATTTTCAAATGGGAAATGATCATGTTAGTGCAGTGAAAGGTGTTCAGGAACTGTGATGTGCAAGGGAGGGTTGGAATTTCCCATTTGAAAATTTCAAGTTAAAAGCTTTATCAAGTTGACAAGCTCTTGAAAAAATTAAATTTAATATCAGGCCTTATCCCATTTTGCCACTCATTCCTGAATTCCATTTAATATGACTGCTGATAGTAACATAAATGCTAAAATAATTGTCATTAACTTGAAGTTATTTAAATGCTTATTCAATATGGTAAAAATACAGATAAGATATTCCAAACTAGCTGTCATTTAGCCTTAATTTGCAGAAGTTTATTTCATCATAAAATGCCACAATATTAGCCTGAAACTACTAATTTACCCAATTAACAGAAAGATATAAGGATTTGCTCTTCTTAACCCATATTATTACATGACTCCTGGTATAAATCTTTGGTCCATAGTTAATGCTATTGACCGGTCTGTAGTTCAACACTAAATTTTGCTGAGCTTTAGTCGCAAAACAATTATGACAATTTAGTTCTATTGTTACATATAATAAAACAGTTATCAAAATATCTGCACTGGGTCCTCTGGCACTCAGTCAATAGTTCTGACTATTGACCTGAAAGCCACACAATAAGTGTAATTTCTGCCTAACATAAAATTCTTAAATAAATACTTCACTAACTTTACATTTTAAGAAAATAATGAAATAGACCACTTATCCTCCCCCCTCCCACCCCCATTTATTTGGTAACAAGAGGGCCATGAAGGCCCTGTATCACTCACCTGACCTAGGAATCATCAAGATTAACATCCTGACCAAATTTCATTAAGATATGGTCATAAATGTGACCTCTAGAGTTTTAACTAGCTTTTTCTTTTATTTGACCTGGTGACCTAGTTTTTGACCCTACATGACCTAGATTCAAACTGGACCTTGAGATCATCAAGATTAAAATTCTGACCAAGTTTCATGAAGATACAGTCATAAATGTGGCCTCTACAGTGTAACCAAGCTTTTCCTTTGATTTGACCTGGTGACCTAGTTTTTGACCCCAGATGACCCAATATCGAAATCATCCAAGATTTTATTCAAGGTAACATTCTGACATAATTTCATTAAGATTGGGCCAAAATTGTGACCTCTAGAGTGTTAACAAGCGTTTCCTTTGATTTGACCCGGTGACCTAGTTTTTGACCCATAAGACCCAGATTCGAACTTGACCTAAAGATCATCAAGATTAACATTCTGACTAAGTTTCATGAAGATACAGTCATAAATGTGGCCTCCAGAGAGTTAACAAGCTTTTCCTTTGATTTGACCTAGTGACCTAGTTTTTGACCCCCATCGGACCCAGATTTGAACCTGACCTATATATCACCAAGATTAACATTCTGACCAAGTTTCATTAAGATACAGTCATAAATGTGGCCTCAAGAGTGTTAACTAGCTTTTCCTTTGATTTGACCTGGTGACCTAGTGTTTGACCCTACATGAGCCAGATTCAAACTGGACCTTGAGATCATCAAGATTAACATTCTGACCAAATTTCATGAAGATACAGTCATAAATGTGGCCTCTACAGTGTTAACAAGCTTTTCCTTTGATTTGACCTGGTGACCTAGTTTTTGACCCCCAGATGACCCAATATCAAACTCGTCCAAGATTTTATTGAGGGTAATATTCTGACCAAGTTTCATTAAGATTGGGCCAAAATTGTGACCTCTAGAGTGTTAACAAGCTTTTCCTTTGATTCATCCGCATCCACGCAGTCTGGTCAGGATCCATGCTGTTCGCTAACATTTCTAATTCCAATAGGCTTTCAAAGCCAACAGCATGGATCCTGACCAGACGTCTGGATCCATGCTGGCAGCAAACCCACTATGTTGGTTTTCTCATGGCGCAGCTCAAATATCAAGTTAGTTTTTAGTTTTTAGTTTCATTTTAATGCAAGCTGTACTTTCATAGTTCAAGTTTGACCTTTCTGCACCTTTCACTACCTCTACTGGTCTAAAAATAAACCAGGGTGCACTTAAATTCTACTTTGTCCTGTTTTATTTATACATGTAGTTGCTTAAATTGTACTGTTAAATCATTATGAGCTAAACCTGCATATTATATTTCAACTGAATAAGAATATAAAATTGTGTTCCACAAACTACTCGATAAGACTTAGTCGTCTACTATGTATTTATGATAACTAAATTAAAATTTTCCAGCACTGGATCAGCTGCTGTTTTGCTAAAGGTTGGCACTAAAATGACCCTGTAGTAAACATGTACTTCTCCATCATGAGTGAAGATAAGACTAGCCAATGAATTCCAAGAGACTGAAGAAGGCGTGGTTTAGTTTACTTCAGAAAGAGCTTTTTGTTTCTTTAACCTGTCCGTTTCGGCAAACTTAATTCCATTAGAAGTTCAATAAATGATCTATAACTTATACTTACACAACCTTAGAGCCCTTAGTGTGACCTTGACCATCCTGGTTTGCAATAAAGAAAAAGCTGCCAAATTAATAAAGATTGCTCCATGCATGTCAAAGTTACAGCCCAGACAAGCTCTTAAATAACCTTTGGCCCTAAAGTGTTACCTTGACCTTAGAGAAAGGGGCCTTGGAGTATGTGTGATGTTCCCTCTAACTCAGACAAACATTTCTGCTAAAAAAACAAAGACTCTTTCATGCATGTCAAAGTTACACCCTGCTCAAAGTCCAAATAACCTTTCACCTCTAAACATAACAATGGGCTTTTCATAATGATTTGAGAAAGGGGCACTGAGTTTCACAAAGCAAAATCTGCCAAATAAATACAAGCAGCCTAAATTGTCCCTCTCCTGACCCTTGACAAAGGTCCTGACCAAATTTGATGAAAATTTGTGTACACTTTAGAAAGGACAGTTTAAGGATAAAACATTCAAACATCTCAAATCAAAAGAAGTCATTTAAAGGATTTCTATTTCAAGCTCTGGCCATATGCATTCAAGCAGAACTAGCTGAACAAGCTTGAGAAAGGTACATTCCAGGATGTTTAAGACCAAGTTTGGTGAAGATTCACCAGGCATTTGTTTACAGATAGTTCGAACTTTAGCTCTAGTGACATCAAAATACAGGGAGTAATTATATTTTACACTGTCTTGTAACAAGAACATGGTAGGGATTAAAGAATGAGGTTTAGCACTGGTAAACTAGTTTAAACTCCCAAGTGATGTTTTTGCCATTGACCAAACTAAAGCAGTACCCTGCTGTGTTCCTTTTTCACGTATGTGTGTGCCTGTTCATTATTTCTATGTTATTATAACTGCACTTATTCCAGTTAATTTGTATACATGCTTAGCCACTATGTATGTGCATACACTCAAGTTATCCCTACTTCCATGTGGAGTGCTGTATGGACAGCTGCGTTCTTTGAATATGGCTAATCCAGTTGGACTTGTCTATAGAAAGCTTTGAGAGAAAAAGCAAAGGTTTAGGTCACCCTGGCAAGAGCTTAATGGACAGAATAAAACAAAGGTTTAGGTTGCCCTGGCAAGAGCTTAATGGACAGAATAAAACAAAGGTTTAGGTTGCCCTGGCAAGAGCTTAATGGACAGAAAGCTTTGAGAGATAAAGCAAAAGTTTAGGTTGCCATGGCAAGAGCTTAATGGACAGAAAGCTTTGAGAGATAAAGCAAAGGTATAGGTTGCCCTGGCAAGAGCTTAATGGACAGAGAGCTTTGAGTGATATAGCAAAGGTTTAGGTTGCCCTGGCAAGAACTTAATAGACAGAAAGCTTTGAGAGATAAAGCAAAGGTTTAGGTTGCCCTGGCAAGAGCTTAATGGACAGAAAGCTTTGAGTGATATAGCAAAGGTTTAGGTTGCCCTGGCAAGAGCTTAATGGACAGAAAGCTTTGAGTGATAAAGCAAAGGTTTAGGTTGCCCTGGCAAGAGCTTAATGGACAGAAAGCTTTGAGTGATATAGCAAAGGTTTAGGTTGCCCTGGCAAGAGCTTAATGGACAGAAAGCTTTGAGTGATATAGCAAAGGTTTAGGTTGCCCTGGCAAGAGCTTAATGGACAGAAAGCTTTGAGTGATATAGCAAAGGTTTAGGTTGCCCTGGCAAGAGCTTAATGGACAGAAAGCTTTGAGTGATAAAGCAAAGTTTTAGGTTGCCCTGACATGAGCTTTATGGACAGGAAGGGAAAAGGAAAAGCCACACTTAAACAATACAGCTATTCATACAGCACTCCGCACAGAAATAGGAGTATATGTAAATGTATACATATACATACCAGCTGAGAATATATACACATTAACACAAATGAATGCAACAACACTAACACAGAAGCAACAAACTGATACAAATATACATATAAGAAGGAAAGCAGCAGGGTGCTGCCCCAAAACACTCAGTGGCAAAAACATCACATGCGAGTTTAAACTGGTGTACCAGCACCAAACTTTATTCTTCAATCCTTACCATGTTTCTATCACAAGACAGTGTAAAATATAACCATTCCCTACATTTAGGAGTCGCTAGAACTAAAATCAGAATTACCTGTAAACAAATGATTGGTGGATCTTCATCAAACTTGGTCTGAAACATCCTGGAAGGTACATTTCTCAAGATTGTTCAGCTAGTTCTGCTTGACTGTACTTGACCACAGCTTGAAATAGAAATTCTTTAAATGACTTCTATTGACTTTGGATATTTGAATGAATATCCATGAACAACCCTTTCTAAAGTGTACTGACTTGACTGTATTTAGGCACTGCCAAAGTAGAAAAACCTTTGAAAGACAGTCTCTTGAAAACATTGTAAAACACAAATATGCTCATGTAAAGATTATATCAATAACAAGGTGACTAAATGTCATATTAACATACACCTGTCACAGCAATTTACTGTTGACTTTATAAATTCTCTGCTTGTATTGAGCTAATTTTTTGTTAACTTTCTCTATTTTGACTTATTCCTGGAACTTAACTTGTGACCGACAAAAACGTTCCCAATGAATATGGAACTTGGCCAAGATATTACAGCCAAAAACATTCTGACCAAGTTTGGTGAGCACTGGTTAAGATCTGCTTAAGTTAGAAGAGTGTACACTGTCAATTTTTACAACTTTGGGTAATTCAAGGGCCAATAACTCCAGAAAGACAAAGAGAGTAAAGTTGGATAAAACTTGGCTGGGATATTATGCTCATAAACATTGTGATCAAGTCTGGTGAACACTGAATAAGAACTACTCAAGTTCGAGAGTGAATATTGTTACTTTTCACAATTTTTTATAATTCAATGGCCATAACTTCAGATCCATTGGAACTATCTTGATCACTTTGAATTCTAGACTTGATATTATGCACATAAACATTGTAACAAATTTTGGTGAAGAATAGATAAGAGTTACACTATAGTAATACAGTATACACTGTCAATTTTCACAATGTTTAGTACATTGTAATTCAAGGGCCAATTTACTCCAGAGCCCCTAGGACAATTTACATGGTTATTGAACATGACTAATATATTATGACATTGAACATTGTGGCTAAGATTAATGATCAGGATAAGAACAGCTCAAGTTAAGGAGTGGTCAACTTTATAGGACTGCGCCAATTGCCCATTTCAGGTCATTACATGTTTAAACCCATACAGCTGTAAACATTTAGGTTGGCCAGGCATGAGCTTTAGTATAAAGCCATGGATGAGGTCCAGACGTACAGATGGCTACAGAGAATGCAGCAAGGGTTTATGATGCCCCACATTAACTTAATTACTGGAGATGCAACAAAGGCTGTGGTCATCTTTCATGAGATTAAAGTTTAGAGAACAGCAAAGACTGTTGTCACTTTAAATGTTGTGAACTTAATTTATATAAAGTCACAGGAGTTCTCCCATCTAGAGTTTTAGTTATAGAAACCCACAAGAGATGCAGCATTGAACAAGTTAACTCTAGCTTGGGCATTCTAGCTTGAGCATTAAAGAAACTTACAGGAGATGGAACATAAATTTGGTCACCCTGAGCAATAGTAAGAATATAAATGTGCAGCCAGACCGGGACTCGAACCCGGGGCCTCGGAATACCGTTCCGATGCTTTACCGACTGAGCTACCCGGTCGCCTACACATTTTCTTCCCGTTTAAATATTCAAGTTCTATACAGTGACATATTTCCCCACCATTTTGAAATTCGTCCTCGAATTTCAGCGGGTACTTTATGTATAAGCAATTACAGGCGTCGGAGACTAACCAGTGTAATGCCGTCACGGCCCCACGTTGGGCGCCAAATGTCACAGGGTGAGAAAAATGTGCAGCCAGACCGGGACTCGAACCCGGGGCCTCGGAATACCATTCCGATACTTTACCGACTGAGCTACCCGGTCGCCTACACATTTTCTTCCCATTTAAATATTCAAGTTCTATACCGTGACATATTTGAAACAAAAGCAGAGCCTGTGGGAGGCAACTCTCATCTGTAAATGCTTGATATAAGGCAATAAGCAGGAAAACAGTCAAGTCAAATCTTTGCTAGTCAGCACACTTACTGAAGAGCTTGCCGCCAATATTAATCAAAGGCCTGAATGGCCTGAGTCGGCTAATGATTGATGTACTGACAGTATAGTCTACCAGTTTCAGTTTGTTTTTTAGTTTTTTTCTTAAAATTTCATAACACAGCTCGATATTTACCCAAAATATTATATCCGGATACGATTACACTTGTCTCCAGTTTGAACAATATATTTTACAAATTGTGATGATACGAAGACATTTAGCAGCAATTGGCAGTATCTGACATTGAAGTTTACGGTTAAATTACCTCTTATTTAAATCTTTTCATAAAAAAGTTGTTTCATTTCGCCAAACATAGACGATCTACTTTCGATTTCAAAAACTACAAGAAAATACAATTTAATGTTTCGCCGATTTGTTTATTTCTCGAAAAATAAGAATTAAAATCATTTTTAATATCTGTAGTAACTAAACAAACCAGTAAGAGCTTCTTCGTCCGATAATTTATCCGTTTACTGACTGCAAAATTCATGTGTGTGTGTAGAAACCCACGCAAAGTTTATAGAAATCATACGATGCGTGTATACGTTCAATGTGGGAGAATTAAGGCTGATCGGGATCGGCTATGTTACCTAACGCATCCAGATGATTCAGATTTTGTTTTTAAAAAAGCATTGTGTGCATTTCTGTAATTTTATATACGTTTAGAAATTATTAGACATGCGTATTTGCATTATTT
Source organism: Mercenaria mercenaria (assembly GCF_021730395.1). Taxonomy (NCBI): domain Eukaryota; kingdom Metazoa; phylum Mollusca; class Bivalvia; order Venerida; family Veneridae; genus Mercenaria; species Mercenaria mercenaria. The sequence goes on along the minus strand of NC_069375.1, from coordinate 31,942,726 downwards.
CTATACGTAATTTACGCTAATACGCATCTTATCTGGAGCCCTGTGGAACTATTTTTTGTCTTTCGCTGGATGTTACGCAAGCTTTGTAAGCCTGCGCAATTCATAAAATGCACATTTATGCTTAATGAGTTACATTCGAGTATTGCACAATTACAAGTCATAAATATGACAGATTACATCGTATATTGGTCATAGCAAAGGGAATTCACGCAACTTAATTTCATTCTTGCAGTGAACTGTTTGAAGTTTGAGAAATCTAATGGAACTACATCGCTTCACTGTGTTATTTGGTCCATTTAGACTTAGAGAATCGCTGGATAGCAAGGACTCGTCAAAACGATTACATCGTTTAGCCGACTCAAAAACTATTACCTGAGGTTTGAAGGACTGAGGGCAAACAGTTTTGACTTTTGACCAGCAAACCACTCCATATATCTTACAGAACTTTTTTCTGCATTTTCCATTCAATTCTTTATGATACTATGTTACTATGTCACCTGTTTAAATTATTCCTTAGGAAGACGTAACATCATCAAAACTTACTGTCAGTATTGTAACATAAGACTTCATCAATATACACTTATCAAATGGCTTACTAGCCAATACCATAATTGAAATGTTTAGTAGTCTGCACACTTACTGAAGAGCTTGCCGGTCAATAATCAGAACTATTACTTGAGGTCTGAAGTACTGAGGCAAATAGTTTTGACTTTTGACTGGCACACTATTCAGTGTTTTATTACATGATATTAGAAATAAATTTTCATATTTTTCCCTCCAAGTTTTGACTTAAGCCTAACGAAGCTTAATGTTGAACTATACAATGGTAAATACTACTTAACTGTTATTTATCTATGTAAGGAGTCAGGAGTCATGTATGAGTGCTTTAATGCTACTACCCCTTTTTCAACATGTTAATTTCCACCAAATTTTGCAAGGAATGTATAAGATGACATGCACGAATTTCACATGTTTACCAGCAAAGCTTATAAAACACTTAATGTGGTTTAATGATAAAACAAGTGGAAATATGTTTTAGATTGTGGTAAAAAGGAAGAAGAACCTCGATTTTCTCCATCATTTCAAAAGCGTAATGGTTTAATATGCCCTTCTGCAATTTATTATATCTCGCAAAATTCCTAATCAGTTTATACTACTGGTCACTTTCACAACACCCCCATTTTATGAATTTTTGAGAGAGTGAAATCCATTAGAACTTGATATTACATACATGTATTCTTATTACCAATAAAATGTGCCAATTTTGTTATGTTTTGTTAACTGGAATAATGACTAATAAACAACAAATTAATATGATCTATTCAAAAATAAACATTTTAGTGAAAACTTGAATGACTTTTCTTTGTTAGATGCACTCTATATTTACCAAATTTACCAGTACTTCAATGGAGTTATAATTAGTATATGTACATTATTATAAAAAAAAAAAGTACATGAAATGTAAAGCATGTACCTAACTTTAACTAGCTTTCGTAAGAATATTTATGATTCAAGTATACTCTATAAAATACCCTGTGAGACGATTTTTACTTACTTTATTACCATGATCAACTTCAGGATCGTGTATGATTTATTAGACATACATTTGTATATGTTATAATTTTACTTGAGTATTTTCATCTTGTATAAACCCCTTATTTCATTTTCCTCTTTTTACATCAAAATTTTTAAACAGCCAAAAATGAAACTTACCATTCACTCAAACTTAGCCCTCCTCTGCTAACATGCTTTGTATACTTTTACCTCAGCTCTGTCATTTAGTGTTTTGCTGCTGACATTGTGCCATATTAATTGTTCTCTCTTTGATAAATGTTTTACTTCCAGCTGTTGCCTCTGCTTGATAAATGTACATGTACATGCTGCTGGCATGTGGCATCCTCATTTTGTCTTTCTCTGACCAAAGGTTTTACCATGCGGCATACTCATTCTGTTCCTCTTTGATAAATATTTCACTTCTGACATGCAGCATACTAATTTTTTCTCTCTTTGATAGATGTTTTACTTCTGACATAATGTGATCTTCTCATTGTGTCTCTCTTTACTTCTGACAAGTGGCCTTCTCGTTTCTCTAATGGCCTTCTCGTTTCTCAGTTAAATTAATTGGTTTCACTTCTATTAAGTGGCCTTCTTGTTTCTCTCTTCAATTCACTGTTTTCACTTCTATCAAGTGGCCTTCTTGTTTCTCTCTTCAATTCACTGTTTTCACTTCTGACAAGTGGCCTTCTCGTTTTTTCTCTCCAATTGTTTTCACTTCTTGACCTTCTTTTTACTCTCCAAACATTTTTCGCTTCTGACAAATGGCCTTCTCGTTTAACTGTTTTCACTTCTGTCACTTCTTGCTTTTTCTCTCCAAAAATTTTTCACTTCTGACAAGTGGCCTTCTCGATTCTCTCTTCAATTAAATGTTTTTACCTTCTCAAGTCTGTCTTCAATTTATTGCCTTTTACTTCTGACAAATGCCTTCTCATTTTGTCTCTCTGGGAAAACTAGACTAAGACATTTCTGACATGTTTTGTTCGTATTTTGCCTTTGCTTTGTCACTGTTCATTATTTTTGCATACTTTTCCTTGAATTAATCATCAGTGTACAGCTTTACCTCCCTTAACTGTAATTCCTTGCAAATCAGGACTGTTTGACTGTCAACAAAACTACTACAACTGCCATTTTCCTTCATTCCTGAAAAGAGAAAATATGAATAAACAAGAGGACCATGATGGTCCTGAATCGCTCACCTCTTCCCACATGACCCAGTTTTGAGTATGACGTCGTTTTTTCTATTATTTGACATAGTGACCTAGTTTTTGAGCTCATGTGACCCAGTTTTGAACCTGACCTAGATATTATCAAGATAAAAATTCTGACCAATTTTCATGAAAATCCATTGAAAAATATGGTCTCTAGAGAGGTCACAAGGTTTTTCTATTATCTGACCTATTGACCTAGTTTTTGAAGGTACGTGACCCTGTTTTGTACTTTACCTAGATATCATCAAGGTGAACATTCTCACTAATCTTCATGAAGATCTCATGAAAAATATGGCCTCTAGAGAGGTCACAAGGCTTTTCTATTTTTATACCTACTGGCCTAGTTTTTGATTGCACGTGACCCAGTTTCGAAATTGACCTACATATCATCAAGGTGAACATTCAGATCAATTTTCATGAAGATCCATTGAAAAATATGGCCTCTAGAGAGGTCAAAAGATTTTAATAATTTTAGACCTACTGACCTAGTTTTTGACCGCAGTTGACCCAGTTTCGAACTTGACCTAGATATTATCAAGACGAACATTCAGACCAACTTTCATACAGATCCCATGAAAAGTATGGCCTCAAGAGAGGTCACAAAGTTTTTTTATTATTTGACCTACTGACCTAGTTTTTTACGGCACGTGACCCAGTTTCTAACTTGACCTAGATATCATCAAGGTGAACATTCTGACCAATTTTTATGGAGATCCATTCATAAGTATGGCCTCTAGAGAGGTCACAAGGTTTTTCTTTTTTTAGACCTACTGACCTAGTTTTTGACCGCACATGACCCTGTTTCGAACTTGACCTAGATATCATCAAGATGAACATTTAGACCAATTTTCATACATATCCCATGAAAAATATGGCCTTTCGAGAGGTCACAAGGTTTTTCTATTATTTGACCTACTGACCTAGTTTTTGAAGGCACGTGACCCACTTTCGAACTTGACCTAGATATCATCAAGATAAACATTCAGACCAACTTTCATACAGATCCCATGGAAAATATGGCCTCTAGAGAGGTCACAAGGTTTTTCTATTATTTGACCTACTGACCTAGTTTTTGAAGGCACGTGACCCTCTTTCGAACTTGACCTAGATATCATCAAGATGAACGTTCAGACCAACTTTCATACAGATTCCATAAAAAATATGGCCTTTAAAGAGGTCACAAGGTTTTTCTATTATTTGACCTACTGACCTAGTTTTTGAAGGCATGTGACCCACTTTCAAACTTGACCTAGATATCATCAAGGTGAATGTTCTGACCAATTTTCATGAAGATCTTATGAAATATATGGCCTCTAGAGAGGTCACAAGGTTTTTCTATTTTTAAATCTACTGACCTAGTTTTTGGCGGCACGTGACCCAGTTTCGAACCTGACCTAGACATCATCAAGGTGAACATTCTGACCAATTTTCATGAAGATCTTGTGAAATATATGGCCTCTAGAGAGGTCACAAGGTTTTTCTATTTTTAGACCTACTGACCTAGTTTTTGATGGCACGTGACCCAGTTTCAAACTTGACCTAGATATCATCAAGATGAACATTCTGACCAACTTTCATAAAGATCCCATGAAAAATGTGACCTCTAGAGTGGTCACAAGCAAAAGTTTACGGACGGACGCACGGACTGACGGACGACGGACACCGCGCGCGCGATCACAAAAGCTCACCTTGTCACTTTGTGACAGGTGAGCTAATAACACACAATATTTCATCTTGATCAGTGTTAACATATGCAGAGAAGGATAATACAATACAATACAATACAATACAATACAATACAATATACACTCAAAGACATCCTATAATTTTCATATAATTATTTCTTTAACCCTTACCCTGCTAAATTTATATAATGAACCTGTCCATCTTTCAATTTGGACGGTACTATTAATTGTTAAAAGGGGTGCATACCAAAAAGATACTGACTGAATGGCGAGCAGTGCAGATCATGATCAGAAAGGTCACAAAGGCAGAATCAATCATGTCCAGCATGATAAGGGTTAAGAATACCCTGAAAATAAAACAATAATGTATACCATCAATTTATTCAATTTCTTAATAACAATATAGGCAGTTTCATTTCATTAGAATGTTTAAGATTTGGTAACAACAGTTTGAATAACAACCACCACACTTTCCAAAGTCACACTTTCAATCAATATCTTGTATGTCCGCTGTTCGCATTAATAACTGCCTGAAAACGGCTATGCATGGAAATGATATATCTCTGAACGACGCCTTGTGTGATATTCTGCCGCTTGTTAATGGCGTCATTTTCAAGATCATGCAGACTCAATTGCTGTGGCAAACATCATATTCTTCTTTTGAACAACTCCTGATATTAATTTGACAAAGAGGAAGTGTGACTTTGAAAAGTGTGGGTGGTGTTATTCAAACTGTTGTTGTTACCAAATCTCAAATGTTCTAATGAAATGAAACTGCCCATATTGTTATTAAGATATTGAATAAATTGATTGTATACTTTAGTGTTTTATTTTCAGCGTATTCTTAAAGAAATATATGAAAATCATAGGAGACCGATTATAAATGTCTATGAGTGTATATTGACAACATGAGCTGCACTAAAAATCATTTGGTCAAGTAATTCTTGACAAACATGCTTACATACTAAACTGTCACAAAATTAAATGTTCAAATAATTTGTTTATGATGACCAGAACACACAGAGATCATTATAGCTCTCTTTGACCTCTTTGTGCTCAGGTAAGCTAACAAGAGCTGTCACAGGAGACAGTGCGCTCAACTATTTTGATACTGGATAGTGACACTGGGCACATCTGAAGAAGCTGGAGTTGTCACTGGAAAACTGAATGACTCCAATGCGGATGAAGATACTGGATAACAGCTCAAATCTGTGTCAAAAGTATTAAGTATACATAACAAGAGGGCCATGATGGCCCTATATCGCTCACCTGTTATCATTGCACTTGAGGACAAGAAGGTCCTCAGAAAAAATATCTAAGTCCAAAAGACAGTAACAACAAAGGGAAGAAATTTAACCAAAAAGAAAAAAAAATTCTTAAAAGGTACAGATATGTCAAAAAACACCTAAAAATTGGAGGTACCATCCATGTTGTATTACAGAAAAGTGGTCTCCGTTTTTCCCTACAGCCAATAATAAAAAAGTTACTAAAAATAAGCTATCTATAGTAACGTAAAAGGGAAGTAATTAAAAAGAAAATTATTGTAAGTGAACAAAAGAAGGATCTGCCAAATAAATCTTTGACATAAATGAAAATCAGTATCTTCATTAGTAACTGAGATATACCCATTTTAATTTGAAATAAAGGGAGGTAATTTGGCATAAAATCAGTCCATAGTTATCTACCCTGATTGGCTCAGTCCAACTAATGACAATAATGAAATTTCAAATAAGTCCTATAAGTACTTACTGATATAAATCCATTTTGATTACAATCAGGGGAGGTAATCAGATATAAAATAACTCTGGAACCTACAATTGGATCTGATTTGTCATGGAATCCAAGATTTATTGTTGCTGAAGATATTTTGGAAGTTTGTATCAAATAAAACCATAAATGAAGTCTCTATATGGCTGCAAAAGCCAAAATAGCCAATTTTGGACCTTTAAGGGGCCATAACTCTGGAACGCATGAAGGAATCTGGCCAGTTCAAGAAAGGAACCAAGATCTTGTGGTGTCACAAGTTGTGTGCAAGTTTGGTTAAAATCAAATCATAAATGAAACTGCTATTGTGCAGACAAGGTCAAAATAGCTAATTCTGGCCCTTTCAGGGGCCATAACTCTGGAACTCATTAAGGGATCTGGCCGGTTCAATAAAGGAATTGAGATCTTATGGTGACACAAGTTTTGTGCAAGTTTAATTAAATTCAAATCACAAATGAAGCTGCTATTGTGCAGACAAGGTCAAAATAGCCAATTCTGGCCCTTTCAGGGGCCATAACTCTGGAACCCATAATGGAATCTCGCCAGTTCAAGAAAGGAACCAAGATCTTCTAGTGTTACAAGTTGTGTGCAAGTTTGGTTAAAATCAAATCATAAATGAAGCTGCTATTGTGCAGACAAGGTCAAAATAGCTAATTCTGGCCCTTTCAGGGGCCATAACTCTGGAACCCATAATGGAATCTCGCCAGTTCAAGAAAGGAACCAAGATCTTATGGTGATACAAGTTGTGTGCAAGTTTGGTTAAAATAAAATCATAAATGAAACCACTATCATGCAGACAAGAAATTGTGGACGGACGACGGACGACGGACGGACGACGGACGAAGGGCGATCACAAAAGCTCACCCTGTCACTACATGACAGGTGAGCTAAAAACGGAGATAAAGTGTATAAAAACATTAATAAGTATAAAAGGGACATAATTCATGGAAACTTTCCACAAGAGTAATGCACCATGTGTCATATCGTGTAACTTATAATGTGGTTTAACTATATTTCAAGTCTGAATTAAATCTATATAGTAATAACTGAGATAGAGCAAAAGTGCACCACATCTTGAACCTGAAATTCTAAGTAAAAAGAGGGCATATAACTCATAACATACTGGTGCTAGCATTATGGACCTTGTTCATATATGGTGTAGGTGATGATGTGGAACAAACATTTCAATTTTAAATCAAATCCATTTTTTAACAACAGAGATATGGTGAAAAAGTTTGAATCAAATCCTTTCTCTCATAACAGAGACACAGTGAAAATGTATCAAAATTAACCTTAAATTATAAGTAAAAAGGGAGCATAATTTATGAAAAATTGGTGTCAGAGTTATGCACCTTGTGTCATATGATGTGGGTGATGATGTGGAACAAACATTTAAGTTTGAACCAAATCTGTTTAGTAATAACTGAAATAGGGTGAAAGTGCACCAAAACTTTAACCTGAAATTCTATGTAAAACAGGGGGGATAATTCAACAAATTTTTGTGCAAAAGTTATGGCCCTTGTATCATATGATGTGAGTGATGATGACAAAACAACCATTGTCAGTTTGAAACAATCTTTTCTGTAATAACAGAGATATAGTAAAATGCATCAAAATTAACTAAGTAAAAAGGGGGCATAAATCCACATAATTCATATAAAATTGGTGTCAGAGTTATTGACCTTGTGTCATATGATGTGAATGATGATGTGGAACAACCATTTTAAGTTTGAATCAAATCCATTTTAGTAATAACTGAGATACTGCATCAAAACTTTAACCTGAAATTCTAAATAAAAAGGGGGGATAATTCTTGAAATATTGTTGCAAGAGTTATGGCCCTTGTGCCATATGATGTGGGTGATAAGGAGGAATTACTGTTTCAAGTTTGAATCAAATCCATCATGTAATTACAGAGATAAAGAGAAAGTGCATCAAAACTTTAACCAAGCTGCCAACGCTAAAGGATGCCGATGCAGACGCAGGGTTGAGTAGGACAGCTCTTCATACTTTGTATAGTTCAGTTAAAAAAAGGTATAGCGCAAAAGATAAAATTTAGACATGTATGTGTATGTTTACTTGTTGGTGACGAATACCAAGTTTCCTGCTCCTACATACCTTGGCTGCAAGGCCTCCAGTACAAAGTATACACAATGCCACACACTCTGTCTGCCTCTTCTGTACTTTTCTTGTCAGAACACAAAAACTTGGACCAATCCACCAGTCTAACCCTGAAAAAAAAGTGAAAATATTGACTCTAAATATTAGCACTAAGAGACATTGTAAAATTTTTTAGAAACCATGAACCCTTATGAAGGTATTGTGATGCAGTTATCATCACTTATATTCATAGGAGAAAACTCATAAAGGACTTAGGTATTAAAAATTAAAGACAATTTTGTCCCTTTCTTCTCATTATGATCATGTAAAACAGTGAAAAAAAACTGGAAACCAAATCAATGAATAATAATCACATTGGTGTAAACTTGCAGATAATCATTCTGTAGATATACCCTTTCTTAAAACTGTTTTTTTTTCCTTCATTTTTGAACAAATTCAAACACCATATTTAGGAAAAAAGTATAGAGTATATGAAATCATTTTTTTTTTTTGTTGGATTTAATGTCGCACCGACACATGAAATCATTTTATCCTTCCATAACTAAGCTAATTTATGTACATCATGCAACCCCTTCCCCCATCCATCTGCCCTTCCTAACTCCAGAAGTTTACCAGCCATCCCCTACTCAATTGAGCCTGCAAGCCATCCCTAACCCTAATCCAACTAATTGCCAGTACACAAGTCGCGATATTGTGATAATTTTTGCATTGGTCGAATTTTGCCCTATCGCGAAAATATCTCAGAATCAGTTCTGACGTCAAGTTTTTTGGGCTACCCTAACCCAAGGACTGAAGGAGTCCACCTGCCATGATCCCCAACTCCAGGAGTCTAACAGCCTGCCAGCCATCCTCAACTCAAGGAGCCCATCACCTAACCACAACTCCAGGAGCCCACCAGCTATCCACAACTCCAGAAGTCTACCAGCCTTCCGAACTTCAGGGTGGCAAGCTAAAAAAAAAAACACCTATTCACCTGTACATGGTAAATCTAAACGAGTCACAAGCCGTAAAGGCAATCAACTAACCTGACAATTGAGGTCTCCACCAGACACATCTTGGGCACTTAATTATTTATTTCTTGCAACAACGCCCAGAACACCATCTTTCTTTGTCCGTAACGTAAACAGGTACTGTACACACTATAAAATGGCGGCAAAACCCTGTAATATTGTCACGTGATCTATTAGTCCGTGAGATTTCATTGTTATAGTTATAAAATAACATAATTGGCACGGATTAATCCAGATACCCGAGATAATGTCAACATGTATTTTCCATATATGACTTTATACCAGGAAGGTCTAATACGTATCAGTTGTTCCTGCTTTATACGGAATACATTCTGAAACACTAAATTTGCGGTGATAGATATTTTGCTGATGTTCAATGATAGTTCATTTTTAACAGTCTATACTATAGACAACAATTAACAGGAATTACACAAAATAATATGTGGTATTATCTTCGGCGAAAAGGCAAATATAAAATATTCGTAGGAACACTGCTTCTAATCGCTCGTTCTCCATTTAAGTTCAAGATTATATCAGTACTGTTCATGTTACGACCAAGAACTATTATTACAGCAATCTTGTCTTTTTGGCTTTTATTCTCTTAACATTTGCGTGATTTGTAACATATCATTTCTTTAACAACTGTTTCTCTGACAGCGCCACCCAGAAATAGTCGGAAATCGACGGTTAGGTGAAAGATGTAGATGTAGATGTAGGACTGACCACATTAATACTTACGTGAAAAATAAAGTGTATGATATTCCCAAACTTTTTTTCTAAAATAAAATCAAATAGATTGATGTTGTAAATACGGATCTAGCACTATTTTTTTTAATACGGTTGTTTTATTTTCACCCGTCCGATGCTGATGACGTCAGTTTACGTCCAAAACAGAAAAAAAGGTCAAGCTGTCTACAGTTCATTGAACAAAGTATTGTACACATATCGAGGGGTATATGCATAAACCACGTAAATCTGATTTTGAATTTTTTTCAGAATTAAGAAAAAACTATTTAGTTTTTTTTTGCACTGGAATTTGATGATACCACTTAATTGTTGGGTGTGTATAAACGTTTGCTAAATGGTGTAATATTTCCTAGTACGTAGCATTATAGGAAAGGGTGATGAATATCAAACTATGTTTATGCATGCAGGTTTTTATCATTTAATAATTTTCTTTCCGTGCGAAAACCACGTATTTTTTTATACTTCATTTTTCCACAGACACACTGTGGCATTTTAATGGTAAGAGTTTTATGCACAACCAATGTATATCAATTTGCGTTTCTTTTGCAGAAAATATTTTTTCAAAAGTTTAAACATTTAAGTCTGTAAAAACCATGCATATATAGAGACGTTATTATTCCATGTTCACATGTTTTCAAAAAGCGCAATGTCTACTCAAACAAAAAACATGTGACTGGATTTGCTCTGTTGTAGCATAAACCTTTTTGATAGTCAATAGCATATTTTGACTAAAATAATAAGGTTATATCAGAATACTTGTTTTTTCCACCAAACATTTCGAGACAACAGTATATTTTAAAATGTGTATAACAACGTCTTTTACGAACTATTTTACACATTAAATGAAATTATTGTGTAGCAATGATTATAAGTATAACAAAGTTATAACACCACTCTGTTTATGTTATTTGTTAAAATATATGACATATACAGTTGTTGTAGCATATTTTGGTGTCATACTGACAAAGAACATTAGGTCATTTAGTCTTATAGAGTCTTCATATGGCATCAAACCATACTGTTTCAACAAAATCTAATCCTAGATTCCGTGTCATTAAACCAGTTCTCATATACCATCAAACTCAAAAACTATCACAATGTTCCTTGCTTGGAGATTTACATTTCTTAATAGACATAGAATTATTTTGACATCAAATCTTGTGCAACGTTTAGTTCCCTTTTCACTTCATGCTCAAAAGATTGTCATTTATCACTAAATTTCATAGTCTTTTAAAATTATGACTAGATCTTAATAATAATCTTTAGGTTTATGAATCGCTTCTGCAGTCAATACTTTTATATACAATAGTTAAGCAACCATTGATGTTCGGTTAGTTGTCTGATTCATCACCATCAGATTCCTCTACATCTGACTCTGGTAATCTATCCTTCACTGTGGCACTTGATGGTAAGTTTTTGTAATACTCATGATAATCTTTAGGAATTGCTCCATTCTTACACAATGTCATTAAGTCTTTCTTCTTAGCTGCAGAGACAGGGAGTCTCTGTCTGTATTTGTTGGGTACAACCTCGTTGAGTTTGACGTCCCTTGCGATCTTTATAGCTGTAAAATCATCCCTAAGATCGTTCTTGAACAGCATAGTATCGGGCAAGTCTTTCACAAAACGCATGTGTCGAATCTGAATCCATGACACCTGAAAAACAAATGTAAGAACTGTACATTTTTGCAAAATTAAGTTTACTATTATAATAAATATTTAGAAATAACAAACTAAAACTACTGTTTTAACAAATGCGAAGTTATGATTATTGTTTTGTATGCAGTTAAAAATATGAATATTGTAAGTTATGTGTATACCTTTACTCGAGCGTTAGTCTGGACCTTAATTTGGTTCTTCTTTACATCTTTGTAATCAAGAAAATCTGAGTATCTAAGTGGAACTACATGGTATGGATCTCGTCGTCGCGCCATAGTTATAACGGTGTCCCACTGACTCGGAACATATATTTTAATTTTTTTCTTAGCAAACTCGACAGCTGAATGAACACTGTCACATTCATTCTGAGTGTGCCCACTCTCCAGGAATTTGTGATCGATTGTTTTTATGTTTCTATTGTGTGTGACGAAATGAAGGAGTGCTGAGGCCATGATCTGATTTCTATTTTGGCCTGTACATGCATCAGAATATAATATGACATGTTCCACTTGTGTTGGCAATGCGAGCAAATACAGTCGTAAGCAGGTTGCGATTTCACTTGATCCTCGCATGCCGTTTGTTTCTGTCCACAAATAACAAGATCCGTCCCCGTTTTTTAAAGAATATACAGATAAGTTATACACGCATAACTTTCTCATATAGTACATCACACTTACTAATGAGCAAGGTGTGTACAACACTGCCGGTAAATCAAATGCACAAACATGAAGTTTTGGTTGGTGTTTGGACTCTTGTTTGTCTCTGTCCTTTTCTTCTCTGGCTATAGCCTTTCTTTTTTGGTGGAGATTGTAATTGTGTTTCATATTTTCAGTAAGTGTGCCATCACTTTCTGCCATCTCGTACTTTGAGCACACATTGCATTTATCCTTTTTTGGAATATGAAATGAAATATTGAATTCTTCATTGAATATTTTTCTGTACATTTGACTCTTCACAGGTTCATATTTACATTCTGCACACTTTTGTTTGTAAAGGTCATACATTCTTGTAATATTCAGATCAGCACCAAGGTATTCTCTATTTGAATCTTTACGTGTGTAATGTCCCGGAACGCGTGGAAAAGACTTGATGTGTTCTTTTACAAATTCTATTCTTTCATCACTAATTTTATTTGGCGGAGTACTTTTTCCCCTTCTTTCTGTACCACAAAAATGTCCCTCCTCTTTATTATGCAATGCATGATACATAAATGATTCTGAAATGGCCAGTGTTGACAAAAATAAATCTTTACATACTTGTTCTATTTCTTCATTCAGCTCAAAGAAAAATTTGTTTCTCACTTTTTGTTTCTTTGGCACAACTTGTCCATTTTCATCAAGAACCGACTTTGTTGATTTGGTGGATATGTTGGTACACACAAAGTCTTTTTGTCTTTCATAATTTGCCAATGACCAATAAAACTGAAACAATTGATTCCTTCGTTCTTTTGAAAAATTTTCATCACACTTATATTTGCACTCAGTACAGTCAACGTCTTTTACTGTCTTTTCAGGTACAACTTTTCCTGACTCTGAGATATACTGTTTTCCACTTAATCATAGTTTTTTCTTTATATTTCGTTTCCAGTTCTCTGGTGTAGCCTTTCGTTTTCTTACTAAATGCCTTTTCACGGGAGTGTTGTAATTTGCAGGCTTTCTCGGAGTAGTATTTATATTTTTGTTTAATGGTGTAGACTTCCTTGGAGTAGCATTGACATTTTCGTTTAATGGTGTAGACTTTCTTGGAGTACCATTTACATTTTTGTTTAATGGTGTAGCAACCAGCTTGTCAATATTATGTTCATTTGCATTCTCTTCATTTACAGACTGGTTCTGTGTATCAATGTTATTGTCAACCGTACATGCGTCATAGTGTTCTATAAGTCCTGGAATAGAGATATATGCCAGGTTAATGACATCACTTGGTGCTGGTTCTACAAGATTTGGTTGTATCTTAATGATGTGTTGCTCCTCTTTGTTTGTATAAATGATGACACATTTCTTCTCAAAATTTGCTAAAGATAGTGGCAAAAAATCAGCCACTCTGTTTGACCAATATCCATCACGTTTAAGATTTTCTACCTCATTTAGATATTCATTCAGAAAGACTTCGTCATCATCAGGTTTGTGCTTATTGAGTAGAAAGCAGGCATAATCCTCAGATTTTTCCTCAAGATGTTCACATAATAGCTCCCTTAATTCCTCCGCGGTTTTATTTGATCCACTTGATTTTATTGAAGCTTCAAAGAAGCAATCACCATGGCCTGGTACTTTGACCCGTGTTAGAGAACTCTTTGTGAGAAGTTTGTCTATTGTTCTTTCAGCTACCCTGATCCTTGCGTTTTGTATAAGATTTTCCTTTATACTTGCATTTACTGCTGCATACATTTCTGAAATGTCTGATCTTTTATTTCTTTTGTAGATGGAGGCTGTTGTTGATTTCATTCTTTTAATGACTTTATTTTGTTGTTGTGGTTGCATTTTAGGACGCTTACGAGCTTTCTTAAGTGCATTTTCAATTAGATTTTTAGTTTTCTTCTTTCGATTACGGTCTCTTTTTGTTTTTTCCGATGCATCTGACATATATTCGGAATCGGTGGAATTCAGATCTTTGGATGAAGGATGATATGTTTTATCTAACCCACTGTCACTTTCAGAGCTATCCTTTTCATACGACTTTCTTTTTCCAAGTCCAACAAAATGGCTGAGAGGAATATTTTCGCTTTCACTTCCACTATCAACGTTGTCCTTTCTTCCTGTAGTATTTTCATTGTCAATATACCTAAGTTTTTTACGAGTAGGCTTTTTGCGCCAATTTTTTCGTTTGGGTTTAGGTGATTGGCCTCTGCACATGTCATCGTCATTACATTGCTTTCTCGATGCAACATTTATGACATTTTTGTCACAATCAGTATCTTGGGTGGCAATATAGTAACTTATAACTCTTTCCTGATAGTCTGCTTCGTTTTCAATAATCGCGCTATTATCCGTCAGATATTCTGCATTTTCATCGACAGAACACTTATCTTTTGCATTTTGAGTCTTAATATAATAATTTATAATACTTTGATCATAATCTGCTTCAATTTCTATGACCATGCTATAGTCCGTCTGATCTGCAGCGTTTTCTGTGGCGTTTTCAACGAAAATACTGTCTATCAGTCCCTCCGCTATTTCAACTACCTTACTGTCGTCTACCATAGCTGCTGCGTTATCAATAGCCGTTGCCTTTTCATCGACCGTGCTTTTATTTGTTGGATGTACTTCACTGTCAACGGATCTTAAATCAGAAGTTGCAATGTAGTAGTTTATAACATTTTGTTCATACTCTACGTCATTTTCAGCGACCATGCTAATGTCCGTCTGATATATTGCATTATTAACTACTGTATTAGAAATGTTGTCAATGTCCAGTGACTTGAAAAACTCATCTTCACTATCAGATATCATCTAAAACAGAAGAAAGCGCATTCAAAATAGTACAATGATTAATAAATATGATGGCATTGATTAACGATGCAAGAGAAAATCTTTGAAAATTTAAGTAAAACGGTAAATATAATGATCACTCTGTGTATATCATTAGTCATTTTGATTTCATAATAAATTAGTTAGTTTCATATTATTGTTTATTTTAAGATGTTTTACTATAATCCGTAATATACTCCAACTATTCACTTATTAAATTTTATACATAATAAAATAATTAGAATTTTTGGTAGAATTATTGGTATAACAATATGGCAAAACTATATTTGTAGCAACTCATAAATTATAATACATCAATTTAATATTCAAAATATTAAATATGCATACCTTTTTAATTGTTATCCCAGCAATTCTTTTTACAAATCTATGTACATTACACTTGTTATTCTGTAAACTGATATATTAGAAAGTTAGGGAAACATTGTTGAGACATTTCAGATACATTGTTTTATCTTAGAACATGAGTCCTTTGTATCACCATGTTCTCTGATAAAACCAATTAACACTCATTAAATGTGTTTGTGTTCTGAATGGTGTGAACAACAGATGTTCAGTTTGCAAAGCAAAACCACGTATTTTCATTTACTTTATTTATGCAGAAAATATTCTTATGACAACATGAACTGTTTCTATGTGCAAAAGTGGTATATCTTTATTTGAGTTGTTTTTGCATAACTGAAATTAAGACACTTGAAGAAAACATTCTGTGCAAAAAGAGTGTGTCTGTATTTAATAGGTTTATGCAGAATATTCTTATATTATTTTTGAAAAAATATTTAATGCAAAACAATTGTAAATCTAAAGGAGTGTTTGTTGCATAGAACAAATACTTCAATACCGTTGGTAGTTACAACATATATCACTTTACGTGATTTTTGCACAAACATTAATATGTGATATAATTTACGTGGTTTGATCACAAATCAATATCTCAATAACCAATCATGCTATAGCCATGAAATTTTGACACATTATGTATCACTCAAAGTTACACCAATTTTTCGCAAAAAGTCAATTTCACAAAATCCATCATTTACGTGGTTTATGCATATACCCCTCGATATCTTTATTAATGTTCGATCGCAATGAAGTTTTTCTTGATAAGGGTGCTGATTTGATGGAACTGTAAGTAGTGTTTCGAGAATACTGTTTTGTTGGAGTGTAGCTTGATGTTTTTCGTGATAATCTACCGGAATCTCCAGTGTGTCGTATCAAGTCGCGTCTCTCGTAACGGGTTGAGTATAGGAAGGTTGTCACCTCCCTTGAAATGTTTACTGCATTTTGGCATTTTGATTTTTTCATTTTTAACACACATATATCATATAACGCCAATAGGAAGCTATGCAGTTATTTTAGCGGACGTCACCACCTTATGCCCACTCGAGGTCACAGTACCTTTTAATTTTTTTTTTCTTTCCTAGGATCTTACGTCTGTGTAACTGTCTTCCTTTAATTAATAGTCTTGCTTTATTTAGTGTAACTTTGCACACTAACTGCTGTTCATTGGACGCACCTGCTAGTTATCACCAACTACTGGCGATACCGCCAATTCACTAAATATATATGACGGTCGGTTTTGACATGAGTCGCCAACATATACATAGGATTTTACAATACATCAAATATCACTGTTGAAAGACAAACCATTACAGTTCTTCATATCTGCAGTTATTTGGAAGATTTTCGTTAGTAAACGTGACGAAAATTCATTTTCGATTGTCCCAGAAGGTACAAGCACCGAATCATGAATCAACCAACAAAGATGCAAATGGAAATCTGTTGAACCATTGGGCGAAAATGTGAATATTTTGTTAGTAACTGCGTTTTTCTGAAACGCCTGGTGTCGGATATTTTAAAGCTGGATATGTATACCAAAATATTTGGTTTTGGAACTATTTATTTCTTTCTTAAAATTGAAAATACCATCGTTAATGATATTTTTGACGAGACCAAGGGCGTAGCGTGATCAATTTAGATGTTACTTAAGGGAAAGTGTGGGGGAGAGGAATCCCCTCCTCCGGGCGGTGTCCGGGGAGTCTCCCTCGTGGAAATCTTAGAGCAAACAAATAGAAAAGGTGGCTTCTGGTGTCTCTTCTAACCGAAACTATGCTTCTTCAGTTTAGAACAAAATATTCACGAACAGCGGAATGTTAAGAAATGTCTGTATATTAAGTGATGAACGTTACAAATCGAGGTTGGGGAGAGGGATGGGGCTGTCTATTTATTCAGGACGAAATTTGTTATTCACAAATTAAGTAAAATGAGTTTTTTTTCCAAACTTATTTGTTGTATACAAAATTTGCATTCACTAAAGTTATACATTTTATATGAAAAGACAAAACCGTTAACTTTCCTATAAACAACGTTGCAGTAATAATATCAATGATGACCCTTTCCACGATATTGCACGCGTAATCTGACGTCCTTCACCAAAAACATTAACAAAATGGCCTCGTTCCAAAAAAAAATTCAAAATTGGATGCCAAAACTTTCAAAAAGAACATTTTTCTGACGTCAAAGATCACAATTGAATCGGCACGACATGTATTAATTTTCCTGGAGTTAAAAATATTTTAAATAAAACTAGGAACTGTTTTTTTTTTCGGAAGGCGAATTATAGTTGAACGTGGGCAGATCTTTTTGACTGATCTCATGACATTTTACTTTTAATTTTCTGACACTTCTGGAGAGCAAATCAGTTATTTTTATAGCAAGCTGTCGTAAAATGTAAATTTAAGAACTGAATATTATTTTGGTGCGATTATAGGGATATGAACCACATTGAAAGGCTTCTTGTAATCTCCGCGATTCATAAATTTGCAAGAAGTCCCAATGTGGTTTTCATCCGTATATATGCACAGAAAGTAGCATTCAGTTCTTAAATAAAGTACACGTGTTTATACGTGTTACAACGGAATATATGCAAATCATCTTGCAGTAAATACTCTAAACTGCCTAGGAACTGATCAGACTGCTGAGGACAAACTTTGACTTATGCACAATTTTAAACCAAGCAAAATGATGAAGCTGTTTCAACAGGTTCTTATTTCATTCCTCAAGTACATTTACGGTAAATTCTCTTTTAAATATTGCAGCTATAGGAAAATATTTTAAGCATTATATTGATTTCTAGACCAATGTAATTACTAAAAGTTATTGTTTGCCAACTGTTGCATGTTTGCATGTTGCATTTTAACATCACAATCGTTCTTGCCATGAACAATGATTTTCAAAACTTACAATTTCCGCGAAATGTTTCTCTACATCTTGAACATCAAGTAAATAATGATACAGAGACAAAAGTCTTGTGACAGATGTTTAAGCTGAAATATAAAATCTAAATTAACGAAACGGTAATAAAGAAAATAATTCTTACGAAATCATAGTTGATACAGACACAATTGTTTATCCTTCTAAATTTTACTAGTGATGGGCAATTGCCATTGAGAAGATTGATCTTATGGTCAATAGCAGCTATAGTATATATGCATGAACAATGCGGATGAATTAATTTATCAATGAACAAGCAGTTCTTATTCAAACTGTATCCACTCACATTGACCATTTAGATTATATAAGATCTATCAAAACTCGCAACCATCAGACATTGCAAGGCTAAACTTGATGATTGTTTCTATGGACTTTTTTTTTGCCTTTTTTATTTTACATTTTTGGATTTTAAATGTTACTCAACCGAGTAACTGAATATGCCACGCTACGCGTATGGAGACGACAAATTTGGAAATAACGTCACGCACCCGATACGAAATTTGCACGTGAAAACAATTGACGTTCGACGTTCCATTAAGTTAAAACAATTCAGCTTCAGAGATGTTATAATGCCGTTTTGGATAGACGCAACATACAAACATTTCTTCCAAAATACTGTATATAATCTAAAGAGTAAAGACAAAATAGAAAACTTTTAGCGCATGTTAATCATTTGTTTTTAAAAATGATGTAAAGAGACTCTGCCTCTTGCTTTAGAGGTAAAATTCACTTTCAACAGCAATAAATCGTTTATCAAAAAAAAAAAAAAAAATCCCAATCATCAGTTTGTACAAAATTTCAAACAAGAACCTTACTAGAAAAAAAAATAAAGGAATATAAGGAAAAAAATTTGGCCACAGTGGGGCTTGAACCTACGCCCCCTTAAAATTAAGTCAAAAGAAAAAACAAAACGTCAAAAGTCACATGACTATCACGTGAAACAAGATGGAGATTCATCGACTGCAATTTGTTTTGTATTTTGTTGTTTTACTGTTTATGGTCAGCTTTGGAGCTAATACGCCACCAGATTACGTCGAAAAACATTTTGACCAAAAGCTTGATCATTTCAATTTTGTCACATACGCTGACAAAACATTTAAACAACGCTATCTTATTCAAGGTTTGATATGTGTGAATTTCGGATAGATTTTTTTTCCGGATAAACAAAGAAGTATAAAATACACAGAATGGCAACTGGCTGTAATCTCGTGTGAGCTCGTGTCAGAGGGGCATGACTAGATACCAGAAAGGGCCCTTTCCGTGATATTTGATCGGAAAGGGCCTAACATGATCGGAAAGGGCCTGCCATATATTTATTATTGGAATTGATTTAACTATTTCTTCATATATTTCATTATGACATAATAAAAGAAAATAAATTACGAAAAAAAAGTTATCAATTTGTATTTTTTCTATAATTCATTTAAAATTCGAGTATTAATAATTGTTTTATTTTAAATTATTTTCTTTTTCATTTGTTAAATGAAATATGAAGTAATAATTAAATAATTTCCAATAATAAACATGTGACAGGCCCTTTCCGATCATGTTAAGTCCTTTCCGATCAGCGCGGTTTATGTCATGACCCGTATTTTGTCTATAATTCATTTAAAATTCGAGTATTAATAATTGTTTTATTTTAAATTATTTTCTTTTTCATTTGTTAAATGAAACATGAAGTAATAATTAAATAATTTCCAATAATAAACATGTGACAGGCCCTTTCCGATCATGTTAAGTCCTTTCCGATCAGCGCGGTTTATGTCATGACTCGTATTTTATCTATAATTCATTTAAAAATAACAAATTGATAATTTTTTTTCTTTTATTATGTCATAATGAAATATGAAGAAATAATTAAATAAATTCCAGTAATAAACATATGGCAGACCCTTTCCAATCATGTTAAGTCCTTTTTGCGGAAAGGGCCCTTTCCGGTATCTAGTCATAGCGGTGTCAGAGCGTGATTCGGCGTTATCTTACAAAAACAAACATCGGCGAGCATGGAGTTACAATTTGTACCTTTAAAACTACATTTAAAATACATGTTACCTTCTAAAACAAAATTAGTTTAATTTGAAATGGTCTTAAGACACGAAGTACACGGTGTTTTTTGCCATCGAAAGAAGCGTGGTCATACGGTGATAATTATTTTACCGATGAATAATTGCTTTCGCATACAAAATGGCGCGTGGAGAAAGCGCCACTTCCGGTAAACGAGATCTCGTTTTTTTGTCACGGGAGGTTGGCGAGATTTGCTCAATATGCCTTTCAAGTTGCCAATCTATTTATTTTTATAGCTCTTTGGGATAAATAAATAAGCTTTTGTTGTGGGGGATGGTTTTTACTGTTGTATTACTTTCTTTTGTTTTATATAAATGTTCTTTTTATAGTTTGCTTGGAAGCGGTTATTCAATAAGCTTTTACGTCAGAGTAACTGACACGTCAGGATGACACCACCCTTTACTTTGAAAGGGAAAATAAAAACACAAATGCTGAATAAATTTAAAAACCAACCAAATTTTTACTTATCTTTCTAAATTAATATTTTACAAAGCGATCCAAATATACAAGTTAGAAAAATGCCAAAAATACTGATAAAGACGACTAATCAGCTTAGTGAATAAAAAGAATAAAGTTCTAAGTCCTGTCAAAAGTAAATAATACTCTAAATAAATGTTATTATTAAAGTATCTAAATGTATTTTGTGGCTCTGTGCTTAAATGACTCTGTGCCCTAAAATAACAGCAATATAAATCAATTATCAATATTTACTGAAGTATTTAAAGATGAAAATCTAAAATAATTGCTGTTAAAACAATAGAATGTAAGTTACTTAATTAAAGAAAATTACTTACTAATTTATAGAAAAGTTACAATAAATTTAGTAAAACTCTTACGTTAAATAAATAGACAGAAATAAATACAAAATTAATTAATTATTATTAATTACTAAACCCTAAGAGAGTTTTTTAGATGTTGTCTGTCCAAAAGTTCCTTACAGAGTGAAGAAAGGGCTCTGAAATTCTACTGAGGTAAATTCTTCCAGAATGCATTCAACCATGAAGGATGTAAAGTACATTCTGATTGGTCAGCATTTTTCTGATAAGCCATTCAACATTTATCTTACATATCAGCTATGACCTTGGCAATGCTTATGTAACCTCTTTATCTATAATCTAGAAATAGCTCAAAGTTCTTTCATAACTGGTCTTACTAAAAATAGCTGATGGAAATACAAAGTGAAAATATGTAATGATATTAAATGCAGTTTGTAACAATAAAGAAAAACTGAAATTACTGATGACTATGAAATATATAGACAATAGTAAAGTGTCAAATGAATAAACTGAACTGACTGATCTGTCTAGGTAAATCAGCAGTCTTTAATAGACTAGCTGAATGCCTTTAATAGACTAGCTAAAAGTCTATGCTTTCAAATCTTAAAATACCATACTATTTGTAAATACAAACATTTATGATAAAATATTAGACTGATAGATGATATTATGCAATACTGAAACTATGTATTATGTAACATTATGTTGTAAAAATCCAACTTTACAACACTTTTAATAATAGTTCAGACTGACATAATTTAAGTGAAGCTACTTTTGTTCTTATTTTCATTCATTAAGTTATGGCTTAGTGCCCATTTGTTTATTAATATATGTCGAACCACAACATCTGCATACAGATCATGTATGTCATGTGATAATGTAATTATGTGTAATGCTGAGTTTGTAGCATGTCGGGTTCTTTATTTTTTTAATTTCAAGATCAATATTTATTATATTAAAGGAATTTTATCTGATTATTATAAATTAAAAAAGAACAAAAAATATATACAGATAACTCGCCAATAGTGGATCACTATCTACACTTTTAGAATGTAGTGAAGAATGTTTAGACTTTCATGATATCTAAACTTACTAACACTTAGAACTATTGCTCGCATTCATATAAATGTTTGATTTATTTGAATCAATTGAATCGATCTTTTATGTTTAAAGTTATGAAGAAATATTTAAACTTGTCCGATTCCATAATAGGGGATCACTTTTGCCAATAGGTGGTCACCTAGTTTATCATATTTTCTATCCATTTAAAAATAGATTTTTTTCTGACAAAACATGACTGTGGTCTTAGAAAAAAACATTTCAAGGCAGAATATAGTGATAATCAGTATGTTTACATTTCAAACAGGAGATACAAGGTAAAAGAATATAGCGCTAGTTTTCACAGTTATATTAGCACCAACTATATTTTAAACTAAAATCAAAATACTGATGCATAGAATTTGCCAGTTCAAATTATTACAACATCAAATCAAGCCTTGATTTGTATTTTAAAGCAGAAACAGCCTTTTGAATTTTTGAAATGGGTGATTCTCTATTGGAACAATGAATGGCCGCCTCTGCTTGATGGCACTTTTTTTCATCGAAGTCAA
Organism: Mercenaria mercenaria; assembly: GCF_021730395.1. NCBI lineage: Eukaryota > Metazoa > Mollusca > Bivalvia > Venerida > Veneridae > Mercenaria > Mercenaria mercenaria. Next base: position 31,919,768 of record NC_069375.1, on the reverse strand, counting down.
CAAAAATTCAAAATCACATTATTCCTATGAAAGTGTGTGTTTCAATCTTCAAAATGGTGCCAAATTTGTGTGGTTTTATCTAAGAAACTATGAGGTATGCTCAAAAACATCCTACTTTGAAGAGTTCAAGAGTGCTAAAATCCAAGTCAGGAAACATGGTTGCAAGAGTTATCTACTCATGGAACTCAAACTCATTAGATTAGGTTGATCTTTTTTTGTCTAAGAATTGCCAAGTGATAAGTCTATATAACTGGATACTTAAATATTGTATACTCTCCTATGTTTAAGAGAGATTCACATTTTATTTTCAAGTGACCCGCTATTGGCAGTGATCCACTATTGGGGAGTTGACTGTAGATAAAAGGCAACATGGAGAATATGCAAAGGCTATGACATTATCAATTTATTTTTACCTTTCGCTTGTCCATCATTTGTCCATCTGTTTGTCTATTCATAAGTCATATATGATAGATGCTTTTAAAGTACAAAAGAATTTTACATGAAGCCTGGTTTATAGATTGTAGTGTATATTCGGAGAATAGGCAGGTCCTTCAATTTATAGGTTCAGTTGAAAAGAAAAAAGGTTCCTTTGGCAGCAAATGACAATTTTATTATGCCTGTTTTGTTCGAGGATCTTTTTTTTTCGTTGGGCAATAGTCTTGTTTTAAGTTTGCTTTTACTTAATCTTTTAAACATTTAAGGATTATGTTAATCACATTGTCAGATCCTTATGATTTGTTGTACCTGAATTTAGTTTGACACTTGTTGCATTAATTTGTGGTGTCTGTATTTAGACATATTCTTCTTTAGAATCGGGCTTTACTCAATTTTATAAGTTCATTTTTACTTTTTGTGTTGTCAAAGTAACTTTTGAAATGGAGAGACCAGTTAGTATGTTGCCCGCCTGCTTAGCTCAGTAGGGACAGCACAGATCTACAGATCGTGGGGCCGTGAGTTTGATCCCTGGGCGAGGCATATGTTCTCCGTGACGATTTGATAGTAGACATTGTGTCTGAAATCATTCCTCCTCCACCTCTGATTTATGTTCATGTGGGGAAGTTGGCATTAATTTGTTTTTTATGTGTTTAAATTCAAAATGCTGACAGAATGTTTCCATAATCACTAGTTTCTCCTCTCTCAAATGTAAATGATCAATTTGTGGTTCCTTTAAGGCAAAATGAATGGCTATATTTGTTTTGCATTCATATAGGATATGCCTCTTTAATTTCTTTATCAAGTATCAAATTTTGTGAGATGGACACAGTAACACTGAAAGTCATCCTGATAAAATGTTTTGTTCACTAACCTCCAACCTAGAATTTTAGAGTTGGGTAGGTGATTTGTGTGTGGAAGGAAAGGGAGGGTTCTTTTAGCCAATACTTCAATGCTAAATAAAAAAAGGATTCAATGGGATATTTGACATTTTTACCTTAACAGTCTATCACTCTAAGAGGGTGAGTGGAGGATATCAAACAAACAGTTTTCAGTGAGGCTCGGGGAAGGCTTACTTAGTAAAACTGCTGAATAATATAAAAGTATTGTTCTTTTGTATTGTTTTTTTTTGGGACTGTTGCATGAATTTCATGAAAACTGTAATAGGCATTTTTAACACATTTTCTCTCATCTTTGTAGACAAATGGTGGAATCAAGGAAAAGGGCCTATTTTTTTCTACACTGGTAATGAAGGACCTATCACAGCATTCTGGGCTGCTACAGGATTTGTGTTTGACATTGCACCACAGTTTGGAGCTCTTGTCGTGTTTGCTGAACACGTAAGTATTAAATATACTGGTTGTGTTGGAAACATTAATGTAGTACATTGTAGACCAATAATGACCATCTGTATTTCAGTATGATTATATTTGTTTGCTATTTCAGCATTCTGTGGCTGTATATAGAGTTCACTTGAGCACATGGCTTTCCGTTCCAAGCCGGAAATTATTATTATTATTATACCATATTTATATAGCGCTGTTTTCATGCTTTGCACGTTCAGAGGCACTTTACATAGTCGAAATGCCAAAATTATTAAAAGACAAAATTAAAGTTCTGTGTTGACCACTGTTGAAATTATTTAAAAAAAGGAATCTGATAATGTATACTGAACAGCAAAAGAAACTGTCCAGTTTTATAACTGGGGTATTTTTTATTTAAAAAACTTTAATTTAAAAATCACTTGTGTTTTTCATATCACATTACACTTGAAGAACTTCAGTTGTAAAATTAAAAAAAAATCAATCAACCTTGAAGTCAGTAGTCCCACAATAGCCGTTTTGCACAAAATTCACGTGCGCCTGTAATTAACAATTTTCTTTGTGAAATTTTATTGTCATTGGAAATATTGATAATTGGCTAACTCGAAAAACAGCATATTAGAAGTTTAAAAACTATTGTTGGTTGCACCGCACGACTGAATCAAATTTAGCGTGAGGGCCCAATTGGGATGTTACAATGCAACTGACGCGCAGAAGATATAGCCTTTCAAACGGCTATTGTGGGACTACTGACTTCACAGTTGATTGATTTTTAAACATTTATCACGTGAAGATCTTCAAGTGTAATTTTGGTATGAAGAAACAATTCGAATTTGAAAAATAATTTTTTTTTTTCAAAATATACCAGTTATACATCTGGATAGTTTCTTTAAAATTTGCTGTTCAGTATATAAAAATAAAGGCACTACTAATAAAAACTTACTTACATTTCAATATATGTAAAAACAGAAATGTATTTTTCATTTTCTGTATTCGAAAGTTTTGTACTGTCCTATTTAGAAATAGTTTGCATTACAGTAAAGCAATCCAGACATAAAGAACATCTAGAGAACAAATAAATCGCTCAGTTGTCAGAGCACTGGTGCTTGAGTCATAGATGCTCGAGCAAGGGGTGTTGCTCTGTACACTGTTTCCTTGGACCATTTTCTATTTCAGCTCCGCTGCCCTCTCACAAAAATATATTTTTCCCTAATTTTTACAAAAATTACTCTTCAAAATTTTTTTTTTTACATATTCCAGCCAAAACCCTGCCAGCATTCACAAAAAAAAACGAAAAAACTTGTTGTTTGTATTTTGTATGATATATTAAATTAATTTCTGTAAACTTAAACAAATGATAAATATGTAAATTCCAGGGAAAGATAACATTGTGCTAACATTACATTAATGCCAGTTTCTTTTGCCTCTCTTGACAGTTTATTTTGGTATTGGGTACAGATTTATGTCAAATTTTCCAAGATTGAGACAGAGTTCATTCTTTTATTTGCTAGTTATTGTACATAAAAAGTAAATTAATAAAATGATTCTGTGTATAATATATAGAAAATATATGAAATAATGAGTATTCTTCTAGTCATAAAGCGATCTGTTAGATTAATTTAGAGTGTATAATCTGTAATTACCACGATAAGCACAAGAACAGTCCAGAAACTGAAGATCGTCAAAAATACTGTACGTCCCACAAGATGATTGACCTAAAATCAAATGAAACTGCTCACTAAACTGTATGGTACACAACCTGGCGACCTGGATCACTATACCTCCCCCTGACTTTGTTTGGTGTTGGTGTAGCAAAGTGGACATTTACAAAATGCCCCACCCAGTGTTTCAAGTCATTCTTGGCACTGTTGGAACAGTGTAGGTTATCTGATGATACCTCGAGACCTCTCCCCTGCACTGATAGTAGATCCAAGCCAGAAAACTCTTGAGTCCGATGGCCGCTACAATGCATCAACAGTACATGTCTCTCCTCCCTTGAAACAATGTACCTCTAGGTTGCCCACTCCTAGAGCTATCCGTGCAGTATAGTTCAAACCATATCATCTAATCCATTTACTTTTGGCAGACTCACTAATTAATGCAGTTGCTCCAATACTGCTGCCTAACAGTTACCAAAATTCCCTGCTGGTTGAGTTTTAGAATCTCCTCTTGAAATTGGTAATTCCTCCAATAACCTGTACCCTCTTACCGGAATCTTTCGGCTTTGTCTCAGCCATAAAAGCCCTGAGACCTTGTTGCCAGCCCCAACTCCCTGCTTAGCCTGCCTACATGAAAATGGCTATTAAACACCCATCTTGGAGCTACCAGCCGGAACTGCACTGTATGAAGTACAGTTTCTCGGAACATTGCAACAGGCAACTACCAGTCCCTCCTCTGTAGGACAGAGACTTTCAACATCTCCATCTTCCTTTGATTGCTTAGCATCCTCTATACAAAGAGGACTGCTGTCATCATACACATCGCCTAGTCCCCCACCTCCGCGATCTTTATACCATGTTCTCTGCAATTCCAAAATGTAATCTATTTTTTCCAATAACACCATACAGTTCACTTAAGAACAAAGTTAAACCTAGTTACCCGGGTAAATTCATAATTAGTTGAACCGCATAAATCTTTTTCTATATTTGTGTAATATCATGTTTTACACAGCTACAATTCAATTTCGTTTTCACTGGCCTTCAAGTTCATTTTTACTACCAGGTTTAAAGACATGACCCAAGGTATTTGTATCACCCTTGAAAGAGCAAGGTATAAATACGGTATGTGCGTAACACTTTTCAGTGGTTATTTTAGTTTATGATACCAAATCTGCCATAATTGATAATATCACTTCTATTGCGCGTTAAGCTGCAGATCCATTATGGTTCAAAATGTATATGTGCCCGGGGCAATCGTGTTTCCTTGCAAAACGCTATTTTCGATTCATTTTTAACACAAATGTATAATAAGATCTGGTTCTTTCGACTGGCTCAGAGTGCCATTTCGGGTTAATATCCCTAAAGGCGAATACTATTTTGGAGTTAATATTATTAGCAAAATACAAGACTTTACAATGGTCACCCTAATTTGTTCTTAAAGTTTAAAGTCAATCCATGGTACAGAGATGTTGTAAAAAATAGCTATTTTGCTTTTTGTCGCAATGGTTCTTTAGATTGAAAAATTGCATACAAATTATCTTTCTTGTTTTTGAAGCTCAAACACATTAATTATGTTGTCCAAAGCTTGTAAGTTATAAGTTCATGTTATTTGTATTTATACAAACAAATATCACAGCTTAAAAAAACTTATTCATGCACAGTCCCTTCGACTTGATATTGTTTCATGGAAAAAATGGTTTCAGCATGTGCTATTATTCTTCTGGTATTGTTGGTTGAGAATGAAAATAAACGCCGAAGTGTATTACCTTTAAATAGACAATGGTAACCTTTACTGAATGTCTAAACATTTCAGATTATATGGCACGGCTTCGTTTTCATGTAACATCATTTTCTTTAAAATTCTTCCCAATTTTCTTACTGAAATCTGAACAATTTTAGACTTAGTTTTATATTACTTAAAACAAATATCAACGTAAACTGATCAATTTTAGTGTATTTACAAATCAACTTGCTAAGAATTTTTTTTTGTATATGGCCGTAACAAGTAACCTTTTCACCATTATATGTCCAACATAAACATGGTTACCATCATCCCATTTTTATATCATTCCGTAACATTTTCAATATACTACATAAATGAAAGGCAAATCATTTTTTATCAGTGCAAATAAGATATCTAAATATCCTTTTCAGCAAATAATGCTGTTTTTGAAAATAGTGTCAGATAAATGAAAATGCACAGAATTATACTTTACAATAAATGTATATTTTGCGCGATAAACTGAAGTAACGTATTGAGCAATGACGTTAAATTTAATTATAAAGAAACAGGTTTTGAAACGTAGTATTCTTGCGGCAATTAAATCATTATTTCTAGCATTATTAAACATTAAAGATCAGCCAGAGAAGATGCATGCGATTTGTTTTCAGAAAATAGAATTTACCAAACACAATTTAGTTTTGTCGTAAAGTCGTCGTAATCGTCACGTTAGCTTCCGGTGAATGCGCAACTAACAAATATGTACGGTAACCTACCTTTCCATTAAAGAAACAAAATTAAAAAAAAAACCCGGAAACCCATCTGATAACTAGTCAAACCATAAATCTTTCAACATCCTTCATAGTTTGGTTGGTAACATCACTTTACAGAACTTCTTAATCAGTCACTACCATTTGCCTAAGTGTCGTTGAAAGAGTTTGTGATGCCACTTTATTAGCTAACTGTCAAATAGTGACAAGGTGCACTTTTGTAGTCACCTCGTCCACGTACGGTGCTTTGTGATCGCTGCGTGTCGTCGTGCGTCAACAATTTCTTGTCTGCCACTAGGGTAATTTCATTTATGGATTTTATAACAATTTGTCAAATTCACTTGTATACCTAAGGTCAAGGTTCCTTTTTGAACTGGCCAGTCCCAATATGGTTCAGTTAGGCCCCTGAAAAGGCAAAAAGCTGTTTGACCTGTCTGCACATAGCAGCTTATTTATGATTTGATTTTTAACCAACTGGATACACAAACTTGTATCACCATAAGACTTGGTTCCTTTCTTGAAACTGGCCAGATTCCTTTACGGGTTCCAGAGTTATGGCCCCTGAAAGGGCCAGAATTAGCTATTTTGACCTTGTCTGCACAATAGCAGCTTCATTTATGATATGAATTTAATCAAACTTGCACAAAACTTGTGTCACCATAAGATCTTGGTTCCTTTCTTAAACCGGCCAGATCCCTTAATGGGTTTCAGAGTTATGGCCCCTGAAAGGGCCAAAATTAGCTATTTTGACCTTGTCTGCACAATAGCAGCTTCATTTATGATTTGATTTTAACCAAACTTGCATACAACTTGTATCACCATAATATCTTGCTTCCTTTCTTGAACTGGCCAGATTCCATCATGGGTTCCAGAGTTATGGCCCCTTAAAGGTCCAAAATTTGCTATTTGGCTTTTGAAGCCATATAGAGACTTCATTTATGGTTTTATTTGATACAAACTTCCAAAATATCTCCAACAACAATAAATCTTGGATTCCATGACAAAACAGATCCAGTCGTAGGTTCCAGACTTATTTTATATATGATTACCTCCCCTGATTGTAATCAAAATGGATTTATATCAGTAAGTACTTATAGGACTTACTTGAAATTCCATTATTGTTATTAGTTGGACTGAGACAATCAGGGTAGATAACTATGGACTGATTTTATGTCAAATTACCTCCCTTTATTTCAAATTAAAATGGGTATATCTTTGAACTAATGAAGATACCGATCTGAAATTTCATTTATGTCAACAGATTTATTTGGCAGATCCTTCTTTTGTTCACTTACAATATTTTTTTTTTAATTACTTCCCTTTTACGTTACTATAAATAGCTTATTTTTAGTAACTTTTTTTATTATTGGCTGTAGGGAAAAACCGAGACCAGTTTTCTGTGGTACAACATGGATGGTACCTCCAATTTTTAGGTGTATTTTGACATATCTATACATTGTAAGAATTTTTTTTTCTTTTTGGTTAAATTTCTTTCCTTTAGATATTTTTTCTGAGGGCCTTCTTGTCCTCAAGTGCAGTGATAACAGGTGAGTGATATAGGGCCATCATGGCCCTCTTGTTTAACTTTTTCTTTTTCTTAAAGGTGTTGGGTTTGATAGGCTCTTTGTGTTTTTTATCCTCTGTATCACAGTCTGATAAGGTTTGTTTCACAGGCCTATGCATCTTTTTATCAGTGCTAAAATCAAATATTACGTTAAACATCCTTTCTTTCCTCAGTATTCTTGTTTTCCTTCTGAGGTATTTTGTAAAAATGAATTTTTAAAGCTCATCAAATACTTTAGCAAGTAATTTTATATTTTCTTCGATACAATAATAACAGATATTGAAGAAAGTTAAATGTTAAATCTAATAAATAAACAGGGATTTTATAGAAAACAGTAGTATTCTTTGTCACGAGCAATGAAAATCAGGATACATTTTCGAAGCTTTTATACGTATTGTGAAAATCAGTTCACAAAGAAGACTGCAGCTGCCGTATTTGCCAACAGAAAAAAGAATTGAAACCACCAAAGGTTAGTATCAGCTGTTTTCTTAAATAGTTGCAGACTACTGTGAACTCATTTAAATTCGCTGGCATGAAATTTCGCGCAAACATGAAAAAGGACTGTTTCACGTGGGCTTTAATTCGCGCATTTTCAATTTTAGAAATGAAAATTTAGAATTAAAAGATAATAATAGCGCGGTCTTAAATTCGCGCATCAGTCCTAGCGCGAAATACACGAAAACTCGTCCACGTTCACAGTTTTATGCAATTATTGATTTGGGAATAAACATCTAAAATGTTCAGAATTTTTGAAATACAGATACACTACACATTTTCCTATTTTCGTTTAATATTGTCATGTTTTGTAGGGCAGCCATATGTTTAAGGTTAGCGGCAGGTGAATATAATAATACATTGATGTATCAAAATTAGAAATAGGATTGAAGTCAAAAGAAATACTGACACTTTTTAGCTCACCTGTCACACAAAGTGACAAGGTGAGCTTTTGTGATCGCATGGCGTCCGTCGTCTGTGCGTAAACTTTTGCTTGTGACCACTCTAGAGGTCACATTTTTCATGGGATCTTTATGAAAGTTTGTCAGAATGTTCACCTTGATGATATCTAGGTCAAGTTCGAAACTGGGTCACGTGCCGTCAAAAACTAGGTCAGTAGGTCTAAAAATAGAAAAACCTTGTGACCTCTCTAGAGGCTGTATATTTCATGAGATCTTCATGAAAATTTGTCAGAATGTTCAACTTGATGATATCTAGGTCAAATTCGAAACTGGGTCACATGACATCAAAAACTAGGTCAGTAGGTCTAAAAATAGAAAAACCTTGTGACCTTTCTAGAGGCCATATATTTCACAAGATCTTCATGAAAATTGGCCAGAACATTCATCTTGATGATATCTAGGTCAAGATTGAAACTGGATCACGTGTCGTCAAAAACTAGGTCAGTAGATCAAATAATAGAAAAACCTTATGACCTCTCTAGAGGCCATATTTTTCATGAGATCTTCATGAATATTGGTGAGAATGTTCACCTTGATGATATCTAGATCAAGTTCGAAACTGGGTCACATTGGGTCAAAAACTAGGACAGTAGGTCTAAAAATAGAAAAACCTTGTGACTTCTCTAGAGGCCATATTTTTCAATGGATCTTCATGAAAATTGGTCAGAATGTTCACCTTGATGATATCTAGGTCAAGTTCGAAACTGGGTCACTTAGGGTTAAAAACTAGGTCAGTAGATCTAAAAATAGAAAAACCTTGTGACCTCTCTAGAGGCCATATTTTTCATGAGATCTTCATGAATATTGGTCAGAATGTTCACCTTGATGATATCTAGGTCAGGTTCGAAACTGGGTTACGTGCGGTCATAAACTAGGTCAGTAGGTCTAAAAATAGAAAAACCTTGTGACCTCTCTAGAGGCCATATTTTTCAATGGATCTTCATGAAAATTGGTTAGAATGTTTACCTTGATGATTTCTAGGTCAAGTTCGAAACTGGGTCACGTGGGGTCAAAAACTAGGTCAGTAGGTCTAAAAATAGAAAAACCTTGTGACCTCTCTAGAGGCCATATTTCTCAATGTATTTTTATGAAAATTGGTGAGAATGTTCAGCTTGATGATATCTAGGTCAGATTCGTAACTGGGTCATGTGCGGTCAAAAAGTAGGTCAGTATGTCGAAAAATAGAAAAACTTTGTGACCTCTTTAGAGGCCATATTTTTCACGAGATCTTCATGAAAATTGGTGAGAATGTTCAACTTGATGATATCTAGGTCAAGTTTAAAAGTGGGTAACGTGCCTTCAAAAACTAGGTCATTAGGTGAAATAATAGAAAAACCTTGTGACCTCTCTAGAGGTCATATTTTTCAATGAATCTTCACGAAAATTGGTCAGAATTTTTTATCTTGATGATATCTAGGTCACATGTGCTCAAAAACTAGGTCACTATGTCAAATAATAGAAATAACGACGTCATACTCAGTTCAACACTGGGTCATGTGGGGATAGGTGAGTGATTCAGGACCATCATGGTCCTTTTGTTTAGATATTGTCAGATTACAACATTTTATGGAAATAAACAAAGCATACATATCTAATAGGATCTAGCTCCGTGTAAATGCTTGTCGTTCCATAGAATGAAATACAGAATAACGAAAAGTGAAAATTTCTTAAAATGTTGACAGAGGTTTCCGTAAGTCATAATCTTCTTATAAAAATGCTTGATTTTTGTACATGTGTTATAAAAATTAAATTATTATTTTTATAACGAAGAAAGAGAAAATTATACGGGTATAATGTTAATACATTATTATTCATTAAAAACATAGACATAAGATATTGACAAAATTCTTAATATGTGTCAGCCTCAATTTACTACATGGCTGAAGCAGAATATCGTGATTGTTTCACCAAAGGTTCTGCATTTGCTTATATGTTTTTTGTAGATTGTTTTTTCATGTTGCAGGAAATGTCATTGAGGAAGTAGATTTTGGTCCACAGAGAAATATTTCTAGACACAGGTTTGTATACTTGTTTTCCGGAAATCCATATTATAGGCTGTGCTACTACATTTGTCAATTTAGATGTTTGTAATAGGCATATAGGCTGTGCAAAAGTACATGTCTTTTTTCTGTTTGATTCACCTGTTACAATTGTTTTTATGTCCCCATTCAAGGAAGATGGGGTATATTGTTTTGCTCAGTGTTGGTCTGTCCTTCAGTGTGTCTGCCTGTCTGTCTGTCGGTATAAGACCATTAAGTTTCCGATCAATATTTAGAGAACGGTCAATCTTCGTGGGATGATTGCATGTGGCGAGTAGATTATCAATATTCTTTTGAAGTCAGTAAAAGTTTTAAAAATTTGAAGAGAAAAATAAAAAAATGCATTGGCATAAAATTTGCACAAGGTTTATAAATGAAAAATATCATTATTTGCAATACAATAGAAATGATTCAAGACAATGTTTGAAATTCCAAAGGACCCTACGACCATCCTTGGCATCATGCAGAACAAATTAACACCAACACCAGTATATTTATACTGGGATTGGATCCTGCACCCTGCCTCCTTAATAAAATAAAGGTCCCGCAAATGTTAGCTGTTAGATTTTCAAGGAGTGCTTGCTTATTATTGTGCTGGAGGAATTTTAACCATTTCTTTAGTACTTCTGAAAGGTTGGCATTCTGTTTCTGTAAACTCTTTCCTTAAAGCCAACATTCTTAGAATTTCCAGGTTAAAACTTTGTGTTTGTAGTAAGGTTACAGATCTTCTACCTTCTAATAAGGTCATTAATCTTCTTGATTTTTAGCTCACCAGAGCACAAAGTGCTCAAGGTGAGCTATTGTGACCGGTCATTGTACGGTGTTCGTCGGCGTCTGTCGTGTGTCATCAGTAGTCCGTCGTGCTTCGTGCGTCAACATTTGCCTTGTGAACACTCTAGAGGCCACATTTGTGACCCAATCTTTATGAAATTTGGTCAGAATGTTAGTATTGATGATCTCTAGGTTAAATTCGAAACTGGGTCATGTGGGATCAAAAACTAGGTCAGTAGTTTAGATCAAAGGAAAAGTTTGTGAACACTCTAGAGACCACATTTTTGACCCAATCTTTATGAAACTTGGTCAGAATGTAAGTCTTGATGATCTCTAGGTCAAGTTTGAAACTGGGTCATGTGGGGTCAAAAACTAGGTCAGTAGGTCAGATCAAAGGAAAAGTTTGTGAACACCCTAGAGACCACATTTGTGACCTAATCTTTATGAAACTTGGTAAGAATGTTAGTCTTGATGATCTCTAGGTCAAATTTGAAACTGGGTCATGTGGGGTCAAAAACTAGGTCAGTAAATCAGATCAAAGGAATAGCTTGTGATCACTCTAGAGACCACATTTGTATCCCAATCTTTATGAAACTTGATCAGAGTGTTAGTATTGATGATTTCTAGGTCAAATATGAATCTGGGTCATGATGGGTCAAAAACTAGGTCAGAAGGTCAGATTACTGGAAAAGCTTGTGAACACTCTAGAGACCACATTTGTGACCCAGTCTTTATGAAACTTGGTCAGGATGTTAGTCTTGATGATCTCTAGGTCAAGTTCGAAACTGGGTCATGTTGGATTAAAAACTAGGTCACCTGGTCAGATCAAAGGAAAAGTTTGTGAAATCTCTAGAAGCCACAGTTGTGACCCAATATTTATGAAACCTAGTCAGAAAGTTTGGCTTGATGATTTCTAGGTCATATTTGAATCTGGGTCATATAGGGTCAAAAACTAGGTCACCTGGTCAAATCAAAGGAAAAGCTTGTGAACACTTTACAGGCCACATTTGTGACTCAGTCTTTATGAAACTTGGTTAGAATGTTTGTCTTAATCATTTCTAGGTCAAGTTTGAATCTGGGTCATGTGGGGTCAAAAACTAGGTCACTAGGCCAGATCAAAGAAAAATATTTTCAGCACTCTAGAGACCACAATTTAAGTTTTAAATTCAGGAGAATTAGTCAGAAGGTTTTTTGGATAATCTGTAGGTCAAGTTCGAATCTGGGTCATGTGGGGTCAAAAACTTTGTCACCGGTGAAATCAAAGGAAAAGCTTGTGAACACTCTAGAGGCCACAGTTGTAACCAAATCTTTATGAAATTTAGTCAGAATGTTTGTCTTGATGGTCTTTAGGTCAGATTCAACTCTTGGTCATGTGGGGTCAAAAACTAGGTCAGTAGGCCAGATCAACTCTGGTGAGCGATATATAGGGCCATCATGGCCCTCTTGTTATGTTTTACTTTGTTCTTTTGTTCTTTATTTGATGATAAATAATGATTGATAGATATAGTGCCCTTTCATGTAAACTGTTAATGCTTATCATACAAATAAGCAACAAAAAGATCTCGTTTACAAAATAAGTCATCTCTTCCACACTGCAGAAACATTTCAAGCTGATAATTTCATTTCTTGAATAATTAGAAAGTGTCATGTGATTTACAGACACTCTCTGATCTTTCTTTCTGTAAACTATTACTCAGTTTCCTTTAAGGCAATTTAATTATCTTTCTTGATAGGTTTTAAGATGAAAGGTCCGTTTCTGACGAAAACATACTTACAAACATGTAAAAAAGACTTACTGTGTAGTTGAGTTTGTTTATAGTTGGATGCTAGCAAGCCTCATGGGTAGCTGTGTTCTACACTGATAGTGTTATTATAGCTACATGCTATATTGATGATTTAGCGATGCCTGTTTGTTGTTACTGTTGATTATTTAGCAGTATCTGTTTGTTGTAACTATTTATGATTTAGCAGAATGTTTGTTTTAATTATTGATGATTTAGCAGTGTCTGTTTGTTGTAACTATTTATGATTTAGCATTGTCTGTTTGCTGTAACTGTGGCAGATTTAGCAGTGTCTGTTGAAAGCAATATCTATTTCTTGTAACTGTTGATGATTTAGCAGTGTCTGTTGTAACTGTTGATGATTTAGCATTGTCTGTTTGTTGTAACTGTTGATGATTTAGCATTGTCTGTTTGCAGTAACTGTTGATGATTTAGCAGTGTCTGTTGTAACTGTTGATGATTTAGCATTGTCTGTTTGTTGTAACTGTTGATGATTTAGCATTGTCTGTTTGCAGTAACTGTTGATGATTTAGCAGTGTCTGTTGTAACTGTTGATGATTTAGCATTGTCTGTTTGTTGTAACTGTTGATGATTAAACAGAGTCTGTTTGTAGTAACTGTTGACAATTTAGCAGTGTCTGTTTGTAATACTGTAGATGATTCAGCAGTGTCTGTTTGCTGTAACTGTGGCAGATTTAGCAGTGTCTGTTTGTTGAAAGCAATATCTATTTCTTGTAACTGTTGATGATATAGCAGTGTCTGGTGTAACTGTTGATGATTTAGCATTGTCTGTTTGTTGTAATTGTGGCAGATTTAGCAGTGTCTGTTTGTTGTAACTATTGATGATTTGGCAGTTTCTGTTTGTTGTAACTATTGATGATTTAGCATTGTCTGCTTGACATAACCATCTGTTTGACAGAACTGTTGAAATTATTGATACTGTTGATGATTTTGATATATCTGATCATCAATTTACATTATCTGATTCTTTCCATAATCATTTTCTTTTTCTGGCCTTTTCCTGATATGATTGGATTATTTGAAGTGAACTTCTGCATTGATATTACACCATTAATCATCTTGCCTGTCCAAACGTCATCTAATTATTTCCGATCTCATTTAGGGATATTAGAGCTGCTTGCTGTGTTAGTTCAATAGTTTGTCAATCTCCAAAGAGTTTTTCAGCATTATTTCAATTATACAGATGAACATTCAGTTACACAGTTTAGTGGTCACATGTATCTAGCATCTGCTTGCCTTTAGCAGCCAGTTTGCTAACCTCCCATATTGATTTTTTTCTAGTTTCTGTCTGTTGTAAACAGCCAAAAAAAGGGGTTCAATTGAAATATACATTTGGTTGTCTTTAAACGAAGATAATTATACATGACATTTTATTCAGGAGTAGTCCAAGCATTACAGAGTTATGCCCCCTTCAACCTAGATAAAATGTGCATGCTGGTACGTGGGAGTTTGTGGCCTAAGATCTTCCATTGAAATCCCATGAAGGGTAGAGGTGTGTTACATTTTGTTTCAGGGTTGGTCCACATTGATATCATTGCAGAATGAAAGGCCATTGGACTTTTGAGACAAAATATTTTTACTGGTAGTATTGGTAGATCTAGGAAATATTTTGGCTGGAATTTCTTATACAGCTTTATACTGATTCCAATGAAACTTACCAGTAATGCACACGATCACCAATAAACGTGTAGCTTTACATTTTCTTTTAGTTTAATGTTGTCTTTCATCTGACAGAGCAGTATTGCAGGCATATTTACTTCCAGTGATAGCTCTAGTTTGATATGTTTTATTTGAATTGATTTGTTTTGAAGATTGTGCTTTTAATTGATTTGTTTTGAGTTAGTTCAGTTAATTAAGTTGTTGTGCAGATTATTTCATTTAATTGATTGATTGTGAAGGTCGTTTTAAAAGATAGTGCAGTTAATTGGTTTATTTTGAGTGGCCCTCGTGTAATTGATCAGTTGTTAGATTTATTAGTTTGGAAGATTATTCAGTCTGATGTTCTGTTTTAAATCGTATTTACCTGAAAGTTTTTTTAGTGCTTTTGCCAGATATCAACAATCTTTTTGCCCATTTTCGGTTTTTTAGAATCTGTTCAGATCTTAAGAGTTTAAATAGACATGCCTCCAGATCAATATCAAAATCTTATTTTTTCAAAACACAGCAATAGATATTTTAAGGAGAATTCTTTTAATAGATACTGAAATTTGTATGCTAAATTCTATTGTTTTGATAGCATTTTTCATGACTAAAATTTTTGAGAGCTTTCTACATATTTTACTGACAGAAAGAGTGTTTTATAAAATCTTTCAATATATTTGGAGTTTTTTTCTACTGCAATTACTGTATAGTGGACGCAACTTGACCCCGATGGTTGACCTTTGCATTATAATACATAATGAGGTACAACCTATCATTGAAAAGGAGTGTACGTAAAACACGAGCTGCAGGAGAAAGAGGAAATATAAATGTGTGTGAATATGAATACGTGTATTGGAAGGTTTTAACTGATCAAATGTAAGTATATGTACCTTGATACTGCATTGTATACAAACTAATTCCAGCCCGCCCACTTAGCTCAGTAGGTAGAGTGTTGGTCTACGGATCTCGGGGTCGCGAGTTTGATCCTCGGGCGGGGCGTATGTTCTCCGTGACTATTTGATGAACGACATTGTGTCTGATATCATTAGTCCTCCACCTCTGATTCATGTGGGGAAGTTGGCAGTTACTTGCGGAGAACAGGTTGGTACTGGTACAGAATCCAGGAACACTGGTTAGGTTAACTGCCCGCCGTTACATGACTGAAATACTGTTGAAAAACGGCGTTAAACCCAAAACAACCAACCAACCAACAAACTAATTCCATATAAATGTACACGGCTACCCTAAGCACCCTTGATTTCTATCATGAAATAATCGATATGAATAATCAGCCTAAGGTCAACCATCGCGGTCAAGTTGCGACTACTATAACAACTGAAAGACTTGGCTAAATTGCAAGTAAACGTAACATAACTCTGGAGGCATACAACTTCAGCCCTTACCCTGCTAAATTTCTATGATGAACTTGTCCATCTTTCAATTTGGACAGTACCATTAACTGTTAAAAGGGATGCATACCAAAATGATACTGACTGAATGGCGAACAATACAGGTCATGATCAGACTGCATGGTTGTGCAGGCTGATCATAATCCGCACTGGTGGCAAGGGCAGAATCAGTTGTTACCAGCATATTAAGTGTTAAGGTCCCTGAGAACAGAGGAAATTGATTGTTGATATTGGAACAATATTTTCAAATTTGTTGCCTGACACTTTTGTCATGCCCCTTCAAACACAGACATGGACTTAGCCAATCTCATTAATTCTTATATTAGATCTTGGTTTCAGAATTTCTGTAAATGTCAGAATGGAGAGACATCAGCCAGAAGAAATAATATGATGTCTGTATATATAGATTATGACAGTTGCTCTTTGGACTTGTGATTGTAGTTTGAATACTTCCCTAAATTTTATGCTGTGTGCAAAAACAGAATTGTATTATATTAATATTGTTATTGTAAGATCTCCTCAGAGAGTGAAGTTGTTGGAATCTATTAGAACTAGACTGATTGTAATGTATTCTGCCAGTGTGTTTTAAGAAAAGAATAATTTTACTGTGTAAAAGAGCGTTAGCCCTGTTAAACCTTTTGGGAAATAACATTTCAAGTTGAAAAGTTCACTGTTTGTCAGCACATTGAAACTGTTTTCAGAATTGATTTTGTCAGCATTGATCATTAATATACTGATTTTATTGTCAGTGTTGATGATTTAACTGTTGCCAGAGTCATTATTTGCCACTGTACTGCTGACAGAATTAATATTGTCAGAATTGGTCTCTAAACTGCTGCCTGAGTCCCTATTTACCGTTGTAATGTTGACAGAATTGATATTGTCTGAAATGGTCATTAAACTGCTGCCTGAGTCACTTTTTGCCATTTTACTGCTGCCAGAATTGATATTGTCCAAACTGTTCCTTAAACTGTTGCCAGATTCACTGTTTGCCATTTTACTACTATCAGAATTGATATTGTCAGAACTGGTCATTAAACTGTTGCCAGATTCACTGTTTGCCATTTTACTGCTGACAAATTCTATATTGTCAGAACTGGTCATTAAACTGTTGCCAGATTCACCATTTGTCATTTTACTGTTGACAGAATTGATATTGTCAGAACAGGTCATTAAACTGCTGACTGAGTCACTGGTTGCCATTTTACTGCTGACAGAATTTATATTGTCAGAACTGGTCATTAAAGTGCTGTAAGAGTCACTATTTGCCATTGTACAAGTGACAGAATAATATTGTTAGAATTGATTATTAACTTTTTACCAGAGTCACTATTTGCAGTTGTACAAGTGACAGTATTGATATTGTCAGGATTGGCCATTAAACTGCTCCCATAGTCACACATTTGCCATTGTACAGCTGACAGAATTGATATTGCCAGAAGTGGTCATTTAAACTGCTGCCAGAGTCACTTCTTGGCATTGTACTGCTGACAGAATTGATATTGTAAGAAGTGGTCATCAAACTGCTGTCAGAGTCACTATTTGCCATTGTACTGCTGACAGAATTGATATTGTCAGAAGTGGTCATTAAACTGCTGTCAGATCACTATTTACTGTTGTACTGCTGACAGAATTGATATTGTCAGAAGTGGTCATTAAACTGCTTTCAGAGTCACTGTTTGCCATTGTACTGCTGGCAGGATTGATATTGTCAGAAGTGGTCATTTAAACTGCTGTCTGAGTCACTTCTTGCCATTGTACTGCTGGCAGGATTGATATTGTCAGAAGTGGTCATTAAACTACTGCGATAGTCACTATTTTTCGTTGTACTGATGACAGGTTTGATATTGTCAGAAGTGGTCATTTAAATAGCTGCCAGAGTTGTTGTTTGCCATTGTACTGCTGACTGAATTAATATTGTCAGAAGTGGTCATTAAACTGCTGTCAGATCACTATTTACCATTGTACTGCTGACAGAATTGATATTGTCAGAAGTGGTCATTAAACTGCTGTCAGATCACTATTTACTGTTGTACTGCTGACAGAATTGATATTGTCAGAAGTGGTCATTAAACTGCTTTCAGAGTCACTGTTTGCCATTGTACTGCTGGCAGGATTGATATTGTCAGAAGTGGTCATTTAAACTGCTGTCTGAGTCACTTCTTGCCATTGTACTGCTGGCAGGATTGATATTGTCAGAAGTGGTCATTAAACTACTGCGATAGTCACTATTTTTCGTTGTACTGATGACAGGTTTGATATTGTCAGAAGTGGTCATTAAAATAGCTGCCAGAGTCGTTGTTTGCCATTGTACTGCTGACTGAATTAATATTGTCAGAAGTGGTCATTAAACTGCTGCCAGAATTGCTCTTGACCATTATACTTTAACAAAATCAGTCTCTAACTTACTTCCATTTTGTATTAAATAAAGGAAAGGAAAAAGATATTAATCTTTCCTGAAAAAAAAAAAAAACCACAAAAACATAGGTTAAAAAGGTATCTCCCTGTTTTAAAATTCAGTGGCGCTGGGGGTGTTTATTTGGGGGTATACAGTACTAATTCAGCAGACAGAGGTTTTTTTTTTCAATTATAGTAGTCAATTCCTTTAGCATAAAGCTTAATTTAGAATGATCTCAAAATAGTATTAAAACTAATATTTGTTTAGGTAGGTGTGTTGGAAGATTTCTTCTGTCCAGTCTTTTATGAAATGAGCCGTGCCATGACAAAACCAACATAGTGGCTTTGCGACCAGCATGGATCCAGACCAGCCTGCGCATCCGCGCAGTCTGGTCAGGATCCATGCTGTTCGCTAACAGTTTCTCCAATTCCAACAGGCTTTAAAAGCGAACAGCATGGAGCCTGACCAGACTGCGCGGATGCGCAGGCTGGTCTGGATCCATGCTGGTCGCAAACCCACTATGTTGGTTTTGTCATGGCACGGCTCAAATGATATCTCATAATGCTTTATTTGTTTAATTATGAATTTTATTTTATTTTTAGTGTGTCTCATTTAGACTCCTCTATACAAACTCCTTTGATTGTCTGCCTTCTTGTAAGAGGGAACGTCAAACAGTGGGTAGATTTGTTTGTTACAGCAGAAATATTAGTATCAATAAAATTAACAAAGATCATTCATTAATCTGTCATTGCATGTGTCAGTGTTAGAAGTTTTATAATGTTTTGTTGACCAGAAATAAGTATTGAGACACTTGTCAATTCTATAGTTTGGCTGGATTCATATAAGATGGGGCTATCATGATCAAGTGATTGGTACACTGAAATGCACCTTGATATTTCGATTGGGCTATTTGGCATTCCCAGCATGTTTACCGAATTGATGTGCACACAACTAGCTAGACTAAAACAAGTACAGACAAGTCAAATGGTTTATCGCGGCCAGAAATTTGTACAAACCGGACAGAAGTTGCGAAATTGTCACTTGTGCAGGAAAGAAGCATTTACCCCCCTCCCCTGCCCCGGAAATTTTGAAATTTAGCACTTCATTTTTTGCATTCTGGGACAGTTTTATGGACTAACCTGTTAAATTTGGGAAAATGATAAAATCAAGCTTTCTTGAAGGTAAAATTCTTAGTTTCTTTTAGATAAATAATATGAATTATGTCGGGGTTGTATGTAGCAGCAGCGCTAGCCGCATATACTTTACATGCAGTCCTAATGTTGCCTTTTTCAAAAAACATTTTCTTTCCTTCTTGTCTTCTTTCCTTTTTTAAAGATTTTCCAGAGGGGGTCCGGACCCCCGGTCCCCCCCTCTGGATCCGCGCATGGTGACATATCATGCTTTCTGTTTGTGCAGGTAAACTTGTGTTTGGTTAAATTTGAACAGAGCACAATTGTCTGAACAGTGTACAAACTCATTACTGTTTTTTCAGGCAAGGGTGGAAAAAAACTGGTAGACAATGAAAGCAGTAACATTTTTATTAAAAAAAAAATAAACAATGAGACAAACATTTCCAACATCTTTGGATGGTTCAAAAATCTCATGTTAAACATACGATAAAGCCCAAAACGCGTCCAAAGATGTTGGAAATGTTTGTCCCATTGTTTATTTTTTTTTTAATAAAAATGTTACTGCTTTCATTGTCTTCCAGTTTTTTTTCCACCCTTGCCTGAAAAAACAGTAATGAGTTTGTACACTGTTCAGACAATTGTGCTCTGTTGAAAATGTTCCAAATGTAAATCGGGTGAAGTAGGCGCTCTGTGTATAGAGTTAGATTATGCGTCTAGATACTGTACCAGAGATGTCGGTCAATTGTGGGTTATTGCTTAAACTGGGCGAGTCTACTTACTTATTACTTGAGGATGAAAAAAAAGCGTGTTTTTTTAAATGTTGCTCTTAAACAAGGGTGGCGGTTAAACTACTAAAAGTACAACAACAGTTAATTCACAGCAAATCGTACGGTATGTTTTATAATCAGTAGAAGCTAGTCGTATTTACGCTTATGAGACCTGTTTCACCCATAAGTAAAGAATTCACAGGTCCATCATGAAATATTTTCCCCAGCGTGCATATACTTCACCTATTCAATATGATCGCGGCCTCCCTGGCCGCGATCAATGAGTATAGCAAAATCGGTGTAATGGGCAGAATCGGGTTACACAATCAAGCCCACCTTATGTAAATTGTACATGGTTATCTCCAGTGTAATAACATGTTTTTGTTCCACATCAGAGCTAACAACAACTCCTAAATACTTTAGCTAGGATAATCTAATGTAATTTTGTTGAAATTTAGTTTGTTTTTCCCTTTTAGTTTTGGTATGAAATGTCAGCCATTTTAATGATCAATATTGGACAAAATTTCATGGTGATGATGGGTTGTTACGGCAACATATTTTAGACATTGGAATGTCTTTTATAATCATTTTTTACCTATCAGTATCATTTATTGCACCATTACTTAATGTTACTGTTGGAAAACTGAATGCATATGTATGCACGATTAAACTTCATAGAGCAAAAATCCACCTGATTGATCTGTCCTCATAGCTGTATGATGCCATTTGCCTTTCACCTCTTATGTACCATTGGAAAATGACATAAGACCAAAATCAAACACAGTTTAGAAATTACAAGTTCATGCTACTAATGTCACCTCTAGTACTTTTTAAGAAGTTTTAGACTGTTAATATACCATCTCAGTTACAATTAGCTTGTTTGTGCTTTTGCCTTTCAGATGATCATATTTCCCTTCTTGGTGTCTTTGCTTTTCAGGCAATCATAGTTTCCTTGTTAATGTCTTTGCCTTTCAGTTTCATACTTACCTTGTTGGTGTCTTTGCTTTTCAGTTTGTTTTCAATTTCATACTTACCTTGTTGGTGTCTTTGCTTTTCAGTTTCATACTTATCTTGTTTGTATCTTTGCTTTTCAGTTTTATACTTACCTTGTTAATGTCTTTGCCTTTCAGTTTCATACTTACCTTGTTGGTGTCTTTGCTTTTCAGTTTGTTTTCAATTTCATACTTACCTTGTTGGTATCTTTGCTTTTCAATATCATACTTACCTTGTTGGTATCTTTGCTTTTCAGTTTCATACTTATCATGTTGGTATCTTTGCTTTTCAGTTTTATACTTACCTTGTTAATGTCTTTGCCTTTCAGTTTCATACTTACCTTGTTGGTATCTTTGTTTTTCAATTTCATACTTACCTTGTTGGTATCTTTGCTTTTCAGTTTCATACTAACCTTGTTGGTATCTTTGCTTTTCAGTTTCATACTTACCTTGTTGGTATCTTTGCTTTTCAATATCATACTTACCTTGTTGGTATCTTTGCTTTTCAGTTTCATACTTATCATGTTGGTATCTTTGCTTTTCAGTTTTATACTTACCTTGTTAATGTCTTTGCTTTTCAGTTTCATACTTACCTTGTTGGTATCTTTGCTTTTCAATTTCATACTTACCTTGTTGGTATCTTTGCTTTTCAGTTTCATACTTATCATGTTGGTGTCTTTGCTTTTCAGTTTCATACTTACCTTGTTGGTATCTTTGCTTTTCAATTTCATACTTACCTTGTTGGTATCTTTGCTTTTCAGTTTCATACTTATCATGTTGGTGTCTTTGCTTTTCAATTTCATACTTACCTTGTTGGTATCTTTGCTTTTCAGTTTCATACTTATCATGTTGGTATCGTTGCTTTTCAATTTCATACTTACCTTGTTGGTATCTTTGCTTTTCAGTTTCATACTTATCATGTTGGTGTCTTTGCTTTTCAGTTTCATACTTACCTTGTTGGTATCTTTGCTTTTCAATTTCATACTTACCTTGTTGGTATCTTTGCTTTTCAGTTTCATACTTATCATGTTGGTATCTTTGCTTTTCAATTTCATACTT
This sequence comes from Mercenaria mercenaria, assembly GCF_021730395.1. Taxonomy (NCBI): domain Eukaryota; kingdom Metazoa; phylum Mollusca; class Bivalvia; order Venerida; family Veneridae; genus Mercenaria; species Mercenaria mercenaria. Next base: position 31,897,339 of record NC_069375.1, on the reverse strand, counting down.
ATCATGTTGGTATCTTTGCTTTTCAGTTTCATACTTATAATGTTGGTGTCTTTGCTTTTCAGTTTCATACTTACCTTGTTGGTATCTTTGCTTTTCAATTTCATACTTATCATGTTGGTATCTTTGCTTTTCAGTTTCATACTTATCATGTTGGTGTCTTTGCTTTTCAGTTTTATACTTACTTTGTTGATGTCTTTGCCTTTCAGTTGGTTTTTCTGGCTTTCAGAGTCAGGCAATCACAGCTTGTTGGTGTTTTTGGCTTTCATACTATCATAGTTAACTTGTTGGCATTCTTTTGTAACAGATCTATCCTAACAGTAGGCTTAATGTTTGATACCATTTCCTTATTTTATAAAACAAACTGTAACCTGATGCAAATAGCAAATTTCTCCTCTTATCCAGCCGACCAGTTAACCTATATACAAATTTTAAGGAATGTTATTATTGTAGGAAGTTAGTTACAGTATGACTGACAATACTAACAGTAATTATCACTGAAGGTGTAATTATCACTGAAGGTGATATACAAGTATTGCAATTCTGGCAGCATTATAACAACTGATGTATTAGACTAATAGTTAGACTACTATATATCTTTAATGACCAATTTAGAAGTCACGAACAATGAGTGATATGTGATCTTTTAGCTACCTGTGAAGTATATAGCCTAAATATAAACTAATTAGTAGGTAACTTTACAATAACGATGATGTTGCTATAACAACTACAGCTGTTATTTGAGTGGGCATCAGTACTTATTTTAATATATTATTACATGGCCTTTTATATAAATCGCTGATACATAGATTGTGCTATTGACCAGCCTATAGTTTAACACTAGATTTTGCTGGGCTAAAGAAATATATCAAAAAAATACTTCTGATGTCATGATTGTGATAAAACACTTAATGGGGTTCCGTTACTAAAATTATTAAGTCATTCTGATTTGTTAAAAAGGATGCCACATGGGATAGGACTAGTTTTTCCCCAATGGCTATATAAAACTTTTTTAAAAAATTCCCAGATTCAGAGAAGTTCTTCTCTTCTGAATCTGCAGGACTATTTTTAAAATAATTTGGCAGAAATATTATCATGGGTCACTGTCATGGCTCTCTTGTTTGAGTTTGGTTCTTTATAAGTTCCTTGCTTGAACTGAAGTGTTTGTTTAATGAATTCTTCATCACAGCAAAAAGGGCTTAACAAAGCTGAAAATCAGCAATGGTAAGACAAGATATTAAGAGCTGATTTATGAATTTGACTATTCGAAGAAAAGTCCGAGCTATTCTACTCACCCTGGTGCTGACATTGGCATCAGCTTCACACCTTGGTCAAAGTTTTGAATGCAAGTACATAATTGTAGGTATCATTTAAAGGCATTTAGCTTTGAAACTTATTTTTTTCTTTTTCTTGGTCAATTACCAACTTCACTTGGTCAAGTTCCATAACTCTGACAGGTATTTTGGCCAAATTATGCACCCTTTTAACTCGTGCAGATAATTATTGGATTGAAACTTCACATGATTGTGTCTTCGGGGTTTTAAAACTAGGTGATTCAAGTCCCATAACTCTGACATGCATTTTGGCCAAATTATGCCCCTTTAAGACTTAGAAAATCCTGGTTAAAGTTTTTCATGCAAGTACATATAGCTATTATTTAAAGGCATATAGCTTTGAAACTCTGACATGTATTTTGGGCAAATTATGCCCCCTTTTGGACTTAAAAAAAATTCTGGTTAAACTTTATTAGTTACTGTCTAAAAATGTAATGCAAATATTGAATTGAAATTTCATATGTCTCGCCAGGTTTATAAAACTAGGTCATAGCATCAAGTCTCATAACTCTGACATGTATTTTGCAAAATTATATCCCTTTTTCAACTTTCCCTTTTTCAACTTAAAAAGTTCTGGTTAAAGTTTTGCATGCAAGTTTCTATCTCCAAAACTTTAATGTAATTCAACATTTTAGGGTAATATTCCTGCTTCTGGGACAACAGTTCGAATAGTCCAGCATTGGCTGTCTTACGGACAGCTCTTGTTTTTTTGAAAGAGTATTAATATTCAGGGTATAGAAATCATAATTGCCCTGTTTTATTGTTACAGCAGCTCTTCTTTCATAAGTTATTCTAGTTGTGCAATATTTTAGGAAGCAAATAGGAGATGAAACAATGGAAATCCCTGTGGAGATTTGCTGTAATGAAATTCTGATTTGAGATGATTTATTTTTACTTTGTAGGATTTTGTTTCTTGTGAACAGTCTTACATTCCTGTCTCAAGATATTGTTGATATTTTGATGGTTATCTTAACCTTTGCCTTGCTAAATTTCTGAAATGAACTGGTCCATCTTTCAGTTTGGACAGTATTAGCTGATAAAAGGGGTGCATACCAAAAAGAACTGACTGAATAGGGAACAGTGCTGGTCATTATCAGACTGCACAGACATGCAGGCTGATCATGATATTAGCACTGGTCGCAGAGGCAGTCGGGTCCAGCATGATGAAGTGTTAACATTGATGAATCTACAGACAGTGAATTTTACAGGAAAAGCAAATGAAAACTTTCCTAAAGTGATAACAAAAAGCAAAAGTTACTTAATATGCAACTTATTTCCAAATTTCCATATTCTAGCATATGTATATGAAAATGCAAAAGTTGTGTTTGCTTCTTTACATAACCATTTAGTAATTGAATTTGGCTTTCCTGAATGAATTAGTGATTTGTCCTTTTCAAAATATCATTATGCTATATAACTTCCCATATCTAATGTATCAAAAAACCTGAAATTTGCCAAAAATATAGGTCTGTCATTTTGAATGTCTTTGATCACAAGTGTATTAAATGATAATCTTCTGTGATTTTGTTGTCTGCTTTGACAATATGAAGATATAATGCCTGTAAGACATCATGGTGAATATCTTTCTATCTGTCCTTTACAAATGATGCAGCCCTGTAGACAGAATTATTTATGACTTTTCATCTTAATTCTTATCATGCTGGACAGGATTGATTCTGCCTTTACGAACAGCGTAGATTGCACATCTGTGCAGTCTGATCATGATCTGCACTGTTTGCTACTCAGTCAGTAACTTTTTGGTACGCATCCCTTTTAACAGTTAATGGTACTGTCCAAATTGGAAGATGGACAAGTTCATTATAGAAAAGAAAGGAAATTTTGATTGATGAGAATAATGCATTCTGTGTGGGTGGTTTAATCCTCTTAATACTCTGTTGGCATTAGCATATATTCTCTACTTCATAGCTTCTGAAATGTCTGTAGATAATGAAGTTGATATGGTATGAATATCTTTGGAGTAAATTAATTTGTCCTAATTTCTGTAGCTTTGCTAATGATATTAGGTCTTGAATCAAAAAGGTTGCAGTGTCCACTGGGAAATTTCATAGGAATAGTGAAGCAAGGGATATATGTCTGTAATGTCATTATTGGGCAATTAATGTCTGCAAAGTTTGTGCCTTTGCTTGCTTTCATTAGTGGATTTTGAATAATTGATGAATGGTTTGCAGCTGTCCAGTTTTGTCATGTTTGTGGTGGACTGTAAGTTGTCTGACAATTGCTTCCAGCAGCCATTTGGTTTCCTGCTTGTGGTGGACTGTAAGTTGTCTGACAATCGCTTCCAGCAGCCATTTGGTTTCCTGCTTGTGGTGGACTGTAAGTTGTCTGACAATCGCTTCCAGCAGCCATTTTGTTTCCTGCTTGTGGTGGACTGTAAGTGTTGTTTAGCAATGGTGTGGGGCAGGCGTGTCATTTCTGGTTTGCAGTGAACTATCAGTTTTAGACAGTGGCTTAAAATTGCTTTAGTCTTATGGTTTCTGGTTTGTGGTGGACTGTAAATTATATGACAGTTGCTTGCAGCACTCAATTTATTTTCTGTTTATGGTGAAGTGTAAGTTGTATGACAATGGCTTGCAGCAGTCCTATGGTTTCCTATATTGTTTTTTTCTTTTCTTTTTTTGTTGGGCTTAAGGTCACACTGACCCAATTGTAGGTCATATGGTTTGATGGTGGAGGAAGACCCCAGGTGCCTGCTCATGACGAAATAATGCACGGAGGGTCACCTGGGGACTTCCTCCACCACAGACCTTCTGTAAGCCAGCTGGATAGCTCCTATTTGTGTCAGACTGTTAAGTTGTATGACAATGGCTTGGGACAGTCCTATTGTTTCATATGTGTGGCAGACTGTAGGCTGTAGGACAGTGGCATGGAGCACTCCTGTTATTTCCTGTTTGTGGTCAGAGCTAAAAATAGAAAAAATTCTTCAAATGATATCTTCCTAAACTGCTAGTCCCATTTTGAAATAATTTCATATAAGTAGTCCTTCTATTCAAATGATTTGAATTCATAAAAAAAAATGGCCAGCAGAGGGTGTGGTCAAATTTCCCTATATTTAGTGGAAACATTTTCTTGTATCAAACAACTTGCCTGATTTTAAAAGAATTTCACACAAATGGTCCTTGTGTGACCTTCTAGCAAGATTGTTCAAATTATTCCGATTTGTCAAAAAAAAAACAAAAAAAAAACCTTGACACCAGAGGGCATGATCACTTTTCCCTATATGTATTGAGTGGAAAGTTAAAAAAAAATCTGATATTAAAATAATTTCACACAAATGGTCCTTGTATGAATGACTTTGATTCATCAAAAACAGCATGGCCATCATGGGGCGTGGTCACTTTTCCCTTTAATGAGAATTATTGAGCGGAAACTTTGAAAATCTTCTTGTCAGAAACAGCAGACCAAATTAAAAAATAATTTACACAGTTCCTTTGGTGACCATTTTTAAAGATATTGTCCAATCTATTTTGATTTGTCAGAAAACATGGCCACACTTTTCCTTATAATTATTTTTTTATTATGTATATAATGAAACTTAAAAGATCTCATTGTCAGAAACTGCGGGCCCAATTTTGAAATAATTTCACACAATTGTTTCTTTGTTGACCCCTTATGAATACAATTTATGCCATTTCTTCAAAAGTTGCCAGGGGATGTGTCACTTTCCCCTACATGTATGTAGTGGAAACTATAAAAATCTTCTTGCTCAGTATTGTCTCTTAGTATCCTCAATATTGTCTCTTAGTATCCTATGTCATTATTCCTTCAACCCCTTACACCCCCACAAACGCACACAGACATCAGTCTCCGTCTTTCCACATCGTAATTTATTAAACAAGTTGAATAAATAATAATGTCTCCTACCACACAGTGGTGTGGGAGACATTGATTTATTCCAGTCTGTGTGTGTGTGTGTGTGTGTGTGTGTCACAAAGCTTGTCCGCACTCTAAGTCGAACATTTCTCATCCGATCTTCACCAAACTTGAACAAAATTTGTTTGACCATAAGACCTCAACCAAGTTGGATAACTAGTTAAATCAGTCAAGACTCTTCGGAATTATGGCCCTTGAACATAAGTGCCAACAACCACTGGTGCAGCATTGTAGACGGTTACTCCCATTCGCTACCGCCGAACAGCATTGTACACCGACACAGCATTGTAGACCGGTTACTCGACCCAACATGTGAATACCAATAGGCCACAAACAGTATACAAAGACAGACTTGCTATTCAGATGATTAGGCAGTTGTGGGAGACATGCGCTTTTCTCAAAAGCACCTCTAGTTATTTTATTCAACTCAGCATATAAGATCCGCTGTTAGCTTTATGTAGATGTTTATTAATTGAATCAGGTTGAATTTTCTTTGACTGTTTCTAAAGATGACAAAGTCACCTAGAACGTCTGTAGTTTATACAGTGTAATGGAATCGTGCCATATAAAGCTGTCTCCACAGTGTGGAGAATAAATTACTTTCCTGCAATTTCTGTGAACTGTGCGAGAAACAATGGTCCAAACACAGACATTTAATTGAAGAAAGCTTTTTGCTGGCTCAAACATTGACATGAGAATGACATGAAAATTACGTTCTGCACTATAAGAAACATATAACATACTGTAAAAAGGTGAAACTAGGCAATCTCTTTGCCTTATTTGGTAATATCCCTGGAGACTCTAAAAGGAGACTTAATTTTACAGTTACTGTATAAGGTCAAACTATATTGTTCATAGTCTCTGAAAGGCGAAGCTGGCACTATATTTTATGTCAGATATTTGCTCTGTTCACATTCTTGGAAAGACAAAGCTGGCACTATATTCTGTGTCAGATATTTACTCTGTTCACATTCTCTGAAAGACAAAGCTGGCACTATATTTTGTGTCTGATATTTGCTCTGTTCACATTCTCTGAAAGACAAAGCTGGCACTGTATTCTGTGTCAGATATTTACTCTGTACACATTCTCGGAAAGGCAAAGCTGGCACTATATTCTGTGTTAGATATTTGCTCTGTTCACATTCTCTGAAAGGCAAAGCTGGCACTATATTCTTTGTCAGATATTTACTCTGTTCACATTCTTGGAAAGGTGAAGCTGGCACTATATTCTTTGTCAGATATTTACTCTGTTCACATTCTCGGAAAGGTGAAGCTGGCACTATATTCTGTGTTAGATATTTGCTCTGTTCACATTCTCAGAAAGACAAAGTTGGCACTATATTCTGTGTTAGATATTTGCTCTGTTTGCAGTCTCAGAAAGGCAGAGCTGGCACTATATTTTGTGTCAGATATTTGCTCTGTTCACAGTCTCGGAAAGGCAGAGATGGCACTATATTTTGTGTCAGATATTTGCTCTGTTTGCAGTCTCAGAAAGGCAGAGCTGGCACTATATTTTGTGTCAGATATTTGCTCTGTTCACAGTCTCGGAAAAGCAGAGCTGGCACTATCTTGTGTCAGATATTTGCTCTGTTCGCAGTCTTGGAAAGACAAAGCTGGCACTATATTTTGTGTCGGATATTTGCTCTGTTCGCATTCTCTGAAAGGCAAAGCTGGCACTGTATTCTGTATCTGATATTTGCTCTGTTCACAGTCTCGGAAAGGCAAAGCTGGCACTATATTTTGTGTCAGATATTTGCTCTGTTCACAGTCTCAGAAAGACAAAGCTGGCTGTATATTTTGTGTCAGATATTTGCTCTGTTTGCATTGTCTGAAAGGCAAAGTTGGCACTATATTCTGTGTCAGATATTTGCTCTGTTTGCATTGTCTGAAAGGCAAAGTTGGCACTATATTCTGTGTCAGATATTTGCTCTGTTCACAGTCTCAGAAAGACAAAGCTGGCACTATATTTTGTGTCAGATATTTGCTCTGTTTGCATTGTCTGAAAGGCAAAGTTGGCACTATATTCTGTGTCAGATATTTGCTCTGTTCACAGTCTCAGAAAGACAAAGCTGGCACTATATTTTGTGTCAGATATTTGCTCTGTTTGCATTGTCTGAAAGGCAAAGTTGGCACTATATTCTGTGTCAGATATTTGCTCTGTTTGCATTGTCTGAAAGGCAAAGTTGGCACTATATTCTGTGTCAGATATTTGCTCTGTTTGCATTGTCTGAAAGGCAAAGCTGGCACTATATTTTGTGTCAGATATTTGCTCTGTTTGCATTGTCTGAAAGGCAAAGTTGGCACTATATTCTGTGTCAGATATTTGCTCTGTTTGCATTGTCTGAAAGGCAAAGTTTGCACTATATTCTGTGTCAGATATTTGCTCTGTTCACAGTCTCAGAAAGACAAAGCTGGCACTATATTTTGTGTCAGATATTTGCTCTGTTTGCATTGTCTGAAAGGCAAAGTTGGCACTATATTCTGTGTCAGATATTTGCTCTGTTCACAGTCTCAGAAAGACAAAGCTGGCACTATATTTTGTGTCAGATATTTGCTCTGTTTGCATTGTCTGAAAGGCAAAGTTGGCACTATATTCTGTGTCAGATATTTGCTCTGTTTGCATTGTCTGAAAGGCAAAGTTGGCACTATATTCTGTGTCAGATATTTGCTCTGTTTGCATTGTCTGAAAGGCAAAGTTGGCACTATATTCTGTGTTAGATATTTGCTCTGTTTGCATTGTCTGAAAGGCAAAGTTGGCACTATATTCTGTGTCAGATATTTGCTCTGTTTGCATTGTCTGAAAGGCAAAGTTGGCACTATATTCTGTGTTAGATATTTGCTCTGTTCACAGTGTCTGAAAGATATATTCTGTGTCAGATATTAGTTGCATTCATCATATATGAAGATGAAGTTTGCACTATATTCTGTGTCAGATATTTGTTGCATTCACCATGTATTAAAGACGAAACTTGGCCGGGATATTCCTTTAGTGGTCCTCAACCAAAGTTGTTCAAACGGTTCCGCTGGGTTGCACATAGGGGCAGCCAGAGCTAAAAGTAGACAAAATCTTCAAATGACATCTTCTCCTAAATAGCTGGTCTGACTTTGAAATAATTTCACTCAAATGGTCCTTAAATAACCTTCTACCAAATTGTTCAAATTATTCTGATTTGTCAAAAAACACGGCCACCAGCAGCCTGGTCACATTTCCCTATATGTATATAGTGGAAAGTTTGAAAATCTGCTTATGTGAAACTGCTGGCCCGATTTTAAAATGATTTTACGTAAATGGTTTATGACCTTCTACCAAGATTGTTCAAATTATATCAATTCATTGTAAAACATGGTCGCCAGAGGTCGTGGTCACTTTCCTTATATGTATATAGTGGAAACTTTGAAAATCTTCTGATGTGAAACTGCTGGTCCGATTTTAAAATTAATTTACACAAATGGTCTTTGTGTGACCAAGATTATTCAAATTATATTGATTCATCAGAGGGTGTTGTCACATTTTCCCTGTATGCATGTATATGTTGGAAACTTTAAAAATGTTCTCTTCAGAAACAGCAGACCCAATTTTAAAAGAATTTTGCAGCATTGTTTCTTGGATCAGTTTGGCATGTGATATCTAGCATTATTGTTCAAATTATTGCCCTTGGTTCAAAAATGGCCATGCCCATATGTGTGATATGTATAATATATAGGCTTATATAAAAGAATTAAACTTTGAATATCTTCTTCTTTGAATGCATAATAACTAGAGCCTTGACATTCACATAAACCTAACTCTGTACCTGTACCTTTACATTTACAAACACACTTGAAGCTTTTTACTTAGGTGAGCGCTTTATGGTCAATGACCATCTTGTTCATTATAAGTTATAATTTGTAGCATGTGTTCTACAAACCCTTTGCATTTATATTGGAAATCACTTTTAATAATATGTGTCTTAAACATTGTTACAGATTGAAAGTAGTTCACAACAGTGACATAATCAGGAAATGCATCATCCCAGTACAGTGAACATTCAGCAGCAGACATTGCCAGTATCATTATTGATGAAAGATTGCACTGGTAAGATTTAAACTGTATCTTATTTTCATGTTGTATTCAGCAGATGTTTGTATCTGTACCTAAATCTCTGATATTTGATGGAGTTATTGGTCTTAGAAATAACAAGAGCTGTCGGAGGACAGCAACGCTCAACTATTCAACAGCCTTGTCAATTGAATGAATACAAAAGTCGAAAAATGGGCATAATTTTGTAAAAAAAAATGGAAAGTGTGTGATGTTTCAATCCTTTCCCATAAGTGGATACTGAAATATCAGCTTACATACAAAAACTTAACCAAAAACTGCAAAGTCGAAAAAGGGGCATAATTTTGAACAAATGCAAAGTAGAGTTATGGGACCTACACAGTGCATGTCAGATAATGACATTGAACAAGTGTGTGAAGTTTCAGTCCATTCCCATTAGTGGATACTGAGATACCAGTTTACATACAAAAATTAACCAAAAAACTGCTAAGTCAGAAAAAGGGGCATAATTTTGAAAAAATGCAAAGTAGAGTTAACGGACCTACACAGTGCATGTCAGATCATGACAGTGAACAAGTGTGTGAAGTTTCAATCCATTCCCATCAGTGGGTACTGAGATACCAGATACAAAACCTTAACCAAGAATTTCTAAGTCAAAAAAGGGACATAATTTTGTAAAAGAGCAAAACAGAGTTATGGAACCTGTGCAATGTAGGTCAGTTTATCACAGTGAATAAGTGTGTGAAGTTTCAATCCATTCCCACAGGCGGTTACTGAGATACCAGCTTACATACAAAACCTTAACCAAGAATTTCTAAGTCGAAAAAGGGGCATAGTTTTGTAAAAAAGCAAAACAGAGTTATGGAACCTGTGCAGTGTAGGTCAGTTTATCACAGTGAATAAGTGTGTGAAGTTTCAATCCATTTCCACAAGTGGTTACTGAGATACCAGCTAACATACAAAACCTTAACCAAATCGGGACGCGGACGCCAATGCCGATGGTATATTTCAGTGTTTACACATTTACACCATCATTTCTTCTCCCTTCATATTTGCGCAGAATGGGTACACCTATTACATTTTATTGGCCAGACTGGATTAGTAACTACAGCATTCTATGCTCTTTATTATGCCCCCCTTTGAAAAAGGAGGGGTATATTGTTTTGCAGATGTCGGTCGGTCGGTCGGTCGGAATGTAGACCTATCCGTTTCCGGATGATAACTCAAGAACGCTTGGGCCTAGGATCATGAAAGATGATAGGGAGGTTGGTCATCACCAGTAGATGACCCCTATTGATTTTGAGGTCAGTATGTCAAAGGTCAAGGTCACAGTAACCCTGAATAGTAAAATGGTTTCCAGAAGATAACTCAAGAACACTTGGGCCTAGGATCATGAAAGTTGATAGGGAGGTTGGTAATGACCAGCAGATGACCCTATTGATTTTGAGGTCAGTATGTTAAAGGTCAAGGTCACAGTGACCCTGAACAGTAAAACGGTTTCCGGATGATAACTCAAGAACACTTGGGCCTAGGATCATGAAAGTTGATAGGGAGGTTGGTAATAACCAGCAGATGAACCCTATTGATTTTGAGGTCAGTATGTTAAAGGTCAAGGTCACAGTGACCCTGAACAGTAAAACAGTTTCCGGATGATAACTCAAGAACGCTTAGGCCTAGGGTCACGAAAATTGATAGGGAGGTTGGTCATGACCAGCAGGTGACCCCTAATGATTTTGAGGTCAGTATGTCAAAGGTCAAGGTCACAGTGACCAGGAACAGTAAAATGGTTTCCAGGCAATAACTCGAGAACGCTTGGGTCTAGTGTCAGGAAAATTGATAGTTAGGTTGGCCATGACCAGCAGATGACCCCTATTGATTTTGAGGTCATTAGGTCAAAGGTCAAGGTCACATTGGCCAGGAACAGTTAAATGGTTTCTGATCTTCTTGTCCAAAACCATAGGGCCTAGGGCTTTGATATTTGGTTTGTATCAAAATCTAGTGGTCCTCTGCCAAGATTGTTCAGATTATTTCCCTGGGGTCAAATATGGCCCCACCCCTAGGGTCACATGGTTTATATAGACTTATATAGGAAAAAAACTTTGAAAAACCTCTTGTACAAAACCACAGGGCCTAGGGCTTTGATATTTTGTATATGACATCATCTAGTGATCCTCTACTAAGATGATTCAAATTATTCCCCTAGGGTCAAATATGGTTCCGCCCTGGGGGTCACATGGTTTACATATACTTATATAGGGAAAAACTTTGAAAATCTTTTTGTCCAAACCGCAAAGTCTATGGCTTTGGTATTTTGTAATGTAGCATCATTTAGTGGTTCTCTGCCAAGTTTGTTCAAGTTATCCCTCTCCGGTCAAATATGGCCCTGCCTCAGAGGTCAAATGGTTCATATAGACTTATATAGGGAAAAACTTAGAATCTTCATGTCTATAACTTACATCATTCAAATTTGGACCACATGGACCACATGTATAGTTTTGAGTGGCAAGATGAACCTTGACATGAGTTGACCTTGATCTTGGCCTAGTGACCTACTTTCACATTTTTGTACCTACAGCCTTCAAATTTGGACCACATGCATAGGTTTGTGTACTGAAAAAAACTTTGACCTTGTTATTGACCTAGTGACCTACTTCCACATTTTTGAAGGTACAGGTTTTAAATTTGGACCACATGCATAGTTTTTTGTTCCAAAATGAAGTTTGACCTTGATTTTGACCTAGTGACCTAGTTTCACATTTCTCAAGCTACAGCCTTCAAATTTGAACCACAAGCGTACTTTTGTGTACTGAAATGAACTTTGATCTTGAAATTGACTAAGTGACCTACTTTCACATTTCTGAAGGTACAGACTTCAAATTTGGACCACTTGCATAGTTTTGTGTTCTGAAATAAAATTTGACCTTGATTTTGACCTAGTGACCTACTTTCACATTTCTCAAGCTACAGCCTTCAAATTTGAACCACATGCATAGTTTTGTGTACCAAAATGAACTTTGATCTTAAGATTGACCTAGTGACCTACTTTCACATTTTAGAAGGTACAGGCTTCAAATTTGGACTGCATGCATATTTTTGTGTTCTGAATTGAAATTTTACATTGATTTTTATCTATTAGCTACTTTCACATTTCTCAAGCTACAGCCTCCAAATTTGAAGCATATGCATAGTTCTATTTACCGAAATGAACTTTACCTTGAAATTGATCTAGTGACCTGCTTTCACATTTCTCAAGTCACAGCTTTCAAATTTGGACCACATACACATTGTTTTGTACCTAAATGAAATTTGACATCGATTTTGACCTTGAGCTAGTCTTGAAATTTGGAACATTCAAAATGGCTCAGTGGCTGGCGCCAGATCAATCTGAATCCTGTTAGGTTATAGGTTAAGGTCAAGGTCAGATTAACAGAATGGAGTACTTTTGTTTACAGTGAGCATATAATTCTGTTCCTTGTGCAATTACTAAATGTAACAAGGGGGGCATTTCGTGTTCGACGAGCTCTTGTTTATTCAGTATGTTTACATTTGAGCACCTTCATTTTTAGCTCGACTATTCAAAGAATAGGTAGAGCTATTGAACTCACTCTTGCATCCACGTCTGCGTCTGCATCGGCGTCCCAATTTGCTTAATAAGTTTTTATATGAAAGCTGGTATCTCAGCAACCACTTATGGGAATGCATTGAAACTTCACACACTTAATGTTTACTGAGATAAACTGACTTACATTGCACATAGTCAATAACTCTATTTTGCTTTTTTACAAAATTAAGCCCCTTTTTTGACTTAGCTGTTTTTGTTAAGTTTTTGTATGTAAGCTGGTAAATTGTCTGTACCCACTAATGGGAATGGATTGAAACTTCACACAATTGTCCATTGTCATGAACTGATATGCATGGTACAGTTTCCATAACCCTGTTTTGCAATTTTACAAAATGATTCCCCTTTTCTGATATTTTTATTCATTCAACTTACAAGGCTGTTGAATAAATGAACGTTGCTTTCCTCCGATAGCTCTTGTTTAACCAGTCCTTAACATATTATACAGAATGTTTATTTGTATCCATGCCTAAATGTCTGATTCAGCAAGTATTTGTATCCATGCCTAAATGTCTGATTCAGCAATTATTTGTAATTATGCCTAAATGTCTGATTCAGCAAGTATTTGTATCCCTGCCTAAATGTCTGATTCAGCAAGTATTTGTATCCCTGCCTAAATGTCTGATTCAGCAAGTATTTATATCCCTGCCTAAATGTCTTATTCCTCAATTATTTGTAATTATGCCTAAATGTCTGATTCAGCAAGTATTTGTATCCCTGCCTAAATGTCTTATTCCTCAATTATTTGTTATTATGCCCAAATGTCTGATTCAGTAGTTTCTTGAATCCATGACTTGACAGATTCAGCAGATATATATATTTATGACTAGAACTTCATTTGCATCCAGCACCTCATTTATGACACACATAAATCATGGGGGGAATTTTGGTAGATATGTGAAAACAATTTATTTCTGGTTAAAAGTTAACAAAATTAAGAAATACATAAAATATTTCAAGATCTAATAGAATTTCATCATTCTCAGTGAGATATGATGCCAGTACTGTAAAATCATTTAATTTCATGGGCATGAAAATTGGTGGTTTTGGTTAGAACTGCAATTTTGCGGGGATATGAATTCGTGGATTTAAACATTTGAACATAAAATGAATGGGAATTTTACTTGTTTGTTGGGATTAAATTTCGTGGATTGGCTCAACCACGAAATCCACAAAAATTAGTCCCCCACCAATATTAATGATTTCACAGTATTTCAAATGGTATATACACAGCTGTTGATGGATTTTTTCCCTGCATTATTTTTCTGATTACTTTTTTGGGCTGAAATGATTGGATTGGATTGGATGAATATGATATTACATCATCAATCATCTTGCTAGTTCAAACATAACAAATTATTTCCAATCTCATAAGGGATGTTGATGTAACTTGTAACATAGGTACAGTCAAACTTTGTTCGCTTGAATTTCACAAGACAAGCAAACTTTGTTGGAAAAGTTATTGGTAATTTGAGCAATCGAAAAATCTTTATTATGTAGATATTTTGCTGAGATCTGACATTGAGTTTGAACAAAAGTAGGTGTACAAATTATCTATATTATATGTCCTAATAGGATCTAGATATTTGTTTTCCTCTTTCATACCTCATATTTGTTGTGAATCTATAACTTGGGTTGTTGTATAGTTTGTTGATTCGTTATGTAGTTCATTTATTAAAGCAAGTATAAATTTATAAGTCAGTTTATTTAGCTTAACATTTTTTAAAGGTGATTGTGTGGTGCATAGAGTTGTTAGTTCACTGTGAAATCAGTAATATCGGTGAGGGACTAGTTTTTGTAAACTTTGTGGCCGTTTCAATCCATGAAAACAAATCCTAACCAACAAGTAAAAGTCCTATTCATTTTACCAGCAGAATTTTTAAAATGGACTGGTCCATCATTCAGTTTCCATTTTATTATTATACCCCCACCAAACATGTTTGAGGGGGTATATAGGAGTCAGTTTTGTCGCGTTTGTCGCTTCCCGTCACGTCCCGTCCCGTCCCGTCCCGTCGCGTCCCGAAATCTATTATCTCAGTTATTACCACATGGATTTGATTCAAACTTAAAATACATGTTCCACCTTATCACCCACATCATGTGACACAAGGTGCATAACTCTTGACACCAAGTTTTCATGAATTATGTCCCCTTTTACTTAGAATTTAAGGTTAATTTTGTTGTATTTTCACTATATCTCAGTTATTACTAAATGGATTTGATTCAAACTTAAAATAGATGTTCCACCTCATCACCCACATCATGTGACATAAGGTGCATAACTCTGACACAATTTTTTTTATGAATTATGCCCCTTTTTACTTAGAATTTAAGGTTGATTTTGATGTATTTTCACTTTATCTCAGTTACTACTGAATGGATTTGATTCAAACTTAAAATAGATGTTCCACCTCATCACCCACATCATGTGCCCACATCATGTGACACAAGGTGCATAACTCTGACACCAAGCTTTCATGAATTGTGTCCCCTTTTACTTAGAATTTAAGGCTAATTTTGTTGTATTTTCACTATATCTCAGTTATTACTAAATGGATTTGATTCAAACTTAAAATAGTTGTTCCACCTCATCACCCAGATGAGGTGACATAAGGTGCTTAACTCTGAAATAAATTTTTTACGAATTATGTCCCCTTTTACTTTAAATTTAAGGTTGATTTTGATGTATTTTCACTATATCTCAATTATTACAAAATGGATTTGATTCAAACTTAAAATAGATGTTCCACCTCATCACCCACATCATGTGACACAAGGTGCATAACTCTGACACCAATTTTTCATGAATTATGCCCCTTTTTACTTAGAATTTAAGGTTAATTTTGATTTATTTTCACTATATCTCAATTACTACTGAATGGATTTGATTCAGACTTAAAATAGATGTTCCACCTCATCACCCACATCATGTGACACAAGGTGCATAACTCTGACACTATTTTTCTTGAATTGTGTCCCCTTTTACCTAGAATTTAATGTTAATTTTGATGTATTTTCACTATATCTCATTCTGATTGGCTTAGAGCCAAAGGGAAGTAACCTTTTTTTAACCTTTGTACTGAGTTTCTTCCCCTTAAATTCCAGGAATTAGTCTATTTTTAGAAATCCTATTTTTAGATTTTCAATCTTTTTTATTATAAGTCCTATGTAAAAAGTAAAAACATTTTTCCGTGGTAACATGGGTCGGTAAGACACTTCTTTGTATTCACTTTTAGTGTATCTCTAATATTAGAGATTTAATATATTTACTAGTATTACTATACTAGTATTATACTAGTATTACTTATATGTGGAAGCCCAGGATGAGTACTCCAAAGTATTTTTAAGATTCCTTATGGTTGCCATTCTTCTGTGACAAGACCGTATGGTGGGGGTATGAGTCACTCCTGTGACAGTTCTAGTTTTGAAGGGTTGGTTCACTGAAAATTTACTGACTGAATAGGGAAAAGAGCAGACTTTGATCAGCATATTGAGACGTGCAGGCTGATCTTGGTCTGCACTGGTCGGAAAGGCAGAATCACTTGCTGCCAGCAGGCTAAAAGGTTAAAAGGTGAAATCCACAAATTCATATTCCCAATAAATAGTCTTTTTGATGAAAACCCACTAATTGACTGATTTCAAAATGTATCTGTAAAATACTTTTGATCAATTATTAACAAATTCTTCCACAGTTTCTGTCTTTCAACTCCTACACACTTTAGAGGAAACTGACTGTTGATATTGGAACAATATTTTCAAATTGTTGCCTGACATTTTTGTAATGCTTCTTCAACCACAGACGCAAACTTGGCCAATCTCATTAATTCTTATATTAGATCTTGTTTGTAGAATTCCTGTAAATGTCAGAATGGAGAAACATCAGCCAGAAAAACTAATATGATGTCTCCATAAATGGTGATTTTTGCTTGCGAAGGAACAATTTCTAATGTTCATGATAATGTTACAAGAATTTTTTTTTTTGATTAGTTCCATGCACTTTGCAGAATGAAATTTGGATTGTAAATATTGTTTTTACTTTCTTGTCTTTTTCTTGGTTAAGTTACAATAGAACAAAAAAGGTCACTATTTTTCCTTACAACATACTTGTTTTTATTCCCGGCATTAAGTTACAGTGGAACCAGAAACTTCAGCATTTTTCCATACACTGACGCCTGTCAGTTTCATATTGGGTGCGTGATGTAATTTAATGTGTGTTGTTGCATTAATTCTTTTATTGAGTTCTACTCTGTCAGTCTAATTCAAGCTACTGAACAAATTCATAATATGAGCCATGCCATAGGAAAACCAACATAGTGGCTTTGCGACCAGCATGGATCCAGACCAGCCTGCGCATCCGCGCAGTCTGGTCAGGATCCATGCTGTTCGCTAACAGTTTCTCTAATTACAATAGGCTTTGAAAGCGAACAGCATGGATCCTGACCAGACTGAGCGGATGCGCAGGCTGGTCTGGATCCATGCTGGTCGCAAACCCACTATGTTGGTTTTCTCATGGCGCGGCTCATATTTACATTACATTTTTATATGTGTAGATATTATCTTTTCATCGGGAAATATGCACTCATTTTTTAGGGGAAGAATACTGCGCTTCTAAAGTCATGCAATATCTTTGCTGCAGAACTTGTGCATTATTTCCCTATTCAAAGCTAATAATCTAATTCAACTTGAAATGATATTTTGTGCACATGTTTTCGGGCTGGACAGGACTCGAAAATGTCTTGGGAGATAGTATGAATTTTGAGGTAAGCGAGTTCAAGTTCAAGATACAGAGTTTCAACTGTATTACCAGATAGAGTTTCTTAGGTTTACCATGCTGGACACGCCTGGTTCTGCCTTTGTGACCAGTGTAGATCATGATCAGCCTGCACATCCATGCAGTCTGATCATGATCTGCACTGTTCGCTATTCAGCCAGTACCTTTTTGGTAAGCACCCCTTTTAACAGTTAATGGTACTGTCCAAATTGGAAGATGGACAAGTTCATTATAGTAATTTAGCATGGTAAGGGTTAATTGCTTGTCAGCATATTACAGCTGCTGACAGAATAATGTAGTTAATGTTCAGCATTATATAGCTGACAGAATTGATACTTTCAATATTGACAGTTTTACTGTTTACAGACTGATATGATTTTGTCAGTGTTAATCATTACACTGGTGATAGAATTTAGACAGAATTGATATTTTCAATATTGACAGTTTTTTTATTTACAGACTGATATGATTTTGTCAATGTTAACCATTACACTGGTGATAGAATTTAGACAGAATTGATATTTTCAATATTGACAGTTTTACTGTTTACAGACATGATTTTGTCAATAATAACCATTACACTGGTGATAGAATTTAGACAGAATTGATATTTTCAATATTGACTGTTCTCCTGACAGTTATTGTTGACAACTATACTTCTCGCTCACTATGTTTGGCCTCCATGGCTGAGTAGTTGAGATACTTAACTTGAAATCACTTGACCTTCAGCGATGTGGGTTTGGGCATACAATTGTTCATTTGAGGAAGCAATTCAGCTGGCTTATGGAAGATCAGTGGTTTCGCGCAGTTGTCAACCCATTATGAAATAATCTCTGAAGGGGCATCAGAGGTCTTTTTCCACCATCGAAAGCTGTAAAGCCGCCATATGATCTGTAATTATGTTGGCATAAGATTGAAAAAAATAATATTCATTATACTGCTGACAGAGGCGTTGTTGACTATTACACTGCTGAAAAATGTCAATGTTAATGTTTATACTAGCATTTTGAAGGTAATCTGAACCTGTAAGAGGTTATTTAGAAATTATTTCTGAGAATTCTGCCAATGGTTACAATTTTAAATATATTGTTTTACTATGTACTCTTAGAGAAGAGACTACGGACAGTGATAGTTTCCTTGGTTACGTGTCTGCATGACGTACAAAAGAATTAAAATGTAAATGATGAGGCTGTTGTTGGGAATGAATTGACATTAAGGAATCATATTCGTTTAAAGTGGTTTTATCTTTCATTATATTCACTTGTTGATTGGAACTGATATCCTGTCATATGGAATTTTATTGATCATTTAGTACTTTTAAAATGATGCAAATAAATAACAAAATGTCATTTGTACTTATTAAATGTCTCCTGAATATAATTGCTGCAAGAAATTTGTCATTTATATAATAGCTGTCTGACAAAAGCTTTGGTGGACTTTTTTTTATTTCCCAGACCATTTATGTTCTCTTTGAGATGGAAGAAGCAGTAGAGCTTGATCATTGGTAAAGATATACTGTATATGTTGAAATGTTTGCGGCATGGAAATATTCGCGATTTTCACGAATTCAAGAAATTCGTGAAAATATTAGCAAGCCCAAGTTTCCACATTCATCAAGACACATTTTGGGTCAAGTAAAGATAACCAAAGTTTGCATTGGCACTTCAGTTATCAACAGTATGCAAATATTCCTGTTTGCAAAACTTTTGGAATTGGCAGTTCACAAACTTTTTGACCAGCGAAGATGTCTACTTTTAAAGTAGTGTTTAAAGACAGTGTTATAATCATTATGGTGACATCAAACATCTGATTGGCTGATTCTGAAGTGGACCTATGAGGAGAATGCAATCAGATATGATTTTATCACCTTTGTAATGAAATTTTCTGCTACTGTTGCTAACTGTCACAATATTGGCTTCTCGAAGCTTTCCAAGTGATACTGTCTCCCATTACACTGCAATTGGCAATGCTAACAGCTTATTGTGACTGAAGGTGATATATAAGTCTCACAGTTCTGCCATCTTGTTAACGGTTGATTTATTAGTCTAGTCCCTAGTTGGACTAATAATGTATCTTTAATGACCAACTTAATAAGCCACTAGAAGTGTTTGATGGGTACAACCATTAGTTACCTGTGACAGCATTATTGGAAAGGTAGTGTAAACTTAGTTAGTAGATCCATGAACCTTGCAATGTTGGATATTGCTTATTACAGTTATATACTGTCAGTCAATTGACTTTAATAGTAAAAAAGTTTTGAAACATGAGTATAAGGCATATTTTCATTTCAAACCAGAGGCAAAGACTTTTGCAATATTTGTATACTATAAAATTAGCCACTTCCTATTCAACGGGAAAACCCGATCGTGTAGGGTAATTTGGGTAAACAAGTGCACTTTCTAAATGTTTGGAAAACGTGATTGCTCTTGGCCAGCATCATGTTCATGAAACTTAGGTAATGGAGGAAAATCTTTCAAAATTAATTAAATTTACATAGTAATTTTTCAGTTGCGTCATTGTAGCAACAGAATAATAATTTAAAATGTAATCTTGAGTTCCTGAGTTAAAGATAATTTTGATCTTATATGTTTTATAATGGTTTCAATAACAATTGACACATTTCACCTGTATAATATCATTCTTAATAATGGTGTCAGGGTAATAAACGTAATGTCATTTGATCCCGGCATCTAGGAGTAAAGGCAATTTTGTTCCATTTTCAGCAACCAATAGCTCTTAACTTAAAGACACTAGGTCTTATTGGATATCCACAAATTTTTCATTTACAGCCACTAGTTCTTACCTACATCCACTTGTATCTGTTTGACTTCTGTTTGTTCTTGAATGACAGCCACAAGATTTTAAATGAAAGTCTCAGGTTTCTGACATCACAAGCTCTTGACTGACAGATACAAATTCTTGACTAAGAATCTCAAGTTGTTGACTGACAGTCATTTTTTAGCTCACCTGAGCACGAAGTGCTCAAAGGTGAGCTTTTGTAATCACCCTGTGTCCGTCATCAGTCGTCCGTCCGTCGTCGTCGTCAACAATTTGACTGTTAACATCCTAGAGGTCACATTTTTTGCCCAAACTTAATGAAACTTGGTCAGAATGTTACTCTCAATAAAATCTTGGACGAGTTTGATATTGGGTCATCTTGGGTCAAAAACTAAGTCACCAGGTCAAATCAAAGGAAAAGCTTGTTAACACTGTAGAGGTCACAGTTTTGGCCCAATCTTAATGAAACTTGGTCAGAATGTTACCCTCAATAAAATCTTGGACAAATTAGATATCGGGTCATCTGGGGTCAAAAACTAGGTCACCAGGTCAAATCAAAGGAAAAGCTTGTTAACACTGTAGAGGTCACATTTTGGCCCAAACTTAATGAACTTGGTCAGAATGTTCTCTAATAAAATCTTGGACAAAGTTGATATCTGGGTCATCTGGGTCAAAAACTAAGTCACCAGGTCAAATCAAAGGAAAAGCTTGTTAACACTTAGAGGTCACAATTTTGGCCCAAATCTTAATGAACTTGGTCAGAATGTTCCTCAATAAAATCTTGGACGAGTTTGATATCTGGGTCATTGGGTCAAAAACTAGTCACCAGGTCAAATCAAAGGAAAAGCTTGTTAACATGTAGAGGCCACATTTATGACCCAATCTTAAGAACTTGGTCAGAATGTTACTAAATTTGTGACAAATTAGAATCGGTCATCTGGGGTCAAAAACTAGTTCACCAGGTCAAATCAAAGGAAAAGCTAGTTAACACTGTAGAGGCCACATTTATGACCATATCTTAATGAAACTTCGTCAAAATGTTGATTTTGATGATCTATAGGTCAGATTCAAATCTGGGTCAGGTGGGGTCAAAAACTAGGTCAAATCAAAGGAAAAGCTTGTTAACACTCTACAGACCACATTTATGACTATTTCTTCATGAAACTTAGTCAGAATGTTTATCTTGATGATCTTTAGGTCAGGTTAAAACCTTGGTCATGTAGGATTAAAACCTAGGTCACCTGGTAAAATCAAAGGAGAAGCTAGTTAACACTTTACAGACCACTTTAATGACCAAATCTTAATGAAACATGGTCAGAATATAAAATCTTGATGATCTTTAGGTCAGTAGGTCAGGTGAGAGATACAGGGCCTTCTTTACCCTCTTGTTTTACAGTCAGAAGTTCTTGACAGCTACAAGTTCTTAATTGACATCCACATTTAGATCTTCACTGACAGTCTCGAGTTATTGACTGACATTTTCTTTTCTTAAATGACCAACTCAAGGTCTTTACTGACAGGGCTTGGCAAAGAAAATGGCACTTTTTGTGCAGAAAGATATACATGTTCCATAATTATGCTGTTTCTTGCAAGAAGTGGCCATATTTAGATGATTTCATGAATTCTCTCTATGGTCCAAAAAAGTTGGAAGCTGATATTCACAGATTTCACATTGAATATTTTCTTGAATATGTTACACCAGTACAGTCAAACTTGCTTGAGAGAACATGTCTACTTAGAGACCTTTTACAACAAGAGAACACTTTTTCAGTTCCTCTTTGTGTTTTTAAAGAATAAATTAATGTTGTATTAAGAGACCATTGTGTTTAGAGACCACATTTTGCCCTTCCTTTGAGTTGTCTCTTAATAGTTTTTGATAAAGTCAAATATCCCTGTTTCACCAGGAGAAACAATCCCCATAACTCTGCAAGTTATACAGTATCTTATTTGCATGCCATTTGATATTAACTTTTCATTAGGATCTCCTGGTTTAACAAAATTAATATGCTTTCCTACACTTAGAGTAAGTGAAATTTTTTTTATCATTATTATCTAATGATATCACTTCTTCTGTCAGAAAGTTGCAGTGTCTGTTGGGAAATGTGAAACTAATAGGTAGGCAAAATATGTACTTGTACCTAATTAATGTTGTTATTGTTTTCCTCCCAGAGGACTGTAGGTCTGCAATGTTTTTTTTTTTTTTTTTTTGTTTTTTTTTTGCTTCCATTAGTAAGGTGTGTATAATTGATGAAGAGCTTGATATTCCCATCTGCACATACAGCCATAATCAACATGCAATCAAACAAACACTTTCTTACAGTGACATTTTATAAAGTTAAGGAATTTTATGTCCATAGACAGAAAACATGTCATGATGATACAACGGCAAACAATAACGTAAGAGTTCCCATTGTTTTTCTATCATCAGCATTGAAATATCATGTTTTTCATGAAAGAGGATTTATAAAGGTGTTTGATTTTTATGCCGTTTTATGTTTATAGACTACAAAGATGTAGCTTGTTATACATCATTTACTGCGCGAGAGTCGTCTTACAACTTGGGGGTGTAAGATGACGTTTTCTTTAGTACCAGTAAAAATCCAGAAATATTTCTGTTCCTTTAGGGCTGAGCTCCAGTTATCTTTGAACACGATTTTTAAGTTCTATTACTGAATTGTCTTATTCAGCAATTATTTGCATATAATTCTTACATGTCTGCCACACTGGGATTGTATTTACATAAAGCTGCATTTGATTGTCTGAATCTTGCAAATGTCATTCATTAGTCATCACAGCAACACAAGTCCAATCACATTCATATCTAAAACACAATTTTATTGCTAAATAAATTTCAAAGCAGGGTGTTTTTCCCCTATAAAGTTACTTCTGGTAAATGGAGGTAATCCCAAAGCCCCAATTCTAAGTTAAAAATTAACAAATGATTGTTGTTTTTGTTGCTATTTCACAATAGTTTTGCAACTTTGTAAGTGTTCCAAATGAGAATTTCAAAGAGAAGCAATGATATTTTACAACATACATGTACACAAGTGTTTTTAGCTCTTTAGAGCATAATATGTTCAAGGTTAGCTATTGTGGTCATTCACTGTCTGTCTGTTGTCCATCTGTTGGCATCAGTATTTTCTTTAGAAAACATCTCCTCTGAAATTACTTGTTTGGAAGTTGATGAAACAATGCCCAGGATCCTTAGGTGGTCATCTTCCAAAACTATGCCCTAGTAATGGTTCCAATGGTTTCACTTGGTTTTTCACAGTGGCCACCAGCACTAAAATGGAAAAAAAAACTCTTAAAACAACATAATATTTTGATTTTTGAATTTTTTTACAGAAATATTTCTGGGTGACCATCTACAAAAGACTGTTCAAATTATTCTGATTCATCAAAGAACCTGACCGCCAAGGGGCTATGTGGTCACTTCTCCAAATATATATTTTTCTTTCTTTTAAACCAGCTGATGGACATTCACCTAACTTGGTCTGTAGCTTTTTTAATGGTCCTATTTCAAGACTGTCATTGGCCACACCTAGTCTGTTTTAAGGGTTCACCATAGCCGTTGGCAGTTGTCAAAAAAATAAATTGTCATTGTCATTGTCATAGCTAAAAATAAATGACTTCTTCCCAGATCTTCCATAAACAAAATTGTTGCATTTTATGAAACAGTGTGTCATAACATGTATGTAAGGTCAAAAGATCATGGTCAGGATGAGCACCCTTAGGCCCTTGCTTGAATTTACATCTATTAGCAAATGAATTTTTGAAACAAAAAATAAAAATGATTGTGTACTTCAAACTTTTATATTAATAGATAAGAAGCACGAATTATGACTGCTTTGCGTCCAGATTTATCAACCTTGCTTAATGCTATCATTAATGATTCATTATAAATCACAGAAGAAAATATAGATATGATTGTTGCTAAGTATATTTCTAGAAAGTCATGAAACATTAATTTCCAGGGATTTTATAGCTTATGTCACAACTTGATACAGGAACTTCCCCAGGAAAATCTAATGTAATATTGTATTTTCTCCTTAATGTCATAATCACTTACCGGCATGTTTATCAAGAAAATAAGAAATATTTTCATTGTAATCAACAGTGTTTTTACCAGAGGGTAAATTGTTTTGTTCAGTTTCAGGAGGTTTGTTGTTAAACCATTAATTTGGGTTTCCATTCAATAACTGGAGAATTTTTGGTTCTGTGAGGGCATAGCTTCTTCGGATGATTTCATGTGGAAAGTAGAAAACCCTTTTTGTTTTGAGGGTCAGTTCAAGCTGACGGTGATCTGGAGACTGAAGATGTGTTTTGATCAATAACTGGAGAACCCTGATTGCCTGTGGTCTGGGCCAAAGTTTATCAGTGTTTTAAGTCTGAAACGACAAAAGTACTTTTTGCTCTAGATTTGTAAATCATGCTTCAATATGGCATGTACAATAAAGTTTCAGCAGTATTACTAAGGAAGTTACTGCAATTGGAATTTTTAGAGGTTTTAAGCCTAAGTCTAAATATCTAAATTTTGGAGCAAATTGAATAAACTTTACAATTTTAGCAGACGACATTTCCAGCAGACGACAATTTATCTAGCATGCTAAAGGTTAACCTTTAGCCTGCTTCGTTTCTATAATGGACTGGTCCATCATTCAATTTGGGTATAAGTACCATTTATCATTTGAAGGGGTGATTACTGAAAGTTTACTGACTGAATAGCAAACAGTGCAGACCATGATCAGACTGCATGGATGTGCAGGCTGATCTTGGTCTGCACTGGTCGCAAAGGCAGAATCGCTTGCTGCCAGCAGGTTAAAGGTTAAAACTATGATGAATATGGACCCAGGAGATGGCCCATAGCTTTCAAGGGTCAGTTGTTCTGATTGGCAGCAAACATCACAAAGGGGAATGTTTTGCTAGACAGTTGTCTTGTTCATTTTACTTATTTCTATGTTTTCATTCTAGCACCTTTATTGCTTCACCAGTCCTAATGTTTGACCTTCAGATCTCTGCCAAGTTTTCTTATGCATTATAAAATAGTAAAGCTTACAAAAGAATTATACATCGTGTCTGAAATCATTGACGTCCTCCACCTCCTACTTGTACCTAATTAATGTTGTTATTGTTTTCCTCCCAGAGGACTGTAGGTCTGCAATGTTTTTTTTTTTTTTTTTTGTTTTTTTTTGCTTCCATTAGTAAGGTGTGTATAATTGATGAAGAGCTTGTATTTCCATCTGCACATACAGCCATAATCAAATGCAGTCAAACAAACACTTTCTTACAGTGACATTTTTAAAGTTAAGGAATTTTATGTCCATAGACAGAAAACCATGTCTTTGTGATACAACGGCAACAATAACGTAAGAGTTCCCATTTTTTTTCTTTCATCAGCATTGAAAATCATGTTTTTCATGAAAGAGGATTTATAAAGGTGTTTGTTTTTATGCCGTTTTAGGGTTTATAAGACTACAAAGATGTAGCTTGTTATACATCATTTTACTGCGCGAGAGTCGTCTTAAAATTGGGGGTGTAAGATGCGTTTTCTTTAGTACCAGTAAAAATCCAGAATATTTCTTTTCCCTTTTTGGGCTGAGCTCCAGTTTTTTTGTAACCGATTTTTAGTTCTATTACTGAATTGTCTTATTCAGCATTTATTTGCTTTAATTCTTACATGTCTGCCACACTGGGATTGTATTTACATAAAAGCTGCATTTGATTGTCTGATCTTGCAATGTCATTCATTAGTCATCACAGCAACACAGTCCAATCACATTTCATATCTAAACACAATTTTATTGCTAAATAAATTTCAAAGCAGGGTGTTTTTCCCTTATAAAGTTATTCTGGTAAATGGAGGTAATCCCAAAGCCCCATTCTAAGTTAAAATTAACAAATGATTGTTGTTTTTGTTGTTTATTTCACAATAGTTTTGAAACTTTGTAAGTGTTCCAAATGAGAATTTAAAAGAGAAGCAATGATATTTTACAACATACATGTACACAAGTGTTTTTAGCTCTTTAGTGGCATAATATGTTCAAGGTTAGCTATTGTGGTCATTCATTGTCTGTCTGTTGTCCATCTGTTGGCATCAGTATTTTTTTTAGAAAACATTCCTCTGGAAATTACTTGTTTGGAAGTTGATGAAACATGCCCAGGATCCTTAGGTGGTCATTTTCCCAAAACTATGCCTAGAAAATGGTTCCAATGGTTTCACTTGGTTTTTCACAGTGGCCCCAGCACAAAAATGGAAAAAAAAAAACTCTTAAAAACAAAATATTTTGATTTTGAATTTTTTTTACAGAAATATTTCAGGGTGACCATCTACAAAAGACTGTTCAAATTATTCTGATTCATCAAAAACCCTGACCGCCAAGGGGCTATGTGGTCACTTCTCCAAATTATATTTTTCTTTCTTTTAACCAGCTGATGGACTTTCCCCTAAACTTGGTCTGTAGCTTTTTTAATGGTCCTATTTCAAGACTGTCATTGGCCCACTGTCTGTTTTAAGGGTTCACCATAGCCGTTGGCAGTTGTCAAAAAAAATAAATTGTCTTGTCATTGTCATAGCAAAAAATTTAAATGACTTCTTCCAGATCTTCCATAACAAATTGTTGCATTTTATGAACAGTGTGTCATAACATGTATGTAAGGTCAAAGATCATTGGTCAGGATGAGCCCTTAGGCCCTTGCTTGAATTTACATCTATTAGCAATAAATTTTTGAAACAAAAATAAAAATGTTGTGTACTTCAAACTTTTATATTAATAGATAAGAAGCAGAATTATGACTGCTTGCGTCCAGATTTATCAACCTTGCTTAATGCTATCATTAAATGATTCATTATAAATCACAGAAGAAAATATAGATATGATTGTGCAAAGTATATTTCTAGAAAGTCATGAAACTTTAAATTTTCCAGGGATTTTAAAAGCTTATGTCACAACTTGATACAGGAACTTCCCCAGGAAAATCTAATGTAATATTGTATTTTCCTTAATGTCATAATCACTTACCGGCATGTTTATCAAGAAAATAAGAAATTTTTTCATTGTAACCCACAGTGTTTTTACCAGAGGGTAAATTGTTTTGTTCATTTTCAGGAGGTTTGTTGTTAAACCATTAATTTGGGTTTCCATTCAATAACTGGAGAATTTTTGGTTCTGTGGGGCTAGCTTCTTCGGATGATTTCATGTGGAAAGTAGAAAAACCCTTTTTGTTTTGAGGGTCAGTTCAAGCTGACGGTGATCTGGAGACTGAAGATGTGTTTTGATCAATAACTGGAGAACCCTGTTGCCTGGGGTTTGGGGCCAGGTTTATCAGTGTTTTAAGTCTGAAACGACAAAAGTACTTTTTGCTCTAGATTTGTAAATCTGCTTAAATATGGCATGTACAATAAAGTTTCAGCAGTATTACTAAGGAAGTTACTGCAATTGGAATTTTTAGAGGTTTTAAGCCTAAGTCTTAATATCAGACTTAACCTTTAGCCTGCTTCTTTCTATTGGACTGGCCCCATCATTCAATTTGGGTATAAGTACCATTTTCATTTGAAGGGGTGATTACTGAAAGTTTACTGATAAATTAGCAAACGTGCCGACCATGATCAGACTGCATGGATGTGCAGGCTGATCTTGGTCTGCACTAGTGCAAAGGCAGAATCGCTTGCTGCCAGCAGGTTAAAGGTTAAAACTATGATGAATATGGACCCAGGAGATAGCCCATAGCTTTCAAGGGTCAGTTGTTCTGATTGGCAGCAAACATCACAAAGGGGAATGTTTTGCTAGACAGTTGTCTTGTTCATTTTACTTTTTTCTATGTTTTCATTCAAAGCACCTTTATGCTTCACCAGTCCTAATGTTTGGAACCTTCCAGATCTCTCCCAAAGTTTTCTTATGCATTATAAAATAGTAAAGCTTACAAAAGAATTATACATCGTGTCTGAAATCATTGACGTCCTCCACCTCTGATTCATGTGGGGAAGTTCGCAGTTACTTGCAGAGAACAAATTTGTACTGGTACAGAATCCAGGAACACTGGTTAGGTTAACTGCCCGCTGTTAAATAACTGAAATACTGTTGTAAAACGGCATAAAACGCAAAACAAAAAAAAAGAAAGAAAAAATGAATTATTAGTAATACAACAAAATGGAAAATCTTAAAATAATTAATGTAGTAAAGCTTGCAAAATTTAATGAAGAAACAAAAATGAAATAGTAAAGGCATACAATAAAATTGTGATTTAACCTTTAGCCTGCTGGCGGCAAATGATTCTGCCTTTGCGACCAGTGCAGACCAAGATCAGCCTGCACATCCGTGCAGTCTGATCATGGTCTGCACAGTTCGCTATTCAGTCAGTAAATTTTCACTAAACTCCCCTTCGAATAATAAATGGTATTGCCCAAATTGAATGATGGACCAGTCCATTTTAGAAATTTAGCAGGGTAAGGGTTAAGAAGATTAACATAGCTGGATATAACATCATCTTCATATGTAAGCATACTTAAATGGCATTGTTCATAACTGAAAATAGGTTAAAATGCAATTTAAGTTACTTTCTCAAGAAAGATTTGACATCCAAATTTGCTATCCAACTATTGCCATTCAGTCTTTATTCTTCATCAAATAATAGCAGTCTTTTCACAATGGCTTATTGAAATTGCCAGTTTTATTGAAATTATCAGAGTTGGTCAAGTCACAGAGTATGTCATGTCCAAAAATTTCTGTTGTGTATTACCATTTACATGTAACATGTATACTCAGTCTAGTTTGTTCAATGCAATACATGCAATCAGTAACGTTGTTTGGGACACTGAAATTTGTCTTCTATTCATTGATCTGGAGAGGTTTCTTTTCTAAGAAGGTAGTACAGGTCATTTGGTCCTCAGAAATGTCTTAAACAGAGGTTATTGCTCTGAAGAGGTTTACTTACTAAGTAGATTGTAGAGGTTAATTGATCCTTAGAAACGTCTTACACAGAGGTTATTGCTCTGGTGAGGTCCATTTACTATTAAGAAGATTGTGAAGTTTATTTGGTCCTCAGAAATGTCTTTCACAGAGATTATTGCTCTGGTGAGGTTCATTTACTATGAAGATTGTGAAGTTTATTTGGTCTGCAGAAATGTCTTTTACAGAGATTATTGCTCTGGAGAGGTTCATTTACTATGAAGATTGTGGGGTTTATTTGGTCTGCAGAAATGTCTTGCACAGAGGTTATTGCTCTGGAGAGGTTCATTTACTATGAAGATTGTGGGGTTTATTTGGTCTGCAGAAATGTCTTTCACAGAGGTTATTGCTCTGGAGAGGTTCATTTACTATGAAGATTGTGGAGGTTATTTGGTACTCAGAAACGTCTTTCACAGAGGTTATTGCTCTGGAGAGGTTCATTTACTATGAAGATTGTGAAGTTTATTTGGTCTGCAGAAATGTCTTGCACAGAGGTTATTGCTCTGGAGAGGTCCATTTACTATGAAGATTGTGGAGGTTATTTGGTCCTCAGAAATGTCTTTCACAGAGATTATTGCTCTGGAGAGGTTCATTTACTATGAAGATTGTGGGGTTTATTTGGTCTGCAGAAATGTCTTGCACAGAGGTTATTGCTCTGGAGAGGTTCATTTACTATGAAGATTGTGGGGTTTATTTGGTCTGCAGAAATGTCTTACACAGAGGTTATTGCTCTGGAGAGGTTCATTTACTATGAAGATTGTGGAGGTTATTTGGTCCTCCGAAAATTAATGTTTTACACAGAGCTTATTGCTCTGGAGAGGTTCATTTACTATGAAGATTGTGGGGTTTATTTGGTCTGCAGAAATGTCTTACACAGAGGTTATTGCTCTGGAGAGGTTCATTTACTATGAAGATTGTGGGGTTTATTTGGTCTGCAGAAATGTCTTGCACAGAGGTTATTGCTCTGGAGAGGTTCATTTACTATGAAGATTGTGGGGTTTATTTGGTCTGCAGAAATGTCTTACACAGAGGTTATTGCTCTGGAGAGGTTCATTTACTATGAAGATTGTTGGGTTTATTTGGTCTGCAGAAAATTAATGTCTTACACAGAGGTTATTGCTCTGGAGGGGTTCATTTACTATGAAGATTGTGGGGTTTATTTTGTCTGCAGAAATGTCTTGCACAGAGGTTATTGCTCTGGAGAGGTTCATTTACTATGAAGATTGTGGGGTTTATTTGGTCTGCAGAAATGTCTTACACAGAGTTTATTGCTCTGGAGAGGTTTATTTACTTAAAAATTTTGTGGATCTTATTTAGTCTGCAGATATGTCTTACTTAGAAGGCATACTGTAGTTAACAAAACCAGTTCATATTTCCTTACATTCTGTCTAATGGAGAAAATTTTCCTGTAAGAATATCAGGTATTCACTCAACTCTGTTGTCGGGAAGTAAAAGCTTCCTTTACTAAATGTGTTCCTTTTACGTAAGCATAGAATTTCCTGAGATAATTTCCAAAGTCATTTTTACAGGAGGAAATGTTGTATTGATCAACGTGACATTGGTGTGACACTTGTGCGAAAATCTTTGTCTCTTTTTACCACTGAAATCAATGACCGATCTTTAGAGAAATGGACCAGCCTTCCTCCTGAAGTTGTTCACAAAAGAATAGTATTACAGAACTATCTTTAACTGTGTTTTCTACATTCTGATTGCTTTTTTTATTGTTAATTGTATAAGCTTATATACAGTTGATACGCGATATCTCAAACGCGCTTATTTCAAAATTCCTGGTTTCTCAAAAACATTTTCAAGTCTCATTCCAAATACACAGGCACAAAATAATATTATCATTTTAAGTCAAATTTCAGATATCACGGAGTAAGACGCTTGATCCCTTGGAACTCAAGATACCGAGTTTCAGTTGTATTAAGAAATGAGCTAATTTTTTCTGAGTTCGTGCAAAGTGAATGTCAAAATATGATTTGCAAATCGTAGAATTGCTCTAATGATTCATGGTTGATTTTCCAGTCATATTCTGTCTGTAATTGACTTTACATGAACACAGAAAAAACTTATTTCATTTCTTATATCAATATTATAATTGTTTTCTTTTCATTTGTAAGCAAGTTTTTTAAAATAAAGTGCACATGTTTTGTTGTATTTAAAGCTTATAATAAATGAGGCGATAATTGGCTTTTAAAAAAAAAACTCACTTTGTCTGTTTTTTAGCTTTTAGGTGAGCTTTTGTGATCGCCCTGTGTCCGTCGTCGGACGTCGTCGTCAACAATTTGACTGTTAACACTCTAGAGGTCACATTTTGGCCCCCCTCTTAAAGAAATTGTCGATGTTCCCCCCAAAAATCTTGGACCGTTTCGATATTGGTCAACTGGGGTCAAAAACTAGGTCACCAGGTCAAATCAAAGGAAAAGCTTGTTAACATTCTAGAGGTCACAATTTTGGCCCAATCTTCATGAAACTTGGTCAGAAAGTTACCTAATAAAATCTTGGCAAGTTCGATATTTGGTCATCTGGGTTCAAAAATATAGGGTCATCAGGTTTAAATCAAGAAAAGTTTGTTAACATGTGAGGCCACATTTATGACTTTATCTTATGAAAATTTTGGGCAGATGTTTATCTTTATGTTCAAGGTCCAGTTTAAATCTGGGTTTGATGGGGTCAAAACTAGGTCACTAGGTCAATCAAAGGAAAGCTTGTTAACAAATGTAGAGGGGCCTATTTATGACTGTATCTTCATGAAACTTAGTCAGAATGTTAATCTTGATGATCTTTAGGTCAAGTTCGAATATGGGTTATGTGGGGTCGAAAACTCAGTCACTGGTTCAAATCAAAGGAAAAGCTTGTTAACACTCTAGAGGTCACAATTTTGGCCTGATCTTAATGAAACTTGGTCAGAATGTTACCCTCAATAAAATCTTGGACGAATTTGATATTGGGTCATCTGGGTTCAAAAACTAGGTCACCAGGTCAAATCAAAGGAAAAGCTTGTTAACACTGTAGAGGCCACAGTTATGACTGTATCTTCATGAAACTTTGTCAGAATTTTAATCTTGATGATCTCAAGGTCCAGTTTGAATCTCTGTCATGTAGGGTCAAAAACAAGGTCACCAGGTCAAATCAAAGAAAAAGCTAGTTAACACTGTAGAGGCCACATTTATGACCATATCCTAATGAAATTTGGTCAGAATGTTAATCTTGATGATTCCTAGGTCAGGTGAGCGATACAGGGCCTTCATGGCCCTCTTGTTACAATAGTAAGTTATTCCAGATTTAAATACTAGGCTGTTGCCAAGAAAGCCCACTTTTGTTTGGTTGTTCTGGGCAATGCACGTGTTTTGCACGTTTACTCAAGTTTTGCTTGGCTATTCTGACTTACTGAGGGAATAGAAAGGAAGTATAAGTTTTGTTTAGTTTCTCTTCATTACTTGAAAGTAAGAGTTTTTTTGCATCACTAGTAAACAGATACCTTAAGTTATTTTACATTACTAGACATTATTGAAATATTACTTCTCTAGACAAGTTTAAAGTTACCTTACATCACAAGACATTGGTTATGTACATCACTACAATTATTATTTTATATAACTGGACAGTTAGCAACACGTCTCAGTTTTTTGTTAATGAATACTTCTTGACGAAAGTTGTGCATGATCATTTTAGTAGACATGCCAGTAGTAGACATACCAATTTTGCATGGGTATCCCACCATTTTGTACAAAAAAATAGGAAACCTCAGTTTAGTTTAGTTACTCTACTTAACTGTACAATAGGCATTGGTTTATTTACCAGGTAATAACTGGACAATAGGCAATATCGAGTTCTTCCACATAATTGGACAATAGTCAGTACTGAGTTCTGCTTGTTTTATTCCACATAACTGGGCAATAGTCAGTACTGAGTTCTGCTTGTTTTATTCCACATAACTGGGCAATAGTCAATACTGAGTTCTATTAATTCTGTTTCAATAATTGGACAATATGCTGTACTGAGTTCAGCTTGTTTTATTCCACATAACTGGGCAATAGTTAGTACTAAATTCTGTTCATTCTGTTTCAATAATTAAACAATAGGCTGTACTGAGTTCAGCTTGTTTTATTCCACATAACTGGTCAATATGCTGTACTGAGTTCAGCTTGTTTTATTCCACATAATGCTGTACTGAGTTCAGCTTGTTTTATTCCACATAACAGGACAATAGGCAGTACTGAGTTCTGCTTGTTTTATTCCAGAAAAACTGGTCAACAGCATAATTGGTCAGTAGGCAGCACAGAGTTCTGTACATACTGTTTCAATAATTAAACAGTAGGCTGTACTGAGTTCAGCTTGTTTTATTCCACATAACTGGGCAATAGTCAGTACTGAGTTCAGCTTGTTTTATTCCACATAACTGGGCAATAGTCAGTACTGAGTTCTGCTTGTTTTATTCCACATAACTGGGCAATTGTCAGTTCTGAGTTCTGTTAATTCTGTTTCAATAATTGGACAATAGGCTGTACTGAGTTCAGCTTGTTTTATTCCACATAACTGGTCAGTAGGCAGTACTGAGTTCAGCTTGTTTTATTCCACATAACTGGGCAATAGTCAGTACTGAGTTCTGTTAATTCTGTTTCAATAATTGGACAATAGGCTGTACTGAGTTCAGCTTGTTTTATTCCACATAACTGGCCAATAGGCAGTACTGAGTTCAGCTTGTTTTATTCCACTTTAACTGGTCAGTAGCGTACTTGTTTCAGCTTGTTTTTTCACATAAATGGTCAGTAGGCGCACTGAGTTTGTTCATTGTTTCAATAATGGATAGTATGCTTACTGGTTCTCTTGTTTTATCTACGATGGACATAGCAAACTGAGTTTGCTCGTTGTTTTTGTGGACATACATTTAAATTTTTAAATGAATTGAGTCCCTTGACATACTTTTTATTAAAATGTTGTAGCTACAAGCATTTCCTGATTTTGATCCTGATTTTCATCACAGAACTCTTTGATGAGGCAGATCAGTTCTAATAATCATAGATTGTATTGAACCAGCAATGGGTTATTCTGTACGATAGATGGCAGACTGATATGTTTATAAGGTTATATTTTATTTTCATGCAACTATTAACTGGTGACTATTGGATTTTGGTTCATTATTTCACTGTTGTTTTTGTCACAAAGTGTTAACTTTCGAATTGTTAAAGTGTAAAACAACATATTATTAGAAAAATAGTATATTAAGTGCAAAGGTATTAATCGGTCTTTGTCTGGATTAAAATTGTTTTCATCACATGATGTAATACAAAATAAATAGATATTGCTGAAGAAACTATTGAGTCACTGAATTTGTAAGTTAAGGATTTTTTGTCTGATGTAATATCCTCTATCAATATAGTGTTTACTTTGTAAAAAAATAGTACTTTGGTTTAATGACATTTTCTGGGTCATGTTTGCATAGTGAAAATTAAAGTCGTTAGGAGTGTATTTCTCCTTGGTTTGATTTTTCTTCTGTCACGTTTTGTTTACTTTGTAAAAACAATCAAAGAGATCTAGCAAAAAGGTAGCAATGGAGAAAATGATTATTGTCAGTAGGGGGTTTTTCCCTACTTTCCAAATGGGAACACAGTAACTTGCTTCTCTTTCAGGATGGAAAGTCCTTCTTTCCTGACTGGTTTCATTCGCTTTAAGACCTGGTGCATAAGGATATGCATGGTATCATTAAATGAAATACACCATTGTTAACCTGAAAAATATATGTAAATTACTACCATTCAAGTTTTTTTTAATATTTTAAAAAAAATTTTGGCTGCCACTTTTTCATTTATGAACATCAAATATATCAGTTTCTTGTTAAATCCTATTTTCAGTAATTGTTTTCTCTAATATTTGTTTAAAGGTTTGAATATTGATGAAGATATTGGAAAGTTTTACTGAATACATTGTTTTGATTTCCTTCCTTTATGGCTGCAACAAGTGGTGTTATTATGCAAAAGTTCACTTTGGACAGCTGTTTGAACTTTAAATAACATAAATAACACAAATAAAACACTTTCACAAAAAAAGAAAAATATTATTTCCAGATGCTTCAACAGTTACTTCTGATGCAAACCAAAAAACTTTTAACTATGTTTATACTCATACAATGATGCACTGTTTGTTTTAATTGTTAGCTCACCTGAACACGAAGTGCTTAAGGTGAGGTATTGTGACTGGTCATTGTCTGGCGTCCGGCATCCATCATGCGTCAACATTTGCCTTGTTAACACTCTAGAGGCCACATTTTTGACCCAGTCTTCATGAAACTTGGTCAGAATGTTTATCATGATGATCTTTAGGCCAAGTTCGAAACTTGTTCATGTGGGGTCAAAAACTAGGTCACTAGGCCAGATCAAAGGAAAATCTTGTTAATACTCTAGAGACCACATTTTAAGTTTGAAACTCATGAGAATCAATCAGAATGTTTGTCTTGATCAAATCTAGGTCAAATTCTGATATGGGTCATCTGGGGTCAAAAACTAGGTCACCCAGTCAAATCAAAGATAAACTATGTGTGTGCAATAGGGGCTGCATTTTTCACTGGATATTCGTGAAATTTGATAAGAATGATCTTCTTGATGGTCAAATTCTGATATGGGTCACATGGTCAAATCAAAGAAAAACCTTGTGCAATAGCGGATGCATTTTTCATTTGATGTGCATGAAATTTATTCAGAATGTTTGTCTTTATGAAATCTCAGATGAGTTTTTATCTGGGTCACATGGGGTCAAGAACTAGGTTACAAGGTCAAATCAAAGAAAAAGCTTGTTTACACTCTAGGGGCCACATTTTTCATTCAATCTTCATAAATCTTGGTCAGAATGTTTCTTATCATGAAGTCTTGGGTGATATCGAATCTGGGTCATGTGTGTTCAAAAACTAGGTAACTAGGTCAGATCAAACGAAAAGTTTGTTTACACTCTAGAGGTCACGTTTTTGCTCCAATCCTTTACGAAACTTTGTCAGAATGTTTGTTTTCATGAAATTTTGGACAAGTTTTAATTTGGGTCATGTGAGGTCAAAAACTAGGTCACTAGGACAAATGAAAGAAAATGCTTGTTTACATTCAAGAGGCCACATTTTTTGTCCAGTGTCAATGAAAATTGGTTAGAATATTTGTCTCCATGAAATCTCCGACAGGTTAAAAATTGGGTCAGGTTGTTTAAAAAAGAAGGTCACCAAGCCAAATAGAAGAAAAATTTGTTTACACTCTAGATCAGGCCACATTTTTGCTCCAAATTCTTCATGAAACTTGGTCAGAATGTTAATCTCCTTGAAAATGCAGACAAGTTTGAAACTTGGTCATGTGATGTCAAAAACTGGGTCACTAGATCAAACATGTTTACACTGTTATGGTGTGTTACTTGGGTGAGAGACCTAGGGCCATCTTGGCCCTCTTGTTGTATTGCTTAATGAATAACACTGGCCTATAACAATTCTACAGTAGTACATGTATCATTAAAAGCTTTTCTATGAACTTGAACAATTTTTTTTATGAGTGAAGAAGGGGCCATAATCCTGACTGAATACAATATAGGGGTAGGCATGGCTTATTATTACTTACTCATAATATGACAAAGTTTGATTAAAGCTGCATAGGAGTAATAATTACAACTTGATCATATTTACATAATTTGTTAACTTAGTTGACTGAGGATGCAATTTATTAAAAAAATATTAATCTGTGTTGGTCCTGTTTTTCTGTACAGGATTTTTGCTTTAAAATTCAGAAATATTAATTTAAAATTGACTAAATATTTTGTTAAACATAAAAAAAAATAATCAAAGGTAGAAATTTAGTTAGTAATATTTAGCATGGCATATGTTTTCTTATGATACCAGCATGCCCACTCATTTTTAAAGTTAAGGGTACATGTACCCCCTGCTTTTGCAAAATAGGGGTACACTTCAAAATCTGGGGGTACACTACATGGTAGATCTGAATTTTTTCTATTTAACCACTGAAATTTGTATATACATGTTTTTTTTCATGCAGAACTCTCGTGGGTGGGGTATAACAGATGAGATAATTTTAGAAAATTTAAAATGTTTTTCCAAAGTTAAGATAGGAAATTCTGAATCATAGGACCCCTCCCAATATTATACTAAATATAAATAAGTTTTCAGCACGGTTCATGTATTCCCGATTTCGTGGACGGAACATGATTTGTCCGAAATAACATACAGTTAACTGAAGACTGATAAAAATCGCCAATCAAAAATAAATGCCCAAACTATTACAGATATGCAATGTGTATCAAAATTGCAGTTAAATATCCAAAAATAAAATACTGTTAACCTTTTGTTGAGTTTATAAAAGCTAAAATGCCTTTTTGCATTTTGTATCCATACTTTTTTTGCACACAACCCATGTAACGTCTGACTAAAACACTTACGAAACCCCTCTATGCGGCTGACAATTACGCTGAGAATTCGGTGATGGAAACGAAATTATCACGTCCCTGGACCGGATCTGCGTTTAAGACTGTTCCAAACAATTGGCAAGTGCATGATGAAATAAACAGCGATTTGCCAGCTGAACAGGAGTTCCGAATCTCTGCGTGCATGTACCCCCAACAAGTGATTTTTATGCGTGCATTTGATATTTTGTGCGTGATTCACGTACTGCAGTGCGTGAATGGGCATGCTGGATACCATATATGTATTTGGCTCTTTGAAGGAAACCATTAACTTAAGACAAATTGTAATCATCCTTTTTCCTTCCCGAATAGGAAACAAATTACTATATTTAGTAATGACCATAAATGGATTTCCCAAATGTTTTTAGTTTCCCCTGCTGATTATCCTAATAATTTCTGTACATTCTTCCACACCATATTTCCATGATCTAATTGTGTTGATAAAAAAAAACAGGTAAAAATTTTTTAAAATGTTATAGGAACACAAAAAATCATGTTATTATCCAATTGATTCTGTAAGTTAAGGAACTTTTATAATATACTTAGGCCTAAAAAAAAAAAATTCTTTGTTTCCGGTAACATGCTAAAAAAAATTAGGGTAGGTAGGTCGGAAATTTTTTTTTTTTTATTAAGGGAGACTTTTCGGAAATTATTTTGTGTCAAAAAAATGAATACAAATAAGGGGGTTATGCCTTTAGAGCATCAGTAAGTTGATTTCTAACATCACTGGCCATGTTTAAAGCATATAAAGTGCAGTTTTGCAACTTTTTGTTAAAAAGTTGAAAAAAGAATTCTCCAAGGCCATAAAAACATTTAGGGTCGGGCCAAAAATTTAGGGTAGTACTTTGAAAAGATAATCTAGTTACAGAGAGATATCACTCTTGGAAAGGTTTAGTCTGGTCATATTCTGTATGTTTAAGGAGTAAAAGAAATTTTTTTCTAAATTAATAATTTCTAGGCTAAATGGACTGCATTTTCTCTTCTTCAAGTTGATAATGAATCAATGGGATGAATGGATGGTATTTG
Source organism: Mercenaria mercenaria (assembly GCF_021730395.1). Taxonomy (NCBI): domain Eukaryota; kingdom Metazoa; phylum Mollusca; class Bivalvia; order Venerida; family Veneridae; genus Mercenaria; species Mercenaria mercenaria. The sequence continues at coordinate 31,858,491 of NC_069375.1, read as the reverse complement.
TTTTTAGATTCAATGATTTTTCTTTTCTTAGCAAGGAGAAATGATCAGTCATTATTTGTTTTAGTGCTTTAAGTTTATTCATTAGTAGAACAATATCTTACCTGCCAAGAATGCTGCTTTTGAAAACTGCAGCAAAACTTCATTTTCAGAATAAGTATAAGTCCCTCAAATAAATGCTCCGGGGATGTAGCATTTTACAAAAGATGAAGGGGCCTTTTTCTAGCTCACCTGAAGAATATTCAAAAACCTCAAGCCCTTGAGCTTTAGTCATTTGGCATGTAGCATTGTGTAGTGGTCCTCTGCCAAGTTGGTTGAAATCATGACTCTGGGGTTAAAATTGGTCCAGAACGGGTGTCATTCATTTTATGTAGACTTATATAAAAAAAAATGTTTAAAATCTTCTTGTCTGAAGCTGCAAGGTCCAGAGCTTAGATATCTTGTATGTAGCATTGTCTAGTAGTCTAAGAAGTTTGTTCAAATCATGCCCCTGGGGCCTAAATGGGTGGCACTATACTGAGTTTGTTGAAACCAGTCTGCTTTATAAAAACCGTGGTCACTAAGGCCTTTTATTTTTGATCTTTCTGTTTACGGAACCGCCGCTCAAAAAAACCTGTTTTCAGAAAAAAAATAAAATTGGAAAAACGTGATTTTTTTATTTCCTCCGCTATGACATGAAAGCTTGCAGAAGAAAAAATGCATCTCGTATTCCAAAAAGAAAAAAAGTCTCGTTCTTCGAATATCCGTCACGGCGAACGAGTCAAATCAACATTAGGAATTCCTATAATTCTATTTTTAAACTTCATATCTTATGCATGACGTAAACGTCCAATTAAAATTTCCAATATATACTGCGCCCAATCAGCATGCTTGTTACGCAATTTACGAAACGTTTAAAAATGGCTGCGCCCAGGCTGTATTACTTCCAAAGTTTTGAAGTAATTTTAATGAAAATGCAAGAACATTCAAAGTTGCGACATAGTGCTTTCCTGAAAAAATGGCCAATTGTCGATGATATGCAGTCTGTATTTAGTATACAACTACGTAAATATGGTAACTGTCGTTCCAATAGCGCAATGCTTATAATTTACGGTGATTCTATGCACCGCTTATTACGCGAACTTGAAAGTTTCAATGAAAGCATTTTTTCCCCGAAAAATATCATTTAAATACACAGTGATGACAGTACTTTTGTTTGATGATATAAACTGGTACAGGGAACATTAAAACTGTGTAATTGTAAGACCCGGTAAGCAAAGTTTCGCCTGTACAGCTTTTTGGCGTCCGGTAACCTATTTGTTTAAGTTATGATTCTATATGAATTACGTATTTTTAATGAAATTATTGTACGTCATATATTAACATCAGATTAATGTTGATTATAGATGTAATTACTGTCTTTTCCAATGTAGCTGTGCAGTAGATGTGGCAAGACAAATATTGACTAACAGAATTTTCAAAGATCATTGCAAAGATGAACTGTTGTGTTACATTAGGCCTATTCATAAAATAAATTAACAAATACCAAGAAAACCATATGAGGAAAGGCAAGGCTTCCAGTTAACAGACATAGGCTAGGTGTCTGTTTACCTGATGGCTAGACACTTCCTATTCCTAACACTTAAAAAGATAATTGCTTATTAGGCACAGTGCAGTGTATGTTGTCATATAGCTGTACCCCTAAGTTTTAGACTGGGTCCATAAACAGCCAAGATGCTTGAAAGCTGCTGAGTGTAAAATCATATACCCATGGGTTTAAGATCTGACAGTGTTGTTCAAATGTGGGGAATATTAGATTCTTCCGTCTGTTGTTTTAACAGAAGGTATTAATTTCAGTCAGTGTTTATCATATGACTTCTATGTCTCCAATCATTTAGTTTGTGAGAATATATGCAGTTTTTATGTATAGTACAGTCCTTTCAAGAAAAATGTTACAGCTACCTGCCCAGCTGTATATTAATGTAATTTCATAGAAATACCAAGACAAAATTTTTTCTCAAGCTGCTATGACAAGCCCCAAGGCTCATTTTTAATCAAATATAACCAAGGTCACAGGTATATTTGCAGGAAAAAGCATCAAAAGTGGGAAAGAAGATTATAACATGCAGCCTGTGTGATGTTATGTAGAATTTACCCATATTCCTTTCAAAGGTCCGTTTCCTACGGAGAAAAAAAATTCTGATTCTGTTTTTTAATTTTATTTTTTTTCCCTCCTCCTACGACCATGTGTCATCCTGGAGGTTCGTAAACCAAAAAATAAAAAAATAATGGCCTAAAGGGCATAATATCTCATTCTTATATTTATATAGTAGTTCCTATTTGTATACAGTGGAAATTTTAAATATCTTCCCAATTTCGAAATAATTCATGTATACTGAAATTGCATGACCCGCTACAAAAACTGTTCAAGCCAGTTTTGAGCGATCTAAGGCCGAAAATGAACACTTGTTCATTAGATGCTTTGCAGTTTGCCAGCTTAGCAGAATAAAGGGAGAGCACAGATCTTTCTATCACAGGGTCATGAGTTCATTCCAGGATGAGGTTTATGTTCTCTGTGACAATTTGATAAAAGAAATTGTGTCTGAAATCATTTGTCCTCCTCAAGAAGTTTGCAGTTAACATGTAGACAACAGGTTAGTACACTACAGAATCCAGGAACCCTGCATGGTCAGGTTAACTGCAAGCCTTTACATATCTGTAATACTGGAGAAAAACAGTGCTTAGAACCCAAAACAAACAAACAAACAAAAAAAACCACAGCAATCAATACTAGTTACTGTTCCAGTATCACTTGAACACATTTAAGTTTAAATGAATTTATTTCTTTTTATTGTGTTTGTAATGAGCTACTGTAAAAGGATAATTATTGTCCCTTTGGGAAATCAGCAGTTATCACGTTCTATCAGTTGCTTTAAAGATAGATGTTTAACTGCACATATTCATAACTATGAAATAGTCATTTTATGCATAAAATTTAAAGCTGCAAGTGCCCAGATTTCCAGATTTATGTAAAAAAATTTGAATTTTAGAAAAAAGCTTTATATATATTTTTTGTAAAGGTAAAAACATTTGATGAGGATTATCTACATTTGAGACAAAATATTTTAGTGGACGATAGCATTTGGATATCTTTAAAAAAAATGAAATTTATATGCTGATCTGGAGATGTGTCCCTTTAGATTTATGATTTCACAGTAGTTTTCACATTTATCAATAAATAGAATTTGACTAGCAATGCTTAAATCATCACAACAATATTATGTTGACATCACGTTGACGTGATATTTAGCACCATGTATACATCTAGAAATACTAATTTCAAATTTTATCAAATGTTTTACTTAATAGCAATGTCACATTGCACAACTGTCTTGATTAATTTACACACATACTGAGTTGGTTATTTGCTTTGCAGAAATTTGACACAAATCGAACTCTTCTGCAAGACTTGGAGCACGATGACCTACTACTTTTCACCATGCATGTGCAAAGAAACAGTTCTATCATATTTGATCTTTATAGCAAAACCACGTTTTGAACACGATTTATACACTCAGGCAGTTTTATGTTGTTCAAAATAATTTCACGAGGGCGCATCGTGTATAAATAGTGATCAAACATGGTTTTGCCATAAATTATGTCTTAACTATTTTATCAGTTAGATATACAAGAGAGAGAAAACAAGGGATTATTTTGTTTTGGCCTAAGTAAGTTTAGAAATGAGCAGTGTATTGATCATTTGAATAATTCAGTGTAGGAAATAACATGGTCCTGATTTTGTAATTGATCTGTGTAATTGTTACAGGTAAAAACTATTTTTATATAACAGTCTGAAAATGAAAGAAAGGCAATACCAGTGTAATAGTTTCTACATTACCTTGACACTGATATTAACAGACTTTAAATTCATCATATCCAAAATGAGGTGATGAAGTTCATCAGGAGAATCCCTTCATACTTGACCTTGTAGATGAAATAGTGTCTGTGTCATCTTTCTAAAGTCTCCCATCAACCTACTGTTAAATCATTTTTTTTTCATGACTTTGTGAAAAAAATTGGCTGTTTCATGGGGACATGAATTGATGCTTTAAAGATAGAATAGTTTCGTGCTCAACACGTAACTTTTTTAACTGTATACAGATTATAAGATTCTTTTTTTGGGTGGAGATGGGAATATCGGGCCTTGAGGGTAACTGTTTTAAGGCGGAAATGAGACCATGCGGAGTTACCACATAAACAGTTACCTGAGAGCTGGATATTCCCACCTGTACCTACAGTACAGTGACAGAACCGTCTCCATGCATACCATAATGAAAAGTAAGTAGTAAAAATAAAATCAAACAAATAGCTTTCATGTCAGAACTTTTTTCGTAAGTTTCATCTTAATTTCTTCCCTACGTATTGACTTTTAAATCACATTTATCAAATAAGATATAACTTGTATCATTTTAAAAAGGGCCCGCCCGCTTAGCTCAATAGGGAGAGCGTTGGTCTACGGATCGCGGGGTCGCGAGTTCGATCCCCAGGCGGGGCATATTTTCTCTGTGATGATTTGATAGAAGACATTGTTTCTGAAATCATTCGTCCTCCATCTCTGATTCATGTTGGGAAGTTGGCAGTTACTTGCGGAGAACAGGTTTGTACTGGTACAGAATCCAGGAACACTGGTTAGGTTAACTGCCAGCCGTTACATGACTGAAATACTGTTGAAAAAACGGGGTTAACTCCAAAGCAAACTTTAACAAACATTTTAAAAAGGAGTCACTAATTCAATTTTATGGCAGATCTACCATATTTCGTTTGGGTTAGATTATAGCATTAGCCCAATAGTTAAAATGAATCTGCTTAAAAGGATATTCAAGAAACTTCCAACTTTGTCTTAACCTTAAGTCTGCTGCCAGAAAGTGATTCTGCCTTTGCAACCAGTGCAGACCAAGATCAGCCTGCATGGATGATCTGCATGATCTGCACTGTTCGCTTTTCAGTCAGTCTACCCTTTGAATAATAAATGGTACTGCCCAAATTGAATGAAAGACCAGTCCATTTTAGCAATTTAGCGTGAAATGGGCCTCTGTTTATATTCCATGTCCTAACTCTTTTATTCAAAGATTCCGCTGTGCCTACTCCTGTGCCCTGTCATAGTTAATTTATTTCTTTTCTAATTCCCTTATGTCCATAACACATGTTTTTTTCACAAGTTTGGATCTGTTGCGTGATTCTAGCTGTTTAAAGCTTTTAAGACTTTATGAGGGAAAAACAATGCAATAATATTACGAATTTATGCATCAAGTTTCCATGTTTTCCATCCATTAAACCTTGTTTAGATGCAAGTTTTATGTCCAGGGGAAATTTTATTCATCATGTGAAGCATTTTCAAAGAAAAATGCTCATTGTCTGTAGTGTTGGGGTTCATCCTTCAAACTGGCTCATTTTGTTGGATGGGTTATGCGACATTTCAGATTTCTGATCAAACACCCTTGTTAACTTTTAAACCTGCTAGCGGCAAGTGATTCTGCCTTTGCAACCAGTACAGACCAAGACCTGGCTGAGCCTGCACTTCCATGTAGTCTGATCATGGTCTGCACTGTTCGCTATTCAGTTAGTAAAGTTTCAGTGAACACCCCTTATAATGGTATATGGTATACATTTGTATGCCCAAATTGAATGATGGACCAGTCCATTTTAGAAATTTAGCAGGGTAAAGGTTAAAAGAATTACATTGGAATCAGTGATGTAATATTATCTTACTTTGAGAGGGATTTATGCAAAGTTCAAGATACCAGTTAACCACTTGTACTTTAAGGGATTTATGCAAAGTTCAAGATACCAGTTAACCGCTTGTACTTTAAGGGATTTATGCAAAGTTCAAGATACTAGTTAACTGCTTGTACTTTAAGGGATTTATGCAGAGTTCAAGATACTAGTTAACTACTTGAACTTGCTGATTGCTTCACAGTTTGATTAATTTGGAATGCTTAATTTTTTAAAGCATTTATCTTTTTTGTCTAAAAATAAGTTGAAGAAGGAGAAATTAAACATTTAAATTAAGGACGTTTTGTGATGTAGCATTTGCTTGCGTGCAGCTTTTGTAGCACATTTGGTTTTGTGTGTCGTTTCGAAGAGTGCTAATGCACAAGAACAGAACTAATAAGATGGCATAACAAGAAAATAGAACATTACAGAATGAAATATTTTCTTTTGGGTTGGCATGTGCACCATTTACAAAGATTTTATTCTGGCATGTTTGCTTACGTGCCAAGACAAAATATAATGTTTCATTTTGTCATGTTGGCATGCGTGGCTATGTAGCATTTCGTAGTTTTGTCCTTGGGTATGCACCAGTGTACATGAGACAAGAAAACATTCTATTTTATCTTGGTGTGCACCTCAACACACCAGAATGAAATCTTCGTAAATGTGACATACACGCCATGGTGAAACAACGGAACATTGCATTTTGTCATGGTGTGTCAGCACCGACATAAAACCTTTGTTGATGGCACATGCACAAGCACATAATAGAATGTTCTGCATTTTGTTCTTTTGCATGGTAAGTTTTGTTTTGTCATGTTGGCGCATGCGCCAAAAGGACACACAAAACTTCCTAAGTTTCGTTATGTTGCATTGGCTAAAACGAAATGTACTGCATAAACTGCTTGCACGCCAAAGTGACTTAACAAAATGTCCTTCATTAGCCATCATAGCTAGGGGCTTTTCAAACTGTTTGGAGGACTTTTTTTTTCAATTTTTATCAATAGGATCTGTATATTCAATTTTGATTTATTTGTGTGCTACTTCTTAGTCCCAAAAATTCTGTTACTTAAACAGAAAAACAGATGTTCTGGTCATTGACTACTGTTCATATCAACAAATCAACAAATGTACATTGTCACACGCTTTGGTGTGTTAAGATCTGGCTTGAGCTTGTAGGGCTGCTAGGGTCAAGGTCATATGTCAAAAACATCACTGGTGCAGTTTTTGTTTTCCATTTCAGTTAAGAGGTACTTATTTGGTACATATTGTCATTGGAATATTTGTATATGATGCTAATTCTTCTGTAAAATGAATTAAATATGATTGCCAGAAAGATAACTGGTTTTCTATTTTCCTTCCATTTAATATTGAATTATAAGGAAAACATTTCCTTGCATTGATGTTTGTGTGTGAATGTAATTTAATATTAAAGCAATATAAATGGGTAATTAGACTACAAAACCTTGTTTGATTTGAATCTTTCTAAAGATGAAGATGAAATTGTCATGTTAATGTCAAGGACTTCCAGAAGTTATTGGACCCAGTCTGTTGTTATATAAATGCTGATAAAACATAATTTTAATCCTGTCAAAGTACATCCTGGTCTATGGAAGTGCTGTCTGGCTCACAGTTTCAGTTTCCCAGTAGACATAAATACCAGTGTTCTGAATGATCGAAACTGAAGTCAAGACAACAGATAATTAGTTCTAATCACAATCAGATTTATTTAAGGTTTCGATGGAGGCCTTGAGAAACAAAAATCAAACAACACCAAATCATAGAAAGAAAGAGTTGTTTGACATGAAAATTGAACAGCATGTAAAACATGTATATTACTTTACGAAACAAGTGTCAGTATACTGATATAAACATTGAATTCCGGAAAAGGGATGCCTAAAGGGGCTCCACTTCCGGACAGTTAAACGCCTTTAAAAACTCACCATTTTCAAAGAACAGTTACACATGTTCGTTTTGATGCATTTGCAATAGCGTGCGAGTGGTGAAATTTCGCATAACAAGGTGGAACACAGTTTTCAGCAATTGTTTATCATTATTTCTTTACATATGGCATTCATTTTCAAAGGGAGACAACTGTTCCTGATTATTTTAAGTACAAATGGCATTCATTTTCAAAGGGAAACAACTTTTTCCGATTATTTTAAGTAATATTTGAGAAAAAGTTGTCTCCCTTTGAAAATGAATGCCATTTGTAAAGAAAAAAAGATAAACAATTGCTGAAAACTATGTTCCACCTTGTTACGTGAAATTTCACCACTCGCACGCTATTGCAAATGCATCAAAACAAACATGTGTAACAGTTCTTTGAAAATGGTGAGTTTTTAAAGGTGTTTAACTGTCCGGAAGTGGAGCCCCTTTAGGCAGCCCTTTTCCGGAATTCAATGTTTATATCAGTATACTGACACTTGTTTCGTAAAGTAATATACATGTTTTACATGCTGTTCAATTTTCATGTCAAACAACTCTTTCTTTCTATGATTTGGTGTTGTTTGATTTTTGTTTCTCAAGGCCTCCATCGAAACCTTAAGACAATATATTGACTTCATCTTTTCCAGCAGTGGCACAGGTGGTAAATGCACTATCCAATTCCTGCTGGGAATACGCTTAAAATGGGTTGTGCAATGTCCGGTGCTGGTGTTGTGCATAAAAAAAGACGAAATTGAGGTATGTGAAGTTATGATTTTGCTTAGTATGAGACAAGTATAAATTTTCTCGAAAAAAGCAAAATGCTGTTCGACACAAATATGATAATACATCATATGTGTAAAATAGCTGGTTTGTAATTTATGATTCGGCTCTATTATCACAAAAACTCAGGCGACATGAAGCGTGAAAAAAGTATGAAATCAACAAAAAAGTTTCTGACCTCATAATTATGCCTAATCTGAGGACATCTGATGCTTTTTGTGATAACTCAACTGTTTTAAAGTAACGGATATCAACATTATTTGCTTCAAATCCTGTTTACAGGGACATAATTGACAAAAAATCATCGGGAATGGGGTTGCGCACCGGGAATGGAGTTGCCTATACCTCATAATGTATATATACAGTGGAGTCTGCTTATTTGCATACCCAATTTGTCAAAGCAAAATATGCGAATAACCGGGCTATTCGTTTATCCGAATACACGTATACGGCATCTGTTTCGGTATGCTTCGGCTGCTCTAGGAGCAATGGTTATTACTTTGAATCAGTACGGCAACAGTAATTGGAAAATGTGTCACTAATGGAGTGATTAATCATACCTGTGTATGTTTTAAACAAATAAAGCTGTAAACGACAATACTGTTGAAGTATTTTCGACGAATTGATAGCGAAAGTACTGTCCTAATTATAAGAAGGAAGTAGAACGTCATCAGCGGTGTAGCATAAGAACTGCTACAAGTGTGAGAATCGCATGCGTTGTATGGGACGCACTGCCGCTAAATTGTGATCTTTTTTTTTTTTTTTTTTTTGTTTTTTATATTTCATATCAGAAACTTTTATTTTATTTAATGAACAAACCTACACATTTCATGAAAAATGCACAGTTTACAAAGAAAGACAACACAGAATTAAGTTTCACATCGGAGATCGCAACGGGGCTAACATGCATCTGATGTAGGAATGTCGGGACACACTGTCTGACTTATTTAAGGGACCCATTAAATGAACTCTGTTATTTTTGCCTGGCGGCGTGTTTTCGCAACCGTTTCGTCAACAAGAGCCTCAAGCTTGTAGTACGCATCATAGTCTCGACACCCGCCGTTTTCCAAGAACTTTCTCAAAGTTTTCATAGCGGTCCGTGCCTCAGATGCAGAAACTGGAACCAGATGCTCAAAAGCATCAGCCTCCTCATCATGGTCACTAGCACTATCCTCCGACTGATCTGTGGTGCTCAAAATGTCCTTACAAATGTCTTCGTCGGTCATAAGTCCGTGACACTCCAATTCATCGTCCATCTCAATAAAGCTGTCAAAAGTTTCAGTCATAAGATTTGCTGGTGGCAGCACTGGCTCAAAACTTGGTTCTTCATCGTTGCTGTCCACCTGGGTTTTAAATCCACCTTTCCTATAACAATTAACGATGGTTTGCTGCGTAACCTCACCCCACGCTTTTGTTAACATATGTATGGCATCGAGTAGCGTAAACTTCTTGGCAATGACGTCTACTGTCAAATCGGTCGAGTTCGAATCAAACTCGCGTAGGATCGTGTACACAGCCTGGCTTTTATACAGCGCTTTCAAATTGCATATAATGCCTTGGTCGCATGGCTGAATAATGGACATAGTGTTCTTAGGCAGAAACTTTAGATCCACATTCTTCATTTTGGACGCAGAATTTTGTGGATGAGCTCCGCAATTGTCTACCAACAGCAGAGCTTTCCGACCTTGGAGTGTCATATCTCGGTTGAAGTCAGCCAACCACGCCATAAAAATTTCGCTTGTCATCCAGGCATTTGTGTTACTTTTATATTTGACGGGCAGTGTTTTTCCACGGAAGCAGCGCGGTTTTTTACTCTTGCCAATTACCAGAAGTCGCCGTTTATCGGTCCCAGACATGTTACATGCAACTAGCACAGTGACGCGATCTTTCATTTTTTTCCCACCAGAACATTTTTCGCTTTTGTAGCACAATGTACCATCTGGCAGCACCTGTAATAAAGGCCCATTTCGTCTGCATTATAAATATCGTCTGGCGAGTATGTCTTAAGGTAGTCCGGGAGAACATTTTCAACCCAGTTCTCTGCTGCGTGTATGTCCGCATGTCTCTGTTCGCCGTGCATACGTTTAAACACTATCGAATTCCGATCTTTCCATCGTGAAAGCCAGCCTTTTGATGGCTTAAAGTCATCTTTATTTAACTGTCTTGCAAGATCAGCTGCTTTCTGTTCAAGAACGGGACCCGAATTCGGCAGGTCTCGGGTCCTTGCATCGGTAAACCAGGTCGATAAAGCACGTTCCACATCTACATCTTTGCCCGAACGATGTCGTTTTCTGTCTGGATTGCTATTCGATTCATACTCCACTTTTATCTTGTCCCTGTTTGTCCATATGCGTGAGATCTGCGACTGAGAGCAGCCCAGCCGTTGAGCGATGTCTGCTTGAGGAAGCTTTTGTTCTAGCAATTTTACAACTTCAATTTTGTCAGACAGAGACAGATCGTTACGCTTGCGTTTAAGAGACATTTTGTGAATGACCGGCAACATGTGGAAGGATTTAGCAGGACACATATTTATTGGGGCGCAGAGTGAGCACAATTTATGCATAAATCAAGGCTTATTCAAAAATACAAGACTGTGAACATTTTACCGTTTATTCAATCATTCCGCAAAAACGTACAACAAAAGGTCTTAAATTCTCAGAAAGTGTAACAATACATCACCTGTACATACTTACCGTATTTAAATTACCAATTTACCTGAGTGATTCACACGTTGACAAATTTGTCACGCACCAATTGTCACATAGGTGACGTGAACAGCTGATCGGCTAGAGTAATTCACAGTAAATTGTCGGCGTCTTTTGATCATTTTTATCGCTGTTTGCGACCAAATTAGTGGACTTTTAGCCAAATGTTTTATGCAATTAAGCGGGACTGATTAAAAATTCAATGCAATTATGCATAAAACTTTAAAGATAATTATATAGGGATTGATCGGTGCTTCAAGTTCATATACGAATATCCGGGATATGCGATTAACCGATATGCAATTAAGTGGAACGTACTGTAATGTATACGCGCAACACCATTCCCAAGGCGCGACCCTATTCCCGATTATTTTTTGCCAATCTTTCCCCCAAAAGCAACATTTCATTCAAGTGTATGTAATATTCATGGCTGTTTTACATGTGTTTGATCATTAGAAACGTCACATTTCCAGAAATAAGGCACAAGAGTTAGAAAATTTGCAAATTTAGCAAAATCACTTCGTGTCCGTGGTCCGTCCATCCGTCATTCTGTCCGTCCATTAACAATTTCTCGTTATTGCATCTCCTCAGAAACTACAAGGGGGATTTTGACCAAACTTTGTCAGAATGATGTATTGGTACCCTAGTTGTGTCCCCCTGAAAATCAGACTGGTTCAACAATTTTTGAGTGAGTTATGTCCCTTTGTTTATTTCTATAATTTACATAGATTTATATAGGGAAAAATTTTGAAAATCTTCTTGTCCAAAACCACAGAGCCTAGGGCTTTGATATTTGGTATGAAGCATCATCTAGTGGTCCTCTACTAAGATAATTCAAATTATTTCCCGGGGTCAAATATGGCCCCGACCCGGGGTCACATGGTTTATATAGACTTATATAGGGAAAAACATTGAAAAACCTCTTGTCCAAAACACAGGGCCTAGGGCTTTGATATTTTGTATGTGACATCATCTAGTAGTCTTCTACTAAGGTTGTTCAAATTATCCCCCTAGGATCAAATATGGCCCCGTCCTGGGGGTCACATGGTTTACATAGACTTATATAGGGAAAAACTTTGAAAATCTTCTTGTCCAAACCACAAGCTACAGCTTTCAAATTTGGACCACATGCATAGTTTTGTGTACCGAAAAAACCTTTGACCTTGACATTGACCTAGTGACCTACTTTCACATTTTTGAAGGAAATCAGTGAATTGCCCAATCTGAAATTTCCCTCACTGTCCAGGGGCTGCTGTTACTGTGTGGTTAAGCTTGCTGATTTTGAATCACTTGCCCCTCACACTGTTGTGAGTTTGAAACCTCTACCTGGTTGCATAATTATTCATGCAGAGAAGCCATAATGGGGGTGCAGCTGTGCTCTACTATGTTATATAGTGAAATTTGAACAATGAATGTTGCTTTATATGATGAAGTACTGTATTAATATTATATAGTGAAATTTGAACAATGAAAGTTGCTTTATACGATGAAGGTGCAGCTGTGTTGGACTATGTTATATAGTGAAATTTGAACAATGAAAGTTGCTTTATACGATGAAGGTGCAGCTCTGCTGCACTATGTTATATAGTGAAATTTGAACAATGAAAGTTGCTTTATACGATGAAGGTGCAGCTGTGCTGCACTATGTTATATAGTGAAATTTGAGCAATGAAAGTTGCTTTATACGATGAAGGTGCAGCTGTGCTGCACTATGTTATATAGTGAAATTTGAGCAATGAAAGTTGCTTTATACGATGAAGGTGCAGCTGTGCTGCACTATGTTATATAGTGAAATTTGAACAATGAAAGTTGCTTTATACGATGAAGGTGCAGCTGTGATGCACTATGTTATATAGTGAAATTTGAACAATGAATGTTGCTTTATACGATGAAGGTGCAGCTGTGATGCACTATGTTATATAGTGAAATTTGAACAATGAAAGTTGCTTTATACGATAAAGATGCAGCTGCTGCTTCATCACCGAATCAGTTAGTTAAGTTTTCTTCAAAATGAAACATCCAAGAAAGATTATCCCTTGCTATATATAGTATAATCAGGGATATAAACTAGCTATTTTTATTTAGGGGCCCAGACTGTCAAAATTAAATTTTTAACATTAGGTATATGGTCATTTTCTCCAACAATTTACCTTGCCCAAAATCTAGGGGCCATGGGCTACTCACTGGGCCCCTGCTGATTTGTATCCCTGTTTATCACATATTTTTACGAAATAATTATGCCTTTGAAATGTTCTTGATTTGTTTATTTTCTTTATTTTTTTTTCCATTAAATTCTTGCCAAGTTTCTCCGCAGTATTAAATACTTACCAAAAACCAGACTGAAGGACATATTTGTCAGTGAAAATGTTAAGAAGAATGAGACAGAGGCGTGTACCTTTCCCCACCATAACTGCAGTTGCTTTGTGTGTGTGTGTCTTCGGGTTTAACGTCTTTTTCAACAATTTTTCAGTCATATAAACGACGGTGTCTACTTGTAACAGTGAGCACAATGCCCAACTTTATAGTGCTGCCTCACTGGAATATCACGCCATAGACACGTGGCATGATACCCCACCCAGTCACATTATACTGACACCGGGCTGACCAGTCCTAGCACTATCCCCTTAATGCTGAGCGCCAAGCGAGGAAGCTGCTAGTACCATTTTTTTACGTCTTTGGTATGACGTGGCTGGGGATCGAACCCACAACCTCCCGCACTCAAAGCGGATGCTCTAGTTGCTTTGATATGAAAAAAGTCATAATGCATTTTTGTCTTCGATGAAGAATTATATGTCTGCAAAGACAAATTTGTTCCAATTGTATAAAATTATTATGATGAAGAGATGTATTTTTATATTTATCCATTGGTAATATTATAAATATTTTAGGTAAAGTCCCCTTCCATGCTTATTAATATGGCTAGATCAGAAGAAAATGGTGTATTTTTCAGTCCAAAGTCACACATTCTGGAAAAATGAGCTCAAAAACAGAAATTATGACAGTTGTAATTTTGGGGTTGGTTTCTTATAACAGAGAGAGTAAAACCTCAGTAGAAGTTAATAAAATCATGCGGTACAGTGGAATCCCGCTATTAAGACCACCAGTGGTTCTTACACAAAAGTTAATGGTCTCAGTAGCGGGGTGGTCTTATTAGTGGAATGGTCTAGGCGGGTGGGCATATAATACATACATGTATGTCATTTGTTCTTTGATATAGATATATGCACTATGGACATACGGCAGAAAATCCTAGTGTGGTCAAACAAGTAATGAAACACACTCAAGATGGATCCATTTCATCTTTATTATAATGCAACTTTAAGTTAAGCATTAATGTGATGTATGATAAATGTAATAATGCAGTTGTATTACTCCAAACTAAATGTAATGAAAGCATTTTTTATTTAATGACTAACTTGTCGGCTTATTTAATAAAGTTGACCAGAACAAACACAAATTACAAAAAGAGAAAAACAACAGATCTTTTCGCCGATTGTTACCCACTGAATAGGTGGCACAAGAAAAATAAGAACGTGTAACAAAAATTTGATTAGAACTTAATTAATCCACTCATGACAATAAGCATCTCTGTTAAAAACAGTCAAAATCAGTCAGAACAGTTTGACAGATTGTTTTCATAACAATTAGAATTGTTGTAACACATCACCTGCAAAGTAGTCTGCGTTAATGCGTGTCACAGTCAGGGATGCTAGGCGGGATACCTGATTCACAGGGGCACTCAGCGTAATGCTTGGAAGAAAATTATTGGTGGAGTCAAATTTGAGTATTAACTGGAATCGGACTGGTAAAGGTCGTATTACTGGATTATCGGGGTGGTCACATTTCTAGACAATAAGTGACCATTGAAATTTAGAACAAATAATTTTGTATTTTGAAAATTCAGTCTTAGTAGCGAGGTGGTCTTAATTTTGGGGTGGTCGTAAGTAGGAATTCTACTGTAGTTACTGCTGTGTGGATGTGATCTTGCCTTTCATTATCACTATCTCCAGTTTGAAGGGCAGACACCTTAATATCCTTTCTGAGACAGCCAGCCAAAGGAATATTCTTGGATGTTAGAGAAACAGATATTAAACATTCTAATATGTCTGATCTTCTTATTTGTTTTGGAAGCTCATCCTTCTGATCAGAAAAAAGAGTAAATGTTGAAAGGAATTATTGGTTATCCTGTTAAATTTGACGTATCCATTAATTCAAGACACAAAAAAGAAATCAGAATTTACTGAACTGTTACCAAGGATAATAATTTTCTTAGATCTATTTCCAATTTCTATCATGACAAATTATGTTGAAATTGTCTGGTCTATTGACATTTAATTTATGGATCAGTTAGACAAAATATTAGTCTTAAGTTCAAAAAAGAAGGATATGTCTTGACAAAAAATAAAAGCTTTCTGATTGGCATAATGTTATCCTGTCAAAATATTGATATCTTTATTAGAGGAACTCTTGATAGCAGGAACAGTTATATTGGTTGTCTTCTTGGCACAGTGGTTATGGTTGCAGACTTCGAGTCACTTGACCCTAATCAGATTAGGATTGACCTGTGCTCTTAGGTCTGGTCTATAATTATGTCTCCACCCCCCTCTGGGGGAGACATATTGTTTTTGCCCTGTCCGTCCTTCCATCCGTCCGTCCGTACGTCACACTTCATTTCCGAGCAATAACTGGAGAACCATTTGACCTAGAACCTTCAAACTTCATAGGGTTGTAGGGCTGCTGGAGTAGACGACCCCAATTGTTTTTGGGGTCACTCTGTCAAAGGTCAAGGTCCGTCCGTATGTCACACTTCATTTCCGAGCAATAACTGGAGAACCATTTGACCTAGAACCTTCAAACTTCATAGGGTTGTAGGACTGCTGGAGTAGACGACCCCTATTGTTTTTGGGGTCACTCTGTCAAAGGTCAAGGTCACAGGGGTCTGAACATTGAAAACCATTTTCGATCAATAACTAGAGAACCACTTGACCCAGAATGTTGAAACTTAATAGGATGATTGGTCATGAAGAGTAGATGACCCCTATTGATTTTGGGGTCACTCCGTCAAAGATCAAGGTCACAGGGGCCTGAACATTGAAAACCATTTCCGATCAATAACTAGAGAACCACTTGACCCAGAATGTTGAAACTTAATAGGATGATTGGTCATGAAGGGTAGATGACCCCTATTGATTTTGGGGTCACTCCGTCAAAGGTCAGGGTCACAGGGGCCTGAACATTGAAAACCATTTCCAATCAATAACTTGAGAACCACTTGACCCAGAATGTTGAAACTTCATAGGATGATTGTACATGCAAAGTAGATGACCTATATCGATTTTGGGGTCATTCTGTTAAAGGTCAAGGTCACAGGGGCCTGAACATTGAAAAACATTTCCAGTCAGTAACTTGAGAACAACTTGACCCAGAATGTTGAAACTTAATAGGATGATTGGTCATGCAGAGTAGATGACCCCTATCGATTTTGTGGTCACTCTGTTAAAGGTCAAGGTCACAGGGGCCTGAACATGGAAAACCGTTTCTGATCAATAACTTGAGAACCTCTTGACCCAGAATGTTAAAACTTTATAGGATAATTGGACATACAGAGTAAATGACCCCTATTGATTTTGGGTCACTCTATTAAAGGTCAAGGTCACAGGGGCCTGAACATGGAAAACAATTTCTGGTCAGTAACTTGAGAACCACTCAACCCAGAATGTTGAAACTTCATTGGATGATTGCTCTTGCAGAGTAGATGACCCCTATCGATTTTGGGGTCACTCCGTTAAAGGTCAAGGTCACAGGGGCCTGAACATTGATAACCATTTCCGATCAATAACTTGAGAACCTCTTGATCCAGAATGTTGAAACTTCATAGGATAATTGAACATGCAGAGTAGATGACCCCTATCGATTTTGGGGTCACTCCGTTAAAGGTCAAGGTCACAGGGGCCTGAACATTGATAACCATTTCCGATCAATAACTTGAGAACCTCTTGATCCAGAATGTTGAAACTTCATTAGATAATTGAACATGCAGAGTAGATGACCCCTATTGATTTTGGGGTCACTCTATTAAAGGTCAAGGTCACAGGGGCCTGGTCATGTGAAATCATTTCCGGAAAATAACTTGAGAACCACTTGACCTAGAATGTTGAAACTTAATAGGATGATTGGACATGCAGAGTAGATGACCCCTATTTATTTTTGGGTCACTTGATCAAGGTCACAGGAGCCTGAACAGTGACTTGAGAACCACTAGGCCAAGAGTGTTGAAACTTAGCAGGATGACTGGACATGCCAAGTAGATGATCCCTATTGCAGCCAACCATCAGTGTCTCTTTGACTTTCGCTCCTGACTCCTATTGACTTCTTGCCTATACCACTTTGCATTGGGGGAGACATGCGCTTTTTTGCAAAAGCATCTTCTAGTTCTGTCAGGAGAGGTCCAGCCATCAAGTTTACTTGTGGAAGGTTGGCGTTTGAGTTATGGCCTCTTGAATTTCTGCATATGGCGATATCCGTTCAATAACTCCTGAAAGAATGAATGAATTGAATTCATTTTTTTGTAGACAGGACTGGTACATGATTATAAAATGCAGGTTAAGTCCCATTTGGATTACAGTCTGTCAATATTTGGCAGAGTTTTGGCCCCTTTTTATTCGCCCGTCTCTGAAAGAGCGGGGCGTATTATGTGAACACCCGTGGCAGGTGGGTGGATGGGCGGTCTGCGTCCAAAGCATGTCCGCTCTCTTAGTCGAACAGTTTTCATCAGACCTTCACCAAACTTGCTGACAATATTTGTGGGCATAATGTCTTGTTCAAGTTCGATAACCAGCCAAATCGTCCCAGGCACTCTTGGATTATGGCCCTTTAATTACTCGTAAAACAGCGAATTTAGCCTAAATGTCCGCTCTCTTAAAGTGCAACAGTTTTCTTCCGATCTTCACCAAACTTTCTGACAATATTTGTGGGCATAATATCTCGGCCAAGTTTGATAACCAGCCAAATTGCCCCAGGCACTCTTGGATTATGGCCCTTGAATTACTAAAAAAACTGCTGATTTAGCCTTGTCTGCACTCTTAAGTCGAACAGTTTTCATCCGATCTTCACCAATCTTGCTGACAATGTTTGCGGGCATAATATCTCGGCCAAGTATGATAACCACGCAAATTGCCCCAGGCACTCTTGGATTATGCCCCTTAAATTAGGCCAAATTCGATGACAGGCATAATGTCGCGGCCAAGTTCAATAACCAGCCAAATTGTCCCAGGCACTCTTGGATTATGGCCCTTGCATTACTCGTAAAACAGCGAATTTAGCCTGAATGTCAGCTCTCTTAAATTGCAACAATTTTCTTCCGATATTCACCAAAGTTTCTGACAATATTTGTGGGCATATTATCTCGGCCAAGTTTGATAACCAGCCAAATTGCCCCAGGCACTCTTGGATTATGGCCCTTGAAATACTAAAAAAAACTGCTGATTTAGCCTTGTCCGCACTTTTAAGTCAAACAGTTTTCATCCGATCTTCACCAATCTTGCTGACAATGTTTGTGGGCATAATATCTCGGTCAAGTATGATAACCACTCAAATCACCCCAGGCACTCTTAGATTATGCCCCTTGAATTAGGCCAAGTTCGATGATGGGCCTATTTTGTGACAGTCTGGCACTCTTGTTCAACTTAGATTACACAAAATGTTGATGTCCATACAGTACTTTTTGAAAGGATTTAGAGATTGAATTCATATTTCCTTGAACAGGTATCTAAAATGCAGGCTAAGTTCAATTATGGCTCTTTTCTTACTTAAAACTTTTCAAAATGTCTGTTCGCTAACCTTTGAAAGGATGTATAGAATGAATTCATTTTTGGTACACAGAATTATGATTATACAATGCAGGCCATGTTCAATTTCAGCTACAGTATTGATGCAGTTATGGCCCCTAATTGACTTAAAAAAGGATGAATGGATAGAATTCAGTTTAAGTTATGCAGGTATGTGATCATAAAATACAAGTCGAGTTAAATTTTTGTAACAATCTTAAGGTTTGGCAGAATTAATTAAGGCAGTTGTTCTGGGACTTGGATCAACTCAGTGACTAAACGAGAGATGCGCCTTTACTCTTTTATTTCTCTAGTTATAGCGATTCTCTGCAAATACAAACATACAAACAACATTCATACAACGCTCACCAATTATACATATACTCATATAAACAACAGATGTACTTTTAAACATATTTCACATCAACAAAACTTGCATTATCCAATCATGCAGAAAATTAAACTTAAAGTCTATATATTCATTTTATGTTATTTAACAAATTCAATATCATAACTTAGAGTTCAATAATTACGCTTTGAGTAAATTAACAGAATTTAGTTACCGAATTTGGTCTCTTACTCATCAAGTCTCATCAGAATAATTTATGTCCACAGTTAACGATCAGTTCAGTTAACGTTTCAAAGTCCGTGCGGAAGTATAAACAACTATAACGTTGACGTCAATGAACGCCGCAAATTATCACGTGGCTGAAGACGCCAAACAGACGTCAAATAAATAGCGTCAGATACAACAAATATTAGAAACTACATTTATGTTTCTAACAGCAGTTGTACTAATAAACTTTGATAAAGTGGCAGTTGAACTCAATACAATCGACACTGTTTATTTTCCAATTCAGGTAAATCCAATGCTTGCTTTACAATGGATCTAGGATGGATTATCTTTGAACACCCCTGGACTAAATACTGGACTCAACTGCCACATTATCAAAGCTTATTAGTATGACTTGTAACACTGCACTGTTGTTGTTTTTTTCCATTGTGTTGATGGTTGTTTGATAACTTTTTAAAAGGTAACTGGTTTTAATTCATTTTTGGTACATACGATGTAGGATTATGAGATACAATTAAATCCTTGAAAAGATTCTTTGGAAGCATAGCACAGCAACTAAGCAACATTATAACAGACTTAGTTTGGCTGGAGTTTGTTAATTAGAGGTAATAAAACATGCAACATCCCTCACACCCCCTAGTACTGGCTTTAAGCCAAATTCTTGGTGGAGAAATTTGGTGGAGTTATGACCCTTTCTTGTCTGTTGGGTAACTCTTGGAACAGATGAATGGATTGAATTCATTATATTCCTGTAAACATGCACTGTAAAATCATTTAATTTCATGGGCATGAAATTTCATGGTTTTGGTCAAAACGACAGTTTCATAGGGATATGAATTTGTCGATTTCAACTTTTGAACATAAAATGAATGGTAATTTTACTTGTTTGTTTGGATTAAATTTCGTGGATTGTCTCAACCACGAAATCCATGAAAATTAGTCCCCCACAATTTTTAATGATTTCACAGTATAAATTTTAAAAAATCTGGTTCTTCACAGATACCTTACAGCTGAAAAACGTGCCATACTTAATACAGAAAGGCAGTGTTCCGTTTAATGGGGGTATTATTTTGTCTTCCAGTTTCAGTTTTAATTCAGGGAATACAGATGATTAAAATGGACAAAAATCTTAGCGTTTTGCTAATTACATATATACATGACTAAAACTTGTATTATTCCAGCACAAAGCTTGTTCTGCAAAATTACAATTGATCTTATTGTTTAGAAAAGAAAACTGTTATACTAGGTTTTAGCGGGATATTGACAAGGATGGAACTAGGTGTAAATTGGAAATGTCAATTATTTTTACTTTTAGTTTCTGATACAAATTGCATGCTGTTAAATTAGATACATATGCTGCAGCATTAGAAAATTTCTCTGGGGATTGAAAATTAAGAATAATGCACACAATGCAGAATATTTAAACAATTTCCGTCTGCTCAGTGTGAATATCATTATGATATAACAGTTTACTGTTTTATCTGCCTAAGTCAGAATCAGGGTGTTTTTTGTGAATTATTTCAGCCTTTTTTGTAAGGTCCAGGTATTAAGTGGTTACAAGTAAGGTCCTTTTCCATTCTGACTGAAGTACATCTCCAGTTAACGCTACACTTTGGATCTGAAGACGTGCTATTGATAGACTCATTCTGATGACCCTTCCGCTAGCCAATCAGAGCCTTGCTTTCAACATTTTGAAAGTGAAAGTAGAACTTTAAAAAATATATATTTAGCCTGGGTTTTTCATGTATATTATGATGACCACATTATGACTGCGCCCTCGTCTTTTGAGAGGTATCATATGTTACGGTTCAGACTTGGTCACATATGGGGAGAATAATTTTGTGTCAGGCAGCCAGTTAGCTCAGTCGGTAGTCTAAGCACTTGCCCTGTAAGCGAGGGGTCCTGGGTTCGAGCCCTGGACTGACTACATTTTTTTCTCACCCTGTGACATTAGATGCTATTTTGATGGTTCAGCCAAATGCTTGTTGAAACGATTTGCGAAAATAAAAATAGCAATATCTGAAATCCAAATATACAGAAAGATGAATGTGATTATGTCTTCCTCAGATCTTCGTTTAGAAGATCAAGTACTTTAGTCAGATTGGGTCCTTTTCAGTTTTCAAGATATTCTAGTAATGTCAGTTTTATGACCAGACAATGTGTTTTTGCCTGTGTAAAAATAGGACATATTACAATTTCAAGAAAACTATATTTTCAAAAATGTTCAGTTGTTTTACATGAAAATGTTGCTTTTAAGCTAACTTAGATATCTTAAAATAAAGTCAAAATTGAATTTTTGAAAAATTTTGGTGTTAGCTATTAAGGTAGATATGCATGTTCATATCAAAAAGTTTGCTACAATTAAGAAATAAGTAAACTATGTTTTTTTGGTGCGTCTGTCTGTGCGTCCATGTAAATTCTTGTCAGGGCTGTAACTGTGCCATCCATGAAGGGATTTTGAAATAACTTGGCATAAATGCTCACCATAAAGAGATATTGTGTCATGCACAAGACCCAGATCCCTAGCTCCAAGTTCAAGGTCATATTTAGAGGTCAAAGGTTAACAGGGTCTGTTTCGTGTTCGGTCCATAACTCTGCCATCCATTATAAAAGGGACTTTGAAATTACTTGGCTTAGATATTAACCATAATGAGACGAGGTGTCATGCACAAGACCCAGACCCCTAGCTCCAAGGTCAAGGTCACACTTAGAAGTCAAATGTTACCAGGGTCTGTTTCGTGTCTGGTTCATAACTCTGCCATTCATCAAGGGATTCTAAAATTACTTGGCATAAGTGTTCCCCATAATGAGATGACATGTCGTGTGCAAGATCCAGACCCTAGCTCTAAGGTTAAGGTCACACTTAGAGGTTGAAGGTTAACAGGGTCAGTTTTGTTGTCCGGTCCATAGCTCTGCCTTCGATGAAGGGATTTTAAAATTACTTTGCATAAATGTTCCCTATAATATGTTGATGTGTCATGCGCAAGACCTAGACCCCTAGCTCCAAGGTCAAGGTCACACTTAGAAGTCAAATGTTAGCATGGTCTGTTTCTTGTCTGGTCCATAACTCTACCATTTATCAGTTTAAGGGATTTAAAAATAATTTCACACAAATGTTTACCATATTGAGAAGGTGTTCCATGCTTATGACCCCCGTCTCTCAGGTCAAGGTCAAGGTCATAAAATTATTCATACTTAAATTATTCTGGCATATTTTGTGCAAACAACTGTATCATTCTTGGGTATGCTTCGGGAGCATTTGTCACTAATAGTGGCAGCTCTTGTTTCAAAACAAGAACATATAAATAAAAAAGATAGGATCATGTGCTAGTATCATTTTTTTGTTGAACTGACTCTGAAAATTTGTACAGTAAAGTATGCTGTCTTGATTTTAGCCCCTGAGAACATCAATTTTGAGGTAGACTGAAAACAAAAGCAGAGTTTTCATTGACTTTAATTGACATTAAACTGACATTAAACTGACATTAAACTTGAACTTCCTTGGCAGAGGATGGAATTGGTCTGGCTATGCTTTCAATTTTCCCTAAAATAAAGCCAGTAAAATATTATTATATTTGTTGTTTCTTTAAAATCTAAATATTTTGATGAAATAGATACAGCTCATTTAAATGGGTCAGCTGTGTTGATGTACTTATAAAATAGACTTGCTCAGTTTATAGGTTAGTCAGGGCTACGGATATGTATTGTATTTTGCCATCGGAATATGTCATAAAATGCTTTTTCCCCTTCCATTTGGATCCATCCATGTTTACAAACACGTTTGTTTATTTTATGGACTGTAGAAAGTAGTTGTATTCAGTATCTTGGAATGGCAGTTTCCTTCAAAATACTAGCCAGTTACGAAACATGTAATTGTCTTTTAAATGTAATGATATATGTTAACACTTAATATACTGGACACAACTGATTCTGCCTTTGCGACCAGTGTAAATCATGGTCAGCCTGCACATCAGTGCAGTCTGATCAAGATCTGCACTGTTAGCCATTCAGTCAGTAACTTTTTGGTAACCACCCCTTTTAACAGTCAGTGGTACTGTCAAAATTGGAAGATGGACAAGTTCATTATAGAAATTTAGCTGGCTAAAGGTTAAAGGTGGTCTAGTTTTACATTTGCATTTGATAGACATATCAACTATTGAACAATCTGAACCAAAATGCAAGTTTTAAAGCTGTGTGTAGCTTCTGAATTCATTTATTTCCAATCTATCTTGGTTGCGCAACCAAGATAGGCAAAGGGAGGTAATAATAATTTTTCAAACGTGCGTTTCTAATGAATTCCATCTAAATACATAATTTTTAATGCAAATATTTTACAGATATATTACAATATGTCTAATATTTATACATTTCCTTAGGCAAAGTATGTTTATCAAATTTATACTTATGATAAAATAACTCTATCTTGGTTTGGCAACCAGGATAGGAAAATGAAATTTTAAAAATACCTCCAGTGAAAATCTAATTTGTATTAAGTGTTAAGTGAACATAAATGAGTGTAAATGATCAGATGCTAAAGTTTCGAACAAATCCGTTACATGGCCAAAATCTGATTATCCACCTTTAAACACTAACTGTAAATGAGTTTAGGAGGTGGTGGGTTCACCCCCTGGCCTCGTCATACCAAAGACGTGAAAAACTGTACCGGTAGCTCTCTTTGTTAAAACTGCAGTATGCCAAATGCGAATTGTAAAAAGTAAGCTTCAAAATTAAAGATTTGAATTATAAAAAAGAAGTATGCGTTGATAAGTATGGCCAAAATCTGATTATCCACCTTTAAGGTAGTTCTGCACGTTTGAAAAACCGGAAGTGATGGCGTAACGTTATTTATCCGGAAAACATAGAATAAAGCCTGGATGCGGCGTACGGAAATGAAAATCAATTTGTGAATTAATTGAAACCTGTGAGTAAATTTATTACAATGGCACTGTTGCTATATTTCTAAAGTCAAAAATTAATATGATATTATCAAGACATACGGCACGTTAAAAATTCAAAATAATGCGTTAAAATTAGAGTGAAATGTCTGGTTCACTTTTATTATGGTCAAATATCTCAAAAATAATTTAAGCTAGCATGCACACGGACCTATATATTTTATTTCAACAAATTATAGTGCATATGTTTATTAACAACCATGGGAAGTTTCATCAAAATCTACATTGTAGAAAAAATTCTATTCGCGAAAATGTTATGAAAGTTATGATTTTCCCATAGACTCCCATTCTGAAATATTGCATGAGGTCCAAATTTTTCAAATCAGTCTAGCAAAAAAATCAAGCACACGTCCCTATTTTTTTTATTTGCTGAATTTTCTAGGTATATTCTGAAGTTTTGAAAAATCAGAGTTTAATCAAATTCTACATTGTAGAAAAAATTTTGATCCAAACATGCAGAACTACCTTAAGAAAAATCAGGGGAAAACCTTGTTACAGATAAGGTGGATCAAACAGTAATTAAGTATTTCCTTTATCATACAACAGCAAAACAGTCTTCATATGGCATAAGATTTTCTATTGCGATAAGTGATCATTGGATACCATGACAAAATGGGACTGAAATTGGATGCCAAGACTGAAAGAATTTTATATGACACCAGATATAATGTCTTGTGACAAAATGACAAATTTCCAATGTCATCAAGAAAAAATGTGTTGTGGCACCAAAACAAAATGTCCTATGACATTATGAAAAATTGCAATGTGCCAGCAGTCATGTTCTTTGACAGCATGAAATGAAAATTTGTGATACTACGAGAAAATGCCGTATGACACCATGGCTAATTGTGCTGTGACATCATGAAAAAGATAATAAATAATACTGCTACAATATTACAAAATTGTCTTTGATACCATGACCAGATGTCCTGACAATTATGTTACATTATAACAACTTGTCTAATGACAACATGACAAAATGTTCTGTAACATTATGAAAACAGTTACACTGTGTCATTACGACAAAATTTTCAGTTATGTGACAGTCCTGTGACAACATGACAGAAGTCATGTGATGCCACGATAAAATGTCCTGTGACATGAAAACAATTATGTGAAACATGACAAAATGTCCTGTGATATTATGAAACAAACAAAATAGCATCTGCACGATATCAAAACAATAAATTCTGTGTTAAAGTAGACAAAGACTGGTCCAATATTAAATGCTGAAATAAAACACTTGAATACAAATGCCATGATTTAAGGTGGTTTGAGGGCTGTCATTATCAGTCTTGTTTTCAAAAGTAAGGTCTTCCCTATGTATTGTTTATATTTGTTTATGATATATTGTAAGAGAAGAAAAAAGAAGCTGTCTAGATTGAAAAAGCAGAAGCTTTGAGAGTGGTCATGGGGCAGTTTCCCTTCAAAACTTTTACTTGACTGTACATTGTATACAAAAATGGGAAAAATGGGTTTATTTCAGCAAAAATGCTCTTTTTTTGTAGACTGTCTAAAACATGGATAGTCACAGCTGACATTATATATCCTATTACAGCTGATGTAAGATGATAGGACACACATGAATAAATCAACACTTCTACTAAGCCTCCATTGCAAACAATGAGCCCTCGTAAATAATTTGTTACTTAAATAAAATAAATCACAACAATCCTCCTCCAAAGTTAATTATTTCTATATAACGTTTCGTTTCAACAGAATCAGATTAAAAAAAAGACGCATGTGCCCAATCAAAATGTTCTTGTGTAACTTTTCAAGTTGTGTGGCTGGACACTGTCAAAGACTTAGCAGAGTGCCAAACTTAATATTCCATTCCTAAATCTAGATCTTAAACATGGTTAAATGCTGAAGATAGACTTTGGCCTTTACCTTTTATAATCTCAAAAAAAAAGAAAAGAAAAGATCCTAGAGACGAAATTGACAGGTCCTTAGAGAGCCTGTTCAATGATAAGCCTTTAAGTCAGGTGATTTACAACCAATCTTTCTGTGGCTTTAGCATAATGAATCTTCAGGTGGACTTTATATTGGAAAGGCCTTAGAATAGAAAGGCCTGGAAATACTGATTTTAGAAAAACAAGTCAGTTAACCTAGTTTCTAAATGTCATCTGACCGACCTCAAGACTGAGATGATTAGATAACTCTTAAAAAAAATAATGATCCTGTGTTGAAGTACTCTAAAAATGTTGTCAATAACCTTTTTGTGTAGAACCATTTTGAATTGAAAATGAAAGTTGACATCAGCATTAGTAAAATCAGTCATATTACAAAGTACTGTGAAGTTTAAAAAAGAAAACCCATTTCATTATGTATCTAGATAAATGTACTAATCCCCAATGATAACGTGATTCCCGCCGAAACGCGAGGACGAGTCTAATTCATGATAACTGATGAAATAACCATTCATAATGCTTGCACATTACTTGACACGCAATTATTAGTATTTCTTTCATTTCAAATATCCACTAACTATATGGCAACATAGCTCAGTTGGGTAAAATGGGTAAAATGCAGACAATAATTGGGTGGAAGCAGATCTTTTTGTGGGTTCGAATCCTCACGAGGGTTGTTTTTTTTTCAGATTTTTGTTTTTGTTTTTCCTATTCGTTTTCATTTTTGCTTCCGTATTTTTGTTTGTCTCTTTGATGGTTTGTTGTCGAGCGCGCTTGCGTGAGCTCGATATAGTCGCCACACCAATTTCGGTGTATGTGCGTGTGTAAGAAGCAGGTCCCTAGGTCCAAGGTCAAGGTCACACTTAGAGGTCAAAGGTGCTGGTGGGCTCGACATTCTGCCCGTGGGCTTACTTGTATTTCTATATATGTCTTGATATAACACACTAATATGTTCATTATTTGCATGGCTAAGTGCATGCATTTAACCAATATCATCTTTGTTATGTAATAAACTATTCTATTCTACCATATCGCCTTTAGATACCTCTCTGTCTTATTGTCACAGAGCTCATGAAGGAATCTTAATTTTTATGCAAAAGTGAAATAAAAATTAAAAAAAAATAAATGTGGATGCTGAGTTTCGAACCCACACGGCAAAAGATCTGTTGTACATGGACTGTATGCTTTACCACTGAGCTAATTCGTAACTGCTATAAAACCTGCAAAAATTTAGATTGTAATGTGTTAGGAAAATGTTGAATTCCCTATGTTCCATTTTAATCTATTTATAGTCATGTTTGTAAATATCAAGTTATCATTGGGGCATAGTACTTGTAGTTCTTGTGTTTCACTAACACCTTTGTCATGTTATCAACATCTGAGTGTTATGTTACAGCTGACATTTAACCTTTAGCATGCTAGATAAATTGTGGTCTGCTGGAAATGTCGTCTGCTAAAATTGTAAAGTTCATTCAATTTGCTCTAAAATTGGAAGAAATATTGTCAGAGTAGCAAACAGCTTGGAACCTGATCAGACGCCGATTTAATCGGCGTCTGATCTGGTTCCAAGCTGTTTGCAAAGGCTGTTAAATTCGCCTGCAGCAGGCTAAGGGTTAAAGCTCTTGTAATTAACTGAGCATTGAATATGTCACACAAACAATCTTCCAAATTTGTCTCTTAACAGACAATGCTCTCATGGGACAGTATTTCCTTATATATATGGAAAGTTTTTAAAATTTTTCTCAAGAAAAGTTTATTACCCTATTTAAGCTGTGAAACTTAGGTGAGTGATCTAAGGCCATTGTGGCCTTCTAGTTTAGAAAGCATTTGCATGATTCTCCACAAGTTGAAATCTGATGCATGTTTGTGTTGCATGTTTCTTTGAATAATAGAAAGCTGTTTCATGCTGGAAACAAATACTACTCAGATTTTACGAGAAAAAAACGCAGTAACATTACGCATTTATGCATGGAGTTTTCCTGTTTTCCGTCTATAAAACCTTAAGTTAGATGCAAGTTTTATGTCTAGGGGAAATTTTATTCATGATTTAAGGCTAGAAAGTGCAGATTGTCTCTTACTGTCGCAGCATTCTTAAGCCTCAGACATTAAGCCCACCAGTAGACCAGATGCTGATGTGACATTTGTAATCCATTTGTATTTCAATATCATTTTCAACTGGATAACCTTGTATTATACAATGTGATTTAAAACTGCACTGGAGATTGAGATTTCCTAGGGTTCCCAGGGGATTAAGAAAAAAGGCTGATATCATGTTATTTTTGAAAATCAATTCAGGGGACTGTGTCCATTTAGTCAGGTCCTTCAGTGGCAGGTCATTAACGCCTAATTGCTTGGCACATACAAATGTGTACCATATGAAGTGTTACCATTCATTATTCAATATGTCATACATATAGTCAAGTGTCAGGTCAGCCACAATGCCACCATGGCCCTCTTGTTTTTTTGTGTGTTTTTTTTCCCCTCTTTTTAATATATAATAAACATCCAGTATTCAAAGCTTTTGACTCAATTTCACTTCAGCCTTGCACGGCATGAATAAATTTTCCTCAACATTTTATCAGTTCCAGAAGAAATTCCAATTCCTTTGACTGTAAGAATGAGATGTAGTTTCTGGGTTCCCTAGTTGTATATTGCTCTCAGGTCCTGTCATTTCCATTATGAAGACTGGCCATCAGATGATTTTCTGTTTTAATTAAAGTTCTCTCTGCATTGACCAGTTCCAGCAGTTTAATACCTCTGTGATTACCCATGAATAATGATGAGTGCAGAGTAAATGCTTTGTTAGGCATAAAGTAGACAAAAGCCATTGATTGATGAATCTGTCCAGAGTAACAATCTGCTCAGTATATGAACATGTGTATACATGCAAGTAGGTATTTAATGAGCAGGGTCTGAAGATATATTAAGCAATTGTTTTATGCATTAAGCTCACTTTGCTCGGATAGATGGGGAGTGGGGGTGGGGGGAGTTATTGTGATCACTTACCGTCCAGAAACAGTAGACGTCAATCACATCAGATCCTTTACTCTGAGTACATCTAAATGGGGGGGGGGGATGCGGGAGTTATTGTGATCACTTACCGTCCAGAAACAGTAGACGTCAATCACATCAGATCCTTAACTCTGAGTACATCTAAATGGGGGGGGGGGGGGGGGGGGGGGGGGTGCGGGAGTTATTGTGATCACTTACCGTCCAGAAACATTAGACGTCAATCACATTAGATCCTTAACTCTGAGTACATCTAAATGCTCTCTCATATTGGCTTTGTTATTTCTGAGAGAAAAAAACAACAGTTTTTATGGTCAGAAGTTGCTCCTGTATGAAGCACAGACTTGCTGAAGGAAAGATTTATTTTTTTAGCCAATGTTGAAATTGATGGTACCTGGGAGAAATGAGCCTCTTAGAATACCATGCTAGATTGAGCTTTTGTTTTGACATGGCAAAATCCTTTAGCCTTAAACCATTGTTTTCAACTTTTTTCTTAGGAGGATGGCAAAGACTTCTGCAATATTTGTGTTCCATAACACATTTATTGAAATACTCCAGTACAGTAGAAGGGTGGTGAGGCTTAAGCTAAAAAATTTATGAGTTAAGATTAACTTTGACAATATGGTGAGAACAAAAGTTTTATTATAATTTTGTTAAGTTTAGCAGCAAACCTGCTGAAAAGAACAAACTTAAAGTGAAATATTAGAATTTCAGATTTTCTTTTTGTCTCATTCTATAAGTTGTTTCATATTTTTTTTCTAAAGAACTTACTGTTTCACTAAAGGGAGCCACCAGCAGGCTTGACCACAATCCTAATGACCTGCTTTCAGATACCTTAGTATCTACGTTAACATAGAAGGTAAATTTCCATGCCAAAAATTTAGTTAGATTTATTAGAAAATTGTTGGGTTTAAATTTTAATTGTTATTTTGCCTGATTATTGCAATAGGAAAATACATTTTTGTCCATAAAATTGACATTAATTTAACTTTAATCAGTTCAACAAGACTGACATAGGCCTTTGGAAGACTGAATCATGCAAAATATAGTCACAATTGATAATAAACCTTGTTATGGAGTATGTTAGTTAAACATTAGATAATAGATTCTGGAATGGTAAGTACACCTTAAGGTGGTTAAGATGGGTAAACTTTAAAATATATTGTTCTGTCCATTTCAGGTTGTGACTTTTATGCTAGACTTACAAAGTCTGTTGAGATCAAATAATCTGCAATAATATTAATTTCTTCATACTGACACTGATATTTTCTCAGAAAAAAAAATCTCTCTAGCCTCATTTCAACAGAGACAGAGGCAAGAGATATTGTAGATATTGTATTTTAGAAAGTGGTATCAGACAGGATTGATTTTATGGCCAGGTGTTTCACATTTAATGATAGCGAAAATACATGACTTTTAAAATTTCTGTATCTGTTTAGCAAAAATACTTGTTGCGGACAGAATCTGTGTTACAATAAAAACAAGTAACTGTAAAATGATGAAAAAGTACCTTTACAATGTGCCCATCAGTGCTGGAAAACTATTGAAAACTGAAAATAGTTTTGGAGGGAAAAATGCAGCACTTGGCCATTTTGATAAGGTGTCTTGTAATATTTGTTTTGCTGTGAAAATTGCTAAGATGGGTATATTGCCAGTGTATTGCCATTGTGGAGCCAGTGCATTGTCAGAATCTGCTCTGAGTAAATTTATATCCAATGTACTGTCAGACAGACAGAAAATCCATACAATATTGTCACTTATGTAATTTTTATCTCGATTATTCAAAGAATAGAAGTTATTGGACATGCCGCTATGTTTTTTTGTTTTTTTTGTTTTTTTTTTTTTTTTTTTTTTTTTTTTTACAAAATTATAGATTGAAACTAATTACACACTTGTTCAATGTCATGACCTGATATGTACTAAGCAGGTCCCATAACTAAACTTTTTTCCAAAATTAAGCCCCTTTTTCCACATAGCATTTTTTGCTTAAGTTTTTGTATGCAAGCTGGTATCTCAGGACTCATTCAATTCGATTATAGAAATTATGTTTTTTATTTCCAGTTTCTTGCCATTTTCCTGCCAGATTTCTTCCAGACACTGGAAACAAGCTGACAGTATTGTCAGTCTGTTTACATGCTGATTGTTATGAGCCAGTTTATTGTCATATAGTTTGCAGATTATTCCCAGAAACTGGAAATAATATGGAAATAGTGTCCATATTATTTTCAGCTAAACTTTTTTTCTTGGAAGTTTGTTCCCATATAGGAGTCAGATTATTTCCAGTTACCTTTTTTTTTTTGCCAGACTGTTGCCAGATCATTGACAGTTACCTTGCAGCTTAATGCCAGCTTGTTTCCATATTTCATTTTCGTAAGGGGGGGTCACATTAAACTCAACCAAAGAAACAGTTGAAATTTGAAAAGGATAGAAGAGCAGTATTAGCAAGCAAGAATCTGTGACTATCAACAAGGGGCTACCAGTATTTCTGGACCTCCTAGCAAAATGAACTGTTTATTAAGACATTTGAGAAACAGTTATTGGCAACAGAGGTATTGTAATGTACTGTTACTGTCAAGGTGATTGATGTAGGGAACTAATTGAGCAGTAAATCTTTACCTAATCATCAATATATCACAGTGTGAGGCAGTTACTGGGCAATTTTATTTACTGATAAAAACCACTACAAAATAACAAGATCTGATATGTTGTTTTTATCCATTTAAGTGGCGAACAATCTATATCTGAATCAGCTACAAAATAACAAGATCTAAAATGTAGTTTTTATCCATTTCGGTGGTGAACAATCTTTGTTTGAGTCTTTCAGAATTGTTTTAGTGGTGGACTGGAAGTAAGCGACTATATTTGATAAGCTCTTGCTCTTGGTAGAATAGTCTCTGAACAAGGAAAATTTATAACTTTGCAGTACAACATTATATCACAAATTGTAATTACTTTTATCATGAAAAGTATACTGAACAAAACAGCTAACTTGTGCCAGATATATGGAAAAGCAAGTGACCCCTTATAGGCAGGGCCAATTTTAACCCATGATTTGAACTAACTTGGCCCCCACCCTGGGGTTCACTTGTTTTACCACAGATTTATACATAGGAATAACATTAAAAATCTTTTGTGCCAAAATTGTCAAGGCTTAGAGCTTAGATATTTGGCATGTAGCATTGTGTAGTGGTCCTCTACCAAATTATTCAAATCTACCTCATGGTGCTAAAATTGGCCATATCCTGGGGTTAACAATTAGTTTTACATGCACTTAATAGAAAAGCTTTAAATATCTTCTTGTTTCATATAGTGAGTAGAAAAAATACTTGTTCCAAAAAAATACTTAAATATGAACCCTGAAATCACCATTTCTTTTGACCAAAATGGTAAATGTTTAGCAGTATATCACAAAACCACAGAAATTTTTAGTAAACAAACAACATCTTTATAAACAACCCATCTGTCCAATATATTTTTACCCTTCTGTCCCATAGAATTGGATACTTGAAATATTCTAAAAAAGTTGTCCCCCTTTAAAAAAGAATACCATTTGTAAAGAAATAAAAGTAAACAATTGTCAAAAGGTGTTTAACCAAGTTATGTAAAGTTTAAGCACTCATTGTTGCAAATGCATCAAAACAAAGATAATTATATAACAGCTTTTTAAAAACGGTGAGTTTTTAAAGGTGTTGAACTGTCCTGAAGTGTGGCCCCTTCATGCAGACCCTGTCCGAAATTCAATACATATATATGAGTAAATTAACAATGGTTTTGTAGAATAATATAAATGTTTTATATGCTGTTAAATTTTCATGTAAAACCATTCTTATGATTTGGTGATGTTCAAACTTTCTTCTCCGAAACATGGAACTAACTCTTATCACCATGTTGATATGTTTAAAAAAAAATGTTTCAGCATCCAGTTAGTAAATTTTCCACCTCCACTAAGTATCTTGATCCTCAGATTTTGTCCAGGCATCAATACTGTACAGTAGATGATTATGTCTATTCTAAGGTCATTCTTTTAGTTACAGAAAAATGTTAATGCTCATTAGAGAAATATTCAGCTGTCTTGTTCTTGAAAACATCACCAAATATTTTCTTTTTCATTTTTCAGTATTGTTTTAAAATTAACAAGTTCTTCTATCTTTAGTATTGCTTCCAAGATGTTTCCTCTGGGATAGTATTATTAGTTAGTGTAAATGTTCCCTGAAACTTCCTAGTTTATTTTGTACAGATCCTGTTTTCATGATAAACCCTTAATGGCTTTCCTTGTTTGTCAGATCTGAAAACATGTGGCAGTATTGTGAAGGATTGGAGTCACTGGAAAATGCTTGGACAAATTGTAACTGTTAGTAAGGAGGTTTTCAACATTGTGTCATGATTTTCATGAAATTTGGCTTGTAGAATGTTGAGAATAAATCTCAATAGGTGAGCAATTAATGTAGGGCCTTCTGTCACTTCTACTTATTAGTTGAGCATGTAAGGTATGGTTAGCAAAAAAATGTTCATTAGTGAGATATGGGGGTCAGCAAAAGAGGGCTGTAATTAGTAGGGTCTGTGGTTTAATCATCTCAGATCATAACTTTGTTGATAATGAAATAGTGTCTCCCACATATAACAGATTAATTTCCTAGTGCACCCGATGATGATCATTTAAAGCACATGTGCCTTATAGATATTGATGCCACAGCTGATGTAAAATTTATATCCAGCAATTTCCTGGAACTTATCTTTCATTGGTTCCATGAAAAAGCTGCTGTGCAATTTGATATCCTTCTATTTACTGCTGGAACTTTTTTAATTGATCTAAATTTTCAATTAATTGACACAGTCAGGTAGCCAATCAATCACTCAATGTAAGTGGCTGTAGCCAGACAATCATAATTACCAAATGAACTTACCTTTCAGGTGTATGATGTAATGATATAAGACTCTTATTGAATCTCTGTCAAAGCCATGATAAAGGCAAAATAGATTTGAACTTAACACGGCCTGATTCTAAGTTTCAGTTAAGGTTCTTGAATGTATAAAAGAAATATTGGCACTGACCTCCAGATTTGGCTAAAAATAATCTTCCTTTCAAATTGAAGTTTGGTCATATTATGAACATTAGAATATGAGGTTTTGTTTCTAAAATATTTTAAAAATTCCAAATCAAGAAAAAAAGGTGACCGTGTCGGGAATGGAACCCCGGACCGCTGTGGCAATAAAAGACATTTTCCCGTCGGAATTAGTGAATTATGACTTCAAAATATAGATATTTATAATCGAGACAGTTTACCGGGAGTAAAGCGTTACAAACGCTTTTCGATTTTCATCGTAAAAAGTAGTAAAAACAGCAAATTCTCATGTGTTTCCGTAACATATTGTTTGTCAGTAATTAAGTTATAAAGCCTTCTTAAGAAATATAGCATTAAATTTTATTTCCAGATATCTAAAAAAATAAAAAAATTTGTTGTCGAACGATCTGGAGGTCAGTCCCTTTAAAGATCATTTTTGTTCTTTTTTGATTGGCCTTGTCTGAGAGTTAAACTTCTGACTGTTTGTCTGTTATTTGCTTTAGCTGTATTTAGGAGCCACACCTTGTATAATTGAACTGTAATACCCTATGTCATTGACACTGCTGATGTCTGATTCTTAGAAACAGAAAAATTGACCAGTCATTCACATTGCACTCTTTTCCTGCAGAATTAATAGGATTTCTGTCTTCATTTCCTGAAAGCAGTGCCATGGAAACAGATTGCAATAAAATCTTTTTGTTGACTATTGCGCAGCACACTGGCAGTCATTTGTTTTATTAATGTAAAGAATTGGTACTATGTAAACATATCTAAATGTTAAGCGTGATTTGTACAAAGCGACAATGAAATCATTAATATTTATAGGTGACTGTTTCTAACCAGGGTTTTCAAAGTTGAAAACCTAGTTATTAGATTGGCGAGGTCATTGGGCAGATGGATGGATTGGCGGCATCAGGAGTTGCTTTCCACTAAATAACATAAGTTTGGGTTGAGATATTGAAATGAAACTTGGCCTATTGGTAGCTTTTTGTAAGACCAAGGTTGTGATTGAACTTGGCGTCAGTGGTCACTGTTACTAAAAATAGAAAAAAAAAAGTTTCTGCTCAGTAACATGTTTGGATTGATGGATTGAAATAAAACTTGTCATATAAGTAGCTTATAGAAAAATCAAGGCTGAAGTGGCATATGGGGTAAATGGGGTAAGGTTCAAGGTCAGTATAGCTGATTTAATTTGCATACTTAGAAAATTCCATTGTGGCCCAGTGGTTTAGAGGATTGCGAGGGCTCAACGTGCAACTAGTCTAAGTGTATATAGAAATAGAAGCAGATAGACTAGTTTCGCGTTGAGCCCTCGATTAATTTGGACCAAAGCTACATTTTGTGCTGTGGAACAGATGTGTTGCAGTTCAAATCCTGCTGGGTGTCTAACTTTC
This sequence comes from Mercenaria mercenaria, assembly GCF_021730395.1. Taxonomy (NCBI): domain Eukaryota; kingdom Metazoa; phylum Mollusca; class Bivalvia; order Venerida; family Veneridae; genus Mercenaria; species Mercenaria mercenaria. Next base: position 31,822,598 of record NC_069375.1, on the reverse strand, counting down.
TTTGTGATTAAAAAGTCATTTTAAGGTTTCGATGGAGGCCTTGAGAAACAAAAATCAAACAACACCAAATCATAGAAAGAAAGAGTTGTTTGACATGAAAATTGAACAGCATGTAAAACATGTATATTACTTTACGAAACAAGTGTCAGTATACTGATATAAACATTGAATTCCGGAAAAGGGCTGCCTAAAGGGGCTCCACTTCCGGACAGTTAAACGCCTTTAAAAACTCATCATTTTCAAAGAACTGTTACACATGTTTGTTTTGATGCATTTGCAATAGCGTGCGAGTGGTGAAATTTCACGTAACAAGATGGAACATAGTTTTCAGCAATTGTTTATCTTTTTTTCTTTACAAATGGCATTCATTTTCAAAGGGAGACAACTTTTTCACAAAGATTACTTAAAATAATCGGAAAAAGTTGTTTCCCTTTGAAAATGAATGCCATCTGTACTTAAAATAATCGGGAACAGTTGTCTCCCTTTGAAAATGAATGTCATTTGTAAAGAAATAAAGATAAACAATTGCTGAAAACTGTGTTCCAACTTGTTATGCGAAATTTCACCACTCGCACGCTATTGCAAATGCATCAAAACGAACATGTGTAACTGTTCTTTGAAAATGGTGAGTTTTTAAAGGCGTTTAACTGTCCGGAAGTGGAACCCCTTTAGGCAGCCCTTTTCCGGAATTCAGTGTTTATATCAGTATACTGACACTTGTTTCGTAAAGTAATATACATGTTTTACATGCTGTTCAATTTTCATGTCAAACAACTCTTTCTTTCTATGATTTGGTGTTGTTTGATTTTTGTTTCTCAAGGCCTCCATCGAAACCTTAATGTTGTTTGGTCAAGGTCAAGGGCACAGTTACTAAAAAAAAATTTTTTTTTGCAGGAATCATCATCAGAATTTGGTGTCTGTTCAATTCCTTTGGTTTGGGTTGAGATAGTAGAATGAAACATGACCTATAGGTAGCTTATAGTAAGACCAAGGTTTGCTTTGTATTTGGGATCAGTGGAATCAAGGTCAAGGTCACTGTTACTTAAAATAGAAAGAAAACAGTTTCTGCTCAATAACTTTTGTTTGGATTGATGTGTTGTAATTAAACTTGGCATCTGGTAGCTAATATAAAAACATTGAATTTTGCGTATGGGGTCAGCAGAGTCAAGTTCAAAGTCAGCATAACTTATATTATGTCCATACTTTGAAAATTCCAGTGTAGAAATTTTGGAGTGCAACAGACAAGTGGTGGTTCTAATCCCGTTAGACCATTTAGATGCCAAAGGGTCAAGGTCACAGTTACTAAAATAGGTTTTGATAATATTTTTTTGCTGGAATCATCAAAAAGGTGGTTTCTGATGTATAATTTTAGTTACAATTGACATACATCCACTGAACTTAGTGTACAGCAAGCTAATTATGAAGAACTAGCTTTGGATTGTAGTTGGGGTCACTGTTACTAAAAATAGGAAAACAATTTATGCTAAATACCTCTAAACTAAATTAAAATAATAAATTAATATAGGTTAGGAATGAGATATTGCAATGGAAATTAGTATGCTTAATAGGAAAGAAAGGTTTGTGGATTGTCTTCAAACTTAAAACCTTAATAAACATCATGGGATTTTAATATCAACAGTCCACATGAATGACCCAATTTAGTTCATACTCGCACTCAAAGAACCTTGTGGCAAAGCTTACAAACTGACCTTTATATAGATGACCTTGACCATGATATGATCTTCACCTTCAAACTTCAGACCTGAAAAAACAACATCTTTGGTCTTACATTTGGGGGCATGACTGAAAATGCAGCTCCTTGTTCAGTGATGTTTTGACTTCAGCACAGTCCTGCAGCTGAGGGTGTTAAGCTTCCTATTGAATTTTATGTTGTTGTGCTTAATGCTGGTGTATCCACTTCTGCTTGAAGGCTTGGTAACATTGCAGGTTGGTAACATTGCTGCTTGGTAACATTGCTGGTTGCACTGGGCAGTGATGTTTGTTTTTGCAGTCCATAGCCAGTGCAGAAACTTTAACCTCTTTCCTTAAAGCTGAGTGCTTTGATTGCAGACAGAAAATAGCAATTTTACATAAATAGTAAGCACAGAAATGTGTTGCGTTAATGTATATGTCGTTTCTGGCAAGTATAGATGGAAATAAGTTATATTGTAATAAAAAAAAGTGACTGAAGTAAAAATGAAAAATAATAAATGAAAATGTGAACTTGTGTATGGAGATGCATAAGATATGTACTTTGCTGATGTAAAACTTGCATGTCTGACCTGCTAACAAGAGGGGACATATCTCTATCCTTGCTAAGACATCTAGAGTTAGAAAATGGAAATTTGTATGCAGATTGTAACAATCTTTGCAATCAAATTGCTGACTGGAAGATTTATTCTTTTTCTAATAGAACAAGTGATCATAAGTAGCTAATGGTAAAATTTCTGGAGACAGACAATCTGGTGGTTTTATATCCTCTGTACAAACATGAAATCTAACTTTAGCGGAAACATGGAAATCTTTCTCATGAATAACTTATACTGTTTTTTCTTACAAAAGTGCTATTCTATTTCTGAGATTTTTACATAGACATTAAATTTTGTTGTTTCTTTAGTTAGAATGAAAAATCGCCCAGATCTTTTTGTAATTCTTATAATCATTGTCAACAAAATCTTGTGCATGTCTGTTGTCATTCAGTATCAGTGATATAGGTTTTGATGAATTATACAAGCAAATGAGTTTGCATAAAAGCTGAGGATTAGAAATTTACTGGATAAAGGAGGAAAAAGGAATTTTATGTTCTGTCAGTGGGAGATGCAAAATGAATTAGTGTAACCAATTCAGGACATCTTTTCTAGATAAGATTGTAAGGAATACAGTTAAAACTGTATTTAGGGATTCTAAAGGCTGGTGGCTCAGCATTGATCATCATAAGCACTGTGCTTAAGGCAAGTTGAAGTTAGAACAAAAAGTCACATTGGGAAGTCAGCTGACTGTCTGCTTAAGGCAAGTTGAAGTTAGGACAAAAAGTCACATGGGAAGTCAGCTGGCTGGCTGCTTAAGACAAGTAGTTAGGACAAAGTACTTTGGAAGTCGCTGACTGTGTAACAGTGAAGTTGACAACCCACTGGGAAGTCAGCTGGCTGGCTGCTTAAGACAAGTTGAAGTTAGGACAAAAAGTCACATTGGGAAGTCAGCTGGCTGGCTGCTTAGACAAGTTGAAGTTAGGACAAAAAGTCACATTGGGAAGTCAGCCAGCTGATTAAGGCAAGTGGCAGTTTAATACAGGTGGCTGTCATGGCAGGTTCAATTGTACACTGTGGCTTGTATGACTTTTAATTTAGCTGATGCATGTTTTATTTGAAGAAGCTTGAAGCTTATTTAAGTCTCCTACTGGTTGAAAACCAGTTTTGGGGACTATAGGATTGCGCTTTTCTGTCCGTCTGTTTGCAATTTGTGTCTGGTCCATAACTCTGTCATTCATCATGGGATTTTAATATCAATTGGCACAAAATGTTCCCCATGATGAGACAACTTGTTATGTGCAATACCCAGACCCCTAGCTCAAAGGTCAAGGACACATTTGGAGGTCAAAGTTCAACAGGGCTTTTTCATGTCCGGTCTGTAACTTAATAATCCATAAAGGAATTTTAATATTACTTGGCACAAATGTACCCCATAATAAAGCGATGTGTCTTGCACAACTTTCAGACCCCTAGCTCAAAGTTCAAGGTCACACTTAGCAGTCAAATGTTAACATGGCATGAACAGGGCCTGTTTCGTGTCTGGTCCATAACTCTGTCATTCATCATGAGATTTTGATATTACTTGGCACAAATGATCTCCATAATCAAAAAACATGTCATGCAGAACACTAGCTTTAAGGTCAGAGTCACACTTGGAGGTCAAAGGTCAATAGCGTTTTTTCCTTTCAGGTCCATAACTTTATCATGCAAAACAGAAATTAAATTAAATTAAATATTACTTCCGCACAAATGTACCTCATAATAAGACGACATGTCATGCGCGAATTCTGGACCCTAGCTGAAAGGTCAAGGTCACTGTTAGCATTTTATTTTTCCTTTCTGGTCCATAATGCTGTCATCCAATAAGGGATTTCAATATTACTTGACACAAATGTTCCCAATAATGAGACAGTGTGTCTTATGTGATATCTAGACCCATAGCTCAAAGGTCAAGGTCACATTTGAAGGTCAAAAGTCAACATTGATTTTTTCCTGTTCAGTCTAAAATATTTTGATATAAGCTCATGTGTCATAATTGGGCCCAATTGAAGAAAATTGTTGGTGTATTTTTCTTTGAAATTACTTCTCTTTAATATGATGTTTTCTTACATTTTTTCTCATATTTTCCCACCAATTTCAAAATAAAATGTTAATCAAAATTAAAATTAAATATTTTTTTTATATTTATAGATATTATAAGCAAATTTTGATCTAATATGACATATTGTATATATATAGTACAATATTGTTATCAGTGACAGATATCAGATCATTATGTAATACTGCAGTAGAGAAAATTAGGTGCCTTCCAGTTGCATGGTTATACTTCATTCACTTGTTTGAATCAGTCTTCAGTCAGCGGTAATGGTATACAGTCTAACCTGTACTAATGGTCACCTCCGATCAGCGGTCATTTTATGACGCCCCCAACAAATTTTCCTCTATTTTATCACTTTATTCAGCGGCCACGGAAATTGCTTCCCGACCGCCTTATTTGACCCTTTTCAGCGGCCATTTTTCTTCCAAAACCAATTATTTTTAGGCGATCATCGCCGAAGATACCCGATTTTTGAGAAGCACGTGATTGCTAAGTTTCGCCTGACTTCACCACAAGAACGACAAAATGACATGAGCTTCGCAATTAAAATTGATAACCAAAGGTGTAATCCCCTTTTTGTTATGATCAAATGGCCAGTAATTATCGGCAATTAGCGTGTCACCTCGTGTCACCTCGTGTCAATTTTGTTGTTCACAGTTTGATCTCGGTTAAAGTTAATACTCGATAACTAATTAGTAGCATAATATTTGTGATTTTTTTATACTTCTGTCATCAAAATACTATAAAATGAATACTATACGAAATGAATTGTGTTTAAAAAAAATATAAACCACTCTATCTTTTACGGAACGTAACGGCGATCTTAGATTTTAGCGTAGACAATAAGCGCGGAGAGCAGCTTCCCTTACCAAAATGGCGAAAATTGTAAACAAACTTATTTTGAAGTTGGAAAATTGTCTGTTACAATTTTTGTTGTAAAAAAACACGCCGGAATTTTAGATTGCTAGGAAGACCATTTGTATTGCGAAGGCAAATGCACGTCATTGTATCCTGGTAAAATAATAATAGAAAACCAAAAAAGAAATGGGCCTAAAGGCTAAACTGGCCAGAAGTCTGAAAAATACATATACTGGCTGCACCTCCGATCAGCGGTCACCTGGCTTAAGCGGCCAAATTGTCTGCTTCCCCTGGCTGGCTGCTTAAGACAGGTTAGACTGTATATGACAAGGTCTACTTGTAATTCTTGACCAGATTCGAACTGAACCGCCTAACTGGAGACTGTGTTGCGGAAACCTTACCTATCAAGATCACTGCTTTTTCTTAATCTTGAAATTGACTGACAACTTCTATAAGTAGTTTGAGTAGTTAGTGTTCTTACTCCCAAAATTCTTTCATCAGATGGAACTGTTATAGTTCACAAAGTTTGATCCAGTGATGACGAAAAAGTACATTTTTTTTTTATGAAACATTGTATATAGAAAGAAGGTAAAATGGAGAACATTATATTAGAATACATGACATTTTGTATGCATATTATTTTAATTTTGTCAGATGTATTTGTCCATCTGTCTGTTCATTCTTCCAGTCACAAAAAATAGATATCATGCCTTAACTTTAGAAATAAAACAGACTGTGTGTGCAGTTTTAAAGATGGTGGATTATTCAAAGAAAAGAATATATGAGCCACACCGTGAGAAAACCCAGTATAGTGCATTTGCAACCAGCATGGATCCAGACCAGCCTACAAATCTGCACAGTCTGGTCAGGATCCATGCTGTTTGCTTTTAAAGACTATTGCAGTTAGAGAAACCGTTAGCTGGTCTGGATCCATGCTGGTCGCAAACGCACTGTGTTGGTTTTCTCATGGCGTGGCTCATATCGACCCTTGTACAAAAAATGTGATTCCTATGGCAGCCAATATGACAAATAATCAATCCCTCCTACCATTACGGACTTTCATAGCAGACATTAGTCTTATATTTTCATGTTATCACTGATCCTTTGATCCTATTTTGGAAGGCAATCCTTTTATTTGCAAAAATTATGAAACTGTTGAAAGGAATTATTAGTTATCTTGGCAGATTTGACAGTGCCATTAATTCAGGATGGAAAGGGATGTCAGATTGAACCCATCTTACAACATAAAGATTATAATTTTCTTGGAATTTATTTCCAGTTTCTATCCTGACAAATAATGTGAATTTTGGCTTGATCAATGACATTTGATTATAAAGCAATTAGATAAATGACAAATAAAAGTCCCCTTCAAAATGTAAGAACAGTTTGTTTTAGAGGTATTATACTATTTCATGAATATCCGACAGGGCTTTTCGCTGTTTTCACTGATGCTGGAAAACATCAGACTCATACAGTTATTAGCCCACCATCATCAGATGGTGGGCTATTAAAATCACTCTGCGTCCGTGGTCCGTCTGTCCGTCATTCCGTCCGTCCGTCCGTTAACAATTTCTCGTTATCGCATCTCCTCAGAAACTACATGGGGGATTTTGACCAAACTTTGTCAGAATGATGTATTGGTACCCTAGTTGTGTCCCCCTGAAAATCAGACTGGTTCAACAATTTATGAGTGAGTTATGGCCCTTTGTTTATTTCTATGATTTACATAGATTTATATAGGGAAAAACTTTGAAAACCTTCTTGTCCAAAACCACAGAGCCTAGGCCTTTGATGTTTGGTATGAAGCATTATCTAGTGGTCCTCTACCAAGATGATTCAAATTATTTCTCTGGGGTCAAATATGGCCCCGCCCTGGGGGTCACATGGTTTATATAGACTTATATAGGGAAAAACTTTGAAAAATCTCTTGTCCAAAGCCACAGGGCCTAGGGCTTTGATATTTTGTATGTGACATCATCTAGTGGTCTTCAACTAAGATTGTTCAAATTATACCCCTAGGGTCAAATATGGCCCAACCTGGGTGTCATATGGTTTACATAGACTTATATAGGGAAAAACTTTGAAAATCTTTTTGTCCAAACCACAAAGCCTAGGGCTTTGATAATTGTAATGTAGCATCATCTAGTGGTTCTTTACCAAGTTTGTTCAAATTATCCCCCTAGGGTCAAATATGGCCCCGCCCCGGGGGTCACATGGTTCATATAGACTTATATAGGGAAAAGCTTTTAAAATCTTCTTGTCAATAACTACAACATTCAAATTTGGACCACATGTTTATTTTTGAGTGGCAAGATGAACCTTGACATGAGTTAACCTTGATTTTGACCTAGTGACCTACTTTCACATTTCTGTAGCTACAGCCTTCAAATTTGGACCACATGCATAGTTTTGTGCACTTGAAAAAACTTTGACCATGATTTTGACCTAGTGACCTACTTTCACATTTTTGAAGGTATAGGTATCAAATTTGGACCATATGCATAGTTCCGTGTTTCAAAATGAAATTTGACATTGATTTTGACCTAGTGACCTTCTTTCACATTTTTGAAGGTACAGTCTTCAAATTTAAACCACATGCATAGTTTTGTGTTCGGAAATGAAATTTGACCTTGATTTTGATCTAGTGACCTACTTTCTCATTTCTCAAGCTACAGCCTTCAAATTTGGACCACATGCATGGTTTTATGTACCGAAACAAACTTTGACCTTTACATTGACCTAGTGACCTACTTTCACATTTTTTAAGGTACAAGCTTAAAATTTGGACCACATGCATAGTTCTGTATTCTGAAATAAAATTTGACCTTGATTTTGACCTAGTGACCTACTTTCACATTTCTCAAGCTACAGCCTTCAAATTTGGACCACATGCATAGTTTTGTGTACTGAAATAAATTTTGACCTTAAGATTGACCTAGTGACCTTCTTTCACATTTCTGTAGCTACAGGCTTCAAATTTAGACCACATGCATAGGATTGTGTACCGAAATAATCTTTGACCTTGACATTGACCTAGTGACCTACTTTCACATTTTTGAAGGTACAGGCTTCAGATTTGGACCACATGCATAGATTTGTGTTCTGAAGTGAAATTTGACCCTTGATTTTGACCTAGTGACCTACTTACACATTTCTCAAGCTAAGCCTTCAAATTTGGACCACTTGCATAGTTTTGTTAACCAAATTAAACTTTGACATTACGATTGATCTAGTGACCTACTTTCACATTTCTCAAGCTACAGCTTTAGAATTTGGACCACATGCACAGTGTTGTGTACGGAAATGAAATTTGACCTGGAGCTAGTCAGTAAGTCTTGAAATTTGGAACACTCAAAAATGGCACATTGGTGGGCGCCAGATCAATGTGTGATCTCTTGTTTTTTTTCTCGTAAGATCAGATAAAAATTAAATACCTTGATAGATTCTTCTTTTTTTTTAGCCCACCATCATCAGATGGTGGGCTATTCAAATCACTCTGCGTCCGTGGTCCGTCGTCCTTCCGTCCGTCCGTTGACAATTTCTCGTTATCGCATCTCCTCAGAAACAACTGGGGGGATTTTGACCAAATTATATCAGAATGATGTATTGGTACCCTAGTTGTGTCCCCCTGAAAGTCAGACTGGTTCAACAATTTTTGAGTGAGTTATGGCCCTTTGTTTATGTTTGTAATTTACATAGATTTATATAGGGAAAACCTTTGAAAATCTTCTCGTCCAAAACCACAAAGCCTAATATGGCTTTGATATTTGGGATGTAGCATCATCTATTTGTCCTCTACCAAGATGATTGAAATTATTTCCCTGGGGTCAAATATGGCCCCGCCCCAGGGGTCACATGGTTAATATAGACTTATATAGGGAAAAACTTTGAACAACCTCTTGTTCAAAAACCACAGGGCCTTTAAGAGCTTTGATATTTGTATGTGACATCATCTAGTGGTCTTCTACTAAGATTGTTCAAATTATTCCCCTAGGGTCAAATATGGCCCCGCTTTGGGGTCACATTGTTTACATAGACTTATATAGGGAAAAACTTTGAAAATCTTCTTGTCCAAACCACAAAGCCTAGGGCTTTGATAATTGTAATGTAGCATCATCTAGTGGTTCTCTACCAAGTTTGTTCAAATTATCCCCCTAGGGTCAAATATGGCCCCACTCCGGGGGTCACATTGTTCATATAGACTTAGATAGGGAAAAGCTTTTAAAATCTTCTTGTCAATAACCTACAACATTCAGATTTGGACAACGTGTATAGTTTTGAGTGGCAACATGAACCTTGACATGAGTTGACTTTGATTTTGACCTGGTGACCTACTTTCACATTTCTGTAGCTAAAGCTTTCAGATTTGGACCACATGCATAGTTTTGTGCACCGAAAAATCTTTGACATTGACATTGACGTAGTGACCTACTTTCACATTTTTGAAGGTACAGGCTTCAAATTTGGACCACATGCATAGTTTTGTGTCAAGAAATGAAATTTGACCTTGATTATGACCTAGTGACCTACTTTCACATTTCTCAAGCTACAGCCTTCAAATTTGGACCACATGCATAGTTTTGTGCACCGAAATGAACTTTGACCTTGACCTAGTGACCTACTGTCACATTTTTGAAGGTACACCCTAGTGAAAATGAACATCTGGAATACCACTGGAACATCAACTGGAATTCCATCTCAGTTCCACTGGTATTTTTCAACGGAATAGTGTTGGTATTCCACTGGAATACCGATTATTTTCCAGTGGAATTCATTTGGAATACCAGTGGAATCCCACCAAAATACTGTTGAAAAATACCAGTGGAATTCCACCAGAGTACCAGTGGAATTCCACCAGAATACCTGTGGAATTCCACTTAGAATACCAGTGGTATACCATCAAGATTCCAGTTGAATTCCATCAAGTTTCCAATGGAATTCCATTTGAAATACTAGTGGTATACCATCAAGATTCCAGTAGAATTCCATCAGGTTTCCAATGGAATTCCACTGAAAATACCAGTGGTATACCATCAAGACTCCAGTAGAATTCCATCAAGTTTCCAGTGGAATTCCATCTGTATACAAGCAGAATATCATCTCAATACCAGTGAAATGCTGATGACCCCCACCCCTAAAGGCAGTGGAAATCCTTTCTGTTCTAGTTAAATTACATCCACAACTCTCACCTGGAAGAATTCTAATGGAAAGTAAATGGTATTTCAATGGTAAGTCAATGAAAAAAATGGTACTTTAATGATATGTAATAAAAATCAATGAATATAAATGGTACTAATGATATCTAATGAAATTCAGTGGTAAAAAATGCACTGCATGGACAGCATTTTTGCCACTGCAACTGGCGGGCATTCAAGGGACACTGGACAGATGACGATTCTGACAGATGGCCCTGTCTGTCAGTGGATATTCATTTATCATGTGAGTTAAATCCTTGCGTTAGGTAAATATATATCTTGCAATGTTGCTTTTAATTGGATGTTGGTGTCATCATCATGTGTAAAATAGGAGATGTGCAAGTTAACATCATGATTAAGACTCATGCTAGTTTTTATCAATTTATATCAAATACACTATGAGCCAGGTGAGTCACTAGGTGAAAATGTGCATTTTGTCACTATTTAGGGGCCATAACTCTGGAATTTGGTAGAGGGGTGCATTGCCAGCTGGAAAATAGAAATAGGAGGTGCACAAGGTCATATCATAATAATTTAGACTCATCAATTTATATCAAATACTTCTTGAGCTTGGTGCGCCACAAGGTGAAAATGTGCTTTTTTGACTATTTCAGGGGCCATAACTCTAGAAATAGGGAGCAGAGACAGACGAAAAATACGAGGTGCACACGTTCATATCATGTTAAAGACTTATGCAATATTTCATCAATTTTTATTAAATACTTTTTGAGCTAGGCGTGTCACTTTTTTTTTTCCTACACACATACACACAAACGGATTGACGTACAGATGCATTGACGACACTAGACTAAAATTATATGCCCCCACCACTCATAGTGGGGGCACAAAAACACATATTTTGACAAAGTAAGAAGCATGGAAATCAAGAACTGATCAAAATATTTACATGTATAAGAATATAAGTCATGAAAACCAATGACAAAAATATGACTGCATCTGACTAGAATTATATGAATAAAAGAAACAGAAAAAATATCACATCTTATAATTGATTTAAACTACTTTTGTTTTCAACATATATAAGACACTTACTGTAGCTGATACCATGCTATTCACATAAATCTGGTCCAGAATTTCAAACTATATAAAAACAATCATTTTTCGGCCAAAACTGGTGCTATATTTTATTCACAAATCATGAAATTCAGTTGAGTGGAATTCCACTTGTACTGGTATTCCAAATTCAAATTCCAGTGGAATTCCACCTGTACTGGTATTTCAAATTCAAACTCCAGTGGAATTCCACCTCTACTGGTATTTCAAATTCAAATTCCAGTGGAGTTCCACCTCTACTGGTATTTCAAATTCCAGTTCCAGTGGTATATTTGGTAATTCCACTGGTATTCCAGTAACATAGCAGATTCCAGTGGAATTTATGTAGCATTCCACTGGAATTCCATTGATTTTTTCACTAGGGCAGGCTTCAAATTTAAACCACATGCATAGTTTTGTGTTCGGAAATGAAATTTGACCTTGATTTTGATCTAGTGACCTACTTTCACATTTCTCAAGCTACAGCCTTCAAATTTGGACCACATGCATAGTTTTGTGTACCGAAATGAACTGTGATCTTGAGATTGACCTAGTGACCTACTTTCACATTTCTGAAGCTAAGGCTTCAAATTTGGACCACATGCATATTTTTGTGTTCTGAATTGAAATTTGACATTGATTTTTAGCTAGTACCTACTTTCACATTTCTCAAGCTACAGCCTCCAAATTTGAAGGGCATGCATAGTTTTGTATACCGAAATGAACTTTGACCTTGAAATTGATCTAGTGACCTACTTTTACATTTCTGAAGCTACAGGCTTCAAATTTGGACCACATGCATGGACCACATGCACAGTGTTGTGTACCAAAATGAAATTTGACCTAAATTTTTACCTTGAGCTAGTCTTGAAATTTGGAACATTCAAAAAGGGCTCAATGGTGAGCGCCAAGATCACTCTGTGATCTCTTGTTTTGTATGCAATTGAAACTCTGGACATATTATGGGATCACCTGCAGCTGTGCGTGAACTGAGGCTGCATCCACAAAAGTTGTCCGTGATCTAACTTAAGCAGTTCTTGTTCAGTGTCACTTGGTTACAATGGGTATAATATCTTGACCATGTTAACCCTTAGCCTGCTGCAGGCGAATTCAACAGCCTTTGCAAACAGCTTGGAACCAGATCAGACGCCAATTAAATCGGCGTCTGATCAGGTTCCAAGCTGTTTGCTACTCTGACAATATTTCTTCCAGTTTTGGAGCAAAATGAATGAACTTTACAATTTTAGCAGACGACATTTCCTGCAGACCACAATTTATCTAGCATGCTAAGGTTAAATAACAAGTTGGATATTCCAGCTCCCTTGTAGTTAACATTACTAAAAATTGCAAAAGCTCTCTGACTTGAGTGGCTTTTATTTAATTTTCACCAAACATGGTCACAATGTTTATGGTCAGAATATAATGTCTAAGTTTTATTACCAGCTTGATTTTCATAGTTGCTAGGTTTATGACCCTTAAATCAATAAAAATTACAAAAACATGACAGTTTCCAGGCTCTTATTTGACAGTGGACATAGCAAGTGTCCACAATACTTTGCCACAACTTTTATGTGCACAGTATGTCAGCAAAGGTTGAAAACAGGTTGGGTCCACTAAGTCTCTGGAGTTATTGCCCTTGAATTACTGAAAATTGTGAAAATTGGCATTGTCCAGTCTCTAACTTGAGCACTTTATATCCAGTTGTCACTAAACTTAGTCAAAATATGTTTATTGGCATAGAATGTCAGCCTAGTTTGATAATTGTCAGGATTGTCCAAGTGGTGCTAGAGTTATTGCCCTTGATTGACTCAAAATTGCTAAAACTGACATAAAAGATTATAATTCTTAAGCTTCAGGATTTCTTGGATAGAAATTATATGAGCCGTGCCATGAGAAAACCAACATAGTGGGTTTGCGGCCAGCATGGATCCAGACCAGCCTGCACATCCACGCAGTCTGGTCAGGATCCATGCTGTTAGCTAACAGTTTCTCTAATAGCAATAGGCTTTGAAAGCGAACACCATGGATCCTGACCAGACTGCGCGGATGCGCAGGCTGGTCTGGATCCATGCTGGTTGCAAAGCCACTATGTTGGTTTTCCCATGGCACGGCTCAATTATGTTCTTCAATACTGAATTAACTTTTTACTTTGCCAGAATTTTGCACAAAAGCTATTATCACTGTAATAACATGAGTGCAAGAGATGTTCTTGGATTCCAGGTTTTGCAGTGTAACAAATAAACATATTGCTTGTTTTTGGTTTTATAATGGGAAGTGTTATCATCAGTGGAGAACTAATTAAAGGTTTTACAAGAAAATTGATGAGTTTAGAACTAAATGTAATTTAGAAATGTCAACTATTTTGACTTTTATGTTGTGATACAAATTGCAAGGAGCTAAATTAAGTAAATATGGTGCAATTCTTGAAGGGTGGAGATTAAAGAATAATGTATGAAGTAAAGAATATTAAAATTTTAATTAATGTTTTGTTTTTCTGTAATTGTTATGTGAAACATAATTATGTACTAAAATAAAATGACATTTTTTTTCTATGTGTGAATCATGTAATACTGAAATAATTAGTTGTAAGAATTTTCTGTCAAATATTTCTGGAACTAATTAAAGGTTTTACAGGGAAATTGATGATCTCACAGCTAAGGGTAATTTAAAAATATCACATATTTTGACTTTTACTTTGTAATACAAATTGCATGGAGCTAAATTAGGTAAAAATGGTGCAGCAGTAGGTTAAAGCTGTCTAAGCGCCCCAAGGGTTTGGCGGAGAATTATGGAATAATATATGTAGAATATTACATCATTGTGCTTTTCTATGTGTGAATAATATATACTGAAATAAAGTCACATTAATTTTCTGTGTATAAATCATAAATAAGATTGAAATAAATATGAAATATTTCTGTTAGACACTACAACAAAAACTGATCACATGATATTAAGACACAGTTATCCTTTGAAACAAAGTGGATATGATAGCAGCAGGCCTCAACTTTTAAACTTAGAAGTAACTAGCACAAATGGTTGCCTTGAAGACAGAACCTACCCCATATGATATTGATACAACAAACATTCTAGCATAAAAGTAATGTTCTTGTCACTTTTCGGAGGTGTTTTAACTAAAGAGAAAAGGTGTGTTAATAGAGATATTCTCGTGCTCACGTGCTGTTAAAACACCAATTTATATATGCGCATTGCATGGCAAAGCATTAACGTATTACGGCCCCAAAATGAGTAATTCCAAAGGAAAAGATGTTGGCTTCATGACACAACTCTGACGTTCTGCCCATTCATTAAAATTTAATGACGTTGCATTTTATGGTGCATGCATGTACATGTTCATTTAGTGTTATAAAATCTTCAAAATTCCCGGGAATACATTGCAGTACCCCCGCCCTACCAGGCTTTGGCAATAACCAATCCCTGGGGATTTTGCAGATGTTATAACACGAAAAAACATGTGTTATCCCTACAATTAAAGTACTCAGTTTATATCAAATGTACCAACATTTTACCATGCCTATAACCGCAAAGCACAGGGCACAGGAGCCTTCCAGCTCAAAACAAGACTGTGATCCACAAGTAATGTGTCTATAAACAAGGGTAAAATAACATAAGACATATATTTAATGCAGTGAAGCACAAGGCAACTCCCTGCAGTGAAAATAGAATGCCTAGATCACCAGTATTATGTTAAACATGAAAAAATTTTGGAGAAAAGTATGCTTTTTGCAGTATATAGATAGCTCTTTATACACAGTAAATGTTTTTAAAAAAAAATAATGTTCCATGCACAGTATGATGTTCATTCAGAAAATTGTTCCATAAAAGATAATAGTATGTCTTTTTACAAATCATTAGTTCAAACACACAATATCAATATCATACCTTTTTAGCTAACATGTGCATTCATCATTATGAATACATTGCTTATTTATGCGTTGTTTTAGTTTGTAAAGAAATGCTAGACATTGCATTCCGTTAACACAGAGCTCACATTACTACATAGCTAAAATAGATCCTGTTACAACATAGCACAAAGATAAATAAAATAAAATAAAACAGTTTCAGTTTCAGTACAAAGAGGTCCAGTTATGAAATAGCACAACAAGGTCCCATTACAACATAGCACAATGGTTGTTTTTTATAACATAACAGAAAGAGGCCGTATTACAGCATGACATAATAAATTGTACCATGACTTAAAGTTGTCCACACACTTTTGCAAGTATTTGTCATGCCACACAATGGTCATGTGACACAAATGAAGAGTTTCTAAGGCACTCATCCGGTGAGGAGCAGTGTCACACAACAGTGTTATAGAAAGTTCATGTGACAAATAATTACCAAAGGTGGTCAGGCCATGTTGTATAATGTCATTTACTTCAAAGCGAAATTGTAACCAAGTTAGCTGGATTCAGCTGACAGATGTGTGTTTCTGCACTAGTTTTGCAAACATCATTTTTTGTAGATTTTGCATGACCCACTTGCTGCGACTTCGACTTCGATGGTGTATTTTCATTAGGGAGTCTGTCTGATCTTTTTTTTAGCTCACCAGAGCACAAAGTGCTCAAGGTGAGCTATTATGTCCAGTCATTGTCCGTCAGACGTCGTCCGTCAACATTTGCCTTGTGAACACTCTAGAGGCCACATTTGTGACCCAATCTTCATGAAACTTGGTCAGAATGTCAGTCTTGTTGATCTCTAGGTCAAGTTTGAAACTGGGTCATGTGGGGTCAAAAACTAGGTCAGTAGATCAGATCAAAGGAAAAGCTTGTGAACACTCCAGAGACCACATCTGTGACCCAATCTTAACAAAACATGGTCAGAATGTTAGTCTTGGTGATCTCTGGGTCAGGTTCAAAACTGAGTCATGTGGGGTCAAAAACTAGGTCAGTAGGTCAGATCAAAGGAAAAGCTTGTGAACACTGTAAAGACCACATTTGTGACCCAATCTTTATGAAATTTAGTCATAATGTTCTAGAAAGTCATGTGGGGTCAAAAACTAGGTCAGTAGGTCAGATCAAAGGAAAAGCTTGTGAACACTGTAGAGGCCACATTTGTGACCTAATCTTAATGAAATTGGTCAGAATGTTAGTCTTGATGATCTGTAGGTCAAGTTCAAAACTGGGTCACGTGGGGTCAAAAACTAGGTCAGTAGGTCAGATCAAAGGAAAAGCTTGTGAACACTGTAGAGACCACATTTGTGACCCAATCTTTATGAAACTTGGTCAGAATGTAAGTCTTGATGATCTCTAGGTCAAGTTCGAAACTGGGTCATGTGGGGTCAAAAACTAGGTCAGTAGGTCAGGTCAAAGGAAAAGCTTGTGAACACTCTAGAGACCACATTTGTGATCCAATTTTTATGAAACTTGGTCAGAATGTTAGTCTTGATGATCTCTAGGTCAAATTCAAAACTGGGTCATGTGGGGTCAAAAACTAGGTCAGTAGGTCAGATCAAAGGAAAAGCTTGTGAACACTCTAGAGACCACATTTGTGATCCAATCTTTATCAAACTTAGTCATAATGTTAGTCTTGATGATTTCTAGATCAAGTTCAAAACTGGGTCATGTGGGGTCAAAAACTAGGTCAATAGGTCAGATGAAAGGAAAAGCTTGTGAACACTGTAGCCACATTTGTGACCTAATCTTTATGAAATTGGTCAGAATGTTAGTCTTGATGATCTGTAGGTCAAGTTCAAAACTGGGTCACGTGGTGTCAAAAACTAGGTCACCTGGTCATGTCAAAGGAAAAGCTTGTGAACACTCTAGAGGCCACAGTTGTAACCAAATCTTTATGAAATTTAGTCAGAATGTTTGTCTTGATGATCTTTAGGTCAAGTTCAACTCTTGGTCATGTGGGGTCAAAAACTAGGTCAGTAGGCCAGATCAACTCTGGTGAGCGATAGATAGGGTCATCATGGCCCTCTTGTTTAATTGATACTTTGATGTGTATGAAACAATCTTGTTTTTAATTGGCAGATGTTTGGCTCATTCAAACTCTGTGTTACAAGCAAGGCCTATGCACCTATCTGAAAGGTCAAGGTTATGCTTAAGGGCAAGTGTCATGTCTGATTTTGTCATAAAAAAATGTTTGCGTCAAAAATACAACATGTCAGCAAATAATGGGCTTGACATTGCTGCCGCTGTAGTTTATTATTACACAAACAAAATTGATATAACTGCTTGGTATTTCTCTCAGCAGGGCCAGGGAAACATAAAAGTTTGCAGTAACTTTGTAAGGATATTCTTACCACGTGACTTTAATGGTAGTTAATGTTGCTATAAACTTGTGTTACATCACAGCTATCTCATATACTCACATTATCCTGTGGAGATGAGGTTTGGCATTCCACAAAAGGGAATATCCAGAAATTTTATTCCATTAAGATTTCTCATAAATAATCATAAGGTACAGCTTCTGAATATTAAGGCATATTCTTCTCAGTGGGAAACATGTCTATAGATGACATTTTTTATACGCCCGCAGGGACGTCCGTCTGTCCGTCCGTCCGTCCATCTGTCCATTAGCAATTTCGTGTCCAATCTGTAACTCTTGAACCCCTTGAAGGATTTCAAGGAAACTTTACACAAATGTTCACCACACCCAGACGATGTGCAGAGAGCATGTTTTGGATGTCTCGCTTCAAGGTCAAGGTCACACTTAGGAGTCAAAGGTCATATCAGTTTGTTTCGTGTCCGCTCTGTAACTCTTGAACCCCTTGAAGGATTTCAAAGAAACTTGACACAAATGTTCACCACACCAAGACGACGTGCAGAGCGCATGTTCCGGATGACTTGCTTCAAGGTCAAGGTCACACTTAGGGGTCAAAAGTCATATCAGTTTGTTTCGTGTCCGTTCTGTAACTCTTGAACTGCTGGAAGGATTTCAAAGAAACTTGGCAGAAATGTTCACCACATTGCAACGATGTGCAGAGCGCATGTTCCGGATGACTCGCTTCAAGGTCAAGGTCACACTTAAGGGTCAAAGGTCATATATGACTTTGCTTTGTGTATATTGCTCTGCATTGCAGTGCTCTGGTTTTTATTTGGCAGATCTCTTTTTTTGTACTTACAATAATTTTTTTTTGAATTAATTCCCTTTTATGTTACTATAAATAGCTTATTTTGAAACTTTTTATTATTGGCCGTAGGGAAAAACCGAGACCACTTTTCTGTGGTACAACATGGATGGTACCTCCAATTTTAAGGTGTATTTTTACATACCTGTACCTGATAAGGATTTTTTTGTAGACTTTGAATATTTTTTTGTGGACTTAGATTTGTTTTTTGAAGTTTCCTTTTGTTGTTCCAGTCCTTTGGGGCTACAACAGTCAAGTTCTTAAAATTTTGCTCCCATCCTCTGAATCATTTTAAGCCTTCGGGCGTATTTCGGCCCGCTTGGCGGCGCTCTTGTTAATCTTACATATAGGTCGTCTGCAGTAACTTCTCAGAAATCATTGTGTTTGAAGTAAGCATTTATTTTTTCCCCCCCACCCTCATAAAATTGGAAGTGATAAGGGAATAGTTTAACCCTTCTTTTCTCAGTTTCGTGATCCCAGGAACTTTTAGTTGCTCATGGCCATCCGTCCAAATTAGGGTCATACATATCTCAAAAAGTATTTGACCCACTGTCCCTCATAAGATTGTCATTCATCATGTGAAGTTGTGCATCAGATGTTTTAATTTGAATTTCACAAGCCACACCAGAGTTATTGCCCTTGACTTAGTCAAAACTATGCATAAAGAGGACCTTAAAGTTTGTGTTGCATGCATCTCAAAAAGTATTTGACCTAGGATTATGAAATGTAGGAATACCGGTAATAGTCAGCATGTGAAATTTGTGCACCTGGGGTTTCAAGATTTTGCTCAGCCAGACCAGGGTAATGGCCCTTGACTAAGTCAAAAATATGTATAATAGGGCATAAAAGATTGTGTCACCTGCATCTCAAAAAGTATTTGACTTAAGAGTGGTAAAATGAATATATGTCACATTGCATTGCCCAACTCTAACTAAAATCAATGTCAGAAACTTACCAGAAAAATATTGAATATAAGTATGCAAATGAGAGTAATCTTGAATACATTTCTGTCAATCACAGACTCATATAAATTCATTGATGAAAGCATTGCTTCATCAGAAATGTATAAATCACATTTCACTGTGACAGTTCCAATAGTTGATGATGTTGTAGTGGTTATGGCTAGTGGTAATGGCCTATGGAAATATTACTTAAGTGTAATTTATCATTCAAAAGCAAAACACATTTTAGTTAGAAAAAATTGTTATTGAAAGTTATGAAGATGTAAATGGTAAAAAACATAGGTTTAATTGTAATCTTCAATATTGCTAGTCACTAGTTTTCCACTAGAGCAGAGTTGTAACCACCAACCTGACAGAAGTCAGCTGGAAGGCTTTCGCACATGAAATGATTCTAGAACCCAAGTGAGGTTTTGAACTCACAGTGGTGAGGTGGAAATTTTTTAAAGTCAGAAACTTTAACCTCTCAACCATGGAGGCCTCTACTTACATTTTTGGTTGAATTATCAAAATACTTGTGTTCTACTGATGACTAATTTCAAAATAGCTAGAATGTTGTCGGGCCTGTTTCACGAAGCCTAATTTGGACAAAGTGAGACCTTAATGGTAAAGTGCTTCACGATCATCATTATAGTTAGATTCATTCCAAAAGATTCATTCCAACTATTCGTGACTATTTGATAAACAACATTGTGTCTGAAATCATTAGTCCCCCACCTCTGATTCATGTGGGGAAGTTGGCAGTTACTTGCGGAGAACAGGTTTGTACTGGTACAGAATCCAGGAACACTGGTTAGATTAACTGCCCGCCATTATATAACTGAAATACTGTTGAAAAACGGCGTTAAACTCAAAACAAACAACCAAAATCATTCCAACTATTTGGCTTTTCATGGAATCTGAGGATAACAGGAATAAGGTAGATATGTCCTAAAAGGCCTCTAGTGGGGCAGTTTCACGAAGCCTACTTAGGACAAAGTTAGAACTAAGGGGTAAGGTGTTTCATGCACATCATTTTAAGTAGATTCATCCTAACTTTTTTTGCTTCTGAGCATCTGAGCATAAAAATGAATTAAAAATATGACGCCCATGTGAAACCAAATATGGCTTTGGACCTGGATCGCCAGCCTCCACGCGCAGTGCAGGATCATGCTGTTCGCACAGTTTCTAATTCAATGCTTAAGGCAATGGAGCTGCCAACTGCCGATGCAGGTATCTGGATCATGCTGTGCATACCCACTATGTGGTTCCATGACGCTACTTTTTAAAAGGATACAGGTATTCTAAGAAATAAATGTGTTCTAAAGATCTACTTAAGAGAAATGGTGAAACTTCTGTGAAATGGGGGCGGAAGAAGAATTGCATTTATGTTGATTAACTTAACGCAAACTGATTGCTATGGAACAGTTTGTGCAGATTTAGATTTTAATTGCATTAAGAGGCAAGATACTTTCTTCAGTCACCATTTGATTAATTAAATTCCAGTTTTGTGTTGGTTTCTGATTGAAACTTCACACTATTTCAACAGAATAATTTCTTCTCCAGTTGAATTGTGCATTGCAGATGAAAAACGAAAACCCATTTTAGTCTCTTGTGATTTCATTGTGAGAGAAAATTGTGCTGCAGAGATTGAAAGAATATTTAGCTGACAACCCTGAAGTGTTTAAATCAGATTTCAGTTGTTACATTTTTCCACCAGTTGTATTTTCAGTGGTGAGAAACTATAGTATTCATTGGTTTTTAGCATTGAATAACTCAATTCTTTTACCTTTAGCCTGCAAATTTCTAAAATGAGCTGGTCCATCATTCAATCTGGGCAGTACCACTTATTATTCAAAGGGGTGTTCACTGAAAATTTACTGACTGAATAGTGAACAGTGCAGACCATGATCAGCCTGCACGGGTGCCGCAAAGGCAGAATCACTTGCTGCCATCAGGCTAAAGGTCAATTTGGATATAAAGAAGCTTCCTACATGGGACAGATATTGAAAATGAATTGACATAGTGCCTTGATTCAATCCATATACTCAGGAAAGTTGCTCTAAAACACTTCCTGCTTTTGTCCAGCTTCTTTTACTAGTTTCTTCTGTGTTCTGCCATTGAATATGATAGTTATATGTGGTTAACAACGGTTACTTCCCTTTGTTTTGTGATTTACTACCGGTATTGTAATTATATATCAGTGTCTCTTCCGATATACAGATAACTCATATTCAGTTTCTGTTGTTCCATTTCTTTTTAAACATACAACATAAGTTACTGTTCTTGCACTTGTTACATCAGTACAGCTGTTGATTGCCTTCTGGAAAATTAATATATATGACATGGATTTTATAAAATGGTGTTTTATAATTAAGAAATAATTTATAGCAAAAGAGTGTTTTATCACTATTTATGCACGATGGGCGGTTATACGTCGGGCGTAATAATATCACGAGGGCGCAGCCCGAGTGAAATTATGTGTACGACGTATTACCGCCCGAGTGTATAAATAGTGTTAAAACACGGTTTTACTATAAATTATTTTGATTCTAATATGCCCTTTATCTAAAACAGTAGATAAAATATAGAAGCGCTCTTTCTTTGTCGCAACAAAAACTTTCACCGCACGTTAACGTGAAGTCATTCTAGCATAAGCGTGTTTTAACAGAGGCAAGCATATTAGAATGTACAGTACAGGATCATATGAAATATTATGTTTGCATGTAATGTGTACAGTATTGGATAATATGAAATGTTATATTTTTCACGTAACTGTCAGTAGTTGACTCGTAATTTAGAGCATACTAAGGCTTTTCGTCTCTTATGGAATCTGGCATTTATTCTGATTGCTTTTAACCCTTAGCCTGCTGGCGGCGATTGGTTTTGCCTTTGCGACCAGTGCAGACCAAGATCAGCCTGCACATCCGTGCAGGCTGATCATGGTCTGCACTGTTCGCTATTCAGTTAGTAAAATTTTAGTGAACACCCCTTCGAATACTAAATGGTATTGCCTAACCTGAATGATGGAACAGTCCATTTTAGAAATTTAGCAGGCTAAGGGTTAAGTACTCCTTATGATGCAGAGGAGTGTATGGAGACTATTAAAATTATTTTTCTGTCTATGATTTCAAGACTGTTAAAGTGGTTTTTTCATACCCAGTTCTTGCCTGTGCACTTCTGCTGCACAGAATACTTAGAAAAAAGACAAAATATTGTAATATATTATTTTAACAGATATTTCAAGACTTTCTATTTATTCATGTTCATTTATCTTAAAGGTGCAAGACATGACACAGAAAGAATAGAAAGAAATAGAGAAGTGATATCTGAAACTAGCTGTGTGGAGATTTGGAAACACTAAGGCATTACATCAGTCATTTTAGCTTGACCAGGAACAGAAATATAGCATAGAACAAAAAAATAGCACGGAACAGAAAAATAGCACGGAACAGAAAGTTTACAGGAACAGAAGGATTGCACTGAACAGAAAGATTACAGGAAGCAACAAAAGGTTGCTGGTAACAGAAATATTACATGGAACAGAAAGCTTACAAGAACAGAAATATTGCATAGAACAGAAAATTGATGGAACTACTAGAATCAGTTAATCTGCTGTACATACGCAAAAATGAGGAAAAATCTTGACAATATGCCACTGGTGAACAATATCAAAATGTCTTAATGTGAAGCAGTATTGTTAGATTGTTCAGTGAAGGTATTATAAAATATGTGTTGAGCCAGCTGAAGGTATGAAAGAAAGTACAAAAAATGAAGTACCTGAATACAAAAAAAAAATATGATTAATGGTAATGGAGGTTGGATTTGTAAATTATGCAGTTAGCAGGACAGGAAAATCTGACAGCAGAAAATCTGTGCTATCATAAATATATTCAATCTCTGTTACAGTACAGGAATATTGTATAAATGTGAAAATAAGTACAGACTCATAAAAGACAATTGGTTTGCATAAGATGTATAGAAGTGGAAACACTTGGTATACATAATTAATGGGAAATTCCCAGCTGATTCCATTTACTATTTGAAATTGATGAGTGAAATTATGTAGCACAGACACATATATAGAATCTGTCTAGTGAATTTCTCATCGGAGCATTTCCTTCTTGTTGCAGAGTGAAAAAAGGATTGAAAGACATTTTTGTTGAAAATGCGGCAAGACCTGTCATACCAGTTTCGGTCAACACCTCTTTTTATTCCTGAAATGAAAGCAGAGTACAAAACAGTAGATGTAATCACCAGCAGAGTAGTTTTCTCTCTTTGTTGATTAATTTGATTTCAGGAGAATGTGTTCGCTGAGATTTATTCAACAGAAATAACTCCAGAAACTATTTTATTGGTTACACAGTCCTCAAAATTGATCAAGTTCTAGAACATGAGTGAAAGAAAATTGTATTTATCGTTTTATCAATATTAAATAAACTCTCGTTTCTATTTAAAGCACTTTCCATTTAATTTTGTTCAGATCTCTATTTATGACAAGAGCATCAAAAATGTCAATATTGAATTTCAATTCTGTTAGAAGTAATTCTATGGAAGCCATACATCAGAAAATGTCTGTCATAGAGAATATCTAAAGAAAGGCAAGTGCTGTTGACACAGGAAAATTCCAGCCTACTTGAGTGTTGATTTTTTGACAGAAGACAGGAGTTACCTGATCAATGAAATTATTTTTATTATGTAAGCAATAACAATATACTCATTCTTCAAGGAAAGAAAAGATACTGAAATCTTAAGCGAAATAAAACAGATTTAATCTAACAAGGAACAAAAAAAATCACAGAGATTAAAAAGAATAAATTGAAATATTAGACAGAGTTCTCCCATAAAACAGCCTACAGCTGATCTGGGAGGGAAAAACAACCTCGTAATTACTGATTTTCACAATAAACAGAAATTACAAAATCTGGCAAGAACAGAAAAAAAAAGTCAAGAAAAAAAATTGAATTATTTGATTATATTTTAATGTTAATATTTCATTTGAAAAATGCAATAAAAGTGTCATAACTGTTACTTTTCTAATGATGAAAGGCAGAACCAGTTGGTAGCTCATGTATAGGGAAAATCAGCTACTGTCTGTTATCTGTTTCTATTATTAAAGCAATACGTTCATGTGAGATATATAGTGCTGTACTGTTATTCCAATATTTCACACATAGAATAAGTTACAAGATTTTTCCCATAGATGTTTACAATAATTGGAAGTGACACACACAATATGGACAAAATGACTAATGTGCAAGATGCTGATTTTATTATCTAATATTATCTTTTTTAAAAACGTCAATACTAATTCAGATATTGTATAAATGTTGGTGTTCCCATTGTGTAAATGGGGGAAAAATTGATCGGCAATACCTAGAGGATTTTAATGAATTCGGTATAAACAACTGGAAAATTGGAAGCTGATAATTGCAGACAATTGTAAATCACCTGGGAGCATTGCTGATAACATTGTTGGAGTTTTAAAACAAACTGTATTTGGAATTCATGCATTTAGGTAGTGAATAAAATAAGATATAATAACTTTAAGATTGCATGTTGTTTTGCTAAAAAAAACATATAAAAAAAAATATGTGGAATAATGAAATGGTAAACAAAAAGAAAGTCTGTGAAGAAATTAATCAGCTTCTGATTGATGGAATATAGTGTATAAAATGAACTGACAGTGCTATTCCATAACATTTCTGATAATTCAGGAATTCAAGCTTTATATTTATATATGAAGGAAAGACAAATTGAGAAAGAAAACTCTATTTTTATCTGATCCGATGTTATTAAATGATTAATCAACAAGTTCATCCCATATTATATCTGCAAGGAAAGATATTGTTCTGAAAATGGAATATAAAAAAAATGGAAGTAGATTGACTAAGGTAATGCTCGTTAACTGTCAGGGTACATTCTGATATTGACACTGACAGAGATTTTGTGGTGAAAAGTGAAGATGATGGTATAGTAAGATGAAAGATTAACAGATAAATCCTCTAGCAAATCATACAGGGAGGCTGCAGCATTCTTTCTTATAAAAAATATAGAATTTCCGTAGAGAATAAAAAAAAAGCGATACTGGTAACAGAGATGTGGAATTCTCTCCTTACATTTTTTGTACAGAAATATTGGTGAACTAGCTAAGACTGAATACAAAGAGGATTCTTTAGATTTGAAAAAATTCAGTAATATATGCATATGATATAAAGAATTTATTTCATTGCTCGGGAATATTTGACGTAGCAAGTTTTCTGTGCAAAGAACAGGAACATGTGAATGAAGGAATCAGCTTTAAACATAGGAAATACCGTCTTACGTCTGCGGGAATTTGTTTCTCTGTATGTGAATCGGGAATTAAATAATTTTGTATAAGAACTGACATAATATTTATACAGGAGAACTAATATTGTATTTATGCTGGAGAACAGACATGAATTTATACTAGAGAAGGGATGTAATATTTATGCTGGAGAAATGACATAATATTTATACAGGAAAATCAGGATTTTTGTTTGAACATAGCTATACATGTAAACTAACAGAAATAACTTTTTATTGTTTATACAAACAGGTAAGCAATTATACCTGTTTGGAATATTGACGTTGGTAAAGAAAGACAAAATAATTATCCATCAAACTTGTAGCAAAGGAGAAATTAATGTATTACTGGAAGTTTTAATCAGCAGTGGAAAATAAAATCAAATTGATAGTACTTATACTAAGCTCATATTTGATTATGTTATTGAATACATTCCTGGAATTTTTATGTTTACACTAGAAAGGGCTTTATAATATCCAGATACTGGCATCTCAATAAAAACAGGAGTATATTTCCTACTTATGATCATGAGCTCTTGAAATAGTTTAATAGTTAGACCACTATATTTATAAACATACAAATCTGTTTGAACATTTATTTTGATGTCTGGATTCTGTGGGGGAAACAATGAAGTAGAGTCTGTATATAAAGATTTTATTATACAATGTATTAGGTTGAAAATCCAAGATACAGGGCACTACTTTCGTTTGAAAGACGCAGTAATCAAGACAATAGTTTAATGGATATGTTGTAATACAGTTAGTTTCTCCGAGTGAAATGTGATGCTTCGCCATTAATGGAATATCCATTAAGCAAAATTGCGAATAAAGGTGTTGGGAGAAAAGTGGATCAAATTTTTTTTCAGATTGGCAAATCTAACATTTGTTGTAATTTTTCTCTGTGAAGTGTTGGAAGTCGATTACATCAGTGATTTTATTTGCGTTGAAAAATTAACCTTTTAAAATGGAGACGGGAATCATTATTGAAATGGTTTTGCTGATTTTAGTGATGGTAACAACTGTTGGAACTAATGTGATAACGTTGTTTGTCATTGCGTGTACAGACTATTTGCGGAATATTAATCGAGTGTACCTGTACTCGGTGACGATTTCAGACTTATGTGTGGGATTGTTCATTTTCCCATTTGCTTTGTACAGTTTAATCATTAATTCACTCGGATATCCAGAAATAAACCAAAAATTATGCCACTTGCAAGCGTACACGTTAGTCGTGTTGTTCTTATCTGGATTATATGCAATAGCTTGGACGAACGTTGACCACTATGTCGCAGTACGGAAACCAGAAAGATACAAGGTCATGATGTCACCGCCAAGGTCACTGTGCTGGATGGGATTCGCTTGGATTGCTGCAATAAGTTTTTGCTCCCCACCCATGCTTAGTTTCCAGGACACAAGATATTACAATGAAGTTTTCGTTTGTACAATTTACATAGGCTCAGAAATACCATACTTTATAACTGCTGGAGTTTTAGCATTAATACCGCCTCTTCTGGTGTTAATAGTAACAGATGTCTATCTGTTTACACATGGGTTCAAGAAAAAGCAAAAAATGTACGAAGCTGTGTTATTAGACGTGTCATCGAGACCAAGAAATTACCAAATAAACTTTTTAGTTTCAGTAATTTATTTTGGAACATGGTTGCCATGGTGTTTAATACGTTTTTGTAGTCTATTTGAAGAGTCCATTCCACAAGAGTTACATTTTGTTACATTTTGGATAGCAATGGGCAATGGATTTTATAAGTTCTTTATATACACTGCAATGAGCGTGGAATATAGACGCGGCTTACGAGAATTGCTGCGGCATTGTTGTTCCCATTTCAAATGTAACTGCTGTGATACTGTGTTGCCAACGAGACAGAATTTAACAGTAAACTTGACTGCCACACGTTTGGTTGCAAAGCCATCCACCAGTGGACCACCACCGACCATTGTTTAAACTTTCTGTTTGGGCCAACAAAATGTATAAATTTTAAATGTTTGCATCTTATGTGTTCTTTCTGTCCTGACGTGTAATGTCATTTTTCGTATAATTGATTTAAAGGTAGAGTAAAACTTTGTTAATTTATAAGTGTATATAAATTTCAAATCATTATTTTATATTCATTGTTGTTTAATTTGTCTTGAGTAAACAGTAATAACAGTTGAGAGATTATTCATATAGTTTTAGCATGTTTTATAATACTGTAAAAGCAGAAATTTTCGCAAGGGTTTAATTTCTGCTATATTAGCGAGGCCCTACATCTCACGAAAATTAATCCTTGCATAAATATTCACCATTAGTGTAATTCAAATATATCATTTTAACAATTTAGTGAATATTAACATAACGTAAGTTTCAAATTTACGAAATTTTGACCCAGTGGAAAATATGTGCTTTTACAGTATATAATGTTAATATCTCTCTTAGTTTAGTTTACGTGATATGTATTTTGTCATAATACATTTGTTTTAGAACATGTTTTGAGTGAATTTTTGAAATATAAGGGTGAAATATATCAAACAATTTCACAGTAAAAAATGTCAAATATATCTTCACTGGTATGGAACTACAAAATTGGTAGGATTTGGTTAGACATGAAAGAAAACAAAATCTGTTTGTTTTACATGTAAAGTGAGATGTACTGGTGTTTTTCTTGAACAAGTACAGCAGCAGCAGCAGCAGCAACTACAACAACAACAGTGTCTCTGCAGTAAGCTATTATTTGATATTCTGTCTGTCATAATATAAGTATCAATATTTAACTTTGCAATTCTTTTAAAATAAACTCTTTAAGATTAATTGCCCATGATCTAAACTAACTTTAATATTTGTATTTGCGTATCTGTCATACAAATTCTAACAACCAGAATGAATGCAAAAAGTACAAAAACATCAAAAACTCTCAGACTGGTATTTAAAGAAATTAGTTTGTCCACTGACTAATATTTAATTGGCATGTTGTTTACCCAAGGTTATGAAGATACTGGGTGTTTTACTTTGTTGTTATCAACACTGGAACATATGGACATGTCAGACACAATTAGTAATTTGGAATCATACATAACTCAACAGTGAATAAGCTAGGTGAAAGAATTTAACCTCTCAGAAGCTAAATGTGTACCGGTAAAATTTTAAGTACATGACTTATTCTTGACCTGAAGTAGATAAGAAAAGATTGGTTTTACCAGATTTTTTTAAAGTCATTATGTAACCATACTGGTTAAACTGTCTTTAGTCTTGAACACAGAATTATACATTTTTACTCATGGCAATGCTATTCATGAAAATATTGTATCTTTTTGTTCACTTGGTGAAAGATATTTTGATATTATGCTGAAACAAACAAAAATTTTTATTATCCTCTAATATTTTTTAATTTTAGATTATTTTCTACATTTTATATTTAATGATGGAAGCACACAAATGATATATGATCAATGTACATGTGATACTAGTAATTAAGTTATATTTTTCTAAAAATAACTATTATTCATATAAAAACAGATGAAAATTCATAATAAATATGTCTGTTGTATGAAAATTGTGCCAGAATTAAACAATGTAACATAACAGTATATTTTCAGTACATGAGTTTTGCACTTTCAACATATTTTAAGGCAATTTTAAGTTTATGTTAGTTCCCTCTGTCTGTTGTTCCTGTACTTCCTCCATATTTTTGATATCCAAAAAGATTTCTTTGTTTGTATGCTAAAGTATTTTATTATCTCCACTAAACTGATAATGAATATTGGTATATGAAGTATGATCATGCATAGGGCACAGTTTATATATTTCTTTTACTGAAGAAACTAGTTAGAAACTAACCCTTACAGTGCTAACTTTCTATAATGAACTTGTCCACCTTTTAATTTGGACAGTACCATTAACTGTTAAAAGGGGTGCTTACCAAAAATATACTGACCGAATGGCGAACAGTACAGATCATGATCTGCACTGGTCACAAAGGCAGAATCAGTCTTGTCCAGCTTGGTAAGGGTTAAAATGGTTTTATATTTACTATTTACTAGGGCAACTGGGGTCCTCCTGCACCATTTAAAGCTGGAAAGGCACCATATATTTTATGACCTAATATTGTGTTAGTGTGAAAATACCCAAAAAACAAAGAAGTAGTTGGTGATTCAGTGATCCTGCCATTCTTTCTAGACTGACTGACTCTCAATGCCATATTGCAAATTCGTTTGTGTCAGATTTCCAGGAGCTAAATGTTCATACTTTCACAAAAGATCAACCACAAAGATTAGATTCCTTTAAATGAAAGGAGGTCTTGATATTATCATAATTCCTGGAGTCAATGACCTTTGTGATGTCATTAGAAATAAATAGCATATTCAAACGCTTTAATTCTTACAAGGATGAACAGGCTGTTATTATCTTATAGTATTTGTTTTCTACATGACACTTTTGCTAGTTTGAGTTCACATATACTTTCCGCAGCCTTAACATACTAAAACGTATTAGCATCTGCTGGCCCTTCCGCGCTTCCGTAGAAACAACATTTATTACACGAAACTTATTTTGAAAATATTTCTGAAATGTCTAGGTCTGCAGCTCTCAAATACGGTTATAACTTACATCTGAGCCATATACTGACACTCTCAGACAACATCAAAAATGACATTTTGAGCGATTTGATGAAGTTCCAAAATTATCAATGTACCCTTGGTCCGTTACGGACCCCTGTGGGATTTCTGTTTATCCAGAGCTCAAATATGTTTTCATAGATTAAAAGCTGACATGCTGTACTAAAAAAAAAAGAAGTCCACGCGCATACATTTAGACGGGGTGACCCCTGTGCGTGACCCCTGACTGTGACTAATCAAAATGCGGCTTTCGTTTTCAAGTTTAGCATTTCTACTTTCATTTTATTTACTTCCGGAAATAGCTGAAGGTCGAGTGACGTCATTTTCTGTGTTGTCAAAAACATACATATGCCTAGCGAGATTGCATAAATATGTGCTGGCCGCCCTAAGGTTATAAAGAAATATTCAGAATTGTTTTTGTACATTAATTATTTTACTGTTGTTATTATATGTTGTATCTTGGCTGCTCAATATCTTGATACCATTCAGTTACAAACTTTTGCATTAAAGCTACTTACCTTGCTAAATTTCTATAATGAACTTGTCCATCTTTCAACTTGGACAGTACCATTAAAAGTGTTAAAAAGGGTGCTTTCCAAAAAGATACTGACTGAATGGCAAACAGTACAGATCCTGATCAGACTGCACGGATGTACAGGCTGATCATGATCTACACTGGTCACGAGTTAAGAGTGAACTTGATAACTTTGTATCTTACCAGAATGCTAGGAAGGTTTCAGTACAGTTTGAGTCAGAAAATGATAGTAAATTATAAGATATGACAACTTACATAATGGTAGTGAGTCAGTCCTAACTGCAGGTTGTTGTAAACAATGCAAAACAAGCAATCAGATGATATACATGGATGGAAAATGCCAGTTATCATTAGTTAATGTTGTTATGATTAAAGATCAAGCCAGTCATAATATCTGATTATAAATGAGCTGTGCCGTGAGAAAACCAACATAGTGCATTTGCGACCAGCATGGATCCAGACCAGCCTGCGCATCCGCGCAGTCTGGTCAGGATCCGTGCTGTTTGCTAAAGGTTTCTCTAATTGCAATAGGCTTTGAAAGCACGGATGCGCAGGCTGGTCTGGATCCATGCTGGTCGCAAACGCACTGTCTTGGTTTTCTCATGGCGCAGCTCAAATACACTATCATAGGCTACTATTATATTTCCATCAAACTTTCCTTTGTCTGCTACTGGCAGTCATATATTTCAGGGTCAGAAGGTAGAGGTGAAACATTCTATTCAGTAACTGGAGAAGTCTTCCATTGAGCCAGTGCATTTTAGCTTTCTATATGAGTTGTTCATTGTAAGCAAATGAGCCTATATTGTTAAGGGTCAGTAGGTCAAATGCCAAGGACATCATTGCCCTGTGACTGAATAATGTTTTCTGGAACATATTTTGGAGGTTGCTAGGGAACTGTAAGGCATTATTAGCTCACCTGAACCAAGTTTTCACCTTTAACAATAGCTTGACTTCTTTGCCTTTTAGTACAGAGGGCACAGTCTTCCATATTGGGTTGTTACAAGGTTGATCTTTTGATCATTGCATGTGGCCAATTTTCTCTGTAACAATTTAACAGACAGTAGTTATGCCTGAATTAATTCATCTTCCTCCACTGATTTAAATGTCACTTGGAAAAAACAGGAATACATTTCCTGATCAACAGGAAAAAATACAGCTATTTGCGTTCTAATTTATTTGAATGATTCTTTACTAATTAACATTCAAAGAGTATTATGCAAATTTGTCAGAACAAAGTAATGAGGTATTGAAACACTAATCTGTTGGATATTTGTGTGTCTTTACACATAAATGAGATCTTATTGGATGGCTTGCCAGTCAAAACTCAAAATAGGTCTGTGCAGGCTGATCATGGTCTGCACTTTTAGCTATTCATTCAGTAAATTTAAGTTGATCACCCCTTCGGTTAATAAATGGTACTGTCCAAATTGAATGATAGACCAATGGATGAATCCATTTTAGAAATTGTATTGTAGGAATTTGTATTCCTCTTCTGAAAGCTAAAGGGGGTATAATAATGGTCTCTGTTAGTCTGTGTGCACATCCATCTGTATCAGTAACACTTGTCTAGAGTGTTAACTGTTTAAAGGATTTTGTTAAAACTTTGTACAATGACAGAAGTCATTTAGAGGAAATACATTGATCAAGAACTATAATTTGCCTTTCTTACCTCTTGAATTATTTCCCTTTTTGATCCGCTCATAACACTTTAGTCCAGAGCTTAATTTCAAAGCCATGAAATGAATTTTGTTTAAACTGAATGCAATGTCAGAGGTTACTAAGAGGAAGTGCACTGTACAAGAACCATAACTCTATCTTGCTTACTATTTGAATAGTCTGCCTTTCTATGATTTGCTCACAACACGTTTGTCCACAGAGTAAAACATCACACATGGACTTTCCTATGAAGTGCAGTGTACAAGAACTGTAACTGCATCTGGTTTACTCTTTTGATTACACATTTTATTTGATTTGCTCTTTACAACTTTTTGCTGAGGCATTGGGAGGAAATATACTAGACAAGAACCATAACTTAGTAAACTCTACTTTTCCCAGTTTTTGTATTATCTCCCTTTTGCATATATTTAGCAGATTTACAGGAAACCTTTGAAAAGGAATTGATTTAAACTTCACAATATTCAAAATATTCCCACTTCTTTCCAAAACATTTGCTGCACCAAGGGAATGGCCTTGTCTAGCATGGCTATTGTTGGAATATGATTGAGTGTATAAATGCTTTTATGATTGTTTTATGCAGTAACTCTTATATAAACATTCTCAGAAATGTAGCTTTTTGTTCCTAAAGAGTACCAGTGGGCTTTCACTCTAGACATATTATATTTTCTTTTAATTCTGCCATAGAAGCTTTAGCTGATTATTTTGCATGTGAATAAAGGCCAAATACGGGATTTGGGTTTGGGGATAGGGTGTGGGGGGAAGGGGGTTGAGTTTCTAGTTAGGTCCTGCATGGAAAATTTTTGGCATATATACCTGAAATAGTGTAATCTGATATACATTTTACATAGTTTGAGCATGAATTTTTAACAGAATGTCATCTTTTAACTTTGTAATTTTGCAAAAAAAGCAACTTTACCAAGTCAGTAGCTTTTTTTTTTTGACTGCTGTCCAGTCTCACCATTTAGCAGTTATAAGTACTTCTGATGTAACTGATATAAAATTTTTACTAAAACTACTCGTGTCTTAGTTTTAGGCTTGCAAAAATGTATAAAATTAATGCTTTGAGGTATTGGATTCACCTGTAGGAATTTCTTGCACTGCAGTAATAATAGTACAAAATAAATTATTGCTGTACTTTACTTTCATTGCCTATGCAGTGATCTCGCCTTACAAACACTTGATTTTTTACTTGTATGTGTTTTCATTGGTATAAATTTAACAATCACATGATTTAGGTGTTGACTAGTAGGTGGAGCCAAAAAGACATATTTGACTTCAACCAGTGACAATGTGACATTGTATTAAATTGAATACTAAAATACTGCTTCTGTATCATTTACTAATTTCTCAATTAATCTTTCCATATGTTGTATGTTATTGTTAAACAGGTTCAGTCGATACTGTGAAATCATTAATATTTGGGGAAGATTACTTTTCATGGATTTCGTGGTTACATAAATCCAAAACAAAAATCCTGAACAAACTATATTCATTGTAAATTATATAAAATTTTATCCCCTCAAAATTTGAAGAAAAAAAACACGAATTGAAATCCCCTAGGAATAACCGAAATCATCATAAGTTCTGGCCTAAACTTTGAAATTCCATCCCCACAGAATTAAATGATTTGACAGTATTATGAGGGCATATCATTTTTTTCCAAGTTAATAAATTATGGTATCCTTAATCATAGCCCTGCAGGGAGAGATGTAATAAATGATTGGAACTGATTGCCCTCTCAAGGTAATTATTTGACAGATTCACTTGAAACTTTGTAGGTTTGATGTGCCATGTTGTCCTTGTTTGGTTCGATGTTTGTATATCATATTTTTTGATTGCTTGATACAAGGACATATAAATGTTGTTGTTCAAAGTATTGGTTATGAAGACTTAATTTTGCTTCGTCTATTTTGATATAGTTGGAGTTTAGTGATAATACATATGTATTTAATTATTTTATTGAGATGTGTAATATTGTTATTGTTGTATTCTACCTTTATTGAAATCAAACATTTCCATTGTTAAATGTTACATTGAATTAAAAGATAGAAAATCTGTGCATCTTCATTGTATTTTTCTTTGTTGTGAGGTTAAGTTTTGGGCGGCCATAATGGTCAGTTTTTTGCCTTAAGTCCTGAAAATATAGAAGATCTAGCTATTGTGCGTTTTATTCCACCTGGCAGGGCGGAGTTAATCTCTGACTTATGCAAATAATGGTAATCTAAAAAAAAAACGAGCAAAATAGGTAGAATGATATAATTGTTTAATTCCATAATCTTTGGTAACCAACAACTAAAATCCAATGCTGCATTGGTTACATGTACTACATATCCTGCACAATAATGAAGTGGACCATCACAAAACCCTACCCCTCCAGGTCGAATAAAACGCACAATATATATAAAACTTGAGTCCTGAAATAATATTTAATGGGTTCGGAAAAAGTTGACAGTATTGGTTGGAGTAACCTTCTCTGCCTTCATTGTGGGCAGATATATTGATTTTGTTTTGTCTGTCAGCCTGCCACAAAAATGTGTCCCAACTACTCCTCCTTAACCAAACTTTGCAGGATGGTTCAACAGGTAAGTTTTGTTTACTGTGATGTCATTTTGTAGCTGCATGACTTTTGGAAAAGTACTGTCTCTTTAAAAGTCAATCTTTAATACAGTTTAGTACTATAGGGCCCTATAACTTAAACTTTTTTTTAGCTCACCTGAGCACTTTGTGATCGCTCACCGTGCAGCGTCCATCCGTCCGGCGTCCAGCCACACTTTCCTTTAAACAACATCTCCTAAACCACCGCCAGTTTTGATGAAAACTTCACAGGGATGTTCCTTGGATGGTCTTCTTAAAAAAATTGTTCAAAGAATTGAATTCCATACAGAACTCTGGTTGCCATGGCAACCGAAAGGAAAAACTTAAAAAATCTTCTTGTCCAAAACCACAGGTCTTAGGGCTTTTATATTTGGAATGTAGCATCATCTAGTGGTCCTGTACCAAGATTGCTCAGATTATCCCACTAGGGTCAAATATGGCCCAACCCCTGGGGTCACATGGTTTATATAGACTTATATAGGGAAAAAACTTTGAAAATCTTTTTGTCCAAAACCACAGGGCCTAGGGCTTTGATATTTGGTATGTAGCGTCATCTAATGGTCCTCTACCAGATTTGTTCAAATTATCCCCCTGGGGTCAAATATGGCCCTGCTTTGTGGGTCACATGGTTTATATAGACTAACATAGGGAAAAACTTTGAAAATCTTCTTGTCCAAAACCACAGGATCTAGGGCTTTGATATTTGGTAAAAGTCCTCTACCAAGTTGGTTCAAATTATTACCCCTAGGGTCAAATATGGCGCCGCCCGTGGGTCACATGGTTTATAAAGACTTATATAGGAAAAAAACTTTGAAAATCTTCTTGACCAAAACCACTGGGCCTAGGGCTTTGATTTTTTGTATATAGCATCATCTAATGGTCCTCTTCTAAGATTGTTCAAATTATCCCCCTGGGGGGCACATGGTTTAAATAGACTTTTACAGGGAAAAACCTTTAAAAAAATTCTTGTCTTAAACCATAAGGCCCAGATCTCAGATATTTAGTATGTGTTATGCTCTAGTGGTTCTCTACAAAGATTGTTCAAATCATGACCCGGGGGGTCAGAATAGGCCATGCCCGTGTGGTCCCTTGTTTTACATAGACTTTTTTTGTTTTTGAAGCAGTGGCAAAGAAATTTGGACCACAAGCATAATGTTTGATACAGATTTCAATATTCATCTTGAATTATCCTAGTCATGACCTACTGACCTACTTTCTTGTTTTTGAAGGTACAGCATAGAAATTTGGACCACATTTATAACTTTTGATACTAATTTCAATACTTATCTTTAATATTTTTAACCCTGAACAGATTTCAGTAGTTATCTTGACCATGACCTACTCTCCTAGTTTTTGTTAGTAAAGCTTAAGCAAAGAAGTTTGTTTAAGCAAGCAACTAAATTCAGGTGAGGGATATAGGGCCATCATGGCCCTCTTGTTTCTTTGAAACCGCCTGTCAGAATTACACCAAACTTGGTCTGTAAAATCATTATAAGTTCCTCGAAATTTTGTTCAAATGGGGGGGAATTGGCCCAGTTAAGGGGCTGCTAGAGCTAAAAATAAAAATATCTTTAAACAACATCTTTTCATGAACCACTGGACGGATCTTCATCAAACTAGGTCTTTAGCATTATTATATTAGACCTCTCCCAAACCTATTCAAACAGGACCTCTTGGCCACTCTTAAGGGTCACTAGAGGTAAAACTAGAAGTACCTTTTAACAACATTTTTTCATGAACTGTTTGGTGGATCTTCTTGGCTGCATACAAATGTCTGCATACCTTTTAAGATTTTATTTTCCAAAAGAAAATACGTGGTATAACAATTTCCATTTGTCTGTGTTTGCATAGCTCAGCTTACACTTCCATTTATTAAAATGAAGTGGTTTTGGCAGACACCTTCCTTTACTAAAAGCAATCTCTAGTTCTCCATCATTCTGTTTGCATGTACCTGACAAGACCACAGTAGGTGGACTTTACTTATTGTATATGAAAATGTCAACCTGTTTTGTTTTACTGTTATAACTGGCAGACTAATAAGCTTTGACAATTGAATTATCAGAAACCCACTGAAGAAATTGAACAATTTTTAGTTATAAATCAAATCATATTGCTAGAAATTTAGCCTAAGAAATAATTTTGTCTAGAATCTTGTGACAAATGTGAACTTCTATCTCCATGAGGGCTGCCATGCATAGGTGTTATTTTCTCCTTCTTCATTTAAAGTGAACTAGTACCTGACATTTTCCTGAACAATTAAATAAACTTTAATTGCTACAATCCTCCCAAGAAAATAAGTAATTAAGGTAACTACAAATACAGTAAAACATGTATTAGGCAGCCAACAGAGCAACACGATGTGGCTGCTCGGGGTAGGTGGCTGCTTAAGGTAGCTCTGCACGTTTGATGAACCGGAAATGATGGCGTAACGTCATTTATCCGGAAAAAGGAGAATAAAGCCTGGACTGGGCGTACAGAAATGAAAAACATTTTATGAATTTATGGCAACCTGTGAGGAAAATTTTTTACAATGATACTGTTACTTTCTTTCAAAAGTCGAAATATGATACTAAAACATCTTGAATGTTAAATAATTCAAAGTGATGTCTTAAAATTAGTTTGAAGCATGCAGTTCACTTTAATCATAGTCAGATATCTCAAAAACAAGCACACGGACCTATACGCTTTATTTTACCATATTATAGAACATATGTTTATTTATGGCTGTGAGATCTTTCATTAAAATCTACATTGTAGAAAAATTTCTATTCGCAAAAATGTTATGAAAGTTGTGATTTTCCCATAGACTCACATTATGAAAAATTGCGTGAGGTCCAAATTTTACAATTCAGTCTATTAAAAAATCATGCACACAAACCTATATATATCTTTTTTATTTGCTGAACTTTCTTAGTATATTCTGAAGTTTTGAAAAATCAGAGTTTAATTAAATTCTACATTGTAGAAAAAAATTGATCCAAATGTGCAGAACTACCTTAAGAAAAGCTGAAATTTAATCATTAAGTCAGTTTGGAAAGTTAGTAGACTGGCTGCATAAGGAAAGTGGCTTTTAAGGCAGGTTCAACTGTTAATTGATTGATTTTGAGTTTGACTATTTGAAGTGTTTTCAAAAAGAACTATTGCTGTTGACCTTTTGTTGGCATCCATATCTGTATGAAAGAAGTTTTGCATGTAAGTAGGTTTCGGCCTTAATGCTTTCAAACTTCACACATATTTGGCATCCGATGATGATGTGATGACCTCATAGAATAAGTTACATACATGTAGTTTTTATTTGTCAAAATTATGCCCCTTTTTAACTTAGAATTTTTGGTTCAAGTGTTGCATGTAAGCATATTTTTCAAAAATTATGGGGCCAAATGCTTTGAGATTTCACCTGTATCTTTGATATCATGAGATGACCTCACATGGCAAATAACATAACTCATGCTTTTATTTTGCCGAAGTTATGCCCCTTTTTAACTTAGAAATTTTGGTTAAAATTTTGCATGTAAGCAGGCTTCTGGAAGAATTCTAGGCCAAATGCTTCCAGAGTTCGCACTTAACTTCATAATCAAAGGTGATGTTGCATAACTCTAGCTTTCATTTGGTAAAAATTATGCCCCTTTTTTACATGCAAATTTTGGGACAGTTTTGCATTTAAGCAGTTTCCCAAAAATTACTTTACCAAATATTTTAAGATTCTGCAGACATCTTTGGCATCATTGGGTAACCTTACCTGGCAAGTTTCATCTCTTGTTTACATTTTAGCAGAATTAGGCCCCTTTTGTCAACTAAAGCTTTTGTATGTTAGCCAGTAGTAGATGGAAGGGCTTTAACATTCAAGCATGCTGTTATTAGATAGCTTTTGTTATTATTAAAATTGGAACATAATAAATAACATTTTATATTCAGCTGAACAAATTTTGATGAAACTTTGTAACACGGACCATTGCTATGAATGAGAAAAATATCATTGCAAGATATGATATATAGTTTTTATAGAGTTGTCATCCCTTGATCAAGCAAACCTTATTGCACTAAGTCTTTAAAACCAGTGATTGGTTTCAGTGAAACAGTGTAGAAATGATTACATTGACTTTCTGATTCATTCTGTTCTGTCTTGTCTGCATGTGAAATTTAATTGAAAAGAAACAACCGTCTACACTTCAGTTGATTGAGTAAAAACAAAACAACAAAGGAAAAGCACTATGTTTAGCCTGTCTGTATCATTTCAACAACACACTGCATGCAGCAATTAAACAGCATATAAATTAACAGTACAGCTGCTTTCTAGCTCTGTCAAAATGAACTTGTCCGCAGCAGTTTGGTTACACAGCTATGTTAAAATGAACTTATCCACAGCCATTTCATGACATAATGTCTACACTCGTCTTTTATAACACAGCTATACAAGCGCTCTGTCAAAATGAACTTGTCTACACTCGTTTTTATAACACAGCTATACAAGCGCTCTGTCAAAATGAACTTGTCTACACTCGTCTTTTATAACACAGTACAAGCGCCCTGTCAAAATGAACTTGTCTACACTTGTTATAATAACACAGCTATACAAGTGCTCTGTCAAAATGAACTTGTCTACACTCGTTTTTATAACACAGCTATACAAGAGCTCTGTTAAAATGAACTTGTCTACACCCGTTTTTATAACACAGCTATACAAGCGCTCTGTGAAAATGAACTTGTCTACACTCGTCTTTTATAACACAGCTTTACAAGCGCTCTGTCAAAATGAACTTGTCTACACCCGTTTTTATAACACAGCTATACAAGCGCTCTATCAAAATGAACTTGTCTACACTCGTTTTGATAACACAGCAATACAAGCGCTCTGTCAAAGCGAACTTGTCTACACTCATTTTTTAGCTCACCTGAGCAATGCTCAGGTGAGTTTTTCTGATCGCTCGATGTCCGGCGTCCGTCGTCCGTCGTCTGGCGTCTGTCGTCTGTCGTCCGTCGTCTGTCAACAGTTAGCTTGTGTATGCGATAGAGGCTATATTTTTCAATTAATCTTCATGAATATTGGTCAGAATGATAACCTTGATGAAATCTAGGCCGAGTTCGAAAATGGGTCATCTCGGGTCAAAAACTAGGTCACTAGGTCAAATCAAAGAAAAACCTTGTGTATGCGATAGAGGCTGTATTTTTTATTTAATCTTCATGAATATTGGTCAGAATGATAACTTTGATGAAATCTAGGCCGAGTTCGAAAATGGGTCATCTCGGGTCAAAAACTAGGTCACTAGGTCAAATCAAAAAAAATCCTTGTGTATGCGATAGAGGCTGTATTTTTCAATTAATATTCATGAATATTGGTCAGAATGATAACCTTGATGAAATCTAGGCCGAGTTCGAAAATGGGTCATCTCGGGTCAAAAACTAGGTCACTAGGTCAAATCAAAGAAAAACCTTGTGTATGCGATAGAGGCTGTATTTTTCAATTCTTCTTCATGAATATTGGTCAGAATGATAACCTTGATGAAATCTAGGCTGAGTTCGAAAATGGGTCATCTCCGGTCAAAAACTAGGTCACTAGGTCAAATCAAAGAAAAACCTTGTGTATGCGATAGAGGCTGTATTTTTCAATTGATCTTCATGAATTTTGGTCAGAATGATTGCCTTGATGAAATGTAGGCCGAGGTCGAAAATGGGTCATCTCAGGTCAAAAACTAGGTCACTAGGTCAAATCAAAGAAAAACCTTGTGTATGCGATAGAGGTGGTATTTTTCAATTGATCTTCATGAATTTTGGTCAGAATGATTACCTTGATGAAATCTAGGCCGAGTTCGAAAATGGGTCATCTGGGTTCAAAAACTAGGTCACTAGGTCATATCACGTAAAATCCTTGTGTATGCGATAGAGGCTGTATTTTTCAATTGATCTTCATGAATTTTGGTCAGAATGATACCCTTGATGAAATTTAGACCAAGTTCGAAAATGGGTCATCTGGGGTCAAAAACTAGGTCACTAGGTCAAATCAAAGAAAAACCTTGTGTATGCAATAGAGGCTGTATTTTTCAACTGATCTTCATGAAATTTACCCAGAATGATAACCTTGATAAAATCTAGGCCGAGTTCGAAAATGGGTCATCTGGGGTCAAAAACTAGGTCACTAGGTCAAATCGAAGAAAAACATTGTGTATGCAATAGAGGATGTATTTTTCAATTGATCTTCATAAAATTTGGTCAGAGTGATTGCGTTGATGAAATCTAGGTCGATTCTGAATATGGGTTATCTGAGGTCAAAAACTAGGTCACTAGGTCCAATTAAAGAAAAATCTTGTGTATGCGATAGAGATTGTTTTTTTTTCAATTGATTTTTATGAAATTCGGTCAGGTTGATTGCCTTAATGAAATCTAGGTCGAATTTGAATATGGCGCGTCATCTGAGGTCAAAAACTAGGTCACTTGGTCAAATCAAAGAAAAAACTTCTGTATGTGATAGAGGCTGTATTTTTCAGTTGATCTTCATGAATTTTGGTCAGAATGATTGCCTTGATAAAATCTAGGTCGAGTTTGAACATGGGTCATCTAGGGTCAAAAACTAGGTCATATCTAAGAAAATGCTTGTTTTATCGCAAGAGACCAATTTTTTGGTCCAAGCTTAATGAAAATTGGTCAGAATATTTGTTTCCATGAAATCACTAGGTCAAACATGTTTTACACTGTTACGGAGTGTTTCTTAGGTGAGCGACCTAGGGCCATCTTGGCCCTCTTGTATAACACAGCTATACTTTAGCGCTCTGTGAAAATGAACTTGTCTACAATGAACTTGTCTACACTCGTTTTTATAACACAGCTGTATAAGAGCTCTGTCAAAATGAACTTGTCTACACTTGTTTTAATAACACAGCTATAATTAAGCACTCTGTCAAAATGAACTTGTTGAATGTCAGCACTCATTCAAAATGAACTGGTTGGCAGCCATTTTATAATGCATTAATACTAGCATTCTGTCAAAATAAACTTGTCTGCATCCTTTTTTATATGCCCGTTTGAAAAACAGGACGTATTATGGGAACGCCCCTGGCGGGTGGATGGGCGGGCGGCGTCCACAGACTTTGTCCGGAGCATATCTTCTTCATGCATTGAGGGATTTTAATGAAACTTGGCACAATTGTTCACCCTTATGAGACAGAGTGTCATGCGCAAGAACCATGTCCCTAGGTCTAAGGTCAAGGTCACACTTAGAGGTTAAAGGTCAAATTCAAGAATGGCTTTGTCTGGAGCATATCTTCTTCATGCATGGAAGGATTTTGATGTAGCTTGGCACAATTGTTCACCATCATGAGATGGAGTGTCATGCACAAGAACCAGGTCCCTGGATCTAAGGACAAGGTCACACTTAGAGGTCAAAGGATACAAGAATGAAAACTTTGTCCGGAGCATATCTTCTTCATGCATGGAGGGATTTTGATATATCTTGTTACAAATGTTCACCACCACGAGACGGAGTGTCGTGCGCAAGAACCAGGTCCTTAGGTCTAAGGTCAAGGTCACACTTAGAGGCCAAAGGTCAGATACAAGAATGACTTTGTCTGGAGCATTTCTTCTTCATGCATGGAGGGATTTTGATGTAACTTGGCACAATTGTACACCATCTTGAGACGGAGTGTCATGTGCAGGTCCCTTCTTTAGAATTACTTCCCTTTGTTGTTACTATAAATAGCTTATATTGTAACTTTTTTATTACTAGTTGTAGGGAAAAATCGAGACTACTTTTCTGTAGTACAACATGCATGTTACATCCAATTCTGAGGTGTATTTTGACCTATCACTATACCTGGTAAGTATTTTTGTGTGGACTTACAAATTTTTTTTGGATTTTTTTTTTTTTTTTTTTTTTTTTAAGATTAACTTCCCTTAGTTGTTACTATAAATAACTTACATTGTAATTTTTTTTATAATTGACCTGAGGGAATAACCAAGACCACTTTTCTGTGGTACAACATAGATGTTACTTTCAAATTTTAGGTGTATTTTAAGGTATCTCTCTAACTGGTAAGGATTTTTATGGTGGACTTAGAAAAACAAAAGAATTACAATAATTACTATATAAAACATAGTAAACAACCACAAAATTAAAATTCGATTTGCAAATACAGGTGCTAATGTAAAGAAATTTGCTGTGACGGGCGTATATTGTGACATTCTGGCACTCTTGTTCAGCACAATCTCAATACTATTGCTCTGTCAAAATAAACTTGTTGGCAGCCATTTAAAACATTGCCTTACTAGCAGTCCATCAAAATGCAGCTGTACTAGCACTCAGTCAAAATGAACTTCTTTGCCGCCATTGTATAACACGGGTATACTAGTACCTTATCAAAATAAACTTTTTAGAAGCCATTTTATACCACAGCTATATTGCAACTGAGTCAGAAGAAACTTGTCAACAGCCACTTTATACAGTTGCCATTTTATGCCACAGCCATACTAGTTTTCTTGTTTTTTTTACCACAGCTAATTATCAGGGCTGTATCAAAATAAGTTTGTCTGCAGCCTTTTTTTACCATAGCTATACCAGCACTGCGCTGAAATCAGCTTGTCTGCAACAATTTTATACCACTGTTATCCTAGTGTTCTGTCAAAAGAAACTTTGTCTGCAAACATTTTATACCACAGCTTTACTAGTGCTATGTCAAAATAAGCTTGTCTGCAGACATTTAATGCTATAGTTATATATTAGCACCGTGTCAAAATAAGCTTGTCTGCAGCCGTTTTATACCTCAGCCATATTGGCTTTCTGTAAAAATGAATTAAACTTGTCTGCGTTGTGTCAAAATAAGTTTTATACCACAGCTATACCAGCGCTGTGTCAAAATCAGCTTGTCTGATTTGTAAAAAAAACTTGCCAGCACTCATTTCATAACACATCTGTACAAGCCCTTTGTCAAAATTGGCTTGTCAGCACTCATTTCATAACACATCTATACAAGCCCTTTGTCAAAATTGGCTTGTCAGCACTCATTTCATAACACATCTATACAAGACCTTTGTC
Source organism: Mercenaria mercenaria (assembly GCF_021730395.1). NCBI lineage: Eukaryota > Metazoa > Mollusca > Bivalvia > Venerida > Veneridae > Mercenaria > Mercenaria mercenaria. The sequence continues at coordinate 31,778,350 of NC_069375.1, read as the reverse complement.
AAAATTGGCTTGTCAGCACTCATTTCATAAAACATCTATATAAGCCCTTTGTCAAAATCGGCTTGTCAGCAGTCATTTTATACCACAGCTATACTAGCACCATGTCAGAATCAGCTTGTTGACAGCCATTTAATACCACTGCTATACAAGAGCTCTGTCAAAATAAGCTTGTAACATATCTCAAACTGATATGACTTCCTTTGGGATTATGGATAACACTTTTTTTACTATAACAGAATTCCTTTTAGACTGGTGCTGGGGGGTGGGGGCTGGGGGGTGTTGCTCATTTCATAACAGACTCAAATGGACCGAGTCTGCTTTTATGTTGTTTGGTTGCTTTCTGTGCTTTCACAGATTTTATTCATTTAAAAAAACATCTATTATGCTGTAAATGAACATCAGGAATTATTATCGCCAGTCTTTCTATTCCAGTTCAGAGTAAGTGACAAAATATTAACCTATTTCCAAAGCCTTTGAATACACTTAGTATAAAAAGACTAAACTGAATTCTATAGAATAAAAGTTTTCATAATAGTTCCAACAGACAAAAGTAGAAACAACTCCCAATGTTGGCAATATATGATTATTTCAAAGAAACAAAACTCTTTTCTGAATGAAAGAGCATTGGTTTTCTTTAGAATCCATAGAAATTATTTGGAAGTCTTTCTCTAACATGGTATATTTGTAAGAGTACAGTTAACAGATGAAGGTAAACATCTGTATCTTGTTCTAGAGAATTTACTCCCCCAACATTTTTGTAGCAATTATCTGTTATACTAAAGGGTTGTTCTAAATGTAGAGCACAACATATTTGCCAGTATATTATACTAAAGCCTCAACAAAATGTAGAGTACATTGTACTTGACAATCTTTTACCTTGTTCAAAATGTAGAGAACATTGTATTGTATTACTCAATTTACAATCCAACTTCACTGACATTTCATCAACTTACAGTCTTCTAAATACCTTCTGTGACTTTGAGTGGTTGTTAGGCTCTTGGAGGATGTCTGTCTATTCTATAAGAAGGGCAAACTTCCTTTTCTTAACTTTTTAGCTTGACTATTCATAGAATAGTAGAGCTATTTGGACTCGTCTGTGCGTTGGCGTCCGCGTCAGCATCCCAATTTGGTTAAGTTTTTGTATGTAAGCTGGTATCTCAGTAACCACTTATGGGAATGGATTGAAACTTCACACACTTATTCACTGTAATAAACTGACTTACATTGCACAGGTTCCATAACTCTATTTTGCTTTTTTTTACAAAGTTATACCCCTTTTTCGACTTAGAAATTTTTGGTTACGGTTTTGTATGTAATTAAGCTGGTATTTCAGTACTCACTAATGGGAATGGATTGAAACTTCACACACTTGTTCACTGTCATGATATGACATGCAGTGCAAAGGTTCAATAACTCTACTTTGCATTTTACAAAATTATGCACCTTTTTCAACTTAGAAGTTTTTTGTTAAATTCTTATATGTAAGCTGGTGTCTCAGTACCCACTAATGGGAATGGATTGAAACTTAACACATTTGTCCACTGTCATGAGCTGATAAGCACTGTGCAGGTTCCATAACCCTGTTTTGTACTTTTACAAGATTATGCCCCTTTTTCAACATTTGTATTCATTCAATTGACAAGGCTGTTGAATAGTCAAGCATTGCTGTCCTCCGACAGCTCTTGTTATAAAATGCATTCATTAGCTAGTAATTATGAGTAAATAATAGAAAAAAAGTGACTCTGAAGAAGATCTCTATTGTTTTTTTTCGGCCACAGTGTGAAAACTTAAAAAAAAACTTTGAAAGTACAACAGATTTTTTGTGTTTGCTTAGTGGCAACAAAAGAGAATATATATGAAATAATGCTACAATTTTCAAAAGTTACATATAATAATGCCTTCTATTCATGTACTCAAACTGTTTCTTGTATTTTCATCAGATTCTGAATTATTAAATTCTGTAATCATGAACAGATTTATTTAATAATTACATTCTTATTTCATTTTTTCTTTCTTCAGCATATTAATATTTTAAATGTGTTTAAAAGTTTACAATCTAAATCATATATCCTTTGGTACTTTCCATTTTCTTCATTTTTTTTTACATGACCTGATTCCACTTGCAAACAGACATATCATAGTTTATTATGCAGCTCTGGAGTCTTTTGGCAATTATTCTCATGAAGTAGTTTGAATGCTCACAACAGTTGAGCCGCGCCATGAGAAAACCAACATAGTGGCTTTGCGACCAGCATGGATCCAGACCAGCCTGAGCATCCGCGCAGTCTGGTCAGGACTCATACTGTTCGCTTTCAGACCCTATTGCAGTTGAAGAAACCATTAGCGAACAGCATGGATTCTGACCAGACTGCGTGGATGCGCAGGCTGGTCTGGATCCATGCTGGTCGCAAAGCCACTATGTTGGTTATCTCATGGCATGGCTCAGTTACTTTTGTCTCATTCCTCTTACCTGGAAAGATTCTGCTGCATTCATCTTCTTTTTTTGGCTTTTTGTTTCTGTTTTTAAATTGTGCAGACAATTGATCATTTATTTGGCACTACTGTGTTATGTGCATACTAATATAATAGGTTCTTCAAGCTGCTATAATTGTTTCAGTATGAGTTAACATTATACAAATTAAAATGTGCAAGGCGTTACCACTTTCAGAGGCATACATCACTTACTTATTGTAGAAAATGATGAGACGGATGATATTGATGTTTCAGCCTATGATAGCTTCGACTACCCGGTTTATGATAAAATAAGTTATATAAGAACCAGTAGCCTTATAATTGCTGATTTGCTCTAATAATTTATGATAAAATCAGCTCTTTGAGGACCAGTAGCCTGTTTACTGTTTATGATAAAATCAGCTCTTTGAGAGAAAATCAGTAGCATGTTGGTGATGCTCAAATAGTTTACAAGAAAATCAGCTCTTTGAGAACCTGGTAGCCTATGTATGATTTGCTCTATAAGTTTATGACAAAATCAGCTCTCCAAGCCCTTATGAAAATGAAATATGGAAACAAGCTGGCATTAAGCTGCAAGGTAACTGTCAATGATCTGGCAACAGTCTGTCAAAAAAAAAAGGTAACTGGAAATAATCTGACTCCTATATGGGAACAAACTTCCAAGAAAAAAAGTTTAGCTGAAAATAATATGGACACTATTTCCATATTATTTCCAGTTTCTGGGAATAATCTGCAAACTATATGACAATAAACTGGCTCATAACAATCAGCATGTAAACACACTGACAATATTGTCAGCTTGTTTCCAGTGTCTGGAAGAAATCTGGCAGGAAAATGGCAAGAAACTGGAAATAAAAAAACATAATTTCTAATAATCGAATGAATGAGTACTGAGATACCAGCTTGCATACAAAAACTTAAGCAAAAAATGCTATGTGGAAAAAGGGGCTTAATTTTGGAAAAAAGTATAGTTATGGGACCTGCTTAGTACATGTCAGGTCATGACATTGAACAAGTGTGTAATTAGTTTCAATCTATAATTTTGTAAAAAAAAACAAAAACATAGGGGCATGTCCAATAACTTCTATTCTTTGAATAATCGAGATAAAAATTACATAAGTGACAATATTGTATGGATTTTCTGTCTGTCTGACAGTACATCGGATATAAATTTACTCAGAGCAGATTCTGACAATGCACTGGCTACACAATGGCAACACACATGGCAATATACCCATCTTAGCAATTTTCACAGCAAAACAAATATTACAAGACACCTTATCAAATGGCCGAGTGTTGCATTTTTCCCTCCAAAACTATTTTCAGTTTTCAGTAGTTTTCCAGCACTGATGGGCACATTGTAAAGGTACTTTTTCATCATTTTCCAGTTACTTGTTTTCATTGTAACACAGATTCTGTCCGCAACAAGTATTTTTGCTAAACAGATACAGAAATTTTAAAAGTCATGTATTTTCGCTACCCTGTAAAATTAAACTTGCAGATTTACCATAATCTTTGTCAAATTTCCTTTGGTTTCAATATTATATTATATTGCAAATCTTAATTGGTATTAAAATTGAGTCACAAGCAAATGAAGGTTTTAAGTCACATTAAAATTCATATTAAACATTAATAAGGATAAATAGAAAAAAATATATACTGACACTAAACTGGAAACAAACTTCCCATACACTGACAATGCTATGACAATACAATGGTAATAAAGACAATTTTCCTAGAGGGAAATAAAAAAAATTAGTAACACTGAGTAGTAAGCCATATATTGGGATACTAGTCCATCTTTAGCTCAGTAGGTAGAGCGTCGATCTACGGATCATGGGGTCGCGAGTTCGATCTTAGGACGGGGCTTATGTTCTCCGACTATTTGATAAATGACATTGTGTCTGAAATCATTAGTCATCCACCTCTGATTCATGTGGGGAAGTTGGCAGTTACTTACAGAGAACAGGTTTATACTGGTACAGAATTCAGGAACACTGGTTAGGTTAACTGCCCCCTGTTACATGACTGAAATACTGTTGAAAAACAGCATTAAACCCAAAACAAACAAACAAAACTAGTCCATCTGCCACACTAATGTATACCCGCTGTTACATGACTGAAATACTGTTGAAAAACGGCGTTAAAACCCAAAACAAAAAAACACTAATGTATAAGTGCTCATAAGTTTGTACTTAATAAAGGAATTTAGTTAAAACTTTAAATAATGATAGTTTGCTAAAGTGTTTCTCTTGTCCATGTAAGAGAGCCTGGCATGTTGTGACTGACTATACACTGACAATACAATGACAACACACTGGCAATATGCCAGTGTGTTGTCAGAAAAATATTTCCAGTTGACTGGCTGTGCACTGACAATACAAGGACAACAGACTGGAAAGTCCAAAAAGCCGCTTGTTGTCAGTTGTGTATCCAGTGTGTTGCCAGATTGACATTGCATACCAGTTTGTTGCCAGACTGTTGTCAGTGTTTATTTCCAGATACCTCTATATAATTTAGCTCCTTCAAATAGTTGTATATGAAAAATCAATGAAATTTTGTTAAAACGTCATTATAAACATCACTGACAACAAACTGTATATAAACTGACAGCAGACTGGAAGTTAAATTTTACAGCTGGTTTTCAGGTCTGGAAATCAGCTGACAAGCACATGGACACATGATGGTTATTCAGTGGCAACACACTGGTTCAGTTTATTGTCAGCTCTGGAAATAGGCTGGCAAGTAACTGGATTTTAGAGTATTAGTGACTGGAAGCACACTGGACATAAACTGACCACACACTGACAATAGGGAAGGTTTTTCATAAGGGAGAACCAATAGCCTGTTTGTGAAATATGATAAAATCAGCTCTTTTGAGAACTAGTAGCCTATTGGTGTTTTACTCTACCCGTTTTGTAATGAAATCAGCTCTTTGAGAACCAGTAGCTTATTGGTGATTTACTCTACCAGTTTTATGATGAAATCATCTTTTTGAGAACCAGTAGCCTATTGGTGATTTGCTCTACCAGTTTTATAATGAAATCAGCTCTTTGAGAACCAGTAGCCTATTGGTGATTTGCTCTACCAGTTTTATGATGAAATCATCTTTTTGAGAACCAGTAGCCTATTGGTGATTTGCTCTACCAGTTTTATAATGAAATCAGCTCTTTGAGAACCAGTAATTTTGGTGATTTGCTGTTCCAGTTTTATGATGAAATCATCTCTTTGAGAACCAGTAGCCTATTGGTGATTTGCTGTACCAGTTTTATGATGAAATCATCTCTTTGAGAACCAGTAGCTAGCCTATTGGTGATTTGCTGTACCAGTTTTATAATGAAATCAGCTCTTTGAGAACCAGTAGCCTATTGGTGATTTGCTCTACCAGTTTTATGATGAAATCATCTTTTTGAGAACCAGTAGCCTATTGGTGAGCTCTACCAGTTTTATAATGAAATCAGCTCTTTGAGAACCAGTAATTTTGGTGATTTGCTCTACCAGTTTTATGATGAAATCATCTCTTTGAGAACCAGTAGCCTATTGGAGATTTGCTCTACCAGTTTTATAATGAAATCAGCTCTTTGAGAACCAGTAGCCTATTGGTGATTTGCTTTACCTGTTTTTAGCTCACCTGAGCACAAAGTCCTCAAGGTGAGCTTAAATTTATGATCGCCCTGTGTCCGTCGTCCGTCTGTCGTCGTCAACAATTTGACTATTAACACTCTAGAGGTCACAATTTTGGCCCAATCTTAGTGAAACTTGGTCAGAATGTTACCCTTAATAAAATCTTGGACGAGTTCAATATTGGGTCATCTGGGGTCTGGGGTCAAAAAGTAGGTCACTAGGTGAAATCTAAGGAAAATCTTGTTAACACTCTAGTGGCCATATTTATAATTGTATCTTCAGGAAACTTAATCAGATTGTTAATCTTGATGATATTTAGGCCAAGTTCAAATCTGGGTCATGTGGGGTCAAAAACAAGGTCACCAGGTCAAATCAAAGGAAAAGCTCGTTAACACTCTAGAGACCACATTTATGACCATATCCTAATGAAACTTGGTCAGAATGTTAATTTCTATCATCTTTAGGCCAAGGTTGAATCTGGTTCATGTGGGGTCAAAAACTAGGTCGCCATGTCAAATCAAAGGTAAAGCTTGTTAACAATCTGAAGGCCACTTTTATGACTGTATCTTCATGAAACTTGATCAGAATGTTAATTTCTATGATCTTTAGGCCAAGGTCGAATCTGGGTCATGTGGGGTCAAAAACTAGGTCACTAGGTCAAATCAGAGGAAAAGCTAGTTTTCAGGGGTTAGAATTAGGTCAGGTGAGCGATACAGGGCCTTCAGGGCCCTCTTGTTTTGACGAAATCAGCTCTTTGAGAACCATGTAGCTTATTGGTGATTTGCTCTACCAGTTTTATGATGAAATCATCTCTTTGAGAACCAGTAGCCTATTGGTGATTTGCTTTACCTGTTTTTTTAATGAAATCAGCTCTTTGAGAACCAAGTAGCCTATTGGTGATTTGCTCTACCAGTTTATGAGGAAATCGGCTATTACCGAACCAGTAGCCTATTGGTGATTTGCATAGCCAGTTTATGATAAAATCAGTTTTTTTAAGAAGAAGAAACCTTGTTGGTAATTTGATCAAGAAGCTTATAATAAAATCAGTGATATATGAACCAAAAGCTTAATGGTGATTTGCTGTAACAGTTCATGATAAAATCAGCAATATGAGAACTAGTCACCTACTGGTGATTTGCCTGACCAGCTTGTGATAAAATTGGCTCAGTGAGAAACAATAGATCTATGCCAGCAAGTAGCATCCACTTGCTCTACCAGTTTATGATAAAACCAGATCTATGAGAATTAGTAGCGTGTTAGTGATTTGCACTACCAGTTTATGATAAGAACCATGAAATGAGCTTTATTTGAACAAGTAGAAGTCAAGTGGGAATGTTCTCAAATTGAAGTATTTTAGGGGTATGCATCCTTAAGTGCATTTCCATAACACCGGAGACAAAAGGCTGCATACGATGACATATTGTAAGAACTGATATCAAAGTTTTAAGTTAGAAACTTAGACTTAGAAAGCTAAATCTGGTTCTTCTCTAATTGTTCAATTAGCGTATGTTTTAATGAAACTTGGCTGGAGCAGACAGCAGAGAAAAATTTCATAATTTGTTCTCATCAAAGTTATGGCAGCTTGAGTATTTTTCAGTTTTTATGTCTTCATCATTGATGAATGTGTGCCCAGGTGTACTTAAATATCATTACAACCTTGATACAGTATTAAAGGAAATCCACTCCTCTGTTGCTGTAACAAAGAAGGAAGACTTTGGTTTCTTACTCAGATCAAAGGGGATTTATGGAATTTCTGTGTGATACCTTTAATAGAAGAGTGAAGTAAAATAGCATGTTATATACTACATGTTCTTCTTGTGTTTTCAGAGGTATTATGGAGAGACCCTGCCATTTGGAAATGCCACATTTGAGCCAGCCAACATGGGATTGTTGACAGTAGAACAGGCACTAGCTGATTATGCTCTGTTGATCAAGTTTCTGAAACAGTCCCTCAATGCAACAGGATGTCCTGTGATTACATTTGGTGGAAGGTAAGTTGTGCAAACAATTTTTTAGTGCAACAGGATGTCCTGTGATCACATTTGGTCAAAGATAATAATTTCCATAAACATTCTCTCTATGCAACAGGATGTATGGTGGTAACATTTAACGAGGGGTAATGACTTCTGCTAACAGTCCCTTCAGTGTTACAGGATATCTTGTGATCACATAATGTGGAGGTTAATAAGTCTGCAAATAGTCTCTCAATGCAACAGAATGTCTTGTAATTACATTTAGTGGAGGGTTATAAGTTCTGCAAACAGCACTAAATGTAACAGGATGTCCTGTGATCACAGTTAGTGGAGGGTAATAAGTTCTGCAAACAGTCCCTCAATGTAACAGGATGTCTTGTGAAAGTTGTGATCACATATCATTAAGTCTGCAAATATAGTCTCTCAATGTAACAGGATGTCTTGTGGTTACATTTAGTGGTGGGTAATAAGTTCTGCAAACAATCCCGCAGTGCAACAGGATGCCCTGTGATCACCTATGCCATGATTTGGTGGTGTCCCTCAATGTTAAGTGACGGCCTGCGATCACATTTGGTTGAAGTCAATAGTAAAGTTTACCAAAGTTTGTTTATCAGGTTTCTGAAACAGTATGTCATGTGATCACATTTGTGGAAGGTAATAGTATGTTTATAAGCTTGTTTATCTGGTATCTGAAACAGGATGTCCTATGATCTTATTTAGTTGAAGGTAATAGTATAGGTTATCAAAGTTGTTTATTGGAAGACATGTTGTCGCACATGGTTGAAGGTAATATTATAATTTGTCCAAGTTTGTTTATCAGGTTTGACACAGAATTTCCTGTGATCACAGTTGGTAGAAGGTAATAGTGTAGTAGTAAGAGTTGTTACTAAAATTTCATGAATAGTCATTCAATGCTACAGGATGTCCTGTGATCACATTTGATAGAATTGTCACAATTCATGACCAATGAAATCTGCTTAATCCTTTTGAGGCATAGTGTACAACCAAGCAATACAGGGACAGACTTTGTTTGACTGAGTCTACTCATGAGAGATAATGAAATGTATGACACCACTGGCACCAGCTTTAAAGCAGCAGTCTGTTATACATACCCATTGAATGGACTCTGTGATCATTAAGGACCAGAAAATATAACAACAATAGCTGTTCACATAATCCCTGAATGCAACTAGATGTTCTATAATCACATTTGACAGAAGGTTACAATATAGTTCGAGGGCTCAGCGCAAGACTATTCTAACTTGATTTTCAGAAATTAGTCAGGAAGTGAAAAAAATTGCGTTGTAGTTTTGGATATGGCCTTATAAATTGTTTCTCATCATCAGTACATCTTAAAAGGCTAAACTGATACTGAACACTTTCAGTTTTTCAATAAAATCATTTAATTTGATTTTATACACATCTTTAAACTTAGCATAGTTTTGCACCAGAAACACACACTACTTAAAACTATTTTTTTATGCAAGACTATTCTATCTCAAGTTAGAATAGTTTTGCATAAAAAAGATGTTGAATCCAAATTATTTTTTAGTGCAGAATAATTCTAACTCCAGTTTGAATACTTCTGCAATATGTCTTAAGTCATGCAGACTCATGTTGTATGAAGAAAAATGGTATATATGAGTAGTCCCATAGGAAAAATGGAACCTGAAGCCCCTACCCCAATATTTTTCAATAAAATAAAAAATCTTTATACTTACTTCTAATCAAGTTTTTTCTCTTAGAGCATTCTAGCAATAAAAACAACAGAATGTTAAGATTTCATAAATAACTGAAATCATTAAAATGAAATTCTTGCAAATATATCCCCACATACAATAGAAATTGAAGTACCAAGCTATTACAGTAAAAGTTGTACTATAATTACTAGCAAAATGTGAATTTTCTTACATTTTTTAGCATAATTTAGACTTACATTGCATTTCATTCAACAACTGGTAAAATCAAGCATGATAAAGAGATTCCACAAAAATATCTAAGACACAGAAAACTGGGTGTCCTTTAATACACATACATCATGTATTGACCTTTTCAAATGAAACTTTAAAACTGTAACAATAACTATTAAGCGTGTTAAGAGGAAAAAGACCCTCTGAAATGTTAAGTGCACTGAAAAGTAACATTCATTGCAGATATCTATCAAAAACACTTTCTAGAAACAGTTTGAACAGTTTTGTCATGCGGAAGAAGCAGATAAAACAAATGATGGACTTTTGATATAATACCGCTCCAGCAAAGGAGTAGCGGATCTTGAAATTTCTGCTAAGAAATATTTGGCTGATCTGCATTCAACCTGTCTGAAGCTATGTTTATGTTGTTTTTAGCAGGGATTAAGCTAGGCTAAGATTTTAGGGAGAAGTCACTTCTCCCTCGGCTAGGATTAGGGAGAGTGAAATTTTAAGGAAATGTGGAAACATTTTAGCGCCATGACCAGACTTCAGGAAAGTTGGAAAAAATGGCCGGACATTTGGTCCAGCAATGCCTAAAAATCTGCCGGACCAAAAAAAATATGCCGGACCGAAGAAAATGTCAGTGTACCACGTATATGTTGCTTTTCTTTATTATAATTCATATTCAAGTCAGGTGTGATCATTTTTAGTCGTTAAATGTTGGTCAACCCTTTTATTTTCATACATTTGTTTCCTTTCACTTATGTTGGGCGTTAATTTATGTTTCTTTCCCGATCCTGCCCCGGCCTAATATGTAAGTGATGCCATTTTGATATGTTGTCCGAGATATTGCAGTTCTCGGGGTACGATAAATGCCAGTCAGTCAGACCGAATCCGGATTGAGAAACCACAGACCTGTTCAAAATTGTCCGGTCATGTCCGTCGGACCGACGAATTTCCAGAAGTCTGCATGACATGCAAGTTGAAAAAGGAATAAATATACTTATATCTGTTTTTATATGATTTCCTGTCTTTGTAAAGTAAATAACAACTTCACTGAAAATATCAGTGATTCTGTTTTCTTATCCATGTAAATCCAACCTCTTATCTTTGTGAATCTAATATGATTAAATTGCAAATTAAGGTATTTCACTCTTGTCTAATAATTGCCCAAACCAAGAAAACCCTTTAAATATGAAAAAAAAATTAAAAAGTCAATTCCATACTGATCAGCAAAACAGAAATCAAGCTCCCAGTGCTATTTGCACTCAAAGTCAAAACATGAAAACCCATAAAAGCATTTCACATGCTCTGGTCTTAAGAGTTACCCTTGTCCCTCCATCTGTCCGTCCCAATGTGTATCATTCATAAATTATCTAAAAAAGTATTTCAGCCAAAATCATCAAACCTCACAAGATTGTTATTCAGCAAGCGAAGCAGAGCACCAGGGGTTTTAACTTGGATCTCACACAGACAAGATTTATGGTCTTGACTTCTAGTCTAAAATAGGCATAAAAAGGGCCCAAGTCGCATGTATCTCAGAAAGTATCTGACCCAGTATTATGAAATATAACAGGAATATTATTTAGCATATAAAGTTGCTCATTTGGGGTTTTGTTAGTGACATCACTCAGTCAGACTAAAGTAATGGCCCTTGACTTAGTAAAAAGATAATTTATCATGCAAAGTTGTGTTGCATATATCTAAAAAAGTAAATATATCATAGGGTCATGAAACATCATTGGAATATTGTTTGGCATGTGAAGTTATGCACATGGGATTTTGTTCTGGATTTTTGTTAGTCAGACTAGTGTTATGGCCCTTGATTGTCAAAAATATGCATAAGTGGGATACAAGTTTGTGTCACTTGAATCTCAAAAAGTATTTGACTTAAGAGTAGTAAAACATTTGGGGATTGTTAAATAGCATCTGAAATAGCACACCTGGAGTTCTGTTTGGGATTTTACTCAGCCAGACTGGATTTATGGTCCTTGACTTAGTGATACAAATAAAGTGCTAAATGTGTTGCATATATTTTTATCTTAAAAAATTCTCCTAGATTCATGAAATCATTCAGGAATATTATCTGGTATGTGAATTTGTGCACCTAAATTTTTTTTTTTCACTTTGTTTGGCCAGAGTTATGGTCCTTGACTAAGTAAAAAAATAAAAGTTTTTTTCTACATGTTTGTCAAAATGTACTTTACCTAGAGTCACAAAACATTAGAGGATTGTTTTATAGCCTATGAAACTTTGCATCAGGTGTTCATTTTGGGATTTTACTCGGCTAGGCCAGAGTTTTGGCCCTTCACTAAGTGAAAAATTCATATAAAGGTCTTAAATTTGTGTTGCAAACATCTTAAAAAATATTACGCATATATATTATATAATGTATTGACTACTTTGATAGAGTATACAACTTTCTATCAATACATTTGATGAGTCAGATGTTAGTAGATATTTGTCTAGGACTATTTTACTGTATATATCGCCAGCTTCAAGAATGTGGTCTATGTCATCTGATTTCCATAACATAGGAGACTGTGCATTTGCAAGAAGCATAATTGCTGTTACACTATTGGCTATGCCCTTGCATCCAGCCCCATGGTACCTTGTATGCCCTTGATGATATGAACCTTGTACAGACAACATAATAACCTGAAAATGTTATTTATTTAAGCTCTTTGAAGTAAAGTAAGTGAAACAGTGTCATACCATTTTTCAATTCTAACAGTAGTGACACAGTTTTATGTTTATTAACTTTTAAAGTGACGAAACAAGATAAAAGTAAAGGTAAAGTTTCTTGTTTAACGTGGGTAGTCGACGAAAGTCCCCACCTGGAATGGATGGAACACCTTGTTTCCAGCCGAGCCCACGGCAGGTGTCATTATTACCTCCCCAGCATCCAGTCTAGGCCGATACTGCTGGAAACAGTACCAATTTAAGAAAATCACCCAGCCCTGAACACTAGTTGGGATATCAGCCGTGACCAGGAATCGAACCCGGTCCGCTGTGTTGTAGTCCAACCTGCTAATATATTAAAGATACACTGTATATATATGTAATTAGCTTTGTATCTGGACATATGCACAAGTTCTGCAATGGAAATACTGCGTGACGATAGAAGCGTAATATTCTCTACCGAAGAACAAGTGCATATTTTCCCAATGCAAAGATAATGACCCTTGTATTACATACCAGGTCCTATCTACACGTATGATGGTAATATGTTAATATTATGAATTTGTTCAGTAGCCTGAATAAGATTGAAAATACTGATATAAATAAAAGTATTAATGCAATGACACATTAAATTATGTTATGCACCCGATATGAATTACAAGCGTCAGCTTATTGAAAAAAATATGGACGTTTCCAGTACCATTGTAACTTAATGGTAACCACTTATATAGTATCAAGTCTAAGTGCAATCCCAGATCAGACATCACTATCAATGCTGTATCATAGTTTGCTGTTCAAACCATTAGGTTTGATTAAAATGTCCATGTAGCAAACACTACAGACTCTGATCAGCTGCACAGTTGATGAATGATTTTGAGCTACAATCAGGTCGTCAAGTTCAATAAAGTTATTTAGCACTCATCTGGATTTCAAATATATGCACAATTAAGTGACAAGGGGAATGCAAAATCAAACACTGATGCCTATCTTGGAACTTATTATAAATCTGTACCAAGAGCAAAGTCCTATGGGCCTGTAACAATTGTACTCACTCCGACTTTCATGATTGGTCCCACTGCATGTTTGTTTGCACATGATTTCATTTACGATATATTGAATTTGTCACATTGTCAAGGTACTTCATCAAACAACATCAAACTAAGCATAAACCACAATTGTTATTGAAACAGGTCACAAAAAAAAAGAATGTGATGAGTGAGTTCAGATTCAAATTATGGTCAGTTCCTACGAGAACTGTGCGAAAATGTTGAGACGACACAATACAAAGTAAGCTATAAAAAGCTGTCCATCACTAGTGTCGCCCTAGGAGTGACATTGTTTCTAAAATAATTACGCCTCTTATAAAGTGCCAGTGAATAATATAAAATTTCATGATTCATATACACTAGGACCTTTTTAAAAAGAAAACTGTGATACTTACAAAACTTAAAGTCTTAGAAAATAGTCTTCCATTCTGCTTTTTATAAAAGATTGGTAACCCAAAAAAATCATAATCTGGCAGACATCTTCAGACAATACAATGGAATCACAAGTGCCAAAAGAGCTATGACATCATAAACTCATGTAATGACATCATCAAGTTTAGTTAGAATAGTCTTACATGAAACATATCACAGTTAAGTTACATTATCTTTGTTTGCAAAACTATTCTAACTCGAGTTAGAATAGTTTTGCATTAATGTGTAGTCAGTAATAATATAAAACTGTATTGCAAAACTAATCTAACTTGAGTTAGAATAGTTTTGCACAAAGTAATTTATAACTGGAGATGGAATATATTTTTGAAATTTGAAAAAAAATGAAAAAATCTTGGAATATAACTGCAATAATTCACAGAATTATGTAATTCCAGATTTTACAATAGAAAATGTGAAATAACAATTTTCTGTAAAATATCAAGTTAGAATAGTCTTGCGCCGAGCCCTCGAGTTGGTCACAGATGTTACTCAAGTTCCTTCTAATCATATACCATCTGGTTATATCAACATTCTCGGAAAAAAAAGTTACGTTATATTTCGACTGAAATTTTTTAAAAAAAGGATACTTTTATAATACATGTATTTTACTTTGTTATTTCAAAATGAAAGCTGTTGTATTGTAAGTTAAACTGTTACGTTCTTTCTTAGTTATGGAGGAATGCTGAGTGTGTATATGAGGTTCAAATACCCGAACATGGTTACAGGAAGTATAGCAGCAAGTGCCCCAATCAACCTACTCACCCAATCAGTGGACAGAAGTTTCTTCTTTGCTGCGGTAACCAAGGATTTCTCCATGGCAACACCACAGTGTGAGAGCAGAGTCAGACAAGCATTTATTCTGATGATGAACACGGCAGCTGAAGGGGCTTCTGGTAACTTTGTTTACAGTTTATGAACTTTTCAAAATTTTGTTCTTGAACTTACAATTTAAAAATATTGATTTTTTAAAACTTTGTTCATAAACAGTATAGAAGAGTATTTAAATTTGTCATTTGAGCTTAGACCATAAATGATATATCAGTTGTTTATAAACTGTGTATAAGTTTTATAAACTTTATCAAAATTTGCTCATGATCTGCAGGTATTGACAATATGTTTTGGTTTTCCTCCTGAACTGTAATTGAATTTGGAAAAATATTCTATTGAGTTATAAACTTTTATGAAGTTGCTTTCTTGGTATTTTATTCAAGTGAATGTGTAGTAAGTATTAACTTTGAACTATGGAATTGTTTAGCAATATTTCAATGAAATTTCAGTAAAACTGATTTTATCACTGAATCATATTATGAAACAGGTTTAATTAATTTACTGAAGTAAATTAGATTTGAAATTACTTGTAAAAGATTAAAGGTAAGGGTATATTTCCTTGGAAGTACAGAGCACCCCAAACACAGCCATAGATCTATGTATCGCAAAGTAGGCCCACAACACTGTTTATGGTAATATAATTTATAAATACTGATGCATGTTTATTTATTTATTTATTCTTTTTGTTTAGAGTTTACCTTTGTTTATCCCACAGGACTGAAGAAATTGTCAGAGATTTTCAAGCTGTGTAAACCCCTGGCCAGCAATGATGACTACTTTCATCTTCTTGGTTGGATCAGAAATTCCTTCACCAATCTTGCAATGTTTGACTATCCCTACCCAACTGACTTCTTCAGTAAATTACCAGGATATCCAGTTAAGGTAAAATGCATTTTCTTTCTTTCATTGATTTACCAGGAAATCCAGTTAATGTGAAGAGTGTACTACTCCTTTCATTGATTTACCAGGAAACCAGGTTAATGTAAAGTATATATTACCCCTTTCAGTGATTTACCAGGATATCTGGTAAAGTTAGTATTCACCCTTTCAGTGATTTACCAGGATATCTGGTAAAGTTAGTATTCACCCTTTCAGTGATTTACCAGGATATCTGGTAAAGTTAGTATTCAGCCTTTCAATGGTTTACCAGGAACTCCAGTAAAGGTAAAATGTGTTTTCTTCCTTTCATTGATTTACCAGGAAATCCAGTTAATGTAAAGAGTGTACTACTCCTTTCATTGATTTACCAGGAAACCAGGTTAATGTAAAGTATATATTACTCCTTTCAGTGATTTACCAGGATATCTGGTAAAGTTAGTATTCACCCTTTCAGTGATTTACCAGGATATCTGGTAAAGTTAGTATTCATCTTTTCAGTAATTTACCAGGATATCCAGTAAAGGTAAAGTGTTATTGCCTCTTTTCAGCAATTTACCTGAACATCAAGTTAAGGTAAAGCTTGAATTCCTCCTTTCATTGATCTATCAGGATATCCAGTAAAGGTAAAGGGTGTATTCCTCCCAATGATTCACCAGGATATCGAGTAAAGGTAAAGTGTGCATTCCTCCTTAATGTGGTCTATCAGGATACCCAGTAAAGGTAGAGTGTTCATTCCTCCTTTCAATGATTAACCAGGATATCTAGTAAAAGTTTTATTCCACTGTTTAGTGATTTACCAGGAAACTAAGTTAAGATAAAGTGTATATTCCTTCTTTAAGTGATTTATCAGGATATCCAGTAAAGGTTAAGTGTATATTACTCCTTTATGTGATTTACCAGGATATCCAGTAAAGGTACTGTGTATATTCCTCCTTTCTGATTTACCAGGATATCCAGTAAAGGTATAGTATGTATTCCTCCTTTCTGTGATTTACCAGGATATCCAGTAAAGGTATAGTGTGTATTCCTCCTTTCTGTGATTTACCAGCATATCCAGTAAAGGTATAGTGTGTATTCCTAATTTCTGTGGTTTACCAGCATATCCAGTAAAGGTTAAGTGTATATTACTCCTTTATGTGATTTACCAGGATATCCAGTAAAGGTTAAGTGTATATTACTCCTTTATGTGATTTACCAGGATATCCAGTAAAGGTTAAGTGTATATTACTCCTTTATGTGATTTACCAGGATATCCAGTAAAGGTTAAGTGTATATTCCTCCTTTCTGTGATTTACCAGCATATCCAGTAAAGGTATAGTGTGTATTCCTCCTTTCTGTGATTTACCAGCATATCCAGTAAAGGTATAGTGTATATTCCTCCTTTCTGTGGTTTACCAGGATATCCAGTAAAGGTTAAGTGTATATTCCTCCTTTCTGTGGTTTACCAGCATATCCAGTAAAGGTATAGTGTGTATTCCTCATTTCTGTGGTTTACCAGCATATCCAGTAAAGGTATAGTGTGTATTCCTCATTTCTGTGGTTTACCAGCATATCCAGTAAAGGTTAAGTGTGTATTCCTCCTTTCTGTGGTTTACCAGCATATCCAGTAAAGGTATAGTGTGTATTCCTCCTTTCTGTGGTTTACCAGGATATCCAGTAAAGGTATAGTGTGTATTCCTCCTTTCTGTGGTTAACCAGGATATCCAGTAAAGGTATAGTGTGTATTCCTCCTTTCTGTGATTTACCAGCATATCCAGTAAAGGTATAGTGTGTATTCCTCCTTTCTGTGATTTACCAGCATATCCAGTAAAGGTATAGTGTGTATTCCTCCTTTCTGTGATTTACCAGCATATCCAGTAAAGGTATAGTGTGTATTCCTCCTTTCTGTGATTTACCAGCATATCCAGTAAAGGTATAATGTGTATTCCTCCTTTCTGTGGTTTACCAGCATATCCAGTAAAGGTTAAGTGTATATTCCTCCTTTCTGTGGTTTACCAGGATATCCAGTAAAGGTTAAGTGTATATTCCTCCTTTCTGATTTACCAGGATATCCAGTAAAGGTATAGTGTGTATTCCTCATTTCTGTGATTTACCAGGATATCCAGTTAAGGTATAGTGTGTATTCCTCCTTTCTGTGATTTACCAGCATATCCAGTAAAGGTATAGTGTGTATTCCTCCTTTCTGTGATTTACCAGCATATCCAGTAAAGGTATAGTGTGTATTCCTCTTTTCTGTGATTTACCAGGATATCCAATTAAGGTATAGTGTGTATTCCTCCTTTCTGTGATTTACCAGCATATCCAGTAAAGGTATAGTGTGTATTCCTCATTTCAGTAAATTACTAGGATATCAGTGAAGGCAAGTTAACAAATGTCATTGCTATATAATGTCTATTTCTAACTCCAATTAATCACCAGGATTTTATTTTATCTTTGAAAGTTGAAATCCACAAAATCATATCCACAGAAAAAAATGCCATTTGGCTCAAACCATGAAATTTAATGCTTTCACATTGATAGTTTTCAAAACAGCTTTGACAGATAGATGATGTCTATATCAGCTGTCAACTGTGTGTTTTCACAGGTAGCCTGCCAGTACATGGAAGATGCTATAGATGTGGTTGAAGGTTTGGCGAAGGCTGCTGGTCTCTTCTACAATGGTACAGCTGGAACCATGAAATGTTTTGATATCTTCAAAGAGTTTGTAGAATGTGCTGACCAGACAGGGTGTGGTGTAGGGCCTGACAGCAAAGCTTGGGATTTCCAGGTAACTGCCACTATAGTTTGAAACCTGAAATTACAATTTGGTACAGTGTGTTCTGGCCAACTTCGCATGGGCAAAAAGGATATATGCTGTCAATCTTACCATATCATTTATTATAGCAAAATATTAAGGCTGGTTCTGATTCTTTCAAGGTATATCTGCATCTTCAGATCAATTGTTTTTCAACAGTGTGGACTTTGATTAAACCCTGATATTTCAGAACGTAGAAAAATTCAACAATGAAAGAGAAAGGATTGTGTGCTTGATTGTTTGCTAGACTGATGTGAAAAATTTGGATCTCAAGTTTTCATCTTGCGAGTCTATGGGAAAATCACAATTTTGATTACATTGTACATTTTCACAAATAGAAATTTTTCTGCAGTGTAGATTTCATGAGGCATCTCTTGGTTCTAAATTAACACAATCATGGTTTATAATAAGATGAGATTAAATATTTAGGTCTGTATGCCTGTTTTTGAGACTTTTGCCCATGAGTAAAGAGGTCAGCACATTTTAAGTCATTATTTGGAATTATTTAACATGTCAAACAGATGGTAAAATTTCCATTTTAATAAATCTGCTCACAGATTGTCATTAATTCATAAAATGATTTTTGATTCTGTATATTGAGTCCAAGCTTTGTTTAATGTCACTTTTAGTTTGTCAAATGTGCAAAAAAACAGGTCAGAGGTTAGATAAATACTTCACATTTAGCCTGCTGGCGGCAAGTGATTCTGCCTTTGCTACCAGTGTAGACCAAGATCAGCCTGCATGTCCGTGTAGGCTGCTGTTCGCTATTTAGTCGGTAAATTTTCAGTGAATACCCCTTTAGATAAAACATGGTATTGCCCAAATTGAATGATGGACAAGTCCATTTTAGAAATTTTTAGCAGGGTAAAGGTTAACTAAAGCTAAGTAATGAGAGTTCAAGACTTCTAATCTAGAGGGTACCAGATTTATCACAGGGAGACAGAGACTTTGTGTGGGGGTTAGGGGGTTTATCCTGAGATGTTGTGTCGGCAGTCATTTGTGCTTGATATGAGCCGTGCCATGAGAAAACCAACATAATGGGTTTGCGACCAGCATGGATCCAGACCAGCCTGCGCATCCACGCAGTCTGGTCAGGATCCATGCTGTATGCTGACAGTTTCTCCAATTCTAGTAGGCTTTAAAAGTGAACAGCATGGATCCTGACCAGACAGCGTGGATGTGCAGGCTGGTCTAGATTCATGCTGGTCGCAAACCCACTGTGTTGTTTTTCCCATGGCGTGGCTCATATTATGATTCTTATAGGGAAGTTACATCTTACTTGCAGAGAACAGAATTGTACTTTAACCCTTACCATGCTGGACTTGACTGGTTCTGCCTTTGCGACCAGTGTAGATCATGATCCGTGCAGGCTGATCATGGTCTGCACTGTTCGCTATTCAGCCAGTATCTTTTTTGGTAAGCACCCCTCTTAACAGTTAATGGCACTGTCCAAATTGAAAGATGAACAAGAACCTTATAGAAGTTTAGCAGAGTAAGGGTTCAAACTTGGCAGCTTAACCAATGACTATTTCAGGATTGAAGGACAGCTGAAAAGCGATGTTTTACTCATGTCAAGCAAATGATCAAGCAGAAGAATGGGCAAAATCACCTGTATAAAAATTAAAAAAGTTCAAATTTATGGCATCAATTTTTCTAATCTCATCAAGACTACATACAGAGTGGTGCAGAGCTAAGGTCATTAATTTCAAAGTCAACATTGCACTTGAAGGGTTATGATACAAATATTTCACTTTCCATTTAGTGGAGTATGTGTGTGTGTGGGTGGGGGGAGGGGAAATGGGGGTATTAATCACCTCTAGTGATAGCTGTATTTAAAAAATTAAAACAAGAAATGAGTTAATTTAGTTCAATATGAGATCAAAATATTTTCACTCTTGAACACCATATCATACATATTCCATGATGGCTATTGCATTCATTTTGGGATTGACAATTCCTTCTTACACATAAACAAACAAATACCTACAATATATTTAATTAAAGATAGATATACAAGACAGTACTTGTCATTTTTGCTTTGGAGACAGGAAAATACTATAATACAGTGCATCAGTCCATATTTGTCATAGCATATACTTAAGACAAGGAAATACCATATGACAATGCACCATACAGTAATACTTACAGCATACATGTCAGGAAGGGAAATATTATATTACAATGCCCCATACAGTATTCCTTACAGCATACACTTAAGACAGGGAAATACCATATTACAATGCACCATACTGTATTCCCTACAGCATACACTTGAGACAGGGAAATACCATATTACAATGCACCATGCCATATTCCTTACAGCATACATGTCAGGAAGGGAAATACCATATTACAGTACACCATACCATATTCCTTACAGCATACATGTCAGGAAGGGAAATACCATACTACAGTGCACCATACAGTATTCCTTACAGCATAGACTTAAGACAGGGAAATGCCATATTACTGTGCACCATACAGTATTCCTTACAGCATAGACTTAAGACAGGGAAATACCATATTACAATGCACCATACTGTATTCCCTACAGCATACACTTGAGACAGGGAAATACCATATTACAATGCACTATGCCATATTCCTTACAGCATACATGTCAGGAAGGGAAATACCATATTACAGTACACCATACCATATTCCTTACAGCATACATGTCAGGAAGGGAAATACCATATTACAGTGCACCATACAGTATTCCTTACAGCATAGACTTAAGACAGGGAAATACCATATTACGGTGCACCATACTGTATTCCATACATCAACAGCATACACTGGACACAGGGAAATATGATATTACAATACACCATGCCATATTCCTAACAGCATAGACTTAAGACAGGGAAATACCATATTACAGTGTACACTATACCATATTCCTTACAGCATACATGCCAGGAAGGGAAATACCATCTTACAGTACACCATACCATATTCCTTACAGCATACATGTCAGGAAGGGAAATACCATATGACAGTGCTTCATACCATATTCCTTACAGCATACATGTCAGGAAGGAAAATACCATATGACAGTGCACCATACCATATTCCTTACAGCATACTTGTCAGGTAGGGAAATACCATATTACAGCGCACCATGCTATATTCCTTACAGCATGCATGTCAGGAAGGGAAATACCATATTACAGTGTACCATGCTATATTCCTTACAGCATACATGTCATATACCATATTACAGTACACCATACTATAATCCTTACAGCATACACTTAAAACAGGGAAATACCATATTACAGTACACCATACCATATTCCTTACAGCATTTATATCAGGCAGGGAAATACCATATTACAGTGCACCATACCATATTCCTTACAGCATACATGTCAGGAAGGGAAATACCATATTACAGTACACCATACCATATTCCTTACAGCATACATGTCAGGAAGGGAAATACCATATTACAGTGCACCATACCATATTCCTTACAGCATACATGTCAGGAAGGGAAATACCATATTACAGTGCACCATGCCATATTTCTTACAGCATACATGTCAGGCAGGGCACCAATACTATAATCCTTACAGCATGCAATTAAAACAGAGAAATACCATATTACAGTACACTGTACCATATTCCTTACAGCATACGCTTGAGACAGGGAAATACCATATTACAGTGCACCATGCCATATTTCTTACAGCATACATGTCAGGCAGGGCACCATACTATAATCCTTAAAGCATACACTTAAAACAGAGAAATACCATATTACAGTACACCATACTGTATTCCTTATAGCATACACTTGAGACAGGGAAATACCATATTACTGTGCACCATACTGTTTTCCTTACAGCATACACTTGAGACAGGGAAATACCATATTACAGTACACCATACTGTATTCCTTACAGCATACACTTGAGACAGGGAAATACCATATTACAGTACACCATACTGTTTTCCTTACAGCATACACTTGAGACAGGGAAATACCATATTACTGTGCACCATACTGTATTCCTTACAGCATACACTTGAGACAGGGAAATACCATATTACAGTACACCATACTGTATTCCTTACAGCATACACTTCAAACAGGGAAATACCATATTACAGTACACCATACTGTTTTCCTTACAGCATACACTTGAGACAGGGAAATACCATATTACTGTGCACCATACTGTTTTCCTTACAGCATACACTTGAGACAGGGAAATACCATATTACAGTACACCATACTGTATTCCTTATAGCATACACTTAAAACAGGGAAATACCATATTACAGTACACCATACTGTTTTCCTTACAGCATACGCTTAAAACAGGGAAATACCATTTACAGTACACCATACTGTTTTCCTTACAGCATACACTTGAGACAGGGAAATACCTTATTACATTGCACCAAACCATATTCCTTACAGTACACGCTTCAGACAAGGAAATACTTTACACCTTTGGTGCCTCTATGAATAAAGTATAATCTCATTAGTTATTTATGGCTGATAATTTCTCAGTAGATATTTGCTAATTTAGATCAATTAATCTTCATTTTGCATGTAATTATACCTCAGGGGAGTTGATGCATTGTATTAACTTATCATGCTGAGCCATAAATTGTTACAGAAATTATGTTTAAAGTTGCAAATCTAATACTGTATATTTTCTTCATTTTTTTATTGATAGAATATTGTTTATGCCTCTCTTAAGAAAAGGAGCTATATTTAATGTCAGTCAGTCAGTCAGGCATTTGTTGAAGTCAAGTCAGGTCAGAATCAGTCATGCAAGGCAGGGGAGGGCAGGGCAGGGCAGTCCAGTCCAGTCCAGTCAGTCGACTATCATTTACCAGGAAATGCTTTGGCCTACAGTGGTCAAACTTTATACAGTTATCGACTTTTTCATAGGTTGATATCAGGATTTATCAACCTGAAAAGAGTTATATTCACCGAGCCGAAGGCGAGGTGAATATAACTTTTTGAGGGTTGATAAATCCTGATATCAACCTATCAAAAAGTCAATAATTGTTTTATTACATGAATAAATGTATAGTCAGTCTTATTATTACAATTGTATCTTTAATAAAGAAATAGGGAATAAATTTAGACCAAATCAGGTTGATATTGGTTTTCCAAGCACCTACTTCGATCTGTTTTTATTTTCGTACTATTTATTACCCAAGATAAGTTGATATAATATGTACTCATTACTTTTCGAACCATTTTCAGCCAATCAGAGAAACAATAGAATACAGTCATTTTTGTAAATGCACCTCTGGGAACACAATAAGCAGAGAAATTCTCAAGATTTACACTTTTATTTGGCGGAATTTTCTATCGACCTTTTTCCAACGATAAAGACAAAGAGTTCCGAATACTAATTCACATATTAGAATATAACACAATATCGTTGTCATCTTACTCAGGTTAAGAAACACTAAATGTTAAGGTGTAAAACTATTAATTTACTACATTCTTCACCCCTTTAAAGTAGAAACATTAAATTACAAGATTCTTTCATGTAATCAAATAAAGCATAAAACTGTAAAAACAGTTTAAAAATTAATACTGTTTCTTATAATACTGTTTAAAAATTAATACTGTTTCTTCTTGACTAGATATGTCTTTGAAACCTCAGTTCAGTAATCAGTTCCACAAGATCAAAACAGTTCACATTAGAAAACAAAGTAAGAACTAACTATTGATTAACACAAAGTATAAAATCTAGTTTTGCGTATTCAAGCTTACTGATTTCGTAAGTATATGTTTTGTAATACAGAACCAGAGTTCTGTTGTGTCCCACGGGTGTTATTTTGACCCTTAAGCACAGTGGTGACACCATATTATGTTTCTATTCCTTGTATAAAAACTATTAAACTTATGATTGAATCTTTTGCATATAAGTTTTATATACATCCAAATTTGTGAATGACAGATATACAGAACCAAGGTTCTGTTGTGCACCACGGGCATTATTATGGCCCCTACACTGTGTATGCACTAGCGTTTTTCCCACACATAGTCTTTCAGTTTCCTTGGTGTTTTGATTGTACGTTTCGGTTTTTCATTCACTGGACTAGAATCAGTACTTCCAGCAGATGGCACAGACGGAGATGGTGGGTTCGAAGGTTCTCCTGGCAGAGATACTGGTCCAGGTGGTAAAGAGGAGACTTCCACAGGAGTTTCGGCCGTAGGAATAGAACATTCGGAAAGTACGGACTTTTGATTATCATGAACGTCCGGAGCCACTAAGTCATTTGATGGCACAGAACAAGTCTCACTGAATGGCAACTCTGCATGCCGGGTAACCAAATGATCAATATGACAGTATCGAATTCGGTTGTTACATTTCACCAGATACGAAACTGCTCCAAGTACCTTATGAATAACGCCTGGCCGCCACTCCCATTTTCCCCCTTGAATTGTGCTTTTAACTGCCACTTGATCGCCCTTTTCAAATGTTCGCATTTTAGTTGACTTGTCATGAACAGCTTTCATTTTCATTTGACTGTCCTTCACTTTGCTGTCCTTAGATGGTTTCACTAAACTCAATCTCGTACGTAACTGACGATTCATGAACAGTTCACATGGAGCGATACCGGTTGTAGTATGTGGTGTAATTCTATATTTCAGCAGGAAATCAGCAAGGAGATGTGTTAAGCTCACTGACTTTACACTTTTCGCATTATCTTTAATTCTGGCTTTCAATGCGTTTTTAACTACTTGCACGGCCCTTTCTGCCTGCCCATTTGATGATGGATGATAGGGCGGAGTAAGTGTGTGTCTAATGCCTGTCGTTTTTACAAAGTCCTTGAATGTAACTGATGTAAACTGTGGGCCATTATCAGAAACCAGTTGTTCAGGTAACCCCGTGTAACTAAAAATAGATCTTAGTTTGTCTATAGTGTTTTCACTGGTGGTACTTTTCATTGGTATAACCTCCAACCACTTGCTGTAGTTATCTATTAGTATCAAAAATGAATGGTTCTTAAAGTCTGCAAAGTCAATATGAATTCGTTCCATAGGGCGTGAAGCGCGAACCCATGGATGCAGCGGTGCTTCTGCAGGAAGTGCTTTCAACGACTGACAGGTTCCACAGGTGGCCGCAAGGTGTTCAAGTTCAGAGTCCAAGTTAGGCCACCAGACATAACCGCGAGCCAGCGATTTCATTCTGTTTACTCCAAGATGTTGATCATGAAGTTCTGAAAGAATAGTATTCCGCAGAGTCTCTGGAATTATAACACGTAGACCCCATAGTAGCACACCACGGTCAACACCAAGTTCAAACCGTTTGCTAAAATATGGTCGTATTTTGGGATCGTCGTTATGTTTTGGCCACCCACTTAATACAAAGTCAATGACCTTACTCAGAATTGGACATTTTCGAGTTGCGTCAGCAATCACTCTTGCCTCAACCGGAAGTTCCTCAATGAAAGATACTAAGTCATCTGTACTTTCAACCTCGCTACTGGTTACAGGTAACCGTGACAACCCATCACAATTGCCATGCGCAGACGATTTCCGATATTTTATGTCATACTGGTAACCCGATAGGAGTATAGCCCATCGCTGCAAACGTGACGCGGCTAAGGTAGGTATCCCCTGGTAGGACCGAAAATTGTTGTCAACGCGGTATGATCGGTAAGTAGAGAAAACTTGCGCCCATAGAGATATTTGTGAAATTTTTTTACTCCAAAAACGATTCCTAGCGCCTCCTTCTCTACCTGAGAATAGTTCCTTTCGGCTGGAGCCAGTGTCCGAGAAGCATAAGCAATCGGCTTCTCTGTTCCGTCTTCCATAACATGGGAGATAACTGCCCCCACTCCGTATGCCGAAGCATCGCAAGCTGAAATCACAGGTTTCTGTTCATCATAGTGAATGAGTACCCTTGTACCTGAGAGTTCGTCCTTAGAGCGGTCAAAAGCTTCTTGGCACTCAGCCGACCACTCCCACTTTGCTCCTTTACGTAACAGTTGATGTAACGGATGAAGCATTGTTGACAAATTCGGAATAAATGAACCGTAGTAATTCAGGAGTCCCAGGTAAGATTTCAGGGTTCCAACATCGGTAGGCACTGGCGCTTTCATGACAGCCTCTACCTTGTCGTCAGTAGGATGAATACCTTCTTCATCTACAAGATGTCCCATGAACACTACATTCTTTGCCATAAACACGCATTTGTTGGCATTCAACTTGATGTTGTGTGTATGAAGGCGTCGCAACACCTCCTCGAGTCGCTGTAGATGCACGTCATCGGATGGAGCTGTAATAAGTATATCGTCTATACGGCACACCACTCCAGAAAGACCAGCCAGTACAGTGTCCATCACTGACTGAAATATCGCAGGTGCTGAACTCACTCCATAGGCTAACCGATTATACTTATATAATCCCAAGTGTGTATTGATTGTAAGTAGATCCTTGGAGTTCTCATCAAGTTCTAGCTGTGCATAGGCCTGCGTAAGATCCAGCTTAGTAAACTTTTTACCCCCAGCAAGGGTCGCGAACATATCATCAACGTTCGGTAGCGGATACTGATCTTCGCTAATTTCACGATTTACTGACACTTTATAGTCCCCGCATAGTCGTAAACTTTTCTTGTCCGCCTTTGGCACGACAACCAGCGGACTTGCCCAAGAACTATTATCGACACGCTCAATTACACCATCTTTTTCAAGAATTTTCAATTCCTCAGTCACCTTGTCTTTTAATGCATAGGGTACCGGTCTGGCTTTATGAAACCATGGTTTGCTATTTTCTTTCAAATGAATAGTTGCTTTGAAACCTAAAATCGGTTTGTCATTTTTCACAAATACTTCTGAGAATTTTTGTTTCATAGTTTCTACCGGATCAGAGCTATCTACTTTGTTAACACTAGCAAAGATTGTTTTCCAGTCAAGTTTTATTTGTTTCAGCCAATCACGACCTAGCAAATTTGGCCTATTTCCTTTGACAACCACAGCGGTCAGTAATTTCCCTTCACTTGATACAGTAATTTCACCTAAAGTGTCTATGCTCTGACCTGAATAACTTTTCAACTTAATGTTAGTTGGACGAAGTTTATTACCACCTAGTTGTGCGCGGTAAGTATGTTCATTGATTAGAGTTCTTGAACTACCCGTGTCTAGTTCAAATAACACATCTTCATTATCAAGCATAAAATTCACCTTAAACGGATGATTTGATTTGCTTTCTGAATTAGAATAAACAAACAAAGTAAGCTCTTCATCACTTGATTCTTCGACAAAGTTAGTGTTCCTCGCGAACTGCCGGTTCCTACATTTGTTTGCTAAGTGACCAATTTTACCACAATTATAGCATTTACTTTTCTTGTGCATGCAAGAGTCTGAATGGTGATTCCCACCACAACGATAACACCCATTTTTCTTCTGCGGAGTTTTTACAGGTTTAGGCTCAGACGGTGTTGGAACAGGACGCGACTTAATTTTCACTTTATTAACAGCTGCCGCTGCCACACCACCAAAGGACACAGTGTCTTTCTCAGCCATTTCCATAGCGGTACTTATCTTAATGGCCTGATCAAATGATAACTCCTCCTCGGCTAACAGTTTCTTTTGAATCGTTTCTGACCGTAGACCGCAGACAAACCTATCTCTCAATGCGTCATTTAAAAATGTTCCAAAATCACAATGTGTAGATAATCGTTTCAACTAATCTACATATTCAGATACTGTTTCCCCCTCTTTTTGATTGCGTTTATTAAACTTGAACCTTTCTGAAATTGTGAGCGGCTTGGGGTTATAATGATTTTTCAATAGTTTGACCAAGTCTGCATAAGATTTATCCTTGGGGAGTGCAGGAGCAACCAAGTTCTTGAGGACCCCATACGCTGACGATCCTATCACGGACAGAAAAACAGGGACCAGTTTCTCATCGGGCACTTCGTTGGCTTCGAAGAACTGTACCAACCGTTCCTCATAGTTTAGAAAGCTTTCTTGGCCATCCTGGAATTCACTTATCTTCCCAAACAAAGGCATGATGATTACATATGTTTATACTCGTCGCCACTTTTGTAAATGCACCTCTGGGAACACAATAAGCAGAGAAATTCTCAAGATTTACACTTTTATTTGGCGGAATTTTCTATCGACCTTTTTCCAACGATAAAGACAAAGAGTTCCGAATACTAATTCACATATTAGAATATAACACAATATCGTTGTCATCTTACTCAGGTTAAGAAACACTAAATGTTAAGGTGTAAAACTATTAATTTACTACAGTCATGTAATAATATAGGATGATTGCCTTGTCCACGAATAACTGGTATTGTTTAAGGGTTATTGGTCAAGGTCACAGACTGAAAGCAGCTTCCTAACAATATTTGGAAAACCCTTAGCTCTACAGCCAATAAACTTTGTAGGATGATTGCTTGTGGTCAGTTTATGTTCTCATATTGCTTTAGCCCTTACCCTGCTAAATTTCTATAATGAACTTGTCCATCTTCCAATTTGGACAGTACCATTAACTGTTAAAAGGGGTGCTTACCAAAAACTGGCTGAATAGCGAACAGTGCAGATCATGATCAGACTGCACAGATGTGCAGACTGATCATGATCTACACTGGTAACGAAGGCAGAATCAATGTGTCCAGCATGATAAGGATTAATAGCTGAACACTCCAAAGTCAGTGTAACACTGTCAAGTCCATAAATGGATTGTAATAAAACTTATGGTACATGTTGGGGTAACAAGATACAGTATTATGTAAAAGACCCAGGTGTAAAACTCCAGGTTTTCAATTAAGAACATAAAATGTTGCAAATAAAACAGGTGGGAAACACTTTTTAAAGATATCTTTTTTTTCTTGAGATAGTATTTTGTGCCTGACCCCTTTCTTTTTTTCTTGATATAGTATTTTGTGCTTGACCCCTTTAAAACAAAACTGTTTTGTTAAAGATTAGTTCAGTTTTGCATCCTGATGGTTCCTTTTCCTAGATACAAGAAGAAATTTTTGTAGGTGGAAATATTAGAAAACAATAATTGAGCAACACCATGAGAAAACCAACATAGTGTGTTAGTGGCCAGCATTGCTCCAGACCAGCCTGCGCATCTGCGCAGTCTAGTCAGGATCCATGCTGTTCGCTTTCAAAGCCTATTGCAGTTAGAGAAACTGTTAGTGAACAGCATGGATCCTGACCAGAATGCACGGATGCACAGGCTGGTCTGGATCCGTGCTGGTCGCAAATGCACTATATTGGTTTTCCCACGGTGCGGCTCATATCATTTCCATTGCTACAGTATATAGTTTGTGGCAACCAAGCCTGTTAAAACATTCATTTTGATGCTTCAGTTTAATGAAATACATCAAATTAAAAACAAAAATAAAATGATACCAGTTTGAGAAAATGCCTGTTTATAAGTTGCAGTATACATCTTAGTCTGTATTTAAATAACTTTTTGGGATTCATACAGCAATATAAAATTTTAAATCTTCTGTTCTGCTGCAATTAAATTGCCAGAATTAATTTTATTGAATTCCAAGCCAGAAATGCAAAGTTGTTTTTTTTTGTGTCTGTTTTATTATTGTCTGCCAGAAATCCAGTTTTGATATCACTCCATGCAAGTAAATATTTGTGAGAATTCATTAACTGAATAATGGTTGTTTATTTATATAATTTCACAACAGTTTTGGTGCACAAATACCTGTAATGCATCTGGAAAGCTTTTAATTTGATTGTATATTCAATGGTATAAATGCTTGTTGAGAATCTTACAAATATTTTTTTCAAGCTGATGGATTTTTCCTATGCAGACATGAAGTTTCTCATTTTTAGCTCGAATACTAGAAGAATATTAAATGAGAGCTCTCCTACTCGCCACTGTGTCGTTATCTGCTTCGGTGTCGGCGTCACACACCTTGGTTAAGTTTCTCTTACCAGTCCACATTCTGACATAACCTTTTGAGGTATGGATTTGAAACTTTCAACACTTATGTATCATCACCATGTCCAGTTTCAGGCAAGAGTACATAACTCCATTAAGTTTTCTTTGATTATGGCCCCTTTTAACTTACAAATCTTGTTATTTCATACCAGTTAATATTTTATGTAAACTGTTTGCCATATGGCTTTGAAACTTTAATCTCTTCCTTATTATAACAGTCTCTATCTGTAGGCAAGAGTACATAACTCAAATATTTTGGCTGAATTATGGCCCTTTTTGGACTTGGAAATTGGATCAGTTTTGGTACAAGTCCATGTTTTGTCAAAACTATTTGACACATATCTTTGAAATTTTGAACACTTGTTCCTCATCATGATCTCCATTTGTAGTCAAGGGTATGTAACTATGTCGAAGATATTTGGCTGAATTTTGACCCCTGTTGAACTTGGAAATCTGTATATTCTATTTATATAAGAAATTTCATGAAACAGCAACTTTTATCAGCGAGGCTTATCATTATGAAATGCCAGTGATATCCAGAGGCCATCCTACATGTTACAATTCTCCGCAAGCAATGCTTTATTGCTTCTGCAAGATCATGACAATATCATTACATATTGCCATGAAGTGCAAGACTTATCCAGTTCCATAAATACAGGTACTTTGTTTGTCCATTCTATTTTCCTTCTTTTGTTTGAAATCTCTGGAAACATTTTTACCCATAATATCTTCAAATTGTGAATGCACTGTCAGCATAAGCTCTTGTTGATAATGTTGCCATATTTCACACTGGTATATTAGATAATTGAGCCACGCCATGAGAAAACCAACATAGTGGGTATGCGACCAGCATGGATCCAGACCAGCCTGCGCATCCGCGCAGTCTGGTCAGGCTCCATGCTGTTCGCTTTTAAAGCCTATTGGAATTGGAGAAATTATTAGCGAACAGCATGGATCCTGACCAGACTGCGCTGATGCGCAGGCTGGTCTGGATCCATGCTGGTCGCATACCCACTAGGTTGGTTTTCCCATGGCGCGGCTCATATGTTTCTGTATTGTTGGTAGGTGTAAATTTTAGTTAAAGAGGTACGTTTCCATATTTCAGGACTATACAAAGATACTGCAAAGGGGTTGTTCCAGTATGATACAGATGTTTCTATAATTCAAGCCTGTACAGAGATATCATTAGTAACTGGTTGTACCAATGTTACAGAAATGTTTCTATATTTCAGGCCAGTATAAAGATACCATTGTAGGTGATAGTTCAAATGTAACAGACATTTTTCTATATTTCAAGCATGTACTGAGATACCATTAGTAGATAGTAGTACCAGTGTAACAGACATTTTTCTATATTTCAGGCATGTACAGAGATACTATTAGTAGATGGTAGTACCAATGTAACAGACATTTTTCTATATTTCAGGCATGTACAGAGATACCATTAGTAGGTGGTAGTACCAATGTAACAGACATTTTTCTATATTTCAGGCATGTACAGAGATACCATTAGTAGGTGGTAGTACCAATGTAACACACATGTTTCTAAATTTCAGGCATGTACAGAGATACCATTAGTAGGTGGTAGTACCAATGTAACAGACATTTTTCTATATTTCAGGCATGTACAGAGATACCATTAGTAGGTGGTAGTACCAATGTAACAGACATGTTTCTATATTTCAGGCGTGTACAGAGATACCATTAGTAGGTGGTAGTACCAATGTAACAGACATGTTTCTATATTTCAGGCGTGTACAGAGATACCATTAGTAGGTGGTAGTACAATGTAACACACATGTTTCTATATTCAGGCGAGTACAGAGATTACCATTAGTAGGTGGTAGTACCAATGTAACACACATGTTTCTATATTTCAGGCGAGTACAGAGATACCATTAGTAGGTGGTAGTACCAATGTAACACACATGTTTCTATATTTCAGGCGTGTACAGAGATACCATTAGTAGGTGGTAGTACTAATGTAACAGACATGTTTCTATATTTCAGGTCTGTACAGAGATACCATGAGTAGGTGGTAGTACTAATGTAACAGACATGTTTCTATATTTCAGGCGTGTACAGAGATACCATGAGTAGGTGGTAGTACCAATGTAACAGACATGTTTCTATATTTCAGGCATGTACAGAGATACCATGAGTAGGTGGTAGTACTAATGTAACAGACATGTTTCTATATTTCAGGCGTGTACAGAGATACCATTAGTAGGTGGTAGTACTAATGTAACAGACATGTTTCTATATTTCAGGTCTGTACAGAGATACCATGAGTAGGTGGTAGTACTAATGTAACAGTATGTTTCTATATTTCAGGCGTGTACAGAGATACCATTAGTAGGTGGTAGTACTAATGTAACAGACATGTTTCTATATTTCAGGCGTGTACAGAGATACCATGAGTAGGTGGTAGTACTAATGTAACAGACATGTTTCTATATTTCAGGCGTGTACAGAGATACCATTAGTAGGTGGTAGTACCAATGTAACAGACATGTTTCCAGCCATGCCCTGGACACCAGACATGAGGCATGACTATTGTTATAAGAGATGGAAAGTTACCCCCAGAGACACATGGAGTGATGTAGAGTTTTGGGGAAAAGGTCAGTATAATTCTTAGTGTATTGCAGCTGTATACAGCTTTACTGAAACCTGGGATTTTTTATGTCTTATTCTTTAGCCTGCTGGCGGAAATTGGTTTTGCTTTTGTGACCAGTGCAGACCAAGATCAGCCAGCACATCCATGCAGTCTGATCATGGTCTGCACTGTTCGCTATTCAGTCAGTAAATTTTCAGTAAACACTCCTTTGAATAATAAATGGTATTGCCCAAATTGAATGATGGACCAGTCCATTTTAGAAATTTAGCTCAGTTTGCTGCAGTTCTTCACATAATGAGATACATACATTTTCCTTGATGTAACCTTTGAAAATCAAACATTATGAACATGATTTTGGAGAGTTAAAAAAACTCGAGCGGTCAAAGATGAAATCATACCAGACTGCAGTTCCATCAGCGCTACCTCATTTACTGTACATTGTACTGCATGTTTAAAACACAGTGGAGTAAAGAAATGAATGTTTCAGTCGCCACCACACGTATTTATAAAATGATAATGGTCACTCTGTGTTATAGGTAATCATTAATTTGTTCTAATTTTAATGTTTTTCCAAGGAATATTGACAAGAACAAAGTTGCAGAGCACCTTGTCACAAAGTAAAGTTGCAAAATGAGTTTATATCTTGCACTTCTTCTCGTACGCGGTTTACATCTTGGACAATTCAAATAACTTTAGCTTTTATTTTGGCACAATTATGCAACTTTATTACATAGAAACGTTGTGAAAGTTTTGCATTTAAGCATGTTTCTCAGAATAGATTCCATAATTGTATTTTGCGTTTTCACAAAGTTTAATGTCCCTTTTTGGGCTTAGTAATTTTTTGGTTAAGTTTTGTATGCCAGCTGGTAGTTTAGTATTCCCTTATGGGAATGGATTGAAACTTTATACACTTATTCACTGTGATGATCTGACTTGCAGTGCACAAGTTTCTTAACTCTGCTTCGCATTTTTTAAAAGTTAAGTACCTTTTTTCGAAGTTATTTTTTTTTTGTCAATCTAACATGCAGTTTAATATTTCAAGTTTTTTTTTAGTGAACAAGGCTTGTGAATAGTGGAGCTTTGCTGTCCTCCATCAGCTCTTGTTTTATATCATAAAAAGACTGACTTATTTTGTCATCAGCTATATCGTGATATAATAAAAAGTATCACATAGGTTACAGCGTGTGAGCAGATATTATAAACTCATGAAATATAATAGGAACCTTGTCTGTTGTGTCAGTTGACATTATATCTTCTTGGGTTCACATGCTCAAATACATGTGATATTAATATGATATTTCCTTTAGCCTGCTAAATTTCTATAATGGACTGGTCCATCATTCAATTTGGGCAGTACCATTTATAATTACTAGGGGTGTTTACTGAAAATTTACTGACTAAATAGCGATGTGCAGGCTGATCTTGGTCTGCACTGGTCGCAAAGGCTGAATCACTTGCCGCCAGTAGGCTGAAGGTTAAAGATAAAAGTAGAAACAGATTTGTTTTACAGAACATTTTACCAGCATGAAATAAAGCACAATATTGAAGTCAGGAGAATAAGCTGGAGAAAAAAAATCAATTCAGTAACATTTTTAAATAAATGTCTCCTGGAAATTGTGAATATATATGGGAGATATGATGGGAAAACATATAAACACGTGGGAAATTGGAAAATATGAGCTTCAGTAAAATTGATAAAATGATAATGACAAATACAGATGACATATTGCCATTATTGTAATGACTACGCTTAAGGTAGTTCTGTACGTTTGGATTGAAAATTTTTCTAAAATATAGAATTTGATTAAACTCTGATTTTTCAAAACTTTAGAGTATACTTAGAAAGTTCAACAAATAAAAAAGTTAGGGTCGTGTGCCGGTTTTTTTGCTAGACTGATTTGAAAAATTTGGACCTCACGCCATTTTTCATAACGGGAGTCTATGGGAAAATCATAACTTTCATAATATTTTCGTGAATAGAAATTTTTCTACAATGTAGATTTTGATGAAACTTCTCACAGTTGTAACTAAACATATGACCTATAATGTGGTGAAATAAAATGTATAGGTCTGTGTGCTTATTTTTTAGATACTTGACAATTATTGATGTGAACCGAATATTTCACGCTAATTTTGAGACATTATTTTGAATTATTTAACGTTTCACATTTTTAATATCATATTTTGACTTCAGAAATATAGTAACCGTGACATTTTGATAAATTTACTCGCTGGTTGTCATTAATTCATAAAATGATTTTCATTTCCGTACGCCGAATCCAGGCTCTATTCTACGTTTTCCGGTTAAATGACGTTACGCCATCACTTCCTGTTTATCAGACTTGCAGAACTACCTTAAAATGGGGGTAATTTTTGTTTGGTTTGCAAAAATTTATGATGAAACAAATTTATTATTTATTAACCATTACCCTGCTACATTTCTAAAATGGAATGGTCGATATTTCATTTTTGGCAATACCATTTATCATTTGAAGGGGTTTTCACTGAAAATTTACTGACTGAATAGCGAACAGTGCAGACCATGATCAGACTGCGTGGATATTTCCTTTAGCTGTATTTTTAACTCATAAAAACAAACATATGCTGGAATATTTATTGAAATAAGGCATAAAAATTGTAAAGCAAGGAAATAGATACAGTGTTTGTTTTGACACAGTTTCATTGTGTTAGATTGCCATTTTATTCTTGTAACAGTATGCGAATTGTGTAAGGCTTCGTTCCATGTTTCAGTAAGCTTCTGAGGTGCAATACAGGTTATTAGTCCCCTACTGGTTGAAAACCAGTTTTGGGGACTATAGGAATGCTCTTTTCCGTCATTCCGTCATTCCGTCATTCTGTCATTCCGTCATTCCGTCATTCCGTCCGTCCGCAATTTCGTGTCCGGTCCATAACTCTGTCATCCATGAAGGGATTTTAATATTACTTGGCACAAATGTTCCCCATGATGAGACGACGTGTCATGCGCAAAACCCAGACCCCTAGCTCAAAGGTCAAGGCCACAATAGGAGGTCAAAGGTCAACAGGGCTTTTTTCCTGTCCGGTCCACAACTCTCCCTTCCTTGAAGGGATTTTAGTA
Organism: Mercenaria mercenaria; assembly: GCF_021730395.1. NCBI lineage: Eukaryota > Metazoa > Mollusca > Bivalvia > Venerida > Veneridae > Mercenaria > Mercenaria mercenaria. The sequence continues at coordinate 31,742,085 of NC_069375.1, read as the reverse complement.
TTACTTGGCACAAATGTTCCCCATGATGAGATGATGTGTCGTGCGCAAATCCCGGACCCCTAGCTCAAAGGTCAAGGTCACAATTGGAGGTCAAAGGTCAACAGGGCTTTTTTCCTGTCCGGTCCAAACTCTCCCATCCATGAAGAGATTTTAATATTACTTGGCACAAATGTTCCCCCTGAGGAGACGACGTGTCATGCGCAAAACCTGGACCCCTAGCTTAAAGGTCAAGGTCACAATTGGAGGTCAAAGGTCAACAAGGTTTTTTTCCTGTCCGGTCCATAACTCTCCCATCTATGAAGGGATTTTAATATTACTTAGCACAAATGTACCTCATAATAAGACGATATGTCCTGCACAAATTCAGACCCCTAGCTCAAAGGTCAAGGTCACACTTAGCAGTCAAATATTAACATGGCATGAACAGGGTCTATTTTGTATCCGGTCCATAACTCTGACGTTCATTAAGGGATTTTAATATTACTTAGCACAAGTGTTCCCCATGATGAGACGACGTGTCATACGCAAATCCCGGACCCCTAGCTCAAAGGTCAAGGTCACAATTGGGGGTCAAAGGTCAACAGAGTTTTTTTTCCTGTCCCGTCCATAACTCTGCCATCCATGAAGGGATTTTAATATTACTTGGCACAAATGTTTCCCATGATGAGACGACATGTCATGCGCAACACCCAGTACCCTAGCTTAAAGGTCAAGGTCACACTTTGAGATCAAAGGTCAAGAGGATTTTTTTCCTGTCCGGTCTATAACTTTGTCATGCAAAGCAGGATTTAGATATCAGTTGGCACAAATATTCCCCTGGATGAGACAACATGTCATGCGCAAGAACCAGGTCCCTAGGTCTAAGGTCAAGGTCAATTTAGAAGTCAAAGGTCAAATTCAAGAATGACTTTGTATGGAACATTTCTTCTTCATGCTTGGAGGGATTTTGATGTAACTTGGACCAAATGTTCACCACCATGAGGCACCCTTGTTTTTAGAATTACATCCCTTTGTTGTTACTATAAATAGATTTTATTGTAACTTTTTATTACTGGCAGTAGAGAAAAATCGAGACCACTTTTCTGTGGTACAGCATGCATGTTACATCCAATTTTTAGGTGTATTTTGACCTATCTCTACCTGGTAAAGAGTTTCTTGTGGACTTATATTATTAATTTTTTTTTTTTTTTAAAGATTAATTTCCCTTTGTTGTTACTATAAATAACTTACATGATAACATTTTTTATAATCAGCCAAAAAAATTCAATATGAAAACAACTGTGGGTTTTTATATATGCACATTTTAATCCAAGTGTGTTGTTATAATGTTATAACATATTGTATATGTAGTACAATATTGTTTATACATCATTGACAGATATCAGTTCATTATGTTATACTGCAGTAGAAAAAATTAGGTGCCTTCCAGTAGGGGACTTTGTATTGCATGGCAATACTTCATTCACTTGTTTACCTACATATTCTGCCAGTTTGAAAAAGTTTTCAACATATATATAGTTGAAACTCTACATCTTGAACTTACATATCAAAATTCTCGCTTTCTCAAAGATATTTTCAAGTCCCATCCTGAAAACATTAACCTTTAGCCTGCTGGCAGCTAGTGATTCTGCCTTTGCGACCAGTGAAGACCAAGTTCAGCCTGCATGGATGGTCTGCACTGTTCACTTTTCAGTCAGTAAATTATCACTGAACACCCGTTAGAATAATGAATGGTATTGCCCAGATTGAATTATGGGCCAGTCCAATTTTAGAAATTTAGCGGGGTAAAAGGTTAAAGGTCCTATTTCGGTTATCTCGAAGTTGCAAACGCTTGATAGCTTGGAATTCAAGATACCAAGTTTCAACTGTATTTACTAGTAGCAAGTTAGTCTATTATCTTTATCAAACAGTTTTTAGCTGTCGCTTATTATTACGTTAAAAGATATATCACCCATACATGTACACAGTCTCACATCTTCTCTAATATTTCATACGTGTTGTATTTTAGATATTGCATCAGCTTCCAATATAGTATTCTCAAATGGTGACCTTGATCCCTGGAGAGGTGGAGGGGTAAGTTACTAACCTGTTTATGCAATATTTCATACATTAAAAGTGTTTCAAGGCAGCCTGTATTTATGCAGACAAACAATCCTGTTTAGTTTTATTTCCTTTTAAAAAGGGAAAGCTGATGGAATTTTATGACAAGTTTCTTAAGTTAAGAAAGTTAGGTCTTGTATAGTTTGAACAAAAAGTAAAAACAATATGATTATATTGAGGCCTTTCAGTATGTGAAATAGTAATTTTTAGAATTGAGAAGTAAGGTCTTTAGCTGGAATAAAAAATAAGGAGAGTTGTTGTACTTGCCCTGGCAACGGTTTTGGTTGAAGTTTTATGGCAGGCTATATCACCAAGTCCCCTAAGAATGTTGTACATTCCTCATTTTAACTTGTATTTAATATTGTTTGTTAGACACCCTCATAGACACCCCACAGGTGTGCATATCCATGCAGTCTGATCATGGTCTGCCCTCTTTTCTCCACTAGTACATTGCTGTCACTAACACATATCTTGTATCTCATATTGGTTCTTACTATCATACTACCACACCCATTCCCTCACAACCTCTCATATACCTTTACATTTGTCAGTTGCTTCTGTTTCACCATATTGTTTCTTAGTAAACCTCTATAATCCTGCCACCCTCATGCATGCAAGAAGGTAAAACATCCTGTAAAGGTTTTCCTTTACATTCACTGTTATCTTATTCTGTTATTTCCATTCTTCTGTTGATAAACATTTAGGACTAGTCTGGAGAGCTATCCTCTCGACATCAGTTGTTGACTGTTCTTTTCTAGCAGAGTGGGGACTTGGAGTGCTTTGCTAGTCAAGCCATCTGTCCTTGGGCAGCTCTTGTTAAATGTTCTGAGCTATTCAAGTGAGTTGTCATTCTGACATCTCTTGTTAAATGTTCTTTGCTAGCTGCAAGCTGTCCTCCCGACAGCTCTTGTTAAATGTTCTCAGCTAGTCAAGTCAGTTGTCCTTCCAACAGCTCTTGTTGAATGTTCTTTGCTTGTCAAGTCTGTTGTCCTTAGTTCTTGTTAAATGTTCTTTGCTAGTCAAGTCTGTTGTCCTTAGTTCTTGTTAAATGTTCTTTGCTAGTCAAGTCTGTTGTCCTTAGTTCTTGTTAAATGTTCTTTGCTTGTCAAGTCAGTTGTCCTTCCATCAGCTCATGTTAAATGTTCTTTGCTAGTCAAGTGAGTTGTATTTCCAACAGCTCTTGGTAAATGTTCTTCGCTAGTCAAGTCAGTTGTCCTTCTGACAGCTCTTGTTAAATGCTCTTTGCTAGACAAGTGAGTTGTCCTTCCAATAGCTCTTGTTGAATGTTCTTTGCTAGTAGACCGAGCTGTTCTTTGCTAGTGGAGAAGTCTTCCTTCTGACAGCTCTTGTTAAATATTCTTTGCTAGTCAAGTGAGTTGTCTTTCCAACAGCTCTTGTTCAATGTTTTTTGCTAGTCAAGTGAGTTGTCTTTCCAACAGCTCTTGTTCAATGTTCTTTGCTAGTCAAGTGACTTGTCCTTCCAACAGCTCTTGTTAAATGTTCTTTGCTAGTCAAATCAGTTGTCCTTCCAACGTTCTTTACTAGTCAAGTCTGTTGTCCTTCCAACAACTCTTGTTAAATGTTCTTTGCTAGTCAAGTGCATTGTCCTTCCAACAGCTCTTATTAATTGTTCTTTGCTAGTAATGCAAGCTGTCAGAGTTCTTTGCTAGGCAAGTCAGTTGTCCTTTGGACAGCTGTTGCTAATTTTTCTTTGCTAGTAGAGCGAGCTGTCAGAGTTCTTTGCTAGTGGAGAAGTCTGTATTTGGAAAGCTCTTGTTAATGTTTTTTGCCAGTCAAGTGAGTTGTCTTTCTGACGGCTCTTGTTAAATGTTCTTTGCTAATGGAGAAGTCTATCCTTCCGGCAGCTCTTGCAAATTATTTTTTGCTAGTCAAGTCAGTTGTCCTTCCAACAGCTCTTGCTAAATGTTCTTTGCTAGTCAAGTGAGTTGTCTTTCTGACAGCTCTTGTTAAATGTTCTTTGCTAGTCAAGTGAGTAGCCGTTCAGACAGCTTTTGTTAAATGTTCTTTGCTAGTCAAGTCTGTTGTCCTTCCAACAACTCTTGTTAAATGTTTTTTGCTAGTCAAGTGCGTTGCCGTTCCAACAGCTCTTATTAATTGTTTTTGCTAGTAAAGTGAGCTGTCAGAGTCCTTTGTTAGGGAAGTCAGTTGTCCTTTGGACAGCTCTTGCTCAATTTTCTTTGCTAGTAGAGCCAGCTGTCAGAGGTCTTTGCTAGTGGAGAAGTCTGTCCTTTGGAAAGCTCTTGTTAAATGTTGTTTGCCAGTCAAGTGAGTTGTCTTTCTGACCTCTTGTTAAGGAGGAACCACACTATAACTTTTTTCAGAGCCCACGTTATTGACTGGTACCAACAAAAACTGGAAGATATTTCTGATTTAGATCTGTGTATATTTTTACGTTTAACGCATCAGTGACATTTCTATTACGTCGCAAACATGACCACTTCGCGCACTTTTGACGTCAGATATACGGGGGAAAATCTGCCTTGAAATTATTGTACCGGCAATATTTTTTAACGTAAACCCATAAATTATACATGAAATGAAAGCTGACATGAAACTCCAGACGACGATTTAATCGGACTTGTTCTACGTTTTCGCGTAATAAAATGAGAGCCAAAAAACGAGTTTTCTTTTTACTTAAATTTTCCACAAAAAATAGCTTTGCTCAGCATTAAAAAAAATCCATCCGTAATTTTTTTTACCAATATTGAATATGTTTTACACTAATATGTCCTGTAAATATATAGTAAAAAACAGAAAGCTTTACCGTGCCGTTTTGTGGCTATAAGAACTTTTTAGCATCACTACAGTAACATTTTTCGACGCTGAAAATATGACATGAATGTGAAGATATGGCCCTTAAGGTTAGGCAAAAAAAGTTTGTTTCTGGTAACATGCTATACAAATGGGATAGGTAGCTAAAATGCCGCCAGTTTTTATTTACACATTTACAATTAACTACATGTATAATAGATTTTTTATTTAATGATGATTTAATTGGAATTGCTCTACGTTTTCGCTTAATAAAATGAGAGCCAAAAAACGAGTTTTCTTTTTACTTAAAATTTTTACAAAATATAACTTCGCTCAGCATTAAAAAATATCCATTCGTAATTTTTTTTATTTAAACTGAATATGTTTTACATTAGTATGTTTTCTGAATAACAGTCAAAATTTAGAAAGTTCAGCGGTGTCGTTTTTATGTAATTAGCTGTTATGCGTTGATACTAGGTCAACAAATTTACGTTTTCTCGACGTCACCGTTTCAAATTGTTTTTGAAGAATCGACAGGTTACGTAACGTTCAGATAAACCTGAGATTACATTACTTATCCCATTTTTTAGTAATTGTGGTAGCTTTTATTGAGTGTGTAATCACACAGACGGTAATATTATCATTAGTTAACATACTGCCGGATCCGAGACCTGAAATACGGAAATATTATGTTTCTGCGAGGATAAGTACTAATTAAAGAATAGGCTGAGACTATGGCATTCGTTTAGTGATAAGAATAATTATCACATCAGTGGAAAAACTAGTGTAAATTTCCTTTCAGTGACCTTATTATCTGCATGGTCATATTCGAAGTTATGCAAGATAATAAACATGTATTATTTGAAACTCTTCTAACATATACAAAATTGTTGCTAATATATTTTCCGCAAAAGGGAGTTATAGACCTGACCTGAGCCTATTTAACAACGCAAATAGTTAACATATTCTATATACTTTATATAAAGCGTACCATATTTATGTAGTAATTTTACAGAAATGACCGAATTTGTCTATAATAGCATAAAATATATACATTTGTTCAGAGCAAATTGGCCGATCGCGATCACATGCTTGGTGTGGTCAAAAAGACATGTAGACTCAGATAATAGCGCGTAGTTCTGCACGGATTTCTCGACGCATATTTTACGATTTTTTATCACTTCTTTATTACTAGGTATACGATATATTACTCTAGATATCTTAATGAAAGTTACATTCATTTGTAGAAACTATTCAAGAACTATTTCATAAAGGTATATCGCAAGGTTCAAACCCGACCCCAAGGGTCGTCCGGGCCTGAACATAGGTGCCATTATGTCAAAAAGCAAGAACATTACGAAAATACACTTTATTTTTCTGAAAAAATATTTTACATCAACTAAGGCTCTTAAGTAACACATTATTTTGGCGAATATCAATTATTTCTATGGAAATAAATAGTTTTAGGTAAGGTTTGTCCGTCTGTACGATCTGTAGACTTGCTATAGGGACCGTATAACGCTAATCTTGGTGGCATTTTTTTAAATATTCATCAATTTCTTTTTATTGTAATAAGCGTTAAGAGTAAGATATCAAACTGAAATTTCTTTTAAAAAGTAGTTGGAAATATCGTCTAATCGAACATGAAAACAAATTGTCTTCTTTGATGAGCACGCCGTCGGCAACATTTGCTGAACTTTGCCATTTTTGGCTTAAAATATTTGCCGTAAAATAAGGAAAAAGTACTTATGTAAAATATTTACATTGGCGAATAACTGCAAATTAAAACTTGTTTTGACAGAAAATGACAAAAGTTGAAAGTTTGTGACAAATAAGACAACATCTTTTCGTCCGTCTGTACGTAATTTCGGAGAAAAGCTGTATTTCCATACTTTTCCGTACGGTAGAAGGCAGTTTTTCATTAACTTCACATAATTGTAGAATTTTCCAAACACAAGATATTTGAATGAATTAATTTTTATAAATTATATCTAAACATTGTCTAAGCAGATATGTAATTTGTATATTTTTATCGCCGACGGTTTCGTCGGAGGACCGTCTCAAAATGTATCATTTTTTGTGGAAATATGCATACTTCTTCATATATTAAATAGAGGGGCTGGCCTTGTCAGAGGAGTCAAATCTTCATAACCTGGTGTCTGATTTCAATAGATGATACCTTGTTGCGAAGGGCAAGCAAGTACCTAGAGAAAACAGGCCACGTCAGGTTCGAATCCGGTCGACTAGGGGTCAAGGTCATAGGTCAAATTCCGGTAATATTCTCAAAATATGAACTTTTCAGAGCAGTCAAGGCAGTCCTGAAAACTCAAGCACTACCTTCACTGAGTCCAATGACACCATTGGAGCAATTCTCATGGCTCCCCGGGGTGGGCCAGCTTAGTCTTGGTCAGCACCCTACTGCAAATAACAAGTTTGGTCATTTTCTGATACCTGTTCTTAGCTCTGATGGCATCATATGGACTTGTAAGTAGCTTAAAATGTAAAGCTAAGACATCTACAAACATATTTATATATGGTATAGGTAGGTACCTGGGGTGTAGAGACTCGAACAAGGGTCAAAATGTAACACAGTGTCATTATCAGCTGAAATTCAGTATGAATTTAATACAATATCGTTCCTCCATGTATTACCTCCCCTGACACATATGGCTCAACCAGGTTTTCGAACATAGTCTTAATCCGTAGCCAGAACCCATACCTAGTCTACCATGTATTAAAAGGGTACATGTTAATGTCAAAAAGGACCCAACTGGGTTGAAAACCTTCCAGACATGGTAAAAAAAGCCATTTCGAACCTACTTTGTAGCCATGACATGGCCTTATACCTAATAATAAATATTACAGTTAATTGTAACTGTGTAAATAAAAACTGGCGGCACCTTAGCTACCTACCCTGTTTTTAGCATGTTACCAGAAACAAACTTTTTTTGCCTAACCTTAAGGGCCATATCTTCACATACACGTCATTTTTTCAGCGTCGAAAAATGTTACTGTAGTGATGCTTTAAAAGTTCTTACAGCCACAGAACGGCACGGTAAAACTTCCTGTTTTTTTTTACTATATATTTACAGAATGTATTAGTGTAAAACATTATTCAGTTTTGGTAAAAAAATTACGGATGGATTTTTTTATAATGCTGAGCGAAGCTATTTTTTTGTGGAAAATTTAAGTAAAAAGAAAACTTGTTTTTTGGCTCTCATTTTATTATGCAAAAACGTAGAGCAATTCCGATGAAATCATCGTCTGGAGTTTCATGTCAGCTTTCATTTCATGTATAATTTATGGGTTTACGTTAAAAAATATTGCCGGTACAATAATTTCAAGGCAGGTTTTGTCCCCGTATATCTGACGTCAAAAGTGCGCGAAGTGGTCATGTTTGCGACGTCATGGAAACGTCACTGATGTATTAAACGTAAAAATATACACAGATCTAAATCAGAAATATCTTCCAGTTTTTGTTGGTACCAGTCAATAACGTGGGATCTGAAAAAAAGTTATAGTGTGGTTCCTCCTTAAATGTTCTTTGCTAGTGGAGAAGTCTATCCTTCTGGCAGTTCTTGCTAAATGTTCTTTGTTAGACAAGTGAGTTGTCTTTCTGATAGCTCTTGTTAAATGTTCTTTGCTAGTCAAGTGAGTTGTCCTTTTGACAGCTCTTGTTGAAAGTTCTTTGCTAGTAGAGTGAGCTGTCAGAGTTCTTTGCTAGTTGAGAAGTCTGTCCTTCTGACAGCTCTTGCTAAATGTTCTTTGCTAGTCAAGTCAGTTGTCCTTCCAACAACTCTTGCTAAATGTTCTTTTCTAGTCAAGTCAGTTGTCCTTCCAAAAGCTCTTGTTGAATGTTTTTTGCTAGTAGAGTGAGCTGCCGAAGTTCTTTGCTAGTCAAGTCAGTTGTCCTTCCAACAGCTCTTGCTAAATGCTCCTTGCTGGTAGAGTGAGTTGTCAGAGTTCTTTGCTAGCTTTTGTTAAATATTTTTGCTAGTCAAGTGAGCTGTCTTTCAGATAACTCTTAAATGTTCTTACTCATAAAATATTACCTTGAATAATTTTCATTACTGGTGATATTCAATATGTGTTGCTATCAGTTTAGGATACAGTAATGACTTTTTACACTAGTGATTGTAGTCTGAATCTTTACATCTTCTAAAAATGAGCAGGAAATATATTTATGGGTTGTCTGAGGCTTTACATCTTCTATAAATGGACAAGAATGATATTTATTGATTGCTAATTTTCCCCGGCAATTTAAATTGAAGCATGCTAAGCCAAACAGTGACACCATAATCTAAACATATGGATCCACCAAATTAATCCCTAATGAATAATATTCATTCTGCAAATACCACCTCTTTGATGTTTAGAAAGGTTTATGTTGTTTTGCTGAATGTGTTTATAGCTGAAAGCTATTGAATATTAACAGCACATTGAATTCTAAACAGATAAAATGTCATCAAAATTGAGATTTTATGATTAACATTAAAGGGAGGTAATCTGAAGTAACTTTAATCACACCCTATAATAGAGATATAAATATGCTCATTTTACTCATTTGCATATGTTATTAGTGCAGCACCATTTTAGTCTTTAAAAAGAGTTATGGTAACATGATATACAGTCGAATACCGTTACCTCGATATTGAAGGGACTGTAAAAATTGCATCGACGTATCCGAAGTTCGATGTAACGATATCGACTATCTGGGACTACTTTGTACTTGTGTCGGACGTCTATATTGTCATTATATCCAATGCTTTTATCAGAGGGCTTGAAAGGGGAAAGAAATTATATAAAACATAAATACGATTTTAATTTTATTTACAAATAAATCATCTAATTAAATACAGACATACAACTTTGTAATTTTTCAAAATATACAGGACTTCGGACACTTTCTATATAAATTTGCCTACTCCAAGAGTGAAAAATAAACTACTAAGAAATATAAGTATTTAATTACATATGCCATCAAAATACATATCTAAGATTATTTTCTTAAAGTCAAATTTTCAATATTTGTTTCATAGAACAGTGATTTTTGTTCTAAATAGAATTACGTACCCTGTTATATAGATATGAAAATTGTTTTGCTTTATACAACATTGTTCCCACCTGTGCATCAAAACCATATTTGGCCAGCATATGTAGATATTAATTATACACATTTTCTGTGACTATTGTGTTGATGCAAGTGGTGGAACAGTACTTTTAAACAAAAAATATAACTACAGGGTGTTCCCTAATGTAAAGTAACCAATACTTCTTATATTCATTTTAATAAATTGATAGTCACATATTTTTACATCTGTTTGTAACTCAAATACTATACAAATGTTTAAAAGGGTACACATAGGCATATTAAACATGTAAAATAGTGAAAGAAGCAAATACTGTGAACTCATTATTATTCGTTGGGTTAAATTTTCATTGGCTTATCCTGGTTGTTTGTTGCAGTAGATTGACAAATATGTGCTTTAACATACTTGCAACACACAAGGTAATCTTCTGCATGCACCCCGCCCACCCCACTCCACCCCCCTCAGGACGCGCATGCCACTAGCGATTGAGGATGTAATTTGTTTTCTATTTTGTTTTTATTATTTTTTGTATTTCTTATATATTTTTTATTTCTTTATAATTCATCTTCTTCTATGCGTTTATATTTATTTCTTTAGACACATACTAAATGTCACACGTAAACATCACTTCATGTTCTTGCTTCTGTGAAAACTGAATTGAAGACTGTTCTTTGCGGCGGACTAGGCCTAAACACCACAAAAAGAGGTAATATGTGAACAGCAGTTAATCTGATCCTGATTATAGTCTTTCCAACAGAAATAACACTTGGCATTGATATGCCTGTGATGCATAGGTCAAGAACAGTAGCTTCTTGGCAGGTCATATCAGTGACGGTTTCACATTCAGTGTGATGCCACGAAAGTGATGTGTCAAGTCGCTTTCCATGCATATGGCATATATAAATACGGCTAGACGCGAAAACGAACTAAAAGATCCAGCCGAGTTTCAGGTGGATTTTTTATGCAGCGATCTGGATACATTTTTATTACATGTTTAAGCCAAATGAGCCGTGCCATGAGAAAACCAACATAGTGGCTTTGCCACCAGCATGGTTCCAGACTAGCCTGCGCATCTGCGCAGTCTGGTTAGGATCCATGCTGTTTGCTTTCAAAGCCTATCAGAATTAGACCAACAATTAGCAGATGCGCAGGTTAGTCTGGATCCATGCTGGTCGCAGTTGCACTATGTTGGTTTTCTCATGGCACGGCTCATTTGGCGTAAACATGTAATAAAAATGTATCCAGGTCGCTGCATAAAAAGTCCACCTGAAACTCGGCTGGACTTTTAGTTCGTTTTCGCATCTAGCCGTATTTATATATGCCATCTGTTGTTTTTCTCATGGCGCGGCTCAAATGTTATCTGTGCCACTGGTACTTATCCCAAAGAAGAACCAACCCTACAGCCTTGATAAGATGACTGCCTTTTCTTAGTATTAATGTTATGCCGCACACAACTATCTGCCATCACTTATAACAGAACTATACAGACATGTACATGTACTTAAATAACTACCTGAACCACTGTAATAAAACTGACCGGTCACTTATACATGTATAACTATTCACACATGTAATGCATCAATAACTTTACATTACGAACAGTGCATAGATAAATCAAGTACAGGTTGTTTGCAAAAATATCGTTCTATTTTTTATTTATTTATAGGATTTTAATCTTAAAATGTTATTTTTTGCCTTAATAAAATGATTTTGTAACTTTATTCGACTGGAATTCATATATTTAGAACTTCCGTACAGTGATGACATTATATTTTTACGGAAATTAAACATTTTATTTTTTCAAGAAAATATACCCTGGCCTGGATAAAATAAGAAAAACATCTTCATAGGAACAGATACAAACCAGTTTCTGCTGTAATAAGTTAACTTACACATTGGTTTATCATTGAATCGAAACGATTTGGGTATTGTTTAAATGCTAAATGGGAATTTTGCCTTCAAAATGTAGGCTAGAAGCGTATGATAGTGTCCGAAGTCCTTTAAACATAGCATTTTTATTCCTTCCCTAAACAAGTCTGAATATAGCGGTAACGTTCCTAGTTGAGTAGTCATTTTGACTGTGTTTAAATAACGAAACTTTGCCAGTTAAATATTGTTACTCAGTCCTAAATGGCAGATTTTACTCCGTCAAACAAAATAATATTTCCTCCAAATTAGTTGTTATATTTGAAAACAGCTTTCCTGCTTGCACGGTGTTTTATAACACTAATTATTGGGAATTGAATGCAAACTTCCTGACATTTAAATTGGATTAAAGAGTAAATAACAAACAAAGCATACATACAAACTAACTTGAATATGATTAATACATCGCCGGACAACAATTGGTTGATTTTCACACCTTACAAATAACATGGATATTTTTTGACAAGCTGTGATATCGACGAAACCAGGTGTAAAAACAGTACAGGTAAGTTGACGGGACTGAAAAATCTCATCGAGCTAAACAAAATATCGAGCTAATCGTATCGAGGTAATGATAAATAATTACATTAAGATAAATAGGGAAAAATCGGGACCGACTCAAACACATGGTGCTAACCGGAGTATCGAGCTAACCGATATCGAGGTAACAATATTCAACTGTATCTGATTTTGTTGTCGGAACTTCTTACTTACACAGCTTGGAAATATTTTTATCACTATTTTTTTAAGTCTGTTTGTTTGTCTTTTTGATCAGTTATTGGAGAATGCTTTGATCTTAGGTGCTTTAACTTCATAGATTGATTATCTGGAGTCCTCTATGGTTTTAAGGATCAGTAGTTTAAAGGTTGGGAGTTGGGACCTCAACATTGTAAATAGTCTTTGATTAATAACTGTAGAATGCTTTAGACAGAGGACATTAAAATAAGTAGACTGATCATTGCCTTTTGTGTCTTCTTGATGTATTTTTCTCACTGACACATTTGTTACCTGTCATAAGTGCATCATGCAATATACTCAAATTTAAAGGGTCAACTGGTCAGGTGAGTGACTCAAGGCAGTCATTGCCCACTTGCTTACAAACTAAAACTTCACCCATCCAGTCCAGTCCTTAGGAACCTTTGCTTGATTTCTGTCAAAAATTCATACACAACCATTGCTGGTTTGTTTGTATCAGTGTTTAAAAAGTTGCACCTGAAACATATTTATTAGTTTTTATATCCTTTCCGCAGCCCTAACATATTAAAATGTATTAGCGTCTGATGGCCCTTTCAAGCTTCTGTAGAATCAACATTTATTACACAAAATTTATTTTGAAAATATTTCTGAAATGTCTAGGTCTGCAGCTCTCAAATATGGTTATATGGTACATCCGAGGCATATACTGACACTCTCAGACAACATCAAAAATGACCTTTTGGGCGATTTGATGAAGTTCCAAAATTATCAATGTACCCTTGGTCCGTTACAAACCCCTGTGGGATTTGTGTTTATTCTGAGCTCAAATATGTTTTTGTAGATGAAAAGCTGACCTGCAGTACTAATGCCCAGGTAATTTCAATTCGTTAGAAAGTGCTGAAAATTGACTCCACAATAGCAAAAAAGAAAAAAGAAAAAAAAAAATAATAAGAAGTCCACGCGCATACATTTAGACAGGGTGACCCCTGCGCGTGACCCCTGACTATCTACAAATCAAAATACGGCTTTCGTTTTCAAGTTTAGCATTTCTACTTTCATTTTCTTTACTTCCGGAAATAGCTGAAGGTCGAGTGACCTCATTTTATGTGTTGTCAAAAACATATATATGCCTGGCAGGATCGCATAAATATGTGCTGGCCATCCTAAGGATATGAAGAGTTCAGCCTCTGGTTGGATTTGAAATCATGACCTTCCACATGTGAAGCCAATGCACTTACCACTGAGCTATGGAGGCTGCCCAACAACCATTGCCAGTGGGTGATACATTTCTGAAAGCTGTAGATATAGTTCGTAACTTGAATAATATGAACTCCAGCTTGCATCTCAAGTTATGTGGAGCTAATGGTGCTTCAGACAACTTCTCATGACCTTGTTTATTACTTATGATAACATATTAAATCTTTCAGGTAACAAAGAGCCCTGTGGATGGCATACAAGTGGTGACAATCCAGGGAGGAGCCCATCACTTAGATCTCAGGTGAGAACTTAACAAACTGTAAACTTTATAAGCATGTTTGTATACTACAGGTTCTCAGTAATGTTGGGTCAGAGATAACACTGGTGAATACAGGGGGTGCTCACTGTTTTGACCTAGCGTAAGTATATGACATTAGTGACTACTGATTGATCCAACCGATTTTAGCACAAGGTGCTCAAGATGACCTTGTGTTACTGGCATCTATCGCTGTCCAGCTTCGTCAACAGTTTTATTGTAAACACTCTTAAGTGGTCACAACTTTGTCTTAGTCTTAATGAAATTTGGTCAGAATGTTATACTGTTGAAATCTCAGAAGACTTTGAAACTTGGAGGTAAAGGGCCAAAACCTTAGTCCAATTATTGAAGTCTAGAGGCCATATTTTCTACTTTATCTGTCTGAAAGTTGGTCAGAATATTTGTCATGATGAATGTTAGCCAACTGTGCCATTTGGGGTCCAAAACTAGACCAGAGATCAACCCATAGAAAAAATGTCTTAATACTATAGAGACCATATTTTATGCTTTCCTTTATGAAACTTGATCAGAATATCTGTCTATATAAAATCTAGAAGAAGTTCAATAACTGGGTTTTCTGAGGGTCAAAATGGTAATACTCTAGAGGCCATATTTTCTACACAGTCGGTATGCAACTTTACCAGAATGTGTCTTTATGAAGTTTAGGGCATGTTTGACCTTTGGTCGTTTTTTTTATCACTAACTAGGTCAGATTTAAGGACTATGCTATTTCGACAATGCAAAATTCGCATGTAAAACTGAGATTGTCGTAACAACGCGAGAAATGCACGGGGATCAAAAAGAAACTAATAATTATAAGAAAATGTATCTCCGAATAAATTATAAAGTATCAATGACACTCAAAAACATGTCCCAACAGTGCACTAGAAGAAAATGCATAGAAATTTTCAGGGTAAGTATTTGGTACCGTAAGTCTCTCATATATATACAATATATATATTCTTCAATCAAGGATATGTCAGTGTAAATGAGCTGAGCGTTAGTTTTCTAAGAAAACGCCGTTAAACTATGTTACACGAATCACACGTTCACCGCTCTTTTACAAAACTGTGTCCGCCATGTTTTCTTCAGTGAACGAAATAAAAGGAGTATTTTACCTTAGATTTCCTTATTGTAGAGTACGATTGACTTTCTAATCTAAATAAAACATCACTTTTTTATAACATCCCACTGTCCGATCTTTCTGATCACTTAACGATCACTCACAATTACAAAATAAAACCAACGTGTCATCAAAATTATCACTTTACACGGCTTCATGGACATCACGGCCTACTAACATTAAATTTGTAATCATGCGCCAACCAAAAAATGATGAAAGATCGGTACTTTTTCAAAGACATGTTTTATTTCCTGTAATTTTCTGATATTCTAACCTTCAAACAACCGAATTGTATGCACAGAAATAACGAAACATTTATGCAATATAGCTTTTAGTATAAATTTAAGATCTATCTTTTTCCAGCCCAACAACAGACATGTATATGTCACAAACCCGGTCTGTCCTCGAAATCAGTGTCAAAGGTTACTAGAACATAAATACAATAAATAAACAACCGCTTACTATGTTCTTGTAAGTCCTGTAAGATGAAACGGCTCGTGTTTATACATTCATATATATTCCGTATTGGGAACATTGACAATCACAAGTCGATCCTTACCACAAACTTGAAAACAGTTACTTTTATGCCTTTGTTTACATTTCAAAAGTAACTATTCACATATACGTTCAAGAACGTAAATTTCATGCTTCAGACCCACATCGTGTGTAAATCTGTATTTAAAAGTATGGTGTATTCGGCAAACCATTTGTAATTTCCGACGTGGTAAATGTCATTGTCAGTTATGTTTACGAAATTTAATTGAATATTTATGTTTTATACTTGCAAAAGAAAAACTTGATGGTCATGGTCGCTGGCTTCGAATTCCTCGCCCATCACCGACGTGGGATCAAAAACCCACTTGAGGTATGAAACTTTTCACGTAAGGAAGCCATCCAACTGAGGTTAGTGTTTCGATCTAGGTACTAGTCTGAGCCTCAAAAATGTCTGAGGGACCCCTGGAGCCTTTCACCACCAACAAAACCTGGGAAAAGTTCATTGTGTCGTTTCGGTGTTACTCACAATCAAACAAAATAAACATTGTTCCCGTTTTTGTTTGTTTGTTTTATATAAATGAATATGCAAAAAGGGTTTCAGTGTAACGTCAAAATATAATATTACAATTATATATCAACAGTGAACGCCACATGCATTATTTGTTCACGAGGGGTTATGCTTTAATCTTACAGGTAAAACAAATATATTCCTATTGTATAAAGGGTAAAGGTAAATATATATATGTATATGTGTGTGTACTCGTGGAATTAAATGTTAAGTGTAAAAAGTTGTATTCACAGTTCAAATCATCCATGCTAAATAATACGTACGATATGTTTGCTTTCTCACTGTTTTACATGTTCGAAATGATTTATTCGATTTTTATCACAGAGTTCTAGTTTATTTTTCACCTTAAATTAAAGCAAACGTGTTCAATATAATTTTAAACAAACTCTGAAGTTTAGTAGGTTGTAGCATTCTCTAGGTCAATGGTATTTTTATTACCTTCTGTAGTCAGTCATTATCTATTGTGAAAAAAACTATTTTTAACCAAAGTGTAAAAATTCAGGTACTTGAAAATGCAGCTTTCTAAAGTTAGAATTCTCGATGTCATTTGTCAGACATACCTTGTAAATAAATAATATTATTACAAAATTAATACTGCTATTTCTTTTGTTGCACTTTGCGGACTTATGATAAAGTTATTTATGTGCATCTGTTCACAACGAAGCACTGACCCTGAGGACTATGTATGGGAAAATATAAGAGTGAACTAAGTGTTGACTGAAAAAGGGCAATATTTATTTTGCCGAACAATACCTTAACAAATATATATTTTCACATATCTGGGCGAAAAATACCGCTTAACAAATATATATTTTCACATATCTGGGCGAAAAATACCGCCATTGCAAAACAATACATTAAAAAATATATATATATTTTCACATGTCTGGGCAGAAAATACCGCCGAAAAATACCTTAACAAATTTATATTTTCACATATCTGGGCGAAACATACCGTCCTTAACAAATAGATATGTTCTCATATCTGAATGGAGTTACAGTCCAATACCATAACAAATATATATTTTCACATATTAGGGCGGATATAACCGCCGAAAGCATATCAAGAAATGTAGATGAATTTGCATATTAAGAGAAATCTTTCAAAATTAGAAAATTGTCACTTGAAAGAGGAGGCGGAATGGCATGTGGTGGTAAGATAAAACCAGAAATTAGCCAAAATAAAATTAAAGAAAGAAGCGTGCTATTCACTCTTGAATGCTGACGAAGAAGGAAGATGCCGTTTCACGATTGGTT
The DNA here is from genome assembly GCF_021730395.1 of Mercenaria mercenaria. Lineage (NCBI taxonomy): Eukaryota > Metazoa > Mollusca > Bivalvia > Venerida > Veneridae > Mercenaria > Mercenaria mercenaria. The sequence continues at coordinate 31,724,545 of NC_069375.1, read as the reverse complement.
CAACGGTATAAAAGGAATTCATTGATTGGCTTTTACCATAGTATATAAATTAACATATTTCAGAATAGGACCGATTTGCTCCAAATGTACAACAATGACATAAATAATTTTATCTACCTATAAAATTCATATATATATGAGCAGTACAATTCCTGTAAATGAGCACTACGTAAGCACTCAGGCCCCTCTCGCACCCCATACCTATAGTTCGGACTTCTTTAATGTATAAAGGCATGTGTACAAAAATGACAAATTTTGCCAACACCTGGTAAATTGTAATGTGTTTTTTTAGAAAAGTAATAAACGGAAATAGAAAAATAGCTCTCAGCTCATTTACACGGATAGTTTAGCTTTATTATGTATGTTATAGTTTTTCGCAGTTATGCACGATGACATAGAATACTTACCCCGAAAATTGTGACACGAACATACTGATAACTTTTCCCACTTTACTTTTTAAATTAAAGCAAGAGTTCAGCACTTCATGGTTTTGATGTATTGTCACATTGGAATAACGTTTGTTTTACAGTAACTTCGAAATTAATCAGAAATGATATCATGTACCCCACCCACCTAATTCATAATTTCAAAATAGCATAGGCCTTAAGAAAAACCATGATAACACTCTAGAGACCCTATTCATGACTTCCGCCCATGCTGGGGAAACATATTGATCAGTCTGTCTGTATGTTTGCCACAATGTTTGTTCATGCAAAAATGAAAAAAAAAAAAAAAAACTCACAAAAGTCTAGTACTGCATTTTGTTGCCATGTTCTGGTTCAGTGATTTTGAAATTCACTAGAGTTATGGACTTTTGATTCATCAAATTTTATAATATTTTGGCCTTTTTTCTTATATGATTGAGAAGATTTCCATGAAACTTTACAGGGGTGCTCAGTGCTAAGCCTAAATTGGCCTATTATTGGTGTGTTCTTACTGAGTAATTTTCATTGAAGGTATGACCCTTGATTTGTCCTAGTTTACCTTTGAGTTCTTAACCTTTGGACTGCTCGTGGCAAATGATTCTGCCTTTGTGACCAGTGCAGACCAAGATCAGCTTGCACTTCCATGCAGGCTGATCATGGTCTGCACTGTTCACTATTCAGTCAGTAACTGTTCAGCGATCACCCCTTTAAATAATAAATGTTATTGCCAAAATTGAATGATGGACCATTCCATTCTAGAAATTTAACAGGTTAATGGTTAAGAATGATGTATAGTACGAATAGAGTTATTGTGTGAAGAGAAATAATAAAAAAGCTGTTTTACAGGAAAGGTGCATCAAACAGTAGGTGTTCTGTTTTTGAGGTAATTTTTACCCCTTTCATACCTCCAATACTATCCCTTACCCTGCTAAATTTCTATAATGAACGTGCCCATCTTTCAGTTTGGACAGTACCATTAACTGTTAAAAGGGATGCTTACCAAAAAGATACTGGCTGAATAGGGAACAGTGCGGATCTTGATCAGACTGCACATATGTGCAGGCTGATCAAGATCTACACTGGTCGCAAAGGCAGAATCATTCGTGTCCAGTATGATAAGGGTTATACACAAGGAGCAATCAGTATGCCTCTATAAATTGTTGAGAGTTGGCTTTTTGACATTTGTTCTAAATGTGCTCCCTTGACATTAAACAGACAGTGCTAAATGATGTGTTCTGCCTATTGTCTTATAATGTGAAACATTTATAGTAAGTTATCTAAACATGTTTCAAGGGAGTAAATAGTTTTTGGAGCAGACATTGAAATACCATTGCAATAATTTCAATAATGTAAATGACTAGAGTTCATGAATATTCATCACTATTAGTTCATTTTATACAGCATTCATACAATAAATGGTACAGTTCTTAAAAGAGAAAATATATTCAAATAGGCAGTGTATGTCTGTGCATTCATAAGTCAGCATTTCAAGTGTGAATAGTGTCCTAATGAAGGTACATACATAACTTGGGACAATGTTAATGTCTCCTAGGCAGAACTGTCAGTAATTCAATTTGGATAAAAAAATATAATGAGAAATGGCAGAACTTTCATAAAGCTGAAACATGAACATCAAGTTCCCTGTCTAGGACTAAGTGACTGTATATAGAGAAAGTTGTTGTTTTGTATCCTGTCTGGATTAGTGCCTGTCTGGGTAATAATCAAATGTGATTTCAATAATAGACAGAAATGCTTACTTTGCACTTTAAAGTTTAATAAATGGCTAGGCATTTGGTAAATTGATCAATGTTATATCAGATTTCCCAAGTAAATGGTCAGTTTGCAATTCAACTTTGTATAATATTTCGGTTTAAGCTACTATTTTCCAACATACTACTAGTATTTAAAATTTAGTTGTTTAATGGCGAGGTAGAATAAAGGATGCAGACTTCCTTTATTTTCATAATGGGAGTCTGCTTCATATATATTCAAATTTGATACATTTACGGAAATCCTTTTTTTTTTTTTTTTGAAAAAATAACAGGTGTATTTTGAAATTTTCTGTTCAGATAATTTGGAGCTGTGTATTGCTAGATTTTTTGTCAGTTTTACCTGTAGCAGCATGCTTAATACGTATAGTTGAATTGTTTTGGTTAAGTATTAAGTTTTATACATTTCAGGGGCCAGAACTCTCATGACCCTATTAGCGTTAAGGCAGCAAGAGAAGTAGAGAAAGCAGCAATAAGGAAGTGGATCAACACCTAAGGACACAGCAAAATCATAAAAATTGAGTTTATAGACCAGTCTACGAATGCAGCATTAGCATTGGTCACTTTCAAAATCAAGAGCAGGGCAACCAATCAAATGCATGAGTTTTGAGACTGGTTTACAAACTGAGTTTTATAAACTTGGGTCCAAAGATGTGATACATACATTACTCACTGATTTATATAAAACTGCAATGGAGTCTTTTCTAAACAGAACATACTGTCATTATTTTTTATTTATAAGTGCACAATACATTTAATGACTAGGTCGTATCATAGTATTTTCTTCTTGAATTTAAGGCTTTGTTCAAATGATTGTGATCATGTAACACATTGTAGAATTTCAGTAAGCATTTGTTATTTTAATGGTCTGGTAAAAGATATATCTTTTTTATTGGCGTTCACATGGGGGCCAATATAAGATATCCTGTCTAAAACAAGCCCATTATTAAAAGTGGTGAATCAGATTTTTGGTCAGCTAATGAATTTGTTCAAAACTTAACCAACTGGTCACTTACACTTATTTCACAGAGTTCTTAATACAAATCAGATTTTCTCTGGAAGTATTTTTTTTTTCTTGGTTATCCAACCAAGATAGCATTATTCTAGAATAAAATCTCTAACAGAATATATGAAAACTCAAAAATGTCATAAAATGTTGTTATATGTGATTGACCTTTTTTAAAAACACGATGTTTACAGGCATTATGTTCAGATTCATTTAACAAGGTTTTGTGAAACTTTGCTCATAACAGGAGTATATATTGTATATATATGTTACAAATGAAAACTGTTTAAAGTGTCTTTTCTAGTATTCAAGTTATGATAAAAGTCCAATTAATTCTATCTTCTGCCTTTATAGTATTTCAAGGGCTTAATAGAAAATGGTTGTAATTTGTTCTTTAGTTTTAATAAGTGAGCAGTTTTCCAAACATACAACTTGCATGTTTATATTTATCAGTTAGTACTCTGTGTACTATATTTTGTGATACTTTTTTTTACTTACATCTGCTGTTGTAGAAATCTAGAATATTTATGTTGTTTCTAGGTATACCTATTTTTATAGAAAAAAAAATCTGCTTGTAATTGTGTTAAATAACAACCTACAAGTTGATAAAGGTACAATATCGCTTTACTTAAATGTAACGGAAATCTGGATGGTACAGTACCCAGACTACTTAAATGTAGCAGAAATTTGGAAGGTACAATAACACTTACAAAAATGTCACTTATGATGAAACAACATCTTTTACAATGTATAATAGGAAATTGCGAGATTCAGTGTGTATTATAGGCTTTGTAATTTACTTGTATTAATATAGATTATAAATTGTTCATTTGATTCAAACATGATCATTTATCATAATTTGATGAAAATTTGTTTTAATACAGTATCCGACTTACAGAGATGCAATATATTTTGTATATTTTTTTGTTAAAAGAGATATTATACTTTGTCATTGCATATATGTAAAATTTAGTCTCTAGTTTAACAATGCAAAAATTGTATAAATCCTCTTAACACCTTAAAACAGGATCTCCTGAATACTGGAAAAAATTTGCGATTCCAAATTTAGGTCTTCTTATTTCATTAAACCTGAACCCATCTATTCCAGAAACTAAATAGTTTTTTTCAGACTGTTTAATACGAATCTCTATTTATCAATACAAAATTACCCCTGAAAACCGAACTGTTTTAAAGGCAATCAGAATTTTGGCACTAGCCTTTAATTATGATTACCAGAATTTACTCTATTTGGTAACATAAGTCCATAAAATTTTTAATGGTGTTTTTCATACAATAACTTAACAAGATAATGATTAAAATGTATCTGATTGCTTGTTTATAATATAATGATTTATGTAATGTAACTTACATTCCATCGACAAAACCCCTCTAAACCGAAAACCCCCTCGAAACAAAACTTTTACTCTTGCTGGACTAAACCATTAATTATTAGACCTTCCTGACTCTGGTCAGGAGGCTTTTAGTTTAGCAGGGTTTCATTGTATACAGAAAATTAAGTTAGACGCATATTTTTGTCAGAGTCTATTAGAATATATTTATTTTTGAAGGTTGGCATTCCCACAGTTTTCTTATTTTTTCTAATAACATGCATTATTTACATTGTCTTTTCAAAGAAATGATTTCTTTTATTTTATGTGTCACCTTGTTTGTTTTCTAATGATTTACATATAGATAAATTGTATGACAATTCCAAATAATGATCTTTCCAGATAAATAGTTTCTGTTTTCCTTATGTATAGTGTAATTCTCCACAGGCATGACCTTGGTTTGTTCAGTTTCCTGAACAGGGTCCAGGGTTATAAAATTGAGTTTGTAGACCTGTCTGAAAACTGTAGCATCTGATTGGTTGAATCTGAGCTCATTCTTGAAATTGACCAATGGCAAATTTGCATGCTTAGATTGGTCTTCAGTTTTATAACCTGTGACCCTTCTAAACTTTGGTGTGTTGCTGTGCAGCCAAAGAAATTTGTACCAAATTTGACCATTATTTATTAAAAACGTTTTATTGCAAGAGTCTATGACCGTATTGTTCTGAGGCACACATACTGCATGTTTATAGTGTTCAGTACTTTTACTGTTGGTCGATCACTAAGTTTTCCTTTTTGATTGCCTGATAACGGAATAGGTGGGGTACTTCATGGTAGCTAGCTGTTAATTCCCCCTCTTGAGACGGACTTGTACGGTATTTGTCCCCTGCCCTGCTTTGCCGTCTCCTTAATGGTGTTTTCCTTGGTACTCTGGCTTCTGCAAAGTCACCGAGTACGTTATGTTTCTGGTACCATGACTTTTAGTTTATATATATTTACATGAGTATATTTAATGCGTTTTACAATTATTGTGTTCCTGTGGTTACTGTTACATGTGTTAGGGATTCGTCTGGCAGGGAGTAATTTTATTAATAATTTACACTTGTTATTATAAGGAGCATGTCAGGGCTTAAAGAGTGAGGTTTGACTCAGTAAATTAGTTTAAAATCTCCAGTGGTGTTTTGCCACTGGCCGTTTCAAGACTGTACCCTACTGTGTTCCTTCTACATAATGTTTTGTTTCCATTTGCTACCTCTTTATTGCATTCATTTACAGATGCCATGAAAGAAGGATATAAAGTCACTAGAACCAAAAAAGGATCGCGGAGAAAAAAGGCCTAGTATGGGCTAAGAACAAAAAAGAGATTGTTACAGTTATTGAACACAACTTCTTATAATCCGTTCATAGCCAATAAGACTCTGCCATTGGATAGGCTAAAATATAATATCTTCAATTTATATCCTGTCACAGCGTAATTTGGTAATAAGCATGGTTAGGAAAAAAACATACGGCACAGTCCCTTTGTTGTTTTGCCATGTTCTGGACTTAAAATTGCTGTAACAATAACAGGATATAAAACTTGACATGGATTCAAGTTGAACTAGAGCAACCAAGTACATTTTTAGTTAACCCTTATAATGATGGACACGATTCTGCCTTTGCGACCAGTGTAGATCTTAATCAGCCTGCACATCCGTGCAGTCCTATTATGATCTGTGCTGTTCGCTATTCTGCCAGTATCTTTTTGGTAAGCACCCCTTTAAACAGGTAATGGTACTGTCCAAATTGAAAGACGGACAAGTTCATTCTAAAAATTTAGCAGGGTAAGGGTTAAGATAGAGGACCACTGCTCGTATGAGCTCATTTACAGGCACAAAGAGTATCAAACTATGGGAATTGCTGATTTCATTACAGGTCATGTACCCAAGTTACACTTTTGATGAGCAAGTATCAAAATCAAGCACAAGGGCCTTTACATTTTATTTCACCATATTATAGGTTGTTTGTTTTGGATTTAACACTGTATTTCAGTTATGTAACGGCGGGCAGTTAACGTAACCAGTGTTCTTGAATTCTGTACCAGTACAAACTGGTTCTCGCAAGTAACTACCAACTTCTCTGAGTCGGAGGTAGAGGGCGAATGATTTCATACACAACTTATTTTATCATATCGTCATGGTAAAGATATGCCTATTATAATGCCAAGGAATATCAAACTCATGACCCAGCAGTCTGTATATATAGATCTACACTCCCTACTGAGCTAAGTGGGTGAGCTCACCATATAGATCATATGTTTAATTACAATTGTGAGAAGTTCCATTTAAGGATGTACGAGCGAATTTTTTCTAACGTTAAGAAATTGTTCATACCCTGTGAGTTTGAAGAACATTAGTTTCTAAGACAAACAAGAGCAGAAAAGACATAGGTCACCGAACTCGTTTTAATTTTATAGGGTATTTTCTTCATCCACTGTTTACGCATTTCTGAAATTTTGTAAAATTGAAAAAATGTTGGTACTTTATAAAACATATAATATCCTATTTAATCTTATAGGGATTTCAGGTCTTACAGGTTAATATGAATATATGGTGATGTCAGTATTATATAAGCATGATTGTCAGTAACAAATCTGTTTAATTTTTACATGTTGACATAATTACCCCACCCACTTTATTTTCAATGGAAAAAACGTATTTAGATCTACAAAAAAAATTCTGACGTTAAGATTTTCAAAATATTTTGCAGCATTAATGACACACAAAAATGCTTCAAAATGGAAAGAAAAAAAGTTGGGGTCACTGTGCATCTAAGAGATTTACTAAGAAAAAACTGTTAAAAAGTGGTGAATTTTGATATTTTTTGTTCTTTTTGTTTTAATTTATATTTTCTAGATAATATAAAGTGCTATCTTGAAAACTTTTATTTTCTTTATAGCTTAACATTATATGTATCAGTCAGAAAAATATCAAAACCAAATCAGATCTACTTTAACAGATATTTAAAATTACCTACCCCTATCCCATTGTAAATCTTACGTCAATTTTCGGCAAATGCCAGCCAAAAATAAGGGTGACAATTTTTTTTCGCAAAAAGCATAATATATTTGGTTAAATGGTACATTATTAGCCATATTTTAATTATTTAGCATTAATTTTTGGCAAAACTTTTGTTAGAAAGCAATATTCGAAGAAACATTTTTCAAAATGGCGGATATCCTGGAAAAAAACGCTCATACATCCTTAAAGCGTATTTATGTTGACAGTCTTTGAACCACCAAAAGACATCCTTGATAAAGTTTTTTTCGTGGAAGCTATTTTTATTAGCATAAATGAGTCCATATTGCTTAGTTCAGACTCTGTACGAAAGAAAGAAGTTTTGTTTTCATAGGCCTTGGAATTCTCATATACCTGACACTGCGCAAGCTATCATTTTATTTTTCCCCATTTGTCTGTTTTACCTCGATTATTCGAAGAATAAGGATAGCTATTGTATTTGCCTTGTCTTCGCAAATTTGGCGTCGGTGTCGCAATTGCATTCAGGTTAAAGTTTTATTACAAGCTTATCAATTTCTCTATATTTTCTTAACCACGTCCCTTGTTATAAAACTTCACATAAGGCTGTAGGGAAGGACTAGATACCTGGTAATTTAGGGTCACATATCCTAAAGGTCAAGGTTGCCGAGGTTCATATATTTTAATGGTTCCAGCTAAAGTGTTTAGGGAAGCTTCTCAATTTCACTATAGATCATCTTTTTAAATGCTGTGACTCTATCATTATAAAACTTCACATTTGATTTGGTCTTGTTTAGGGACTCTGGCAGAAATTTGACGGTTTAGGACCAGGAACCACAAAGATATGATCACTGTGATAATTTTTTAATAGTGTTGGTTAAAACTTTAAGGCATCTTTTTTATTTCACTATATCTTCTTTACTTCCCTGCATCCCAAAAAGTTTAATGACACTGCTCAGTTTGGCTGAGACGCATAATGTTTCCTTCATATATCCACATGAAGGGTTGGCGTTAGAAGTGGGTGTAGGTGTTAGACGTGTGGATAAACTGGTAAGTAGATAACACAATAACATTATCTAGATGTCAGTTTAATATCTGGTAACACGAAATGTTTTCTTTATACCAATTTTTAATGCTTTCTGGAAGAGTTGTCTAAGGGAATTCAGCAGGTCATCTTGATAAGAATTTCTTCCAAAGGTTGCTTCCCTTCCTTTTCCTGTTTACTTCCGTTTATATCTAACACAGTACTACTGTCAATTAGCTATCTTTATAAGAGACAGACATCTTTTGGTTTAGGGCTAGATACGTCACAGATCACGGTCTCTTGGGTCAAATTTTGTATAATACTGTTGTAACACGTACCTACTTGTCCGATTCCCACTACTTTCCACACCTTGCACTCCCCTATCCCTAACCGAGTTCGTATTGCTTCTTTATACCCTCAACTGCTGTCCAGAACCCCTCTCCCAACCCGGCCACCCCTATCCCCCGCCATCAATTTAAACACCCCCTCAGCACTCCCTCCCCTATCCCAGATTTGTATTTACATTACTAACACTTACTTAAAATATTTCCTCTTATAGTTTCTAAGTATCACTCCCACTCAACACTCCACCCCCGCCCCCTCCCTCCCACCACTAAAAATATCTGGGTTTTTTTCTACATTCCTTGCACTACCTTCTATCTCAAATTGTTTCCTATATTTCCTCAAACACCGGCTGCCCAACTTCCATTTCTTTTTACATTTCTTACTCTTACTTAAATAATATATATCTAGTACCCATCATATCCCTCCAGCTGCCCAGCTCTACCGCCCCACACCCTTCCTTACCACACAAAAAAAATAATTATTATTATTTTTACTTTCCTTACGTTAACTACTATCTTATATTGACACCCGCTGCCACGTCTTTCTTATACTATATATATATACGATATCGTACATCTCTAATTAATTAGCTCGTACAACCCCTACCCAACAATCCCCCACCCTGTCCGCATACACTCGCACGCACGGACAATTTTTTTCTTTTACATTTCCCACACTTACTTATATCATATAAAATAATATCTTTGTAAACATTTTCGAATAGTCGAGTGCGCTCATTGTATGCAAGAAAAAGAGTATAACAGATTTTTCGGTTATTCGTCTGGAGCCGTTAATTTCCATTTGCGCGTATAACTGGCGAAAGAATCTATATGATGAATATATGCGGTTAATACCAGTGCATATTTTACACAACGTAATTGCAATGTGTGAAGTTGTGCAGAAACAACAGCAGCAACTGTAACACAAAGTAGGAAACATTTCTTGCACTACCAGTGTTATTGTCAATATTTTAGAGATTTGAAAACAGGCTGAATATAGCATAATAGCATGAAGGATGTTCGAGTTTGTAACTCGGATGTTTGAAAGTTTCAAATACTGTCGTCACCAATGCATTGCATATAACCAGTTATCTCCGAAACCACTGGGCTATATCCTTTCAAACTACACCTATGTCTTTGGCATCATGAGACGACCCCATTGAGCATGAAACATAACCCTAGATTTAATTTTATCAAAATCTTGCCACTTTTTAACTTGCAAAGTTTTGTTTAAATTTTACATATAAGCAGGTGTCTCAAAAACTACTTGGCCAAATACTTTCAAACGTCAGCATTTTTTTGACATCATGAGATCACCTCACGTGGTAAGTTATATATTTCTAGCTTATACTTTGTCTAGATTTAATATGCCCCTTTTAACTTAGAAATTTTAAAGTTTTGCATGTAAGCATGTTTCTCAAAAACTACTCGGCAAAATGCTTTCAATCTTCAAACATGACTTTGGAACCATGAGACGGCGTAACACTGCAAGTTACATAACTGTCTCTTTATTTTGTTAAAATTATGCCCCCTTTTAAGATAAGATTTTGTATCAGCGTGTTCCTCAGGAATTAGTTGACCAAATGCTTTCAGATTCTGCAAAGATCTTTGGCATCGTGGGATGACCTCACATGGCAAGTTGAATATCTCTGGATTACATTTTGACAAAATTATGCCCCTTTTTCAATTTAGAAAATTTTGCAAAAGCTAGTATTAGGCGGAAGGAATTCTTTTATTCGATAACACTGTCATTAGACCGCTCTTGTTAGTAAATTCCGGTGGATCCCACATCGATGGTTTTGCAAGGGTATATAAAATCGCTTAATCTGACGTAAACGTTACATAGAGCATGAGTATTTGACGCATTGGCATCTTAAATAGTTGAAATTATCAACAGAAAAAGCAATTTGGCAAAGTTGATACATTTTTCATTGACTGATGTCCGGTCTCTCTACTTTAGCAATTATGAAAAAAACTAGTACTATGAAGATCTGCGAGTGAAGCAAGTCGACAGTTTTAATTAAATGACTAATACCTCAGTTTTAGGCTGTTATCTTTGCATGTTCGCCCGATTTTGGGTAGGTCTGTGGGGACAGATCCGCCCTTGTTAAATCCTATTTATCCAGATCCTTATTTTACAGCTGAACTTGCCTAAATGACAACTTGTATGAAGCAGCTACCTGGTTTAAGCAGCCGGTAAACTAACTTGCAAAAGTGATTTCTTTTGTTCTAATTCAACATGTTTTAAGAAGTCAGCCGCATTAAGCAGCCATATTGAATTACGCCCTTGTTTTGCTGCTTCAGACAGGTATTATTTTGTACATTAGTATTTGTTGTAATTGAGATAAGAAAGTAAAAATGTGTTTTGGTATATATTTAGAGATATAGCCAGTTAAACGTTGATCAATTTACAAAAATGTACCTATACAAGTTTTATTGTGTTACTCAGAGGAGCTCGACGTCAGGAGGGCAGATTTTTCGGCCCGACCTTTATGTATTGCCGGATCTTACGGTCTTGACGCTTTTAAAAAATGCTCACACAAACTCGAGTTACACTCCACTTTATTTATGTTTCGCAGCTTTTATGTAAGGAACAGTAGACTGCAGGAACAATTATAAACTGCGCAACAACAAACAAATTGCGTTTTACAATCAACAATGACGGGCTAGGTAACTGAAAAATAGCATGACACCTTCAAACTTATCTTAACTGACTATGTAAGTACAGGGAAATCATAGTTTTTACATTATTAACAACATCTATGAAGAGTTTATAGCTCAGGGTGAAAATATGTTTCTTACACGCTCAACTGGGATTAGAAGACGGAACGGTTATACTGCCAAAGAAGTTTGTACAACCCAAATATAGTAAGCGTTACAATTTATATTTAATCGGCAGACGCTTTGATAATACATGAAATCTCCATGCTAAATGCTAAGCTCTCCGAGAATCTAGGCGAGAGTTATTGTATCAAAGACCTGTCCAAACGTTTTGGCGATATACAGAGTAGGCGAGAGTTGTTGTATCAAAGACCTGTCCAAACGTTTTGGCATTATACAAAGTAGGCGAGAGTTATTGTATCAAAGACCTGTCCAAACGTTTTAGCGGTATACAGAGTAGGCGAGAGTTGTATCAAAGACCTGTCCAAACGTTTTGGCGATGTACAGAGTAGGCGAGTGTTGTTGTATCAAAGACCTGTCCAAACGTTTTGGCGGTATACAGAGTAGGTGGGAGTTATTGTATCAAAGACCTGTCCAAACGTTTTGGCGATATACAGAGTAGGCGAGACTTGTTATATCAAAGACCTGTCCAAACGTTTTAGCGATATACAGAGTAGGCGAGAGTTTTTGTATCAAAGACCTGTCCAAACGTTTTAGCGATATACAGAGTAGGCGAGAGTTGTTGTATCAAAGACCTGTCCAAACGTTTTGGCGATATACAGAGTAGGTGAGAGTTGTTGTATCAAAGACCTGTCCAAACGTTTTGTCGATATACAGATCTAGAGTAGGTGAGAGTTATTGTATCAAAGACCTGTCCAAACGTTTTAACGATATACAGAGTAGGCGAGAGTTGTTGTATCAAAGACCTGTCCAAACGTTTTGGCGATATACAGAGTAGGCGAGAGTTGTTGTATCAAAGACCTGTCCAAACGTTTTGGCGATATACAGAGTAGGTGGGAGTTATTGTATCAAAGACCTGTCCAAACGTTTTGGCGATATACAGAATAGGCGAGAGTTGTTGTATCAAAGACCTGTCCAAACGTTTTGGCGATATACAGAGTAGGCGAGAGTTGTTGTATCAAAGACCTGTCCAAACGTTTTGGCGATATACAGAGAAGGCGAGAGTTGTTGTATCAAAGACCTGTCCAAACGTTTTGGCGATATACAGAGTAGGTGGGAGTTGTTGTATCAAAGACCTGTTCAAACGTTTTGGCGATATACTGAGTAGGAGAGTAGGTGGGAGTTATTGTATCAAAGACCTGTCCAAACGTTTTAACGATATACAGAGTAGGTGAGAGTTATTGTATCAAAGACCTGTCTAAACGTATTGGCGATATACAGAGTAGGCGAGAGTTGTTGTATCAAAGACCTGTCCAAACGTTTTGGCGATATACAGAGTAGGTGGGAGTTATTGTATCAAAGACCTGTCCAAACGTTTTAGCGATATACAGAGTAGACGAGAGTTGTTGTATCAAAGACCTGTCCAAACGTTTTGGCGATATACAGAGTAGGCGAGAGTTGTTGTATCAAAGACCTGTCCAAACGTTTTGGCGATATACAGATCTAGAGTAGGTGAAAGTTATTGTATCAAAGACCTGTCCAAACGTTTTAGCGATATACAGAGTAGGTGAGAGTTGTTGTATCAAAGTCCTGTCCAAACGTTTTAGCGGTATACAGATCTAGAGTAGGTGAAAGTTATTGTATCAAAGATCTTTCCAAACGTTTTATCGATATACAGAGTAGGCGAGAGTTGTTGTATCAAAGACCTGTCCAAACGTTTTGGCGATATACAGAGTAGGTGGGAGTTATTGTATCAAAGACCTGTCCAAACGTTTTAGCGATATACAGAGTAGGCGAGAGTTATTGTATCAAAGACCTGTCCAAACGTTTTGGCGATATACAGAGTAGGTGGGAGTTATTGTATCAAAGACCTGTTCAAACGTTTTAGCGGTATACAGAACTAGAGTAGGTGAAAGTTATTGTATCAAAGATCTGTCCAAACGTTTTATCGATATACAGAGTAGGCGAGAGTTGTTGTATCAAAGACCTGTCCAAACGTTTTGGCGATATACAGAGTAGGTGGGAGTTATTGTATCAAAGACCTGTCCAAACGTTTTGGCGATATACAGAGTAGGTGGGAGTTATTGCATCAAAGACCTGTTCAAACGTTTTGGCGGTATACAGAGTAGGCGAGAGTTGTTGTATCAAAGACCTGTCCAAACGTTTTGGCGGTATACAGAGTAGGCGAGAGTTGTTGTATCAAAGACCTGTCCAAACGTTTTGGCGATATACAGAATAGGTGGGAGTTGTTGTATCAAAGACCTGTTCAAACGTTTTGGCGGTATACAGAGTAGGCGAGAGTTGTTGTATCAAAGACCTGTCCAAACGTTTTGGCGGTATACAGAGTAGGCGAGAGTTATTGTATCAAAGACCTGTCCAAACGTTTTGGCGGTATACAGAGTAGGTGAGAGTTGTTGTATCAAAGACCTGTCCAAACGTTTTGGCGATATACAGAGTAGGTGGGAGTTGTTGTATCAAAGACCTGTCCAAACGTTTTAGCAGTATACAGATCTAGAGTAGGTGGGAGTTATTGTATCAAAGACCTGTCCAAACGTTTTAGCGATATACAGAGTAGGTGGGAGTTGTTGTATCAAAGACCTGTCCAAACGTTTTAGCGATATACGGAGTAGGCGAGAGTTGTTGTATCAAAGACCTGTCCAAACGTTTTGGCGATATACAGAGTAGGTGAGAGTTGTTGTATCAAAGACCTGTCCAAACGTTTTAGCGATATACAGATCTAGAGTAGGTGAGAGTTATTGTATCAAAGACCTGTCGAAACGTTTTAACGATATACAGAGTAGGCGAGAGTTGTTGTATCAAAGACCTGTCCAAACTTTTTGACGATATACAGAGTAGGTGAGAGTTGTTGTATCAAAGACCTGTCCAAACGTTTTGGCGATATACAGAGTAGGTGGGAGATATTGTATCAAAGACCTGTCCAAACGTTTTGGCGATATACAGAATAGGCGAGAGTTGTTGTATCAAAGACCTGTCCAAACGTTTTGGCGATATACAGAGTAGGCGAGAGTTGTTGTATCAAAGACCTGTCCAAACGTTTTGGCGATATACAGAGTAGGCGAGAGTTGTTGTATCAAAGACCTGTCAAAACGTTTTGGCGATATACAGAGTAGGTGGGAGTTATTGTATCAAAGACCTGTCCAAACGTTTTGGCGGTATACAGAGTAGGCGAGAGTTGTTGTATCAAAGACCTGTCCAAATGTTTTGGCGATATACAGAGTAGGTGGGAGTTATTGTATCAAAGACCTGTCTAAACGTTCAGGCGATATACAGAGTAGGTGGGAGTTATTGTATCAAAGACCTGTCCAAACGTTTTAGCGATATACAGAATAGGCGAGAGTTGTTGTATCAAAGACCTGTCCAAACGTTTTGGCGATATACAGAGTAGGTGAGAGTTGTTGTATCAAAGACCTGTCCAAACGTTTTGGCGATATTCAGATCTAGAGTAGGTGAAAGTTATTGTATCAAAGACCTGTCTAAACGTTTTAACGATATACAGAGTAGGCGAGAGTTGTTGTATCAAAGACCTGTCCAAACGTTTTGGCGATATACAGAGTAGGCGAGAGTTGTTGTATCAAAGACCTGTCCAAACGTTTTAACGATATACAGAGTAGGTGGGAGTTATTGTATCAAAGACCTGTCCAAACGTTTTGGCGATATACAGAGTAGGTGGGAGTTATTGTATCAAAGACCTGTCCAAACGTTTTGGCGATATACAGAGTAGGCGAGAGTTGTTGTATCAAAGACCTGTCCAAACGTTTTGGCGATATACAGAATAGGCGAGAGTTGTTGTATCAAAGACCTGTCCAAACGTTTTGGCGATATACAGAGTAGGCGAGAGTTGTTGTATCAAAGACCTGTCCAAACGTTTTGGCGATATACAGAGTAGGCGAGAGTTGTTGTATCAAAGACCTGTCCAAACGTTTTGGCGATATACAGAGTAGGCGAGAGTTGTTGTATCAAAGACCTGTCCAAACGTTTTGGCGATATACAGAGTAGGCGAGAGTTGTTGTATCAAAGACCTGTCCAAACGTTTTAACGATATACAGAGTAGGTGAGTGTTGTTGTATCAAAGACCTGTCCAAACGTTTTGGCGATATACAGAGTAGGTGGGAGTTATGGTATCAAAGACCTGTCCAAACGTTTTGGCGATATACAGAGTAAGCGAGAGTTGTTGTATCGAAGACCTGTCCAAACGTTTTGGCGATATACAGAGTAGGCGAGAGTTGTTGTATCGAAGACCTGTCCAAACGTTTTGGCGATATACAGAGTAGGCGAGAGTTGTTGTATCAAAGACCTGTCCAAACGTTTTAGCGATATACAGAGTAGGCGAGAGTTGTTGTATCAAAGACCTGTCCAAACGTTTTGGCGATTTACAGAGTAGGCGAGAGTTGTTGTATCAAAGACCTGTCCAAACGTTTTGGCGATATACAGAGTAGGTGGGAGTTCTTGTATCAAAGACCTGTCCAAACGTTTTGGCGATATACAGAGTAGGTGAGAGTTGTTGTGTCAAAGACCTGTCCAAACGTTTTAGCGATATACAGAGTAGGTGGGAGTTATTGTATCAAAGACCTGTCCAAACGTTTTGGCGATATACAGAGTAGGTGGGAGTTATTGTATCAAAGACCTGTCCAAACGTTTTAGCGATATACAGAGTAGGTGAGAGTTATTGTATCAAAGACCTGTCCAAACGTTTTGGCGATATACAGAGTAGGTGGGAGTTATTGTATCAAAGACCTGTCCAAACGTTTTAGCGATATACAGAGTAGGTGGGAGTTATTGTATCAAAGACCTGTCCAAACGTTTTAGCGATATACAGAGTAGGCGAGAGTTATTGTATCAAAGACCTGTCCAAACGTTTTGGCGATATACAGAGTAGGCGAGAGTTATTGTATCAAAGACCTGTCCAAACGTTTTGGCGATATACAGAGTAGGTGGGAATTATTGTATCAAAGACCTGTCCAAACGTTTTAGCGGTCCAAACGTTTTAACGATATACAGAGTAGGTGAGAGTTATTGTATCAAAGACCTGTCCAAACGTTTTAGCGATATACAGAGTAGGTGGGAGTTGTTGTATCAAAGACATGTCCAAACGTTTTAGCGATATACAGAGTAGGGCGAGGGTTGTTGTATCAAAGACCTGTCCAAACGTTTTAGCGGTATACAGAGTAGGCGAGGGTTGTTGTATCAAAGACCTGTCCAAACGTTTTAACGATATACAGAGTAGGTGAGAGTTATTATATCAAAGACCTGTCCAAACGTTTTAGCGGTATACAGAGTAGGCGAGGGTTGTTGTATCAAAGACCTGTCCAAACGTTTTAGCAGTATACAGAGTAGGCGAGGGTTGTTGTATCAAAGACCTGTCCAAACGTTTTAACGATATACAGAGTAGGTGAGAGTTATTGTATCAAAGACCTGTCCAAACGTTTTAGCAGTATACAGAGTAGGCGAAAGTTATTGTATCAAAGACCTGTCGAAACGTTTTAGCGGTATACAGAGTAGGTGAGAGTTATTGCATCAAAGACCTGTCCAAACGTTTCGACGATATACAGTGTAGGTGAGAGTTATTGTATCAAAGACATGTCCAAACGTTTTAGCGGTGTACAGAGTAGGTGAGAGTTATTGTATCAAAGACCTGTCCAAACGTTTTAGCGGTATACAGAGTAGATGAGAATTATTGTATCAAAGACAGATTATTGTTTGTTCCTCAAACGGACACCCTTACTAAATAAAAAATAAAGGATGATGGTGACATGTACTTCACAAGCCAAGTTTTTGAAAATGTACTGACGCACAAGGCAGTTTTGACTCGAGTGTTTAGACATACTTTTCATTAAAGCAATCCACGCAGTGTCAAAGGCTACAGTTCACCTGAAAAAGTTTTTATTAGGAATACCTCTTCATAATCACCGGGAAACTAGTGTCATGGGTATATTCAAACACTGATCAGGTCAATGTCTTTAATAGATGTGAAATTCTCAGATGTCCAGGATGGGATCTAGTTACATACTCGTGCTCATTGCTAGGACTGCACAAACACGGATGCGACTGATTCATTGCCATACACTTTTTAACGGACTCAACGGCAAAATTGTGAATTTTGAAGAAAGCACTTTCCTTCCGCATACTACAACACAAGAATGGAGAAAGTCTCTTTCATAGGTAATAAATCAGTTAGTTAAATAAGTAATTAAGTAATTCAAGTACCTATTAATATACACACAAGAATAAATCAAATACAAACCCCAAACCTCTTTGTAAAGACCACCCTTCGCAAATGAAAAAGGTCTTTGTTGACAGACGGTCTCTTGACGTAGGTAAATGTACATTATTAATGGATACACGAGAAGAGAAAAAGGGTGGCCGTTATAAGCAGGATTGGTAATTGTGACTGACTTTAGCACATGCTTGGACAACAGTGACGCAATGGTCGACAGGGCTAAGAAACTTTCCTATGGAGGTGAACGCCCGGGTTCGATTCCTGGCTACACCAGTAAATTGCTGGGGGTAACGTATAATTGGTTTTAATTGAACGTAACTCGAAATTTTGACTTAGTAACTCGAAATTTCAAGATACGTAATTCATAAGTTTCGAGATATTAACTCGAAATTTCGACTTAGTAACTCGAAATTTCGAGCTAATAACATACACTTGGCACTAATGCTCTTCCGTAATATAAAGTTTTCTGTGATGTATAATCTTTTCAATGGTTATTAGATTCCTGTATTATTATGAAAAGGTATTGTATTGTATTTTACATAATAATGAGCCTGAAAAGCCATAACAAGGGACTATATTTAAAGACCCATCACAACCTAGTGACCTACATTTTCCTCCCACATGAACTTTGTGAAAATCATTTTGATTATACAGCTATATTTCAAAGTGACAGGTGGAAAAGGGAAAATAGGCCCTCTTTGAATTAGTGTGTTTTCACATCATCTGCAAACTTATTCAGTCAATCTCCATTTTACCAATTACCATTTTACTTAAAATCGGTAAAAAAGCTACACATAGCTTATGTTAACTTGTTAAAATATCTCCGACAATAAATAAATTTTGATTTGATTTGATTTTTATTTGAGTAAATGCTTGTGATTACAACGA
The DNA here is from genome assembly GCF_021730395.1 of Mercenaria mercenaria. Lineage (NCBI taxonomy): Eukaryota > Metazoa > Mollusca > Bivalvia > Venerida > Veneridae > Mercenaria > Mercenaria mercenaria. The sequence continues at coordinate 31,705,728 of NC_069375.1, read as the reverse complement.
ATTGTGCAACATTTGGATCAGATATGTATATAACAGGTACTTTAAGATCAATAATACATATGTTATGTACAGGGGAAAACTTGTCACGTAACACAAACACGAGTCTGTACATTTTTGTTGTTTATTTACACAGTAGAATAATTTGTACATAATTTTCATAATTCAGTCTTAACAAGTGTCATATTTAAAACCTAACTTAATATCTACGAGACCCATTATTAGGTCTCGCCTGGTCTCTCCGAGACCCTTCTGACTATCCGAAATATCTAAAACATCAATATATAGCAATTCTCTAACATACACTGTCTGACTTTGGGAGGACGGACGTTTTGGCCCGGACGTTTCGGCCTAGGATCTTTTGGCCTAGGACGTTTTGGCCAAGAAAATTTTTGAGGTAGGATGTTTTGGCCAAAAAGAAATTATTTCCATAATATGCATATTATGATCTGGACATTAATATGTTATCATATGTTAGAGTATAATTGATCATTCTTTTTAAAAATGTAATTGTGAATAAAATTTATTTTCATAACTCTTTTGGTTTGTTGTAAATGGCAAATATTTTCACATACACAAACACATACAATGTGTATATGTTTATATGTATACATATAGAAAGATTATAAAAAATAAAAATAAAATACCATGAGTATGTTTTATTATCAGTTTAATTTGTTCACTTATCCTATAACATTCTTTAGAATAATCTCCAGACCATATTTTGCATGATATGGAACTACAACTTATTTTTGGCCAAAACGTCCTACCCCCAAAAAATGCCTGGCCAAAACATCCTAGGTCGAAAGATCCTAGGCCGAAACGTCCGGGCCAAAACGTCCGCTGGCCAAAACGTCCTACATTCCTGACTTTGACGTATAAAACGTGTGGGTTGGATATAATAAACAATTACAAAAATGCATCATATATCAACTTGACAGGATGTATTAATAAACTTTGATAATGTGGCAGTTGACCTAAATACAATCGACACTGTTTAATTTCGAATACAGGCAAATCCAATATTTGCTTTACAATAGATCTATGACGAATTATCATTGAATACCCCTGGACTTATTGGACCCAACTGTCACATTATCAAAGTTTATTAGTACTTGTTACATGTCCGCTAATGTACTTCTGACCTTATTTGACAAGTTAAACAAATAAAGTAATCTTTGATTATTTTACAAACTGTTTTCATATTGATATTAGTTTGTTTTCAAAACTGAGGCAAAAAGTAAAAAAGAACTTTGCAACACAGACACAAACGTATAGCCGCTGTGAGATAATTTACTAACAACAAAAGTACAAAAATACAATTTCCAGTCCAGATGTGTATAAAAGGTATATAAAAGTTGTAAACTACATATCTTAATATCCAGATCAGTTAGTTTGCACAATAAAATACAGTTTGTAAATGTATGAACTTGAAAGAACTATCTAGTACTGAATTTGTGCAATTCATTTTTCAGTGTATTAGCACTCTTTTATTTTTTTCTACTTACATGCCCATTAATTTGTGAACAACATACCCACCTAACGCTATGTATTGTTATAAATTATTACTAAAATTACCATATGATATCGTAGAACTGTTTACATTATCTTTCAGCTTAAAACAATAGTAATAATATGGCTAGCTTTTTTTTGTCATGGATCCAGTGTTGTTATATTTTATGGTTCTTTAGGATCATGGAATCCATTCAATATCTATAGGATTCTGCTAAAGTCAATCCTAGGTGGCGTGAGGGGAGTTCCACTATCAATTACCTCTTATGAACAGACTCAGTCAAACCAAATCTGCTATTGTTTTGCTTGGTTTTATTCTATGAGTCCAAAAGATCTTATAGATTTTATTACTACGGTATAATTATAGTGTTGCAATATGACATTTACAATAGGAAAAACTAACATCTGTATAATGCTTGGCTTCTACGAATGAATAAGCATGTCAGATGTAAGCTCAACAGATAAGCAGGATATTAAAATAAGGCTTTGTCTTATATGCCCAGAAACTGCCGAACATCCACTGCAATGTCGTGCAAATTGCAGACTTTAGGGAGAGGTTATACCAATTAGTGTACATTATCAAGGCTACTGCTGTCCGCCACAGTCTCCAAAATACTCCAGTTACGGCATACGTATGCCTCTGTCTGCAATCGACAAACAAATAAAGCGGAATAGGCCAATGACACATGGTGAGAATAAGGTTAGGGTCACACTGAGTGGATTATATATAAAACAGCCGCATGGAAGCCTATTTGTGACCTGCTAGACAATAGAAGATGGACTGCACACTACACATTCAGACTCTGAATCATTAGACACCGTTTTTTACATTTGACTTCACCCAACTGTCCAAAAAGGTTAATCGTTGACATCTGAGACGTTGTCATCCTTTCAGAAAAGAATCCTGACATGTTTCGTAAATTTTCTACATTCTGTCCAGTTAACCAGAAAATTAAAATTCATGTCCGGTTCTCTCCACGTTGGGTAATATGCGGTCAGAAACGATTCTAGTACTACTACCAACACTTGAGAATATGTCTATGAGTGTCGCATCTACTGAAGCATCCATAATTGATGCAGTGTTATTGGATGGGGATGCAATTTTGAACAGACTGAAGATTTGTCCGACTAAAGTATTCACTGAGCATTCACCATAGGTACTTCAACCATACATGTAAAGGTTCTGCAAGGGATTCTCATCAGGTGTGACATTGTATTTCAAATCTTTTTTAGGATATTCTCAAAGCTAGTTGTGATCAGACCCCATTCTTCTGTTATGAAAAATGGAAGAAACCAGCACTTCCATTGAAAGCAACATCAGGGCTTACAGTGTTACATCTGCGATTTCCCAGGGTAATGTTATATTGTCATTATATGGGTAGTTTAGAGGTATGTTTCCTTTCGTATGTGCAACAGAATTATTGCATTAATACTGCCACAATGCAGCTCATATGATGCAGTAGATTTGTTTACATTGACAGTCTTAATGCGACAGACCAAGAAAGGGTTACTAAGCATTGTTATTTGTCCGTCTCCTCAATTATTATTTTGTAAATGTTTCATTAATTGATGGAAAGGAACATGTTTAAACTAAAAGGGCAGGTTAAATCTAGGGTCAGTCAATGAGAAGAACAACATTATACCAACATAAGCAATCGGGGCTGTATATGGATAATTAATCCAATGGCAATTACTATGACCTGTAATAGATATACGCGGTCAGGTGTGCGTTTCCAAAGTAAATCCATTCTGATTTTTTTTCACGGCCATCTTGAATTTATCTGGTCATATTCATAAACTTATTTACCCAATGTAAGTGTTAATTTTTTATGAGCATATTTTACAAATCTATATACCATCATGCATCGTTTCATATGCCAAACTGAAGATTTCATGGAAAAATTATTTTATGGCGGACATCTTGATTTTTATTGGCCATATATAAGTTTTTTGTTCAATATCAGATTTACAATTGTTTGAAGAGCTTATTATACAAATATATGTATATTACCATGCAACGTTTCAAAATTTTCACACAGTATGACTAAATGATGCACAATTTTCATGGAAAAAATATTTTGTGGCAGCCATTTTGAATTTTGTAGATCATATTGAATTTGTTCATCCACCTTTAGGTGTAAAATTATTTGATGGTGTACTTTACAAGTATGTTCTACATGTACCATGCAACATTTCATAACTTTCGCACAATTCGTCCATTTGATGAGCGATTTTCATGGAAAAATGGTTTTATGGCGGCCATCTTGGATTAGGCCGCCACACTGGACTTTTTTCTGATAGCATTATTGAGCTTATCTCTAGCTAAAATTTCTTTCTGCTACATTTTTATGTATTTTTTTCGCCATGAATACAATGCTAGAGCATTTTGTTACAAATATATTAATTATGGCGGCCATTTTGAATATCTACAACCTGCTTCCCAGTCAAAAATGAAAGATAATACATCCATCTACATTTAATTCTACAACCATGCCAAGTTTCACACTTTTCATAGGAAGTGCACAATTGTTTCACGATTTTTTTTTGACTAATTCTTAAATTACTACCTTACCGTTCTTATATCTTATCATGCGCTTGGATAAATGGACGACCTAACAGTATTCTATACACTCATAGACATAAATAATCGGCCATCTATGATTTTCATATATTTCTTTAAGAATACGCCGAAAATAAAACAATAAAGCATACGATCAATTTATTCAGTATCTTAATAACAATATAACTTTTCGGAAATCTGGTGCAGAGAAAAAGAATCCGGATGTCAGATAACACCATGAAAACAGTATTTTTTTTGTTTTTCCCCGACTACTGTACTCCTCGTTTAAATGACTTCTGAAATAGACTGGCCCGGTTTATTGGTTTGTCAGGGCTGCGGATATGCGATATGTATTGTATTTTGTCATTATTTTTGTACATGGATCCCCTTCAGTTTGAAGCAGTCCATGTTTACAAACACGTTTGTTTATTTTATGAATAGTATATTAACCACAGCAGAACCATATACAATATTGTTGTGAGCATCAAGCAAATATAATTTTCTTTACAAAAGTTGGACATGAAAAGACTTACTGAAAATTGGGATATCTACGGCAATTGTAAGTGCAATATGTTTACTTTCTTTTATACCGTTCAGCCAATCGTGTAATTGTCCAGGCGGCGGAAAAAAATATTTCCACCAACCATCGATTAGTTCAGCTTTGTACAACCACGTGTTACAATGGAACACGAAGAATAGAAAAACAACAGAGACCAAACCCGGATTATTTTAGATACATTTTTTGTATAAAATGATTTTAAGGAAAAGAAAGACAAAACTTTATACTGGATTATCTTTTTTCATCTTATTGTTCGTTATCAGTAAGTATTCTTACACTTTTGCACTTATATATGATACGGTCTGTGATTTACATATACTTCTGTAGTTATAATTTCGCTATAACAATGACTGCTTCAAAATTATTTTTAAAAACCTGTTTGAGGTTTTAAATGGCGGGTTTCTCTCCAGACATTATTTTCCAGGCTTGTGTGGACACCTCGATAAAACAACTAGTTTCCTCACATGACGATCTTAGCGAGGCTAGATCACACATAAGAGTTGAAGTGAGTGACCTTAACAATGTGTCATTTGAAGGTCTGCAGATCTAAGAGATCCGATTCTTTATAGATTAAGGAACTTAACTTCCTTGGTGCTGGATATGTACAATATACTCACGACCCACTTTACTCGCGAACCAACAGGGGCTAATAATAAACGAAACGATTCGAAAACTTTTATCTTTATAAGTGATATTTAAATACAGGATATTGTAATGTAATTTCAAACAAGAAATATCTTTAAAAATGATGGTCGGCGAATTGTAATAAGGAAAGAAGTTTATGAATTTTTCATCTAACATTTATCTTTCATCTAACATTTTGCAAAACTAGACACCGCACTTTAACAATTTAAATGGTTCTCTTTTAATTTTTCGCGAAGGTTTCGTAGGGTTGCAATTTTGTTTCGTTTATCCTTAGACGGATAATTACAGCAGTAGTTTGATGAAGATTCATGAAGCCGTTCATGAGAATAGGTCATTAAACGTGTTTATATGTTTAGCTAAATTTGTCCCTACCCCCATTTGTAACAAAATAGCAAGAGACCTTACGATATTGTTACACATTGAGTTTGATAAAAATCCATTACATTTTAGTGTTTAATGCGAAGAAAGGCATATGTACTTTTAGCTATAGTGGTCCCTAATAGGGCCCAAGTTCCTATATAAATTAATTTGGAAGAGGACCTAATAATGATGCTCCAGACCAAGTATGACAAAGATCCACCAAGCTGTTCATGATACGCTGTATAAAGGCATTTCTAGTTTTAGCTCTAGCAGCCCCTAAAAGGGGTTAAATGTCCAAACTGAACAAAGTTGGCTGCGGGCCTAATAAAGATGCTACAAATCAAGTTTGATTAGAAAACATGAGAAAAAATCAATTAAAGGATTTTTTTATTTATTATTTTTATTTATTTCTAAAATAGGCCAACTGATCCCGCTTTAACAAATGCATATTCGCTATTCATGAATCTTTGGACAATGACGTCATACCTATAAAAAAAAGAAGGTCAAGCAAAACATACAATTGTAATTATTTCAATATTTCTGTTTCACAAGCAAAGTTTGACCATAGTCATATCACATAGATAAACTGTATGCAGCGTACATTCATTTCAGTGTAATGAGATTCAGTCATTATATAGCATATATATAATAAAACAGATTTCAACTGAGTTCAATATTTGCATACCATACTAAAGAAAGATATTCATATATAATAAATCAGTTAAATAATTTATAACAAATATATCAAAGCAAACAAGTATTCATTTTAATATGCAAATTGAATAAGTCACAAAAGCAAGAAACTTTTTCATATACAGACGACAATTGTAACAAGGAAAATCTTTTAAAAAGCACTTCTCTACATAAAAGACTCTTATCACACCCTTATTCATGTGATACGCAGACCGTATTATGTCAGCTCTTTCTTTAATTTGATATATGTTGGTATTTGAACAGGTTTTTATCATATTTATTAAACTTACTTATCATTTTGAGATATATCAATATTCTTGCTAAATATACTGAGCCAAAGTTAGCTTTAAAACTGTGAACAGCGTCGTTTAGGATAAACGCTTTGTCTACATTTCACTCAGCGTAGCACAATCAACAGAGTGAAAGAAATTGACACTCCCGTCCAATCAGGCAGAGTGTTGCATAAATCTTCCATTTTGATAAATTATCTATAATGCGTTATCAGGTAGTTTGATTTGCTAACTGAAGTCACATGGCATAGGTAACGAAAACGAATTTAGACGGCGTCGCCGAAAAAAGGGTGCTAGGCTATTGTTTTAAAAGACTAAATTATTCAATGTCTTGGAGAGTATTTATTCATACTCTTTACCTTTTTAAAATTGTTGAAATATAAAACTGACAAGTTATCGTAACCCTGGGCAGGTTAAGACATAACACCAGGAAAACTACATCTTAATTTGGTAATCAACAGTCTGGCCGGTGCATATAAAATGTCTATGTACTAGACATTCAGGGAGGCAAGGCGGCAGAGCCACCAACCGTGGTTCTGCCAACGTAAGTCAAAAATACTATAATGCCTCGTTAGGTTACCTTCCAAATATGTAGATTTCATGAAAGACAACTTCAACATAATTAGTTCTTAACATTTTATAATAGCTAAATATTATTTGAAAGATGGACACTGAGACAATAAAAGTACTTGTACTAAAAGACTTTCTTTAACTGAAATTAAATAAACATCAGAAACGAACTATTGTGTCTTCAATCTTATATATGTGTGTAAAAGTTCTACCACAGGTAGCAATGGTGTCATGTGGTTTTTATAGGTCATTACGCTACAATATCATATGAGTGTCTTTTCATATTGAATTTATTAAACGAGTTGAATAAAATAATAAAATGCAAGGCACCAATGTAACAAAATGTAGTTCAATCCATGTTGTTGATAAAATCTGGTATAATGAGTCAAATAAGGATGTGACAGTAATATTTTGGCTAGACAACTTTTATTGTGAATTTATAAGTTTTAGGTTTATTCATTGAGAAAATGTCTACATACGCGTAATCGCTAAACGGCAAATTTCATGGGAGCATTTTTCAGAGGGTGATATTTTTCAGAACAGATTATTTTTCTTATATGTAATAAACATCTCAATATTTTTTTTTCATTTTTGGTAAGAAGACATGTTATAAAGAAGGCACTGAATTGGTATAATGTAATCAGTTCTCCAAAACTTAGTGTACACAGGAATTGAATGTATATTGTTAAACCTATGTTTTAATCCTAATCCGAACCTCTAGTCAGTATATTGTATACTCAACGTGTGTACATCTAATAGAAAGGGGGAGCGGGGGGGGGGGGGGGGGGGGGGGGGGGGGGGGAGGGGTGAATTAATTTTGCCGTTAACTATACTGCTTATCTGCAGCAGTTCACACATGAAATGTTCCTCTAAATGGGTAATTAAGACGATTTTACCATGTTAAGCCTAGTTATTAGATTGATAACGACATTGGTCGGCCAGCGAGCGGGCGATGTTTCAATGGCGTTAAACAAATCATTTCCATTCAACTTTGGTTTGAGTTGATTTATTTAGATGGAACTTGTCCTATAAATTACTGATTGCATTTTGGCCCGTGTAGTCATGGTCAGGGTCAGTTTTTCAAAAGTAGAGAGAACAGTGTCCACTCAATTCTCAGGAGCATTAGTTTTGATATACCTATTTAAATAAACTTAGTCTATAGGTAGCTTACAGCAAAACCAAGGTTTAGAATGGTATCAACTTTACTTAAGCTTTCTTTCTATTTTGAAAATTACAGCCGAGAATCAGTTGTGAATGTTTTTGAGTGCACCTGGAAGTATTGGCGACAATTCTTTTGTTCCCTTTCTTGAGTTTGTAGAACATGAAAAGAGAACCATTTGATCAAAAGCAAGGTCGCCGGTCCTATCTTTTGGGATATTTCTCGTACTCTCCCAGCGTATTTATCTGGTATAACATATAATAATATATTTTCTAAATTACACTGTGGTAGAGTGATCTAAGACGTTGGAGCCTTTTTTAAATGTATATTTTTCAAAGCGCAGCGATTTAATAAATCCGGTGATTTTGTAAATGAAAGAATCGTTTAGTGAAGGTAAATTTCAACGTAACGTAGAATTATTTTGTCTAATTGTTTTATGATGTAACCAGTAAACTTTATGACTTTACTTTTCTGTTGTTACCTACAAAGGGTGTAAAGAAAGTTCGTTCCAAATGGAAAAGTAAATCAGCATATCAAAAACATGAAAAGTAAGACATATATATAGTTTTCCGTCATGTTAAATCCTTGTATGTTGACGTAATGCTGCTATAGAAATTTGGTTAATTTCAGTTTTTCTTTTTGGAGAAAAACATTTTGCTCTATGTACTGAGTTCAGAATTTTTCAACTTTTGAAAATAAACACTCGTCAAGCGTTTCTTCTTTCATTAATTCTAACACAAACACTATACAATATAAGTTCAACTACTACAATATTAAACAAAACAAATAACTTCTAAATATTTTGAACCATATGTGCACTGTTAAGTATGGAAGCGGCCTACCCCCATAAATTTTAGTGAAAAAATGCCATTTTCTACAAAGACATTTTAAGTAAGGGAAAATTTCTACCAATTGCATACATTCTTCTCAACTAATTTAATAGTAAAACCCAAATCATGGTCATTGGTAGTCTTCCAGTGAATGGTATGAACCTTTCATGATTTCTATTACATCTCAGTAAAATGATATGGCCGTTTGCTTAACCGGTTGAACTTTCTTTAGATACGCAAATTGAGTCTTGCGGCACAAACGTCTAGTTGTATATTGACTATGGTCAAAAGTGATAATTTACATGTCAAATTTTGTGTAAGTAGTTAAAGCGAAAAAAGGGGAGAAATGTTTGACGTTATTACTTTTTTGTAACTGTTACAGATCAATATTCAAATTTCAGATTACTGTTTCTACTTGTCTGTAAATATTTCAACTGTATGCTGATACATATAGGTCTAGGCAGCAATCTTGCGTCCTCCTTGCGAACATATTATACAAACGCTTTTTAAGAAATTTCAAGAGCCAACTAGAGACTAAGATAAACCGGCCGCCATTGGTATCATTTCGCTAACCGAAACCATGAGCGTTGCATATGTTTTCTGAATGCAAGTCTGGTCGTTATGTACTGAAAACAAAAGACAAAATGATTATATTCTGCCTTTGCGACCAGCGCAGACCAAGATCAGGCTGATCATGGTCTGCACTGTTCGCTATTCAGTCAGTAAATTTTCAGTGAACACCGCTTTGAAGAATAAGTGGTACTGCCAAAATTGAATGTTGGACAAGTTCATTATAGAAATTTAGCGGGCTAAGGGTTAAGGTCGTGTCCGTCAACGGTTTAGGTTCGTTATCTCACTTAGATGTAGTGTTCTTTCGTGTGACGAAGCCTCCCCCACCTACCACCTCTTTAGATGTTATTCATAAATTGAAATATTTAATGACAAAATTGTATTTCTATGTTGTACATTTAGCCACATTTCAATATGAATTCGCACCAAAAAAAACAACATTTTTACTATTGTTTTATATTAGGCGTTAACAACTTGCGTAGTGGTGACTTGTATGTAATTATGGTTCTTTCAATGGTATACAAAGGTTGGCAAGAGAATTGAATCATTGAATCTACAGGAATTACAAAGTAAAAGAATTCTTTTATCTACGATAATTATGTTTGCAAATAACGCGCAATGTATTTTACCAGTATGAAATGGCATTTCCATTACGACCCGGTGTTATTCATTGTAATATACCGAGCAGTACCGCTCACTCCGCTGTACAGAAAATAATCTATTGCGCCTTTCATAAACATCTGTTGCTACCACGGCTACAAATCAAAGCGCTGAAAGCACAGAAAGGTTGAAATCTTTCGAAAAACATATGGTTCTGGAAAGAAGTTAGTTCAATAACATTAAATTTGCACAGGGCGCCTTTTAATATTTGGACGTTCAACATGTCCCTTTGTCAAGTTTAATTGAATGACAGCCATTTACATAGCAAAAATACAACCTTATTTTATTGAAGTGTAATGTAGGAAAACTCTCAAACACGTGATATATTGGTTAACCGTAATTCAAACTGGCCAGGAATTACTTCCCCGACACATAGCACAGACTATTCTAGCGTAGTTTAATTAAATATCATGAACAATACAACGCTCTAGTAAAAAAAATCTGCGGCCATTATTTAACGCACTTGTACTGCCGAATGCATGTAGGGCCATACCAAATTGATTAATAGTTCTTCGGAAAATTTTCAAAAAAAATTGGAGCGGGCGAGCGAAATTTTTATTTTATTTTTTTTTTCTCAATTTTGATTTTTTCAGAGGCGGGTAGATTTTACATGGAGCGAGCGGGCTTTTTTTTATTTTTTTTCCCAGCTTGGACCCTTGAGGAGGCGGTTATGATTATACATGAAGTTAACATTTCTTTAGAAATAACACAGAAATCAAACATTTACATTGTGGGTAACACAGTATATAGCTTTTCTATTATGTTTTAAAGACTACATGAATGATTTTGCAAATAAATTCTTGCCAAAACCTCACTGAATCACTTTGTTTTTTTTTTAAGTTATAATTTCTAAGGGATGAGTGTCTTATCTTTAATTTTGATTTTTCTACATTAATCTGAAGGCCTGCCTATTTAAGACAAAACAGGCACATGTGTAGAATAACATTTCTTCTGAAGCACAGTTAGATGGCTTCGGCACATGAACAACTTTGTGCCCCTAGTGGAACTCCAACCCATAGAGGTGAAGGGAAGTAACAAACCACTTGACCAGTGAGACCAAACAGAGTTGGTCATACAGATGCTTCGACATTGCTCGAATCCCTTTGGAATAATTTCTTAACAGATCCGGCTAGCTTATGTTTTTGTGGTAGAGATTCATTTCAGGCAAAAATGATAACAAGACTGACAAAGAATGATCCCAATATTGTCACCCTTAAAGTGTTATATGGCCACCCTTAAAGTGTTGTTTGTTTTGCTTTGACTGAACTAGAAATTTAGAGTTGGGGAGGTCTGTTTTTTACAGTTTTTTTTTCGTTCTATCAATTCACAGCCAAGTAATAGACAAACAGGCAAAATTGGGGTTACAAAAGGACATATTTTATATCTACACTACTTATTTGAAAAGCTAAACAATTTTTAAATTGACTAAATGCGTTTCGATAGAATATCTGACTGCTGTACTAAAGAAGTTACGTTCAAAAAGATTTGGCCTAGACAATGTGATAGGTCGGTCAGGATCTGTGAACAAACATTTTTTTAAGATAGTAGTCGGCCTCAGCTTTGGGCTCTAGATATAACATACTGAACTAAACAACTGTTAACAAATGGTTTAAAAACTATATCTGAACAATATTTCCAAATATTTTTAACTGCATCCCCGTGCACGTCTTACAAGTCGTGATTCGTTCCTTTCACTGTATTGAACAAAAGTAGAACGTGCCTACTTCATTACCTACCGACACATCGAAGGCCATGTGTGGCACTAGCACAGACACTCCAGATTTAAAACAAATGATGAACAACAGCATAATTCCTGACTTTTTGTGTTTTGGTCATCAGTAACATGTATTACGGATGCATGAAATCCGATCAATATCACTTTGACGCATTAAAACAGCGATAAAACCTGCTTTGCCGTTATTATTCCGGACCGCGTAATCGGGAAAAAATTTTTTTTTTCGGAGATTTTTATGTACGTGCGGGCGGGTGATTTTTATTTTTTTTTCTCGGGAATGAAATTACTGATGCGGTAGTTCCGACGAACGACATATCAATTTGGTATGGCCTAGACTGCTTTTATATGAACTCATAACTTAATGAAATAAATTTTAATTTAACACAACCAATAAATGCTGGTTACACCCATCAATTATAATCATATGCACACTAAACAGACAATACCTTAGCAACGGGCCGCATTTTTTAAAATAAAATCCGTCCATGAGAATACTTAGCCGTATCAGAATGCACTTACTGCAGGCACAACACACAGAAAAGTTCAACTCCAAACATTCAATACTAGAGAAATCTTTATTATACGTTTTGAACTATTTTTTCACGGCATATTTTCATGCGCTTCGGTCACGTCTGGGTTTTTTCTAAAGTGTTTTAAAGGAATACACCTTCGCTTTTCAATTTAGCCATGCTCGATGGTTCAACAGACTTAAAAACATAACTTTAATACGAAATGACGCATTCTTTAACCTTATTGTATTTACATATGTATGAAAATATCAACAGGCTGTAGAACAATGTTCAGAAAACAGTTTATATTAATAAGAATATCTGTCGATTAGCCCGAAAAAACGGGCAAAAACCTTACAGCGGATTAATCTGTCTTTCAGTGAAAATGGTTAGTCTGATATTTTTGCAAGCTCTGGAATACGGTAATTATAGGTCTCAACCACTTCGTGGTTTCAACCTAAAAATTCCACAAGTCATTATAAGTGTTTGTGTGTGTCGGCGTGTCCCTGTACGTTATAGTAGTAAGTTTGTCGTTGGAAAAGCTTATTTTTAATCGGCAGCTTAAAATCGGTTATAAAAAGCTAATTATACAGAAAACTCCATTCGAATTTCAAGCTCTCAAGTTGGTCCTCAGGTCTTGAATAAACAAGTATGTGGAGGAACAAAGGAACTACTGTTTTGTTACACACATTTACAACGTGGTGTTTGTAACATATGTTAGATGTACAGACCATACAATTCTTCGGGTACTTTGATTTTTAGGTTGAAACCGCGAAGCGGTTGAAGCCTATTATAACCGTATTCTGGATACTGCAAGAATTCAATAATGACAGTTTTCACTGAAGCAGATTAATCCGCCGTTCTATTTCCACACTACTTTTATTGATTATTTACGAGTATACCGACCGCTTATCTCTCTACATAATTTCTGTGTAAAAGTTCCTGCTCAGGTTTAACAATCATTTCAATGCACAAGATAAAAGAAAATATATCAAATTATACATCTTTGAAAAGCTCAGATCGCAAGCTTTCTAATGGTGTATAACTTTAGAAAATCGAAAGAGAAACTATGACACACTTGCAGTTTAAAAATAGCAAATTCTGTAGATTTTAGCCTAAAGTAACGTCTATCGTTCAATCCGTTAAACCCTTACGAAATAGTCAAAAAGCTGCGAACATGCCGCGAACATGCTGCGAACATGCCGCGAACATACCTATTCGCAGGAAGTATTCGCGGGATATTCGCTGCTACCGCGATCATGCCGCGATTGGTTTGATACTAGTTCGCGAGATATTCGCAGGAAGACCAATGATCGCGGCATGTTCGCGAGAAGAACTTAGAAGATTATAATCTTTTGGTAAACTGTTACTGAAGAGCATTTATAAGAGCAGGTAATTGTAGATCAATTAATTTGTAACACTGTCTGTAAGGTCACAGTATGAGTCTGATAAGTTAATTACAACCAGATATTCTGGACATGTTTAGAAGGAAATCTGTGTGCATTACAGACAGTTTTCATAAGTGATTCTTAGAGGCTAATAGGAATATATACTTTTTTGTGGTAAGTCAGAAAATTTATGTTTAATATCTATACTTATATATCTCAGTAAACATAAGGAATTTTGAAAATGAAATAGATATGCTTAACCTTTTGCAGAGCTGTATCAGATTATCTAAAAAGAAATAGAAAACTAGCTTATTTTGACAATTTCTTAGCTTCATAAGTCTGATAATTAACATGTAAAACCATGACAGATTTGTAGTAATACATATAACTTATCAGTAGTGTGAAGAAAAGCATTGGGATGAAATGAATACATGCACTCAGACACTGTTATTGAAATGACAAGTAACAGTTAAAATTCAAAGATATATATATATTTTTTCATTAAAACTTTGTTTAAAATGCTCCAAATATGATATGAAAAAGTTCAGACATTGACAATTTGAATTTGTTACAACCTCAGTCAGTATTGAAGTTTATTCAATAAATTTATATCCCTGATTCCTACTAATTTATTTGTTTTTGCACTTTTTCTGTACATGCTTTTTTTGTATACAATTTCTGTAGAGATGGTTTTCAGCTAGTTCGCGGGATGTTCGCAGCAACTAGTTCGCGGGATGTTCACAGCAACTAGTTCGCGGGATGATCGCGGCAACTTGTTCGCGGGAAGTTCACAGCTACTTGTTCGCGGGAAGTTCGCGGCAACTTGTTCGCGGCAAAACTAATTTGCATGTGAAAAGTGAACACCAAACGAACATCCCGCGAACTATTATAGCAATTGTATCAACAGTGTTCGCGGCATGTTCGCTGGATATTCGCGGCATGATCGCAGCAAGTGTTCGCGGCAAACTATAATATTTCCGTAAGGGAAGGCACTGACCTCCAGATTTAAAAAGGCTAAAAATATCTTTCTTTCAAAGTGAAGTTTTGTCATATTATGGACATTAGAATATGAGGTTTTGTTTCTAAACTATTTTGAAAATGCCAAATCAAGAAAAAAGATGACCGCGTCGGGAATCGAACCCGGACCGCCGCGACAATAAAGAAGTTCTGGCTGTCGTTACCAATAGAGCTATGGAGGCGTTAGTGTTTAACGCTAGCCTGGGATTCAGGCGTTGATATTTTTTGCTTTGTCATAACATACGCGCCATTTCATATACATGAGCAAGTTGCTGTTACTGGCTCGTTTATTGCAGAACAGAAACACGAAAAATCGACAGACTGGAACCCAGGCTAGTTTAAAGCGTGTTAAATATAGATATTTATAATCGAGACAGTTTACTCCGAGTAAACGCTTTTCGATTTTCATTGTAAAAAATAGTAAAAACAATTAATTCTCATGTGTTTCCGAAACATATAGTCTGTCAGTAATTAAGTTTCAAACATTCTTAAGAAATATAGCATTTATTTCCAGATATCTAAAAATCTTCCCTTTTTTTGTTGTCGAACGATCTGGAGGCCAGTGCCTTTAACTGTTAAATTTGAATATCTAATATTTCTATAATCTATATTCTCTTTGTGAATATTTGTGTTTTTAATGAAACAAACACTGTATTTCTCATTGGTATCATTATAGAAAATTTTGATTAAGCCGATATAGTGTTGCCTTATCCAGCTCGTCAGTGTATTTCAAGAAACTTGATAGTTTTAGTCAGAGCAGAATTTAAAGTATATAATGTAACATGGATGCAAATGGTTTGAATGTTATACTGTTTCATGGAAGTGACTTGAACTGTTACAGCGGAGTGGTTTGCGGGTTTCAATCTTTCTGTGCTGTCGGCGCTTTGATTGTTAATATAATGAGATACGTGCACCGGTCACGTGTAAAATGTAAACAATGTCTAGGAATCATTAGAATGAATGAATGACAGTCCATCTTAGTTGTAATACTGATTGACAGCGAATGCTACTGATTTTGTGTGATGGAGAGAGGACTGATATTTAGTTTGTATCGATTGAAATCCTCTTGAAACTTGTAAAATTGTTGCTGAACTTTGGACAAGGCTCGCTGTCGCTGCTAAAAGGGCAAATGTAAAAGATTCCGTGTAAGTTGTATTTCACTGGTACTGCCAGTTAGTAAGTTCATACTCTAAAAACACAGCAGAGAAATATGGGCACTTTTGACCGATTTGAAATGTTGGAAAAATTAAATTATATATTTTCTTTACAAGCTAATAAGGTCAGTACATCGATAATCCGGAGTACTCCGAAAATATCTGTGACACAAACCTATTACAGTATTGTAGTTGGGTAGAGAATAAAGGTGCACTTACACAGCCTAGCTTTAGATCCTGCTGTTATGGCGAAATGGTAAAGTGTCTGCCTCAGGTGTGAGAGGTCCTGGGTTTGAGTTAGACCTGGAATATATGCATTCTGTTAAGGTTATCTGACTGTTCCAGATGTTTAATATATTTTAGCGAACAGTATAATGGATCATTGTTTAGCAATCGAGATCATTATTGAATGTAAAATGAAATACACCCAAATAGAAAATATCCAATAGATCTATATTATATCCCTTTGATGATTCTGCTCTACATGTCCGAGAAGAGTTGCATATCCTTGATTACAAAAGTTTCGTTTATATGAAAAAATATTAAATGCTTACAACTATGCACGTTTGATTAAAATGTTATAAACATACCTATTTTTTAGAAATATATGGACATTTGCATGCGTTTCAAAGCTTTTTAACTTTATACCTTTATTTCAAAAAAAACTTTGGTACTATCTTTACACAATATAGAATGCAGAAAGCAACAGCTAGTTGTACTTAACCCCTTACGATGAGTCTTTAGGCCAGTTAAATCGATGATGCTTCGCTCCATAAGTATTCTGGAATTTTAATTTACCTAAAAGGTGAGTGGAATATTATTTCAGGTTGTACAAAATCCGTTTCCGGGGCAAATAATTAAGTATATACTTACGTCAAAACATTTCGTACATTCTATATTTCTCTGCGAATATTTAACCACGGCCACCATCGTGCCAATACCTTTTTGAATACAAAATTCCTAAGTTGTAGTTTGTTAGTTACAACATCGTCCGGTTTGTTGCTGGATAATTGTGTTTAATTTTTTCCTTTCAGACAGATTGAGTTTAACTTTCCATGGTTATTCGCATGGGCCAGTACAGGTGCTAATTCTCACATACATGCGGTCGGGCTCGAGCCTGACTGGAGACATATTGCAACATAGTCAGGGGTCTTTCTACGTGTTCGAGCCATTAAGGTCTCTTTGTCCGCACAACTGTTCGAGCATCATATTAAGAAATTTGGTATACGCAAATGGGTCCAAAAGGTACGTTTAATTCACTTTCATTTATAGCAAAGGTATATAGAAGTGCAGCAATCACCAATATTGAGATTAGTCTATTTTTTTTTTATTTCGCTACAACATTGTTATCCCTATAACACTATTTATTGTATGATATATGAAGATATGCTGCCATTCATAAATCATAAGAAATGAAATTGAAAGAAGAGATTATATTAAGGTAGTTCTGCACGTTTTGATCGAAATTTTTTCTGCAATCTAGAATTTGATTAAACTCTGATTTTTCAAAACTTCAGAATATACCTAGAAAATTCAGCAAATAAAAACAATAGAGTCGTGTGGTTGATATTTTGCTAGACTGATTTAAAAAATTTGGACCTCACGCAATTTTTCATAATAGGAGTCTATGGGAAAATGGAAACTTTCATAACATTTTCTCGAATTGAAAATTTTCCACAATGTAGATTTTAATTAAACTTCTCACAGTCGTAAATAAACATATGACCTATAATACAGTGAAATAAAATGTATAGATCTGTGTTCTTATTTCTGAGATATTTGGCCATGATCAAAGTGAACCGCCTATTTGAAGCTAATTTTAAGACATTATTTTGAATTATTTAACGTGACAGATGTTTTAATATCATATTTTAACTTTAGAAAGATAGAAACTGTTACGATTTAATATATTTATTCATAGGTTGTCTTTAATTCACAAACTGATTTTCATTTCCGTACACCGAATTCAGGCTTTATTCTACGTTTTCCGGATAAATGACGTTGCGCCATCACTTCCGCAAACGTGCAGAATTACCTTAAAGGGGATTAATCAGAGTTTAACCAAATAGCGGATTTGTTTGAAACTTTAAAAATTAATCATTTACAATTACTTGTTTTCGCCTAGCGCTTAGTACAAGTAGGTATCATGGTCACCAGTGGTGTTTTAAAACCAGGGCAGTGTTATTTTAGCACAAAATATTACATACGTACCAGTCCGTAGCGGCTTTTAGTAAATCATACTTAAGGTGGCAGGGGAGCGGTTTCGTAGTTTGGCGCCTGTCGATTTTCTGTATAAACAGGACAGGGTAGATATAAAGGCATATCTATCTTACTGGTTATTTATCATTATCAGTTCTTTAATATATCTGGGGAATGTGAAACGGTTAATGATTCTACATGACGGGCGTTTTAAAATTCCTAGCTCCGTACTTCCGGTTGAGGCTAAAACATAAATATCAGAACAAAAAGTCGGCCAGACGCGCGGCTGTCATCCATCCACTTTTTTCAAGTGAAAATTAGGGAAATAAAGTGGTGGTTGGCAGACACATTCCACACCACCTGTGTATGCATCTATGTCCGTACTATACATATATGCTACGAAATTGGATTTAAAAAATAGAAATGGATGAATGAGTTCAAAGTGAGGCCCGGTTAGGCTATTTTTGGTCTATAAAATTTGGGTGCTGTGGCCGATTTTCACTACATCTGGCGTGGAAAGCGACAGGTGCATAGGACCGGAGAGGTGTCTTGATGTAGTCTATAGTATCTGCAATGGTCCATAGTAGTTTCAAAGAAAAATAAGCAAAAACGAGATTTCTATGGATATTTCAACACTGGTACCCACACGTCAATGTGGAATTCGCAAATTTGCACTCCTTTGCCACCTTAATAGTTTTTTTTTTATATTTTGATATAATTTTATGAAAAAAGTACATGTTACCTGTGAGTTTTAATTTACATTCTTGTGTTTCAGGACAACACCCATATCATTCAATAAAACTTCGTACTCAATACTACACAACTGGTTTAACTGCAGTATCACCGAACTTCCTTCCGTCGGGTTGCTAGATGTTTTTCTTGGTATGTTTACTAATGTAGGGAAACACATTGTCATGTTAACCCTTACCCTGCTAAATTTCTATAATAAACTCTTCCATCTTTCAATTTGGACAGTACCATTGACTGTTTAAAGGGGTGCATACCAAAAAGATACTGAATGAAAGGCGAACAGTGCAGATCATGATCAGACTGCACGGATGTGCAGGCTGATCATAATCTACACTTGTCGCAAAGGCAGAAATCAGTCGTGTCCAGCATGATAAGGGTTAACATTGAATTACGAGCAGCTGCTTAGCGATTAAACCTGTAGGACCACTTTACACATTTTACACATGTGCGTAAAAAACGACAGCTAAAAAGTATAAATGGAATATGAATTAGGTTAGGCATGTCGATCAATTGTGCGCCCGCTTAGCTCAGAAGGAAGAGCGCAGATCTACATATCCCGTGGTTGCTAGTTCTGTCCAGAGGTTAGGCGTGGCGACTGATAAAAGACATTGCATCTACAAGTATTCATCCTCCACCTCTGATTAATGTGCCGAAGCGAAGAACAGATTAGTCTGGTAAAAAATCCAGGACATCCCCAGCTTTTATTATATTTGACTGGCATATCCTAGTAGGTTGTCCCCCTTGAAAATTATCCGATAATCAATATTGGTTTACCTAAGTGTCACTTTGAGCAATAGATTATATAGGAAATTTATTTTCAATGATAAAAGGGGAGGGGGGAGGGGGGGGGGGGGGGGGGTCCCAGTTAGGTGTCTGCGCAAAATGTTTTTTGATTTTCGTTATATTTTATGACAATATACCTACATGTATTAAGTTTCATTTACAAGTGTTACTGTTATCAGTTTTGACTTACTTTTATAGAAATTCACATTTAAAGTGGGTGGGGTAATTTGACATGTAACCAGCCAGGAACACAATCTCCGCCACTTTTTTTAAAATGGTTCAAACTTTTTACCTGGAACTTTCATAATAAAATAACTATGCAATGGACATTTACACAACATGTTGCGTTTTAAATTGTCTTGAATACCTTTTCAACACAGAGTCACAAAATGGCCTGATCAAATTTACTGAAATTCAATGGACAAACTTCACCAAAAATCTAAAACATTTTTTATTAGTTGAGATATTCAGGTGTTATTTTCAGCAGATATTGTCAGCTAAATAAACATTAAAATGACAGTATATCAGTACACTCTTATTAATACTGGAAGAGTGGTACATTCTCAAACAGGGAAAAAGTGGGTGGGGTAAATAAACATTCGAAGCAACACTATTACTGGAACAAAAATTCTGCATTTGTTAAGAAATGGCCTCAGATTGTCTACTATCCTCTTAATTGTATTAAATACAGCCATGGGTGATAAACTTAAACACACATTTGTGCACTATATACATGTGCGTCATGGAAAAAAGCATAGACCTTGAACATGAAATGTAGACAAACAAAATTAACCCTGAAAGCTCAAGATATTTAACAAAAAGTTTTGCCTGAGGCAGTATATCATTAGGAATGGTATTGTTAAAGTTGAGATTAAATTTTCTGCATTTGTAATTTTAATGTAGTTTAGAATATACATGAATATAGGTCTTCTAACTGGTAGCTTTGACAGTCTCTTTTAGGTAGCCTTAGTGCTGGTAGTTTTAATATTCTATATGGTTTGTCAATAGAAGCATATAATATACAGTACAGGCACTGCTGCCAGTGGTCATTTACCTGAATGTACATAATATATTGACCGTTAATTTTTAGACAGAAACATAAATCTGCAACAAGCTTCAAGTACTTTTGTTATACGAAGGAACAAATACTTACACATGTAATTACGTTAAATTTTGTTCTTTGACACTGTTAGTTCAAAGAAGGAACCCATCAAGTAAGTTCAAGGAAGGAACAAACACATTCCAAGGCAGGAACATACAGCAATCTAGGTATTGTTAGTTCCAGGTAGGTACATATACCAGTTGCACTCAATAAGCCACTGTAAGTTCCAGAAAGTGTTTCACCCAAGGCTGTAATAAAACAAGAATGTGTTGTAGGACACATGGTGTGCCCCCACTGGTACATTTGTCACAAATGAGGGGCAATAATTCAATGATTCATGCTTGCAGTTTTAAGGGGATATAGCCTCAACAAACATTTTATACAAAGGATTCATTATTCTAGGCCATATACCTCTTGAGCTATGAACATCACAAACAAAACATCCACTATTTTGGCTATTTTAAGGGCCATAACTCTGTAATAAGCGCTAAGGTTCTCAAGAAGAAGTGTGCAAGGTCACATCATAATCAAGACTCATGCAGTGCTTCATTAATTTACATCAAACTTTCTGAGGTAGGCACGTCATTAGGTGAAAATGTGCATTTTGAAACATTTCAGGGGCCATAACTCTGGAAATGGGGGACAGAGCCAGACGACAAATAGAAGGTGCACAAGTTCATATCATGATAAAGACTCATGCATGGTTTCATCAATTTATATGAAATACTTTCTGAGCTAGGCGCACAACAAGGTGAAAATGTGCATTTTTGATTATTTCAGGGGCATAACTCTAGAAATAGGGGGCAGAGTCAGGCGAGAAATAGGAGATGCTCAAGTTCATATCACGATAATGATTCATGCAAGGTTTCATCAATCTATATGAAATACTTTTTGCGCTATCCACATCACAACATGAAAATGTGCATTTTTGACTCTTTCAGGGGCTAAAACTCTGGAAAAAGGGTGAAGAGACCATAGAAAAATAAAAGGTGTGCAAGTTCATATCATGGTTAAGATTTATGCAAGGTTTTGATCAATCTATATCAAATACTTCTTGAGCTAGGCGTGTCACAAGGTGAAAATATGTGTTTTTGACTATGTCAGGGGGCCATAACTCTGAAAATAAGTGGCGGAGCCAGACAAAATTTCTATAAAAGTAAGTCAAAACTGATAACAGTAACACTTGTGAATGAAACTTAATACATGCAGGTATATTGTCATAAAATATAAAGATAATCGTTTTTCTCGAGGAAAACTATTATACATGCTTTTGTGGGAAAGCTCTTTTATGAAATAATTCTCGGATTTCAATGTTTTGCGGGATTCAAAGTTTCAAAAGAAAAGAAAAGAAAATTAATAAATGTTTCCATTTTCTGTTACATGACAACACGAATTTCGCAATATCATAAGCTAACATAATCTTATTGTTTTTTTACAGAAATGTTTTATATCTTTACAAGAATAATATTTCTATATGAATCTATAAAACAACATGATTTATATCAAATACTGGCAACATGTTTTGTTGCTTTCTATGGAGTAACATGCGAGCTTAATTTCCGTGTATTACCTATAGCAAAATTTTAGATCAATGCAAAATCCATGACAAAGAATTATTGACTTTGGTAATGAATGACACGACTTTAGCTAATATAAGGGAGACAATCCAATTTGAATGGAATTGCTTAACACAGTCAATAATTAAGGGAGAGAATTCTTTCAAATTCTCGTTAAAAGCTGACCATGACACTGGTTAGACTAAATGCCCGCCCTTACATAACTGAAATATTGTTAAAAAACGGCGCTTAACCCAAACCAAATATATATATATATATATATATATATATATATATATATATATACTGCTATATACTATATATATGTACTGCTAGGCGCTTTGCCGTAATTGGTCAGGTGTATTATTGTGGGGATTTAGTTCGTATAAATTCTCTCTACTATATAATAATTTATTATGCGAACTTGTATCCTAGCGAATCCCACATATGGGAAAGTCAACTGTTCTGAATTTAATTATATCCCTTAATGCAAACTATCTATATATTCAATGTATCCTCGAGATCCAGTTAACTTTCAGAAAGAGAGAAAATATAGCTTTCTGGTCCCAATCAGTTAAAAAGACTAAAATGTCACTACTGATTTGTGAGACATGAAAACAGAGATTTGAGTACTAGTATATATATGCAAATGTTGAACCAGTACGAATGTTTGATACAATTCGGGCGGGTATATAAAGCAGCGTCGAAACTAATCTTACTGGGTTAGTGGACTTGATGTGGCATGTCCCAATCAGTTAAAAAGACTAAAATCAGAGATTTGAGTATATATATGCAAATGTTGAACCAGTACGAATGTGTAGTACAATTTGGGCGTGTCGAAACTAATCTTATTGGGTTAGTGGTCTTGATGCGGCATGTGCGTGCTCGTTTGTACTGCTAGGCGCTTTGCCGTAATTGGTCTGGTGTATTATGGTGGTGATTTAGTTAGTTTTATTCAGTTAGTTAGAAAAAGAACTGATTCAGATGAAGTATGCTTTTAAACTGTTCCATTTTCAACGCTAGTAAATAGAGTCGTTGATTATTAACAACTTGCTGAGTATATACACTCTGTCTGGATAAAGCTTCATTTATTATATTTTCCTGCAAACGAAATTACTACCTGTTTGTGTTTTCTCTACACCAGAATCCATATCTATCTCAGCCTTTCTTATTCAAGTTATGTTCAACTGTTTCTAACTTGTTTAATCAAGAACAATTTGATCAAAGGTAATTAACGCATTTAAAAGTGCTTATGTATAAGTTATCTGATTACGTGTTACATCTAATATTGATTGAGAAAAACGTGGTATTTGTAACTACATGTGATGCATATTCAGCAATATTTTGATATATTCGTCTATTATTTGTTTGGCGACAATATAGAGTAACTATCCTGATTCTAAGCATTATTCCAAACATTAAAGATGGATTTTGTTATCTTTCAGATAAAGGATGGAAAACTCAATTATTCTTCCCGTGTTACGTGGGATTTATCTTAAAAACTATGAACCATTCTTATGCCATAGAAGAATGTGCAAGACAGCTCGGAGATATTTGTGAAAGGTCTCCCATCCGTATCGTAAAAACAATTAGAGCAAGACTTAATTACGTGAAATATTTACTCGACGACTTTCCAAATCTAAAAATAATTCATGTCGTTCGCGACCCACGTGCGACACTATGGTCGCAGTCTCATTTTCACATGTGCCTAGCGGATGGTGGTGGGCGTTACAGATGTTCTAAAAATCTCTGCGGGAGAATGGAGGATGATATTGCCGAAAGTCATCGCCTTTCTAAAACCTACCCAAATAGAATAATGACTCTAAAGTACGAGGACCTGGCAAAACAACCTATAGAAATCTCCCAAAAGATGTATGATTTTATAAGTGTACCAATGACTTCCGAAACTAAAATGTATGTTTATAATAAAACAAAGGCTGGAAATAAAAATGATTGCGAAATATGCTCGACACGTGCGAACTCCTCAGCGCATATTGATTATTGGAAACATTTTATAGATCCTGACTTTTTAGATATTATAAATACAAGGTGTGACTTTGTTTTAAGACACTTTCAGTATGACGAATATACAATTAATAAATCTTCTAACGCGACCTTAAGATTTTTACCAGCATCTTAGACGTTACTAAAATTTGTCATACGTTTAGACAGTTACAATGTAAATGCCATACAGACAGTGCAAAAATAAATCTAAGCTGTGATATAATTATATTAATATTACGACCACAGGCCAATTTAAAAAATGTCACAAAAAATGCATTAAAGTATTGACATTTTTAAACAAGTAAATTTCATTTTAAAACACAAAAATCTTAAGACTTACACTAACTTCATTGTTTTGTTGCAAAAGCGAGAAAGAAAAACAAACGTTTGGAGTATATTTTCAGAAATGTAATTATCATTTATTATAATTCATTTATTCAACAAATTATGCAAGTCACTAACTAAACATCAAAGATTTGAATATTTATAAACAGTTTAACATGACGTTAACATTCAGTGCGCGGGAAAGGAAGAATGCCGAAAACACTCGGAACTCGGCGTTGCACGAAAAGTGACGTCAAGGGTCATGTTTGTGACACAATAGCAAAAAACACGATCCATGACGTTACACCAACACAAATAATACAATTGTCACCAAACGTAAAGCGAATTTATAACTAACCCTTACCCTGCTACATTTCTATAATGAACTGGTCCATTTTTCAATTTGGACAGTACCATTGACTGTGAAAAGGGGTGCTTACCAAAAGGATACCGACCGAATGGCGAACAGTGCAGATCATGATCAGACTTCATGGATGTGCAGGCAGATCATGATCTACACTGGTCGCAAAGGCAGAATCAATCGTGTCCATCATGATTAGGGCTAAAGAAGATTTCACATATGAAAAGAAGGAAACCATAAAGTAAGCATAATTGTTTTCTTTAACGTAACGTTTCGTAATTGCTACATGTTGCTAACAGTTCTGTTGTTTCAGCAAAATCTCGGTAAAAAAAAGAGCCCATCTAGATCTGTGGCGGCAATTTGAAATATCTATAACAAAAACATCTAGCATTGATGTAGTGTTTATTGACTGATCGGTTGTCAGTGTGAAGAATTCTTACCTAATATACTGCGGTGAGCGGTCGTTTGCATTTGATTTTGAGTAGCCGTATTCGATAAAAGAAAATATATTGCTTGTTTTCTTTAGAAAAAAAAAACAACAGGACAAATACGGATAGTGTAGAGATATACACAGACAGATATTTCAAATCAAATTGTAACCTACAGTATTTCAAATATGCAATATTGAAACGTAATTATAATAACATGTTTCTTTACCCTAAGCCTCTGCCTCCACCTATTTAGAACGTGATATTGGGTGTTTTGAACAAAGACTGTATGACGCTTGAAGTTGACATTGTATAAGAAATATTTATGGTGATAAATTAAGAACTATAAGCTAAAACAAGATATGAAAAAAAGAATTTAAGTAGTTGCAAAATGTTAGAATTAAATGAAATATCATTGGGCTTGACACAGAAAGCGTTTCATAGTACTGGACTAGTACGAAGACAACGATTACACCAAGTTATGTAATAGGGAACATATGAGCCGTGCCATGAGAAAACCAACATAGTGGGTATGCGACCAGCATGGATCCAGACCAGCCTGCGCATGCGCGCAGTCTGGTCAGGATCCATGCTGTTCGCTAACAGTTTCTCCAATCCCAATAGGCTTTAAAAGCGAACAGCATGGATCCTGACCAGACTGCGCGGATGCGCAGGCTGGTCTGGATCCATGCTGGTCGCATACCCACTATGTTGGTTTTCTCATGGCACGGCTCATATGTGTATTGCCTGTTAGATGTACGTAGGTAAGCATTTATGCATATAATACCTTTCCAAAGTGCTACTGAACACCTAAACAAAAAAACCCTCTTCTGGTTACGGGCGATCAATAACGGCGTACATGTGTTGCTGGCCAAAGGGTGTTTAAGTTCTGGATCTCTGATCAATATAAACGTACTAAGTGTAAGCAACAATAAACTTCACCTATGCAAAAGTTGTAAATAGTGCATTACCAACATGCTGTATTACCCCCGTGAACTGTATCGCAGCTAGCATCCCACCGAAGGATGTGTACAGTCCCTACCTACACAGCATGGAAAGCTTTGGTACAGCTGTTGAAAGTAGTAGTTTATCAAGTAATTATTTTCAACTATCATTTAATTAGTAGAGCTATCCTACTCACCACGGCGTCGGCTTTGCCGTCGGTGTCGGTGCCCGGCGTCGGCGTCACACCTTTGTTAAGTTTTTCGTACCGGTCCATATTTTGACATAACCTTTTGAGATAAAACTTTGAAACTTTCAACACTTATGTACCATCACCATATTCAGTTTTAGTACAGTACATAACTCCATCAAGGATTTTGGCTTTATTATGGCTCTGTATAACTTACAAATCTTGGTTATGTTTTTCGTACCAGTTCATATTTTGTGTAAACTGTTTGCATAAGGTTTTGAAACTTTCATCACTTGTTAACTATAACAGTCTCTATCTGTAGGCAAGAGTACATAACTCTGTCAACTTTTTTTGGCTGAATTATGGCCCTTTTTGGGCTTGGAAATTAGTTACATTTTACATACCAGTCCATATTTTGCCTAACCTGTTTGTCATATGGCTTTGAAACTTTGACTATCATAGTCTACATACGGAGTAAGACTACATAATTAGGACAAGGACTTTGGCTCATTTATGACCATTTTTGACATAGAAATTTGTTAAGTTTCACTTGTCATTCCATATTTTGTCTAAACTGCTTGATATATGGCTTTGAAACTTTTAACACTTGCTTACTATCATGGTCACACATTGCCATATAGTGCAAGACTTATCCAAATCCAAAAATACAGGTATTGTTTGTCTTCTCTATTTTTTCTTCTTTTGTCTGAAAATCTCTGGTAATATTTTGACCCCATACTTCCATCAATTCTTAGAATAGTCGAGCGCGCTGTCAACAGACAGCGTTTGTTCACTTTCCACTCAATTACTATAATCGAAAGGGACACAAATGTGAGGAGAACAATGAAAATATCTAATAAGAGTTCTGTTTCGTGTACTTAGTACAACAACAATTTGCTAGTGTATAAACAGATATATTTGTTATTGTCCGTAAGTATTGACCTGGCACTCATGAATATTCCGTATATTTCCGTAAATTAATTTTCGGTGTCCGAACATAAATAGCGATATACCTATTACATGTATAATTCTGTCGCATGTGCAGGTAGCTGTGCGGACAATGCGTTTATCTGACAATATCAGGGTTGTGGGTTCGAGTCCTACGTCTAGCCATATGTTTTTTGTCCCGAAATTTTATATGCAGACTTATAGACTATGAGCCAGAAGGGGTTTTGCTGCCCCCCACCCCCCAGGGGGAATTTTGTGGACCATATTTTTTTGAAACTTCAATGTGTGGTGAACATTTTGGCATAAAGTTTGCAACTGGCAAGTGGGGCTTTTTTCCGTAACAACGCCTTAAAATACGTTACCCTCAAAACCAATAAATTGTTCATCAATTTTTACAGACAAATGGTACCATTATGTTAGTAAATCATTTCAAGTTTGCATATCTTATTTCAAGGTGCATACTAGATGCTGCAATTTGATTAGATTTTAATGTCTAAAATGTGATGTTAAAGAAGAAAAATATCGGAAAAAGATACGTTACCCTAAGAAACAAAACATTTTTGGCATAAAGTTTTTACTGCAAATTTAGATGACTAGGTAATTTAACATTGAAGTTACTTTTAAAAAGTTCAAAGTTCAGCCAAAACAATGATATGTAGATTGCTAGTATAAGTTAAGGGAAAGCATACTTTTAGCGATTCTTAAAATGTAACGTCATTCTTCCAAAATATACTATTTTTCAATCATACCTAATTCAAACATGTTTTTTATAAAAATGTGCTATCAATTTTATATTGGCAATCTTTAGTTACATGTAATACAACTATATACTTATTTATCAACAAACCTCTAACTTGTAAGATGTGTTACATTGAATTCTACGTTACATTTTACGTTACCAAATATACAAATTATATTGTATGTCATACTTTATCATTTGAAGAAAAAAAATACTATATATATCTGTTCTCAACAGTATAGTTTTGCATTTCAAACTGAAGGTTTAACTTAAAACACATGCATTAATATATCAAATTAAGATACAATTTACGTTACCGAACACACTAACTATATCTCTTGTGTTCTTTTACCTTAAATATACTGTAACACTTAGAAAAAGCATACTTGCAATTCAGTCAAAATATGTTTTAACATAGGTTTACATTTTAACTTTAAACCCATGTATTTAAAAAACAATCTACGTTACAATTTACGTTACCTAACATATAAGCTATACATTTTCATGTATTCTGTATTGTGAACATATACTTTATCTTTGAAAAATAGCAATCTTACAATGATTTTTTTTTGTTTTAAATATTTTGCTTTCAATTCTAAACACATACATTTAACAATCAAACTATGAAACTAGAACCTAATTTACATGGTCCATGATTACACCTTCACGAGAACACTACGCACCCAAACATTATTTAAACAATTAATATATATATATATATTTAGCTATTTAAGCACATTGTAGTGACATATTTATAATATATACAGACAGACACTGCCCGAAACAGTGCTCTATAATGATGCTAAATTTGAATCAGGCATGTAAAGATATTTATAAATCTTGTGCATGTTTATGCACACAAATGTTACATTTTATTAACTGCTGTATGTTGTAACTGTGATTGTTCTGAATGTACATTCAGTAGATTCATTCATCAACATAGACTTCATCCAACATGTTGTCAATCTCAACTGTATCCTTAAGTAGATATACATATAGCTTCTATAGAGCAGGTATCCAGTAGTGGTCATGACTGGAATACTGTGACTTTCTTGTGTCTGTATATATGGGTGGTAGTTCAATAAGACAATTATAGGATATTCTGTAAGTGAAATTAATGTAACTCTAGTATGTAAAGTAAAGTGCAAAATGGTACATTAGATTGCCCAGTCTGAAGACAAGTTCTTACAAAACTAATTCTTTTGATGGCAAATATGGGACTTTAAACTTTTATGGGTGAAGGCCGTTACCCCTTGACAAGTTTATGCCGGACAGATGCCCTATTTGATTTCCAGTCATTTGAACCTCAACTGGTTTCTAGAGAACCTAAGGTCGGAGACAAATAACAATATTGGGGAATATTGTTACTAAAAGTCAAGTCACTTGTGTGAAGTTCGGAGGCCACTTCCTTATAAAGGTTTGTGGACCTCATACTAGCAACCCCATTCAACATCAAAAGCTCGCTAGAGTATTGCCCTTCAATCACACCGGGCAGTTGCCTTTAGATAATGTTGGTTACCAACAGTTAATCTACCATTGTTTTGTTTAGGTTATGAAGGCATACAGGCCTGGTGGTTGCAACCACTAGAAACCGTGTCATTGTATTCGGTACCACATTCTCTAACAGGGTTCCATCTTCCTGCATTTAACCTAAGTGCATGTACATCAAGTCCATCTCCATAACAGCAACTATGGAACAAATATATGCTGAGCGATACTTGTCCTGCGTCACAAACTGCATTGTCGTTGTTTGGGGATCTGTGTCCTTTACGTCCATTTTACTAATTCCTTCATTCCGAGATTGGACACATTTCGGGGGAAAGAGTTGGGTTATAACAACAATTTACCGTATGGATCTTGGCTTTACACAATTATGGAAACATCGACTTGGAGGGGCTGGGTCTATGGGATGTGTTCAGGTCTCCTGTTCTGATGGATAGACCAGTAGGGGCACGTTGTGCAAGAGTCTCACTTATGGGTCTGGTTTTGGCTTGCTAACCCTTACTCAGTAAGTGGACGTGTGGATTTGGTTAAGTGGCGGCAAGATCAACTTATCTCCAGCGTGAGACTGCAGTCTCTAAAACTGATGGTAAATATGGCTGTGCAGCCTTTATTTAATCACAACATTTTTACTTGGGTTGGAACATGAGTGCCTTCCAGATGGGAATTGGTATTTCGGGACCTGTCGCGGGACCTGTCTGGTACATTCAAAGAGCTATATATTCTTAATATACATTTAAATAATATTGTCTAATGAATTATAAAATCTATATACATTTATTTGATAATGTTGTTCATGTCTGTTAATGTTTATTTATAGTCCACTCCAATGTATAAATGTTTTTTAAATCCAAACTATATACGGTAGGTAATACCAAAATTTTAAATATTTTTTCTTTAAAACATAGTCATATTTCCGAAAGGTAACGTATTATATGTGAGGTATTGAATAAGTTAACTCTGGGGGCAGTCTCTAAAACTGATGGTAAATATGGCTGTGCAGCCTTTATTTAATCACAACATTTTTACTTGGGTTGGAACATGAGTCCCTTCCAGATGGGAATTGGTATTTCGGGACCTGTCGCGGGACCTGTCTGGTTTAAGACAAAAGTTAAAGAGATCCTTAGGAAAGGGACTACGGGTCTTGGATCATTTACTTTGGATCCTCTTTAAGATATGTGTCAGCAGAGGCAAAGCCCAGTCCGGCAATAGACGCAGAAACTGTGTCCATCTGTTTGAAGTCTTACCAGTCTGTTTATCCTTGTGAAAGATGCAGAAACTACATGTATGTCCATCCGTCCGCCAAACTTTCAAGAAAACCCAAGTTTCTCGGATTTGTATGTTTTGCTAGGTTTCTTTACTGTGTTTTAGAAATTCAGGTCAGAATGGGTGTCCCATAGTACACATTAGAAGGGTATGATAGTCCCATTCCTGGGTATTCCAGCACGGTAATAATTTAGTACATTTCTCCTTGCAACTCAGGAGTTTATGAACTAATGCAGTATGTGTATCACCTGGCATACATTAGTGTCAGTATTATGGTCCTTGCTCTGGGTATCCCAGGGCCTTAATAATTTGGTATGTTTTTCTAGGCATCCCGGAAGTTTATGAACTTTGGTCGGGGTATCCCATGACCTTAATTTTTGTTATTATAAGATATGTGTGGAATAACTGCTTCAATATACTAGTAGTAATCAACCGATCATTGGGGAATCTCGTCTGTTTAAAGAAGGAAGTACGTGTTGTCTGCTTCGCATTAGATGTATAATCGTTATTGGCAAAACCTCCATGTTAATTATTCTGCAGGGTATCCCTGTTACGTCTGATTCTGCAAGGAATCCATTTGTGGCCTCCCAAGCCCTTGTGACCCAATTTATAGAACAGGGCTAGGGGATTGTAGTGGGAGTGCTGTTAATGGTTACCAAGGTCACTGTCAGAGGTCACAGGAGAAACAGCAAATCAGCGAGGAGGATCAACATCACATGGCTAGGAGGACCAATCGTTTACGAGGAGTATCTCCTCTCCACCAGATTTTATTGAATGCAGTTTTATTTATTATCAACAACCGAAATCTAAGGTCATCTGTCTTTTAGTGTTAGAAACCTTTTCCGCCCCTAATAAGGGTGTCGACCCTGGTATAGTGAATACCATTTTCACTTCAAGCTCAAGGCCACACAGTCATCAGAGGTCATACCTTAGGACTAATATTGCTTCGCATTGCAGAGATCATGTTATTTATTTATACTAATGATAATTATGATATGCACTCATATTGGTACATTCAAAGAGCTATATATTCTTAATATACATTTAAATAATATTGTCTACTGAATTATAAAATCTATATACATTTATTCGATAATGTTGTTCATGTCTGTTAATGTTTATTTATATTCCACTCCAATGTATATTTTTTTTTTAAATCCAAACCATATACGGTAGGTAATACCAAAATTTTAAATATTTTTTCTTTAACACATAGTCATATTTCCGAAAGGTAACGTATTATATGTGAGGTATTGAATAAGTTAACTCTGGGGGCAGTTTTATTATATATAAATTTAATTATTGAACTGTGTATTGGCTATTATTATTATTTTACAACTTAAAAAATCATCATATTTGTCGATATATCTTTATGTTCTAGTAATTTCAAAAAGAGTAACGTAAGTTACGGATAATACATAACATCTGCTCACCTAAAATGATATGATCATATAATAATTTCAATTTTAAATACATAAACATATGTAAATATCTTGTTTATTACGATTAATTGTACAAGTGGCATGTTTATAATATTAAATAAACATAAATGGTGAATTAAATGAAAATTTGCATGGTAACGTATTTTAAATCTCCGTAACTCGTTAAAGCCCCAACGGAAACTTGCAAACTTTTGTCTGTGAATGCCAACTACCATAAGGTTTAAGAAAATCATAGTGTTGAAAATTCCCCCTGGGGGGTCAATTGTCAGCTCAAGGTCTATTACTACTTATTTGAGCAAACGTATCTGATATTTATTGTTCATTTATTAACAGTAATCATACCCGTTGTAAAAAAGTGGAATAAAATTGTTTTAAAAGTATCTGAGATAAAACAAACAAATTACCTGTCACTGGCATTCCAAAAATATATACTACCAGGGAAAACAATTCAAATTCATGAAATATGATACATAAAATTATGTAAAATTAAAACAGGTATCTAAAACATTACAATACATTAAATTAAAAAAAATATATATATAACTGATTTCGAACCCGTGGTAACGTGCGTGGAAGTCAGACAGTTTACCTCTATGCCACCGTGTCATTCGTTAACTATATCATGTTACTAGCTTCTGGCAATCACAGAATCTTTATTTCATTTCTAATCACATTAAAAAGATGTTCACGTGCTACACAAAATAGTTCCATTCATGATAATTGCGGATTAATTATCAATGATCAAGCAATCATAGTTTAGCCTGTCTCCATTCACACTGACCATTTAGATAATATATAAGATAAGATATGGTACTCCGGTCATTAAAAAAAATCATGCAAGGTCACGTAGAGATCATCTTAAATATAAGGCACATTTGTAATTCTTTTTTCATAAATGTATTTCAATAGTTTTGTATTTGCTTTGTTACAAATAGATTGTTACAAATATATCAGAAGCATATAAGTTCACTTTATAAATGAGATATTTATTAAGAATGGTGATTGTTGATATTTCACAGTAAAGTTTCGTTTTTGATTTACTTACATGCAAACTGTTTGTTTTTGTTTTTATAAAGTTACATTTTGTACAGGTGACATGACGTTTTTAAAGAAAACAACTTACCTTCAGGTATTCAGTGCTTTATCCCAGCTGATAATGAATGGCACTGACGTACACAAATAGTGCCATAAAAGCAGAAAATAAATCTACCAAATTCCGCCCCCACCAGATGTCTCAAGGCTTTGACTTTGACAAGATGGGGTTCAAGAGTTTTTCTTTTACTTCTTTAGGTTTTAACTGCTTCAATCACTAAAGCATAGTGTTTATTACATGTAGAAGATACACTTCCTAAAAAGTGGAAATATATTAATTATTTAAGATATATTTAGGATTCTTGTGCTTTAAACAATCGTCATGTTGTTGTCTTCAGTTATTTCAAATTTCAATATTCTGTTTATAGTGAATAGAAAGGGGCAAAACAATCACAGGGGAATTAACGCTATACTCATATTATGCTACTTGCACAATACAGGTCCATTTTAAATCAATTCCTTATTTACGCATGCTTTATTATATTATTTTATTTAATGCATGCTACTATATGTATTAGATATGTCTTCGATTATCGAACACATAAAGTAGCATGCATTAAATAAGTCTTCGATTATTGGACACACATTAAGAAGTTTGTACCAGATATGTATTTGATTATTGAACGAATATATACAGTAATGTAACAAATATGTCTTCGATTATTGAACGAATATATACAGTAATGTAACAAATATGTCTTCGATTATTGGACATATAAATATAGTTAAGAACAAAGTCTGTGCGATAACGTAACATGAAAATAATTATTTGTATTTGATAATCGCAACTAAACGCATATGTGTCCGATTATTGAACATAATAAAAAAAATCGAACATAGACACAAATCTACTGCCATACCTGTTTTCATCAGTTTCATGTTCATTAGATTTAACAGTGGCTATAAAGTCCATCAAAATACTGAAGAAGGGCGTCGATGATATATTTACACATGGAATATTTTATTGCAGATGATGCTAACCATTAGAATGAAAGAAGGTGTAGTTTAGTTTTGAGATGGATATGTAGTTGATTGAATCTTTCAGTGTAATGAAACGGGGCGTTTTAAATGTAAGTCGGTTATAAATCACGTATTGATATGCTATCTACGCTGCGCTCCGTTTCGACCATTAGAATGTCAATAATTGATCTAAAACCTATACTTTCCTGTCGAACGAGTTCTTCGCCAAGTCTCAACACACTTTAGCCATGAGGCATAATTGATAATTATTCTAATACCCCGAGCCCTTTAGGACCAGAGGTTGTGGTCCCTCATGAGTAACAGGGACATTTGACATTTTATATTGCACTGTAAGTAAACTACCCCGCAATTAATTAGTTAATGTATGTGAGATGTCAGTACGATAACAAACTATTCAGCTGTTTATTGTGAGATGATTAATGCATCTTCAGATCTTAAAATAAAATAGAAACTAAATAACGCCTGAAGACTCAATGGATTTCTTGTAAAATACCTTAAACGAATGAAATATTTCCCTTTAAACTGAATAATTAATAAGTCCTTAGAGTTAACATATTAATAAAATGTTTTACTCCAAATATTAAGTTTGAAAAGTGTTACCTTCTCATGATATGAACTTCTCTATCATGTCCCCGAAACTCATGTTTATATTTTCCGATCTGTCCGTCTGTCCATTTGTCCAAAAATTACAGTCTTGCCAGTGAATCTCCATCCAAACTTACATTTTGGCAAAAACGTAGTCTCGCACGCCAATGCCATACCCCGATCTCAAAGGTCAATGTCACAATTAGGAATCTCCTGTTATTTTACAGGTATACGGGCAGTCACATGGAAATGCATATCTTTTTGATTGTCAGAAATATTAACCTCATTGAAGCGTAGTGCCATGTGCAAACCACAGGCCTCTGTCTCACACTTATGTATCAATGACCTTTTTAAAGCTTGTCCAGACTGTGTTTTACATTTCTTAATTTGGCAGAAAGGTTTGCCTTCATGAGGCAGTATCAAGAGTAAACCTTAGGTCCCTATCTCAAAGGTCAAGGTCATTTGGGGCCAAAAGTCATATTAAATCTTGTCTAGGACATTACTTTGACATATAATTTAGCAAAAATTTGTCGTTTAGTGAAACGGGGTATTGCCACAGGATAAAGATCCATATTTCAAAGGTCTTTGCCACACTGATGGCTCAATGATTATATCAGATCTTGGTGGTGCTGTTTCTCGGACATGTATAATGTTAGGTCTAAATATATCTAAATAACGAAATCGACTCTGTTGTCCTTTGGGCATCACGATTCCAACTATTCAAATAGTTTTATAAATTCAATGTGGAACGACACAAATGTAAAATTTCTTTTTACTTGTTTTTGCTGAAATATCGAAATTTCTTCTTTCTTTACAGACTATTGCATAACTATAGATATACCAAGCTTTATCTTACTCCCACGACTTCAAATATATGATAATAGAACATAATAGAAAATTGTAATGACCTAGAAATACGAAACTAGATTCTATTAAATAACAACAACATACGAGTTAGGCTGTGATATAACTTGTTACTTTTATTCTTTAATACGAATGTGAAATGTTGCTGCAGCCGAGCTTACCAAGATAATTTGGATAGCAAACTCCGATGTTACGTCGCTCGAAATTTGCTTTTGGTTTGCTAGAGAGTGCTCATTAAAATGGTCAGAAATGTTATATATTTTGGTATTGTCTTTATGGTGGCATATTTATGACACGAGATAGCTAGGCAGCTATCACGATAATATTGTAAACTTTCCAAGAAATGTGTGCATTTTTTTGAAAACATTTCAGCAAAACATTCTATTTTCTAGATATTTCATTTTTGTTTCTTGAAAATATTATAGCGCAAACTTTCGCGTTAGTGCTTGAAACTGCCACGAGATACCTGGTAGCTATTGCCATTTAGCCGGTGGTTTAGCAACTTGCTATAGCTCTAAATTTACTACCAAGTTTCAACCTCGCGTCGTTTGTGTTCTCCTTCTATTTCTATGTGACCGCATTACACAAATATTCTGGACGTGTAAAAAATAGTCCCATATTTATTTTTTATAATCTTGGTATTGTGTGAGTGTGTGAGCAACTGAGGACTACTGTTTTTTAAACAACAAAAACAAGCAGCAACGGATTCTAGAATAATTTTGAACTTTATATTCATATTCGAAATCACTCCGCTCTAGGGTTAGGGTTGAAACTGGCCTCACCCTGTGGCAAACTTAGTTTTACATAGAGTTGGTTGTATAGGGAAAACCTTTTAAAAATCTTCTTGTCTTGAACCGAACGCACATAGCTTAGATATTTGGCATGTAGCATTGTCTAGTGGACCTCTACCAAAAGTGTTCAAATCATGACCGGTCTATGCACAATGAAGGTGTATCGGTTGAAATATCACTCAATAAGCACTGGCTATCAGTCATTTCAAGGCTTTGATTAAAGTATCGCGACAGCTACCTAGCTATATGACACCATAGTTCTTTTATTCCCAGATGACTGGCAAAGTGACTGGAAAGTATTTTATGGGTGAAAGAAAACGAATATTTAAACAAGAGGGCCAAGATGGCCCTAGGTCGCTCACCTGATAAAAACACCATAACAGTGTTAACATGTTTGACATAGTGATTTCATGGAAACAAATATTCTGACCAATTTTCATTAAGATTGGATCAAAAATGTGGTCTCTTAAGTGTAAACAAGCATTTTCTTCAATTTGACCTAATGACCTAGTTTTTGAGCTAAGATGACCTATATTCAAATTTGACCTAGATTTGATCAAGGCAATCATTCTGACTAAATTTCATCAACCTCGATTAAAATATACAGCCTCTATCGCATACAAAACGTTTTTCTTTGATTTGACCTAGTTTTCGACCCCAGATGATCCATTTTCAAAACTGGTCTAGATTTCATCAAGGCTATCATTCTGACAAAATTTCATGAAGATCAGTTGAAAAATACAGCCTCTATCGCATGCACAAGGGTTTTCTTTGATTTGACCTAGTGAACCTATTTTTTAACCCAGATAACCCACTTTCAAACTTGGCCTAGATTTCATCAAGGTAAATCATTCTGACCAATATTCATGAAGATAAAATGAAAAATACAGCCTCTATCGCATACACAAGGTTTTTCCTTGATTTGACCTAGTGACCTAGGTTTTGACCCCGGGTGTCCCATTTTCGAACTCGGCCTAGATTTCGTCAAGGTAATTAATCTGACAAAATTTCATGAAGATCAATTGAAAAATACAGCCTCTATCGCATACACAAGATTTTTCCTTGATTTGACCTAGTGACCTAGTTTTTGAACCCAGATAACCCATTTTCAAACTCGGTCTAGATTTCATCAAGGCAAATATTCTGACCAATATTCATGAAGATCAACTGAAAAATACAGCCTCTATCACATACACAAGGTTTTTCTTTGATTTGACCTAGTGACCTAGTTTTTGACCCAAGATGACCCATTTTCGAACTCGGCCTAGATTTTATCAAGGTTATCATTCTGACCAATATTCATGAAGATTAATTGAAAAATACAGCCTCTATCGCATACACAAGGTTTTTCTTTGATTTGATCTAGTGACCTAGTTTTTGACCAGAGATGACCCATTTTCGAACTCGGCCTAGATTTCATCAAGGTTATCATTCTGACCAATTTTCATGAAGATCAGTTGAAAAATACAGCCTCTATCGCATACACAAGCTAAATGTTGACGGACAGACAGACGCCGGACATCGAGCGATCAGAAAAACTCACCTGAGCATTGCTCAGGTGAGCTAAAAACGCAAAGTGTATATATCTTCGGAAATCGCTTCTGATAACTTCTTGATAAGTAGTTTGAGATACTGAGTTAAACATAAATGTTAAGTCTTAAACAAAAACTTTGTGTGAAAATTAAAACGATAAAGAAATATTTGAAATATGTCAGTTGACATCTTATTTACTAAATGACAATTGAGACTGATAAGGAATGTCTCAAGCAGTCCAGCAATAACTTCAACAACGTAGTGAACTTTCTTTTCATCCACTATTTTTCTTTTAAATATGGAAAATATTATGCGAACATATCGGTGCATAACTGGGATCTCGGGGCTATAAGAGATCCTTTTCTGATTTTTTTTGTTATGCAAACATAATCACAAGGTTAGCAACGGAGTAAATTTTCCTGCCATGAACTACTTTCTTTTTAATAATGGTAAATATGATGCGACCATACCTGTGGAAAATCGGCATCTCAAGATCATAAGAATCCCTTTGCTGACTTTCATTCGTAATGCATACATCATCGACAACGTTAGAAACGAAGTGAACTTTTCTTCCATGAATGATATTTTTTTTTGATATCCGTAAATATGACGCTACCATATATGAGGATGATAAAAAAAAAATTTCCGACTTTTATTCGTCATGCATACATCTTCAACAATGTTAGCAACGGAGTAAATCCATTCATGAAATACATTCTTATCTTTTGATATTGCAAATATTACACGACCTTATCTGAGCATTACCGGGATCATAAAATAAAAATTATTTCTTTTCTTCATGCATATATCATCAACATCGCTAGCAATGGAGTAAACTTTCCTTTCATGGAATACTTTTTAAATATGGCAAATAATACGCGAACATACTGAAGCATAATCGGAATTATAAGAAAAAGCCTCTGATTTCTATTTCTAATTCATACAGCCTCAACAACGCTATCGATGGAGTAAACTTTTCTTTGTTTTAAATGGCAAATGTTATGTGAACATATCGGGGTATAATCGAGTGCATATTTAATTATGATTTTTATTCCTAATGCATGCATCATACCTTAAATTACCCGGCTTTAATCAATACACACTGTTTTCTTGAACACATGCCAATTGTCTATTGTAACTTTATTTTCGATCTATATGTGTTCGTCGGATGTAGTCCAAATCCTTTGATCTAGATACTTGTCTTTATCTTATTCAGTACGGAAATGCCTGTTTTTCATATTAATCCGAATATCCGCCTTACTTTGTCACGAAATGTACCGAGTAAGGTTAATATGATCAATGGAAAGGTCTTTGACATTAGATAGTTAGTTGATTATTAAATTGTTCCAATTAATTTTTCTCTTCACAACTTTACTACCGCGTTTCTAGATTTTGATATCGTGTGTTCATTCATTAGAGCGAAATTGTTTTTGATATGCTCCCATCATTAAAACGGGGCGTTGGTGCGGGGTTGGGGGAGAGTAAATAGTGTTACCTCTATCCATGTTCATGTGCGAGTGCGTCTCTCTATCTGTCCATGTACAAAAATAGTTTTGTCCTATAGCTTCTTTGTGCTACGTCAAATTTTAAAATAACTTTGCAAAAATTGCCATGTCACATTTAAGATCTATACCCCTTTCTTAAAGGTCAAGGTCACAGAGTTAAATGTATCAGATTACATGGATAGTCAAATAACTAAGCACAGACATACACCATAACAAGAAAACGTATCGCGATTAAGGCCAATGACCCTACATAAAGTCAAGGTCAGATTTAGAGGTCAAAGAGTTAAGGCGCTGTAAAACATTTTTTATGCATGTTTCGACATTCAAATAGCTTCACAACCAATTATTTCGGCATAGTTAATGACATTAAGTGATTGTAATATCTTTTTAGGACAGCTATTAGATACCTGTATGTGTCAGAGATTAAATCTATAAGATAACTGTTCAATGCTTTCCAAAGATTCTTTTTCAAGAACGTTTAATTTAATACGTCAGACTAGTGTTTAATCACTAGTTAGATATGCGCGCTACGATATCATAGCATTGTCATTGGATTAATATATTTTACTATTTACACTTTACCACATTCATTTTATTTGCAAATGAAAATTGCTTGTATTTTTATTATCTGTCAAATAGGAGCGAATAGGAAACTGTACATATTTGAACAGCCTTAGTATCGAAATCAGATTACAACATCTAAGCACCTTATGCTAATCTACTGATAGTTCAATATTTACAAGTAGATTCTATTTTTTTTTAAATGTAATGGAATAATTATTGTCAATTATATTTCATATGAATATAATAATTACCCTTGTTTGATCTTTCTAGTATTCCAGAAACAATAAAGCTGATAATGGATCAATTGTAATGACATGGTAAAATGACAATATCGTTTTAATACAATTGAACTTTGCTTTTCCTGTCGGGCCATGTTCTCTATTTTTTTATTTTAAGCTTTAATATTTCATTTCAAATAAAACGGTCAATTGCATATTTAATGAGATCGTTTGATAAGTTTTGATTGGCGGTAATTATGTTTAGAAAACGAATCTGTTTTAGCAATACCACAGTTTCTGGTCTATGCTTTCGGAGAGACAGTATTTGTCAGGCGGAAATTTTCTTGCATGCCAGACTGAGATTTCCGTTGATTTCACCGGTGCTGGAAAACTCCATCTTATATCCTAGAGTGTAAGATTATCATGGTGCTGTAAGTGACGTATATCGAACTACCACTATGTAGTTATTTCGTGCAGTCATTATTACTTAATGTGTAGAACTGGATAAAAATCAAATACATTGATAGTCCCTCTTTCTTCCTTGTAATATATCTGGATTAAAAAACGTTGTTTGACGAAAAGAAACAGAGTTTCACTGCAGATGATAAAGCAAAACAGAAACTTTTTCATTTATGTTATGTTATGACGTAGACGTAAAGTTCGCGCGCTTTGTTAATACGCTAATGTAAGAAAAAAGTGCTATAAGAAAATAATTTGTTTGATTACCTTTTTACAATAATTTGTTGAATATGGCATGCAATAAAAGATTCTTTCACTGTTTGTAAGTGCAGATGGGAATATCCGGCTCTCAGGTAACTGTTTAAGCGGTGATTCGGCAGAGCCTTGTTTCCGCTTAAACAGTTATCCTCGAGGCCGGATATTTTCAACTGCACCTAGAACCAGTGAAATAATCTAATAATATTATTTGGCCTTGTTATTTAATTAGTGTTAAGCTTGGATCAATACGCTTTTCGACCACAATGAGTTGAACATAATTTACATCACAAATCACAGACTGACAAAACATTTAACCATTTGATCAACCCAATCCGTAACAGGGTCTTTCCTGAAAATTGGCTTTATTTTGCAAGATCCAGATTAAAGTTGTGCATAATTCTGAGTACTTTAGAAATGAAATTAGACTTCTGTTCAATTAAGTGTACAGGAAAACATGGTGTTCGCTTTAAAACATAACATTTATCTTTAAAATATATGATTCATGGCCAAAATGTATTTTTCTTTAATGTTTTGAACTTAAAAAAAAGTGTTGTTTTTTTTTGCTAAGATATCTTGAAAAATTTAGGAAATAAAAGTTAAAACAATTGCTGTCCAAAAGGTTTTAATTTTACAAGGGAACGTATCTTTTTTCAAAATAGTTTTATGGCGAAACACGAATTGTTTTTAAAAATGTTCTTATTACCTCCCTTCTTTGCATTTAAATTGACTGATATTGATATTTTTCAAGAGAAATAAGAAAAATAACAGTGTTGCGGAAAGGGCGAATTAAACACTTAAACCATAGAGACGTAAAGCAAATACTTGCGGCTTTACAGTTTTCGACTGAATAAAATGTACGTTGGGTCAAAGGCCTGGTAACGTACTTTAGACACAAATATGATGCGTAAAATGGACATAAGTCATATTCATATTAATGCTTTATGAAAAAATTTTAAATCGGAGTATTTTAATTCAATAATGGACCTTCGTGACTGATTAGTTAAAGTCGCTGACCGTCTCGTTTAGGGCTATACAATCGTGCTTGGGGTTTAAAATTCTTTCATGTGAGGAAACAATCCAGATGTCTTGCGGAAGGTTGGTGTTTATACCCAGGTATCGCCTCGTATCTGAAATATTGCCTTGAGGGGCATTTGTGTACATCATCCACCATTAAAGCCGTTAAGTTGTAACATTTGTTTTGATAAACTTAAGGTGGCAGAAAAATTTAACTCATTTTACACCTCTGTTGCAGATAAACTTGTGAGCAAATTACCAAACTGTGTTAATAATTTTGGTATGAATTTTGTTTTTAATTTTTATTCTTCTAAGGGTGTAAAGCCTGATAGTTTTTCATTTTCAGTTGTTTCTGAAAATAAGGTTTTGAAATACCTAAACAATCTTTGTCCAAATAAGGCGACAGGTTTAGACGGGATTCTCTCACGTTTTGTTAAAGACTCGGCCTCTATTATTGCTGGTCCACTTTCACATGTTATAAACTTGTCAATTATACAAGGTACTGTCCCTGATGAACTTAAGTCTGCTCGTGTAGTGCCTTTGTACAAAAAGAATGATAAGACGGATGTTGGGAATTATCGTCCAGTTTCTATCCTTAGTATTGTATCTAAGATCTTTGAGCGAGTCATTTATGATCAGTTAGAACAGTACCTTGTGCAAAATAGTCTTTTGTATGAATATCAGTCAGGTTTTAGACATGGGTTTTCAACTGATACATGCCTTATTCACCTCACAGATTATATTCGTTTTCAGATGGATAAAGGTCATCTTGTGGGTATGGTTCTTTTAGATCTACAAAAGGCGTTTGATACCGTCAACCACTCAATTCTTTTAATGAAATTAAGAGCATTGGGTCTCACAGAGTCCTCTATCAGATGGTTTTCTTCGTATTTGTCTGATAGACGCCAATTGGTCGAAATATCATGTACTTTGTCTTCTTCTGCAAATATAACATGTGGTGTGCCCCAGGGATCTATATTAGGGCCTCTGCTTTTTCTTATTTATGTGAATGACATGTCAGCTGTTGTAAAAAACAAGCTGCTTCTCTATGCTGATGACTCAGCAATTCTTGTGTCTGCCAAAAAGAAGTGTGATATTGAAAATCTTTTAAGTCAGGATCTGAATATTGTCAGTCAATGGCTTGTTTGTAATAAACTATCTCTTCACCTTGGTAAGACAGAATCTATTTTATTTGGGTCAGTACAAAGGTTAAAAAAACATGGTAATCTTGATATAAATTGCAATGGTCAAACTATTGAATCCAAATCTTCAGTTAAATATCTTGGTGCAACCATTGATCAAAGTTTGTCATTTGAGTCAGTGCCTAGGTCTGTTATTAAGAAATCCAATGCTCGGTTAAAATTCCTCTACCGTAAAAGTGAATTCCTCACTTTGCACACAAAAAAGCTCTTAGTTACATCACTTGTACAATGTCATTTCGACTATGCCTCCTCTACTTGGTTTAATAGTTTAACACAGGAATTAAAACACAAGTTACAGGTCACACAAAATAAACTTATACGTTTTGTGTTGAATTTAAATCCCATGTCACACATTGGAATTGAGCATTTTTCACGTCTTAACTGGTTACCAGTTTCAAGTAGAGTTAATCAAATAACTCTCTGTCATGTTTATAAAATAAATTCTAATATTGCTCCTTCATATTTAAGTGAACACTTTACCCCTATCAATACTGTTCATGATTATCCCACAAGGTTCAGAGCAAAGGCAAATGCCTCCCTTGATGGTACAGGTTTTTCAATGTCAGATAGTAAGAGATATGCTCTCCCAGTGGTCAAAGGTTTTGGGAAAAAAACATTTGCTTATAATGGTTGTTGTTTATGGAACAGTCTGCCACAAAATGTTAGGGATGCCACAACCATGTATTCATTTAAACGTAAGGTTAAGGAACATTTTTTAAGCTTAATATGACTTTTAGTTAGATTGCATT
Organism: Mercenaria mercenaria; assembly: GCF_021730395.1. NCBI lineage: Eukaryota > Metazoa > Mollusca > Bivalvia > Venerida > Veneridae > Mercenaria > Mercenaria mercenaria. The sequence goes on along the minus strand of NC_069375.1, from coordinate 31,661,171 downwards.
ATAGATAGATTTTTGCATTGTGTTTTTTTACTAGTCAATCATTTTTTATACTAGTCAATCATTTTTAAGCATAGGATTTTTATACAAACTTATCTTCGGGCATTTTTCTGTGATTATTTTTTTTACTGTGATAAATTATTCTTCCTATGTCATACAATACTATATCTTAAGGACCACAATGGAAATGAGACTTTATTTTAACTCTTTTTTGTGTAATCCTTAACATATAATGTTGATTGACATGGCTATATTAATTCATACATGTTTGTTTATTGTTTGATTGTATGTTTTAATTATAAGTCGCCATGTAAATTGTACATTTTATGTTGAAATAAATCTATCTATCTATCTGTCTAAGTTCTCACATGGCCTAATATTGTGTAAGTTAGCTGTATCAGCAGTTTTTTAACCCTTACCCCGCTAAATTTCTATAATGAACTTGTCCATCTTTCAATTTGGACAGTACCATTAACTGTTAAAAGGAGTGCATACAAGAAAGGTACTGACTGAAGGGTGAACAGTGCAGATCATGATCAGACTGCACGGATGTGCAGCCTGATCATGATTTGCACTGGTCGCAAAGGCAGAACAAATCGTGTCCAGCAGAATTTTTATGTCTTCATATGATTACTTTGATATCACCTGTACAGTATTCGATTTAATGAAATAAGTTGTGTGAATTATGTGACAGTCATAACTTTATTCATAGATTGGAAATGCAAATCTGATATTGACAGCTAATCTGATATATGTAGTATTATTATACAAGAAGTGTATTACAGGTTCATTTACAAAACAATTGTTCTGAAAACTGGAAACTCTAGGAAATAGGAGGTTGGTTAGCCTTGCTTAGTTTAGTTAAGTTTGTACTAATTTGTTTTAGCTCGATTGGGATGAAAGCCTAATGCTTATTGAAACCACTCTCGAGTCCGCTTCTTGGAAAAACCAGTACAGGTGTCATATGAGAAGTCGTGGTCGTGACCCCAGTGGGGATCGAACCCACGACTCCTGGATTGAGCGACCGACACCTTATCCACTAGATCACCGCGCCCCTTACCTTGCTTGAATGAATGCCTAGCCTTGCCTGACTCAGGAATAGATATTGTGAAGCAAATAACATTCTACTGAAAACCATGTCTTGTCCAATAAGGGAATGATTATGGCGTATTTAAATGCATATAGAATATTTTAACGAAGTAAATATACTTAATGGCTCTAAAACGAAATTTAGGCTGATTGTGACAATAGCAAGGAAGACCGGATAGGTGCTTCTTAGTCCAAGAAAAAAAGCTATTAATATCGGAAGTAGTTACAGACAGTAATATTTTAATTGTGTTAGTTTTGTTTTATATAAACTGAAGACTGTTTTTACTCAGTCATTGTACAAGACTGACAATGTACATGAAATTAATAATTAGTATAACAATCACTTCAGCAATCTATATCCTCATGTACTGGATTTAACAACACCACAATACAGTCTTGTTTGACGTTCACTGACGAGAACACCAAGAGGGGCTTCCGCGGCCGAGTGGCTAAGGTCGCTGGCTTCGAATCACTTGCCCCTCCCTCACCAATGTTGATTCGAGCCTCAGTCGGGGCGTTGAATTCTTCATGTTTGGAAGCCATCCGGCTTGCTTACGCGGAAGGTCGGTGGTTCTACCTATGTGCCCGCTCGTGATGAAATAATGCACGGAGGGACACCTGGGTCTTCCTCAATCATCAAAGCTGGAAAGTCGGCATGTAAGCTATAATTGTGTCGTCGGTTGTTCGACGTTAAATCAAAAAAAGAAAGAAAAAAAGAATACGCCAGGGCTATTTACTGTCTGCTATACTTTTTAACCTTTTTCATTAATGATTTAAAGTTTAAACGAATTTATTTTAGGTCGATTGTGAAATAAGTTCTACAAAAAATATCATTACTATATTAAGTACTTTAAAAATGGAGTATATTGTCCATTTCATAAAATACTTTCTACTAATATCAAGTAGGTATTGTTAAGTTTTGAAAAAAGTGGAATATATTAGGACATAACTGGAAACATTCCTATTTACGCGTAAACTCTTATTTATAATGACGAATTTAATGGACTTTATTTAATGTCTGGGTTATATTTGCTTAAACGAAATTAAAACTATTTATGTTTTAGTATCTCATTTATATACAAATCGAAACCAAGAATGCCCTAACAATATCTTTCGCAATAAGTGAGTACTCAAAGTACATTTTTTAAAAGTTCACTCACTTTGAGACAAATGTGCGGTGTATTACATATTAAAATTTCAATAAAATCTGTATTTTTTTTTTATGACTAAAATTGATAAAGTTCAAAGAAAGCAAGAAATGATGTCTTTGCGATATTCGATCTTGTTGACATTTTAGTATTTTATTGACATACTTGATTTTACTTTTGTGAAATATCACAAATGTACTGTTTGTATTACACAGATATTGCTAAAAGTAAGTATTAAGGGAAGTTAGAATTTTCGATTAGTGTGTATTTATCTATAGCTATGGCACAGCATTTTAAGTAATGCATATCTTACATGGTTTAACATTTTGTATTTTACCAATGATGATTTTAATGCCCTCTTGTAACAGACACCGCTATCGTTATTATTTGAATTTATTTTATGTACACCTACATGCATGAGCTCACGGTTAAGCCGCATTATTCGGTCACCTGACCAATTATCGCTAAAAGAAGCAAAACAGAATTTTTATTTCAAAATAAGCATAAATAACATAAATATTACAATATGATGATATTGTATCATAATAATGTGCATTTGTACAAGGAAAGTTAAGATATGCAATAAATACACATAAAACACACACGCCGTTTACATGTATTGAGGCTGAACAATAGTTTAAATATATCATTTTGGAAGTTCAAAACTGCGGTTGTAAATGACATGGCTTATCTAATATAGCTGAATAACATTACGCCTGAATTTTCAGTTATTTAATGAATTTTATACAAAGATGGTTAGGACGTGAGGTGGATATAAAATTAGTAACATTTTTCTGAAAATTCTCCTTGTCATTTTTTGTAAGATACATATATATGTGCACTTCTAAAAAATCCAGGGGTTGCGGAGATGTCTCGGGCACAGCTTTATGTCTGAAATCGAGCGATTTTCAAAATCATGGCTTCCAAAGTGGCGGCCAATCATTTGAAAATGTCAATTAACCCTATATACCCTAACTTCTACTAACATAATAGTATTTCCTTCAGATATATTTTATATTAATACTGAAATCCTCTGCATATACATGTAAAATTTAAGATCACAACACTGACAATACATCTTTTCAGAAACACCTGCTCTGTAAATATGAACTCAGTGAGTTCATGGTAATATATCAATCAATACAAAAACAAACTTTGTAGCTATATAAAAATTGTTTAGAGCTGATCGTGTAGAATATTTGTTTTGCCACCAGGTATGCATTCAGTACACACCACATGTTGTTTTACAAATAATGCTTAACAAAATTACCCTACATACAAAGCGCAAGCTGATGGTTTTCACGGCCTTGAAGGCATTGACCCTTTATTCTATAAAGAAACAATACGCCAACGCATGCAGCTATATTCTTTTGGCTGTTTCTTAATGATTTAACGAATTTCTATTTATATGTGTGGGTCGGATGTTAACCTAATTCTTTCGTAGTTCGTGCGGAAATATCTGTTTTCATGGTAATCCAAATTTCCGGATGCATTTGTTCCGAACTTAATCAGAGTCTAGCAAAACAGTACATGTATCGGTGGCATTGATGTTTTTTTCATCGAGAAAATTGTGTCTTCTAATCATAGAAATAAAGTATATATTTATATATAAAGAACGTTTGTGAATGACTCTGTCTAATTAAATCATCATAGGTCTGTGATATAGTCGTTAAACGGTCCATGTACTGTAAACAACACAATTTATGTCTGAAAAATAGTTTTCTTTTCAGTTTTATTCTTTTTTTAACACATGAACGATAATTTGATAACATTTGAGGATAACAACCTTTACAAACTGACTGAATGTAAAATAACAAATAAGGAGCGCAGATTGTATTGTAATGCAACAAATCGCCAGCTTGAAAAAGTGGCGTATCTGCATTATTTAGCATAATTATTAATTTTATTTAATAGGGTAATCAAGTTTAAATGTTTTGTAATCATACACGATCACAAAAGCTTTTACAATGTATATGCAGTGTAATTAGCATGCACAATTGCAATGTGTACGGCATTTGATCTTGAATATAAATCATTAGCTCATTTTTTGCGTTTTTCTTTGTCGTTTGATTTTGCCTTACTAAAACGGCACTACAGAAATCAAAGACACTTCGGGCTAGACAAACATCTAGAACTTTGAACGAATTTTCAGTTTCCAGAACTACAATGAATAACTTTAGGACTTGAATTTATCCGACCTTATTCTCGTAAAAAAAAAAACAGACATGGTAAAGAAAACGTGCATGTTTATTAGTGCGTCAGTGTCCCGGTCACAAGATAGCTGCTAATTTGCAAATGAATTTATAGATAAGTCCTTAGTATAGATAATAAAATAATAAGAAATAATAGTAATTATAATGAAAGAATTCCGTTGAACAGGAAATCAAGAGCCAAAAGTAAAAAAACACGAGTGTCAAAGTACGATTGGTGACAGCCGAAACCACGATGATGCAAACGTAAAAACCATGATGATGAAAACGTGAAATTCATTTGCTTAGCTTCGTGATTGATTTCGTTTTCTGCATCGCCGTTTCTAGTTTTAACCATTGTAATTTAGACTTTCACCATGTGGTTTCAAATTCCGTGAACAGAATTTTGTGATTTCGATAAAACCTAATGAGTGGTCTTCTTCCGAATTACTGGTAAAATTAAAAATGAAAATGATATGGACAAAGCAACGGCCAAATAATAAAAATCATCTTTACAATGTAATTTCACATTTAATCAGATAAAAGTGTGGTCAGTAAATATAAAATATGGTCTGAGTCAAATTAATTCATCAATTGATTTGCATGCTATTGTTAAGGTATACACTCATTAAAACATATTGAGAGGAAAATTTTTTCCTCTGTAAATGATATTGATTCAAGAGTTTGCTAATGCTTGATTCAACAAGATATTCCCCTGATTTATTCATTAAATAGACAAAAAAATATGTTACACATCATTCTCTACAACGTGAACGTCATTAAAGAACTTAAAAAAGTATATCTCAGTAGGGGGACAATCAACCCCCCACCCCTTGATCAAAATCCCCTCAAAGGGTGTTACAAATCCCCTTCACACTTCTTTGAAAGTAGCAGGGGTATCATAATCCCGGCGTGATCTCTAATTTGATTAATACTATGTCATCCCAGAAGGCGAAAATACGACGTTCGGTGTGTCGACGTTCAGCGGAGCGACATTCGGCGGGGCAACGTCTGTCGGGGCGCCATAACGACGTTCGGCGGGGCGGTATTCGGCGGTGCGCCATAACGACGTTTGTCGTTGTGTCGCTCGCTCCGAATCATATCTGAAAAAAAAAAAAGAATTCAATTTGTCCAGTTAAATGGTGGCAAATCTACTTTACCTTATATAAAACTTGTTCATAAGGTCTAATAACAAAACGTAGCTGACACTGAAAGAAAACGTTATCATTAAAGTGGACAACTGGTGGGCGTCTAATAATATGGACCGCATCCGAGGAAGACAACAAGCATTTTAATTGATACCAACATGAAAGGAAATGTAATGATAAAATATATATTTCAATCTTAATGATAACTGCATTCAAACTGTTTCATGTCAAAACTGTTAGATATTAACATTGGTAAAACTTTAAGTAGGACTTTCAGGTGAAAAAATCATTTGAAAAGGCACTCTTTAGACTACATCTCTATTACAGTATATCAAAATACCTTAATACTGTTAGGAAATGGGTGCCTTGATAAAGTTGGGTTACTGACCAAAATGGTAAAAGTAATATTCAGTGACAAATCAACTGCAGAATGCATTAAACATGAGAAATATACAAAACAACAATACACAATCTGTTTATCATCATTAATATTGACCTACAACCAATAAAACTGTAATTTGAAATTTGGAACGCACTTTTGACAGATCGCGAAAATGTGTGACAAATCATCCGTAACTCATATCAGAAAGCGAATTCAGACACAGTATTTAGTCAACTGTAATGACTAAACCTTACTTAATTTATGTAAACCAGTAGTGGCCTCTGACATCCTCAAGAGTGGCTGCAAATTGTGTGTGTTTACTCATTTTCCCGAAGTCTATAAAACTTTGTTTACGAATATAGTGCCCGAACGACAATTCTAAACGGAAAGATTACCAAGTGACAAAAAGGTATTTCGACATAGATTTTGTAGCCAATAACAGATCTGTAATCGGTTTTCTTAACAATGTAGCAGTTAACTTTTAATATGAGTTACGCCGTTGAGTTACGGAACTGTATTTTTGAAGTGTACGAATTCGGGGCAAATAACGCTTTCCGCAACCAATTCCAGGAACTCTCCACCACTAGAAACCTATAGAAAAATCATCTAGTTGAGGAGCGGAATTCATACACGACAAAATCCTATAAATAGAGGTTAGAAACTTCATTTGGCGGTTCTGGTTCAAAATAGCGCAACCAATAGGTTAAACTTAAAAGTTCCACTAGGGTAGTTTATACAGTAATACCGGTAGTCTAGTCCGCAACTGAAATTCCGTAACCAAGGTAAACAATGTCAAAGTTTAACGCCCATCATGGATTTATTATAGGCGCAACTGTTACATTCTAATTACGGCGCAACTGTTACATTCTAATTACGGCGCAACTGTTATATTTCTAGTTACGGCGCAACCATTTCGTATTACACGGTAATACACGGAATCTACGTAAATTTATGCGCAACCGTAACCGTTTGCGTAACTGTATGTATTTAAACGAAAAGGCACCCTTTCCGCGAAACAGAGTACATGGAGACGAATGTATTTGGACACCATCTACCAAGAGACGATAGTATGATTTGTTAAAAGTCTTTGAATTAGAAGCTATTGGTTATTATTTAATAAACATTAAAAGTGTTCATAATAAATCAAAATTCTCTTTGTTTGAAATATTCTGTGTTGTGTTCTTATCGGTCTTAATCTTGTGTAAAAAGGCGTTACACCACCAAATCTTGTGTTTATCAAGATATAGCTCAGGGATATACCATAAATGATAAAAAACAAAGTTCAGCTTTTCACCTTTTATTATAATATAAATCTTAGAAGTCATAATAAAGTGATCCTCATCAAAAGTCAACTCTGGTGCCATTCCAGAACGTAATAAAAGAGAGACGACTACACTACACTCCTCCCGTCCTTAAGGTTACAATACTCAAATGAACAATGCTTTATAACTTGTTCAACCATATTGGATAATTGGTCTAAAAGTTACTATACTATTTGTTAAAGTCTAAAAATTCAAGAATCGGCAGCTCGACTTTTATTGGGCCTCATTCCCTACTATTTTTCTTTCAAGTTAATGGTTATATAGCACCCCCCACCCTCGCGAAAAAAAGGAATAAATACGATATTGGTAGCATGAAATAACATGCATACCTTCTGATATAATGTATAATATAGTTCTCATTCTAAAGCGCCATCCAGTTAGTTTACGGAAGGTCGGTGGTTCTACCCAGGTGCCCGCCCGTGATGAAATAATGCACATAGGGGCACCTGGGGTCTTCCTCCACCATCAAAGCTGGAAAGTCGCCATATGACCTATAAACTAAAAAAAAAAACCGAAACAAAACATTCTAAAGCGGTAAAGCATCTTAGACCCAAAACTGATTTTCTTAAACGCTCTTTTTCTTTAAGACATCCTTACTTTATCAAAATACATACATAGAAACTGCATTTAAATTCTAACTTAAAACTGGTTCCTAACGAAACCTGCTAAGCGATGCACTGAGCTTATATGCGTGGGTTGAATTAAGTCAGGAAACATGTCTTTATCTCAACGCTTTGTGCGAAAATGTCGATTTTCATATTAATCCGAATTTCCGCCCTAGTTTGTCACGAAATGTACCGAATGACGTTCATTTAGAATTCCCATAAAGTACATTTGTTAATGGTACTAAATGGGATTTTGCAAGACAGCGCTCCTTTTTGGTAAAACATTATAGTTTTAACTATAATAAATGTTTTGAATAATGTGCGCAGCCTTACAAACTTTCCTAAAATAAATTCTTATAAACTTAGTTAGATGGTGGAACCGGGTATTAAGCTGTAGATAATACTGTAACGTAGCACTGGGTCTGTGTACCTGAAGCTTGTCTTGAACACAACACATTACAACAGTTCTATCATTTTTATTTTGTACGAAGAGCAATGCACAGTAACTTATAAATGTTCAGTCTAATTTCATGAATATAATCAATTTCAATAAGTCTTTTAAAACAGTTCTGTTTACTGATCTATTTAACAACATTTCTTAATTATAAATATATTTCAAACTAGCTCTTAACAAAGCTTATTAGTTTCAGCTCATGAGAGCGGGAACAAGTCCCTTAGTCCGCCACTTGGGCAGTCTCTCCTGATCACAGAGTATACTGAGTTTATAAAGGATTATACAGGAAAACACAGCAGACACATTATTTCACTTCCGTAAACTTAGTAATTAATTCACGGATGTTTTACACCCCGAAACTACTGCAAAGTTGACAAGTTTCGTCTGACTTTTGAAATGTACAATTAAAATCTTAATTATCCGAAAGAAATACCAAAATAGAAAAATTATAAACCTAGGTATTACATTACAAATTCCTTCATTTCTTCACGAAAAAAAAAACCAATAAAAAAGATGGTTGAAATGTCTGAATGAACTAAATAAACAGTAAAATTATAGAAGTCTAAAAGATCCAACTAATACGGACTAGCTATTATGTTGTATATTGGGGATTTGAATAATGTGTCAATATAACAGGGCACGCCAATCAAGGAGACAGGAGACGTTCCTTTAATTGTTCGTTCCCTTGCATACATCAATGAAATCAACTAAACAGGAATCCCTACTTGTTTAGGTTTTAGAAATTAAAACATATGATAGATTGACATAGCTTAAACATACAAAGAAGTTATAACTTTAACACAGAATTCATCATAAAAGTTACACAGTAAACATCATTTCATATGTGTATGTAGCATTCATTATTCGATATAGTCCTATTCACAGTCACACATTTGTAGTAATGAAAGTCATTTCCATTCTTCATATTTAGAATGTGCCACTTTGCGTAGGGATTCCATTCAATGTCTGTGTTTTCACGGATATTCTGAATCAATCGGTAGAAATACATCAAATTCTGAAATTAGAAAGCACAATTAAAATTCTGTTTAACATTGCATGAAACTCAGATATATGAAAGTTTATTAGTTTGTATGTTAACACATTTTTCTGCAGGATAACATATTTTTAGTTTCCTTACTATTAAAACAAACATTCTTGAATATTATATTAAGAAATCATAAGCAATGTACTAGTCTAGGATGAAAAAAAATCAGTTGATAAGATATAACAACTTGTTTAAAAAAAATAAGTGATAAAAGAAATAAAGTTAAACAAATGCAATGAGAAATTTTCCATTGGTGTTCCCAGTTGGCTGGTGGAATTGACATCTACTGCACATAACTATTGATTCTACCATAGTTTGACGTAAAACGACCATGGAATCAGCAGACGGTGGTTCTCAATCCGTAGCTGCTTAAACAAGTCCACTGCCATCGTTAATCGTTTTGTCAAACGATATCCACCACAGGAGATGTTATCATGATCGTTGAATCGCCAAAACTTCATCATATCATATCCAACTCGATAGTCGTGGTTTCATTCCTCTGTGTACTAAAATTTTCTAAAGATCTGCGATTTAATGTTATGTTAACTTTCTGTTGTTTCAGCTTGCCGTTCGATAATATGCATTTAATTTAATAATTATGATACTGTGCATGCTAAGTCCATTCATTGCGTATTAATATGAATAAAATTACTTCGTAGTAAGAAATTCAGTGAAATGTCTCTCCTTTTCTATCAATTTCTAATGTGAATGTTTCGTTTTAAGTATCACTGTTTAATCTGAATTGCCAAGTTCTTATTATTTCGTAGAAAGTCACTGTTAACGAATGTTGTTAGAACTGTCTTTATTTCTAAATCCTTTACCGGAATATTCAAATGAACATGTGAGCATAAGCTATCAAGCCTTTTTAATCTTCATAGTTCTTAATATTATGTACAAGCTTGTATCAATTTCTTTAAAGTCTATAGTCTAAAATAGACAACGGACAAAATCATTATCTCACACAAGAGAAGAAACGCTAGCAAAACGTCAAATATTATACCGTATGACACCTTACATAGAAATAACAAATTTGCAAGCAAATAAAACACATACTGAAATCAATATTTACACAAATTAATGACAATAATCAGTTATGCTTCTACATGCATAACAATGATGGAGTACAACATCTCTTTTACTTCACGAACAGCTGAATATTTATACCAATGAATGACCACAAACTGTTATTTTCAATAAAACCAATCTACATACTGAATCTAGTATAGTGGCGATTTTAACATTCATACCTTATCCCTGAGCCTTTTTGTATTAATATTACAAATTAATATGTACTACAACATATTACTCGGAGTAATCAACTCCACACCTGAAGGGATTTTTATATTATTTCACAACACATCGTCTTCTCTAGACGCGGTTGACAAGCCTGCCTTGAGGCTACGAAACAAATATATCAATTCAGCTTAATTAATTTTAAACACTCAAATCATTATAACTGTACTCCGATGAATCTATATACCACGGGTGGTAAACGCGCAATCCAATTCCCACTGGGAATACGCTAAAAATGGGTTGCACGACTTCCGGTGCTGGTGTTGCGCATCAATATGTACAAAATCGAGGTAGGTGGGTTTTTGTTTTTGTAAATAATGACACATTCACACGTGTTTTCGAAAAAAAGCAAAATGCTATTCGACACAAAAATGATTAAAGATCATATATGTGAAATACCAATTTAATAATTTAAGAATCAGCTCTGTTATCACGAAAACTCTGCTGGCTAGAACTGTCAAAAAAGCATGGAATCATGAAAAATGCAAATTTTCTAACTCTTGTGCCATATTTCTGGAAATGTGACGCTTCTAATGATCAAACACGTGTAAAACAGTCATGAATATTACATACACTTGAATGAAATGTTGCTTTTGGGAAAAAGATTGGCAAAAAATAATCGGGAATGGGGATGCGCCCTGGGAATGGAGTTGCGCGTATACATTATATACATTATGATGTATACGAGCAAATCCATTCCCGGTGCGCAACCCCATTCCCGATGATTTTTTTGTCAATTATGTCCCCGTAAGCAGGATTTGAAGCAAATAATTTTGATATTCGTTACTTTATAACATTTGAGTTATCATAAAAAGCATCAGATGTCCTCAGATTAGGCATATGAGGTCAGAAACTTCCATTTTTGTTGGTTTCATACTTTTTACAAGTTTCGTGTCGCCTGAGTTTTTGTGATATTACAGCCGAATCATAAATTACAAACCAGATATTTTACACATATGATGTATTATCATATTTGTGTCGAATAGCATTTAGCTTTTTTCGAGAAATTTTATTCTTGTCTCACACTAAGCAAAATCATAACTTCACATACCTCAATTTCGTCTTTTTTTACGCGCAACACCAGCACCGGACGTTGCGCAACCCATTTTAAGCGTTTTCCCAGCGGGAATTGGATTGCGCGTTTACCACCCGTGTATACATATACAAGAAATGTAACGAAAATGATGTAATAGTCAATAAAATTGCTCCCCGAAAGAGCCTTAAATAAACGTGTACTTAAACGTTCAACCCGTGCGATAGCACAGCATCTCTATAGTTTTAATTACTAGTATCCATATCGAAAATGGACACATTATAGAGGATACACCATTTAATACTATAAAAATGGTTTCAAGGAATTTAAGCTTCCATAGCTTTTCCTTTACAATTACAATATAAGAATGCACCATTGGGTATCAATAAAATGACTATTTACAGAATGAAATATGCATAAACAACAAAAAATGTGACCTTTATATCATACAAATATATACATTTGAGGTTCCCTTGCGTTTCTTTTATCATTTTGCTATTTTCAGCATTTTTCAGCTAAATAATCGTATCCTAATAAAATTTCGCCATGATTCCTTACGAATCCCAACTGAATATAAAAGTTTGTCAAGTACATTTTTGTTTAATTTCATCTCAAACTTCAAAAGGTAAAATAAAAACTTCTTGATTTTAGAACTAACAAAGCTTGTATTTATAAGAATTATTCCTGAAAATAAAGGTCTTACTGTTAGCGGCATCAGATCATTCTCGGCGTGTCATAGTAGTGGTAGTACTTGCACATTGATCTCGTGACAACCCATTGTAGAAGTCCGACATCCTGTCTGCGGCGCCATAAAAGTGCTTGTAGCGAAGTGTACCTGAAGCTTGTCTTGAACACAACACATTACAACAGTTCTAACATTTTTATTTTGTACGAAGAGCAATGCACAGTAACTTATAAATGTTCAGTCTAATTTCATGAATATAATCAATTTCAATAAGTCTTTTAAAACAGTTCTGTTTACTGATCTATTTAACAACATTTCTTAATTATAAATATATTTCAAACTAGCTCTTAACAAAGCTTATTAGTTTCAGCTCATGAGAGCGGGAACAAGTCCCTTAGTCCGCCACTTGGGCAGTCTCCTGATCACAGAGTATACTGAGTTTATAAAGGATTATACAGGAAAACACAGCAAACACATTATTTCACTTCCGTAAACTTAGTAATTAATTCACGGATGTTTTACACCCCGAAGCTACTGCAAAGTTGACAAGTTTCGTCTGACTTTTGAAATGTACAATAAAAATCTTAATTATCCGAAAGAAATACCAAAATAGAAAAATTATAAACCTAGGTATTACATTACAATACATTTATTTTAAAATCTGTAATTGAGAGAACTTGAAGAAATGAAGTGTTTCATATTTTGAATTTGGCAACAATTGTATGGATATATTTAGAATGTGTCAAATTACAAAAGTGTGATTTCATTATCAATTTTTATATACAACAATAGACTAACGAAAGTACATCCAAACTGAATTCATGCATACTTACAGCCTGAGGTGTTTTTTAGTTTAACTTCACACCGATATAATTATATGTCATAGGGCCACTTTCCAGCTACGATGGTGGAGGAGGATCCCAGGTGCCAGCTGGATTCCAAAAGGGAAAGGACGTTAGTTTTACCCAGATGCTGGTCCATTTCTGAAATAATGTCCGTGTGGGCATCTAGGATCAACACTTACAAATAGAAGTTTGAAAGTCGGCAAACAAATTGCGTTGATTTAAATAAAAATCAAAACAACAAATCAGCTTAGCAAATAGTATTGGTTCGAATAAAACTATGAATGAACTTATTTTGTTTTAGTGCATGTCTGCTTGACGTTAAGAACTATTTGAAATTTCATTTTTGTTACTTTATCTAATCAACATCCCTTGTGCTTCAATTGACCTAAGCAATGAAACATTCTGTTTCAGTAAGATTAGTAACAGATTTACTCTTTCGTTGTAAATGACTCAATATATATCATTTAAGGTATTAGATCACTAACAGAGAACCTCCTTTTTGAAGAGTATTCAATTCCTACCATAAACCTACTTTTACTGCAATTCTTAGTGGGGCGTAGGTTAAAGCCCTACTGGGAGTAAAACTTTTTTCCTTATTTTCCTTTTTTTCTAGTAAGTTTTTACTTATTTCAAGACTTATTATTGATTTCTTGTACAAAAACGGAAAAAGATGAATTTTATAATTTCTTGGTGTTCAAAGTAAAATTTACTACTTAAACAGAAGGGGTAGAGTTACACATCTTTAAAAATATTGAGTTACATGCGGTGAAAGTTCTCTATTTTGCTTTCACTCTTAGATTATATATTGTGGAAAAAAATAGGTCTGCCCTAAGGTTATTTTTAAATGGAGTAAGCAAAATTCAAAACAGAAACACAGCATTCGACATTATTTTTTCAATGTTGAAGTATGAATTCTGTCTCATTAAATCCGTTTACTTGAGGCACCATAGAAAATCAAAGCCTTGAGATGTCTGGTGGTTGCGGGTTTTGCTAGAGTTATTTTCATTTTAAATGCCAATCTATAAATATACATGTATAAGAAACAAATACTAATTATAATGTGCCTAATATCTAAGTTAAATTCTGCCTAACCTTACATGAACAGCTGGAAGTCAGTGATGTAACCATGGACTGGAATACCTAATCATTGACAGATCTTATATAATCTAAATGGCCAGTGTGAATGTATAGAGGATGAATAAGAACTGCTTAATCATTGATAATTCATCCGCATTGTTCATGAATGGGACTACTTTGTATAGCACATGAACAAATTCCTTTGGATGTGATTTGGAATCAAATAAAGATGCTACATGGTTTTCAGAAATACACTTAACTTTGGTAGCGGGATAAACCCGCAACCAAAAATGATACTGACATTTTTATTTTGTGTTTTATAATTGTTTACCAATAGTTTGATGTTTCTTTTATTAAAATTAATGGTAAAATAAGTTTTCTGCAAACATTTTGGATAGTGGCTATCACTTTGAAATTTGTCTCTACTTGAGCTTGAGGAGATACCATAAGTTATACAAAATTTGTTAAAAACGGCACGGTAAAAGTTGTTTAAAAATTGCAAAATAGTGCAAAACACGGTTACCTTTCAGAATATACCATGCAAAGGCCATTTTGTAAGCAGTACTATTAGTGATCTATTACCTTAATCTGTGCAAAAAAGCTAATGTTGTTATCTATCGAATTACTACGTATAAATTAGTGAAATGTAACAGGGAAATATCAAATGCATAAACACTGTGTTACGTTTAGACGATTTTATCTTGCTTTTAACCACCTAAATCTACCCTCACATATAACTAACAATAAAACAGAACAGATGAAATTATTTCATTGTATTATTTAATAATTTACTATATTTTAGCTTATCACAATAAATTTTAAAGGTCTCGCTGGAATTCGGTTACATTTCTTTTGTTAAACTGTGGAATAAATTCTCTTTGTATAACAATATGCCATTCATGTTTGGTGTAATGGAAGCTTTGATGTTCATCCATCAATGTAAATGCAAACGTTTCGTATGGACCTGCTCCATGACGCTTCCCTATAATTATATACAGTACAACTTGTATTAGGAGACCAACTAAGTGAAGAGCAAAAAGTGGTCTCTTAACAGAAATGGTCTCTAAGTACAAATATAATTTGTTCTTTGACATTACAAAACGGAATCTTAATGCAAGTGGTCTCTCCACAGACGTGGTCTCTCGAGCAAGTTTTCACTGTGAATATATATGGCTTGAAGTGAATCATTTTGAACAGATTCTCTATTACTTTTAGTCAAAGTCTATTAATTATTTACCACAAAGTAAGTACAGCTTTAAGTAATGGTGTACAGCTTTAAGTAATGGTGTTAGCTATACCTTTCAAAAATGGTATGGTATTGCAGTTTCATGTACATTAGGGGCATGTATTTCCTTATAATTTTATGTAAAAATGCAATTTGTTGAGCTCTTGACAAATAATAAATGAAGGTCATTCCAAAGTTAATCTGTGTAAAGCGTTCTAGAGATGTATGCTTTCGGCCAGCAGATCAAAGCAAAAATTCTCAAAATGTTAAGATATATAAAGCATGACGACATTGGCATATTCTAGGGATCAGTAATTATTTCATAAATATGATTCAAATGTGTCTTCGAATGAAGTCCAAAATAATTCGTCTCTCTCTCTCTCTGTACATAATTCCTGCTTCGTCTCCTTTTCAAATTTTGTTATGTATGATACCGATCTAAAATAGTCCATGGGAATGATTTCAACATAAATCGTATTTGGGACTATTCCAGGCCAGGATAGCGACTGGTACAGACTATTGGTTCTCACCATATAACGATCAATTTCCATTCCATATAAGGTGACTTCAAAACTTCGATTGAGTATTTGCGTGGACAAATCGGCACAGGGCTACACAGGTATGACATATGAAACTGTTGGTGTGAGACTGAACGTGCGATGTACAATACTACTGTCAATGGTATAACGAACCTGACTGTTACTTCTGTAAGTACATTAAACGTCTGTGTGATCCAGTTCAAAGAAAACTGCACAAAAACTACAAGTCTTGATTACATTTTTTTTTAAAAAATGTTAAAACCCTCTGGGGGATAAAACATTTTGCATATAAACTGTAAACCATTTGGCCGCATAGACATTCGTTTTCAAACTATGTAAATACAAATTATGTAAAAACAAACATTTCAAAGTATTTATAAAACTAAATAATAGAAAGGATGGTAATAACTTCAAAATGGACTGTGTTCGTAAAAATAATGCTGTTGAAGATCCAAAATCTGTTTATAATTATTCCTCAAAATTATGTGCTACCATTGAATGAATTAAAATCCCATAGATCAGTAGTTTTTCCTTACATTTTGAAATTTCAATACACGATGATACTTTTAAAGTCATTTATCATTTACAAAATAAACACTAGCAAATTTGATCCCCATGTACAAAACTAAATCCTTATGAATTCATGGTAACCCCAGAACACATAAAATGTGTCACTCAGCAGACGTGGAAACTATTCATTGTGCCTTTGTTAACACTGTACAAATAAAAGTCCGGGAAATATTGATGCCTGAATAAACAAAGTAACATTATCTAGGTTCCAACAAACAAAAAGGAAGGATAAACAGCAATTGTTGAAAAACGCTGACCGAAATTAAGAAAAATGCAAAATCAGAAGTTGGTAGACTGAACTTATATTTAAAAAACCTAGACTGTAATAAAGCAACTTACTTTTTACTCCAGAACTACATCACCATATAGTTATGCCCCACCATTAAAGAGGGAGGAGAGCATATAGCGTGTGTGTGTCCGTGTCCGGCCTTGAACTTTGTATGTCCGATTTTTAAATAACTCGGCACAACTGACCAACATAACAAGACGACATGTTGCGTGCAAACTTTGACCCCTTCACGAAAGGTCAAGGTTCTACTTAAAGGTCAAATACATACAATTCTTTTTCTTGCATGTATGGATATTGAAATAAATCGGCGAAACAGTCACCATAACATGACGATTTGTCGTATACAATAACCATAACTGTACATTAAAGGTCAAGGTCACAAAAAACGTCAAAGATTTTAGGTCATTGTTTCTTTCACATATTACTTTATTTCCTTTTTTTGTATTTTTCTATACACACATTAACGCTTAGCGATATCGGACATACAAAGAAATGGTGTCGTAAGGGCCTTAGTAATGCGTTCATGGGTTTCAGGATTATTTATGTGTTATTTGCCATCATTGAAAACGTAAGTGAGTCAATATTTCAAACATTGATACGTCTATTCACTAGCTGACCTATTTTTATCAATATAGTGATCTTCAGCCTCCACTTAGTGACTACCATTTAACAGATTATATAAATAGCCAAGTACATCTAATGCCATTTTTTCTTATATGCCAGGACTTTCATAACGGCGCGTTTTTAATATTTCTATATTTAAATATATAACAAAAATATGTGATAAAACTAATATAAAGGTTTTGAAATTAAAATCGAAAACATTATTGTATCGCATCAAGTTCTGAAAACATTTCTCTTAACCTCGGTGGGTGATAAACATCGACTGATATTCGTATTCGCCATTTTTGTTTCATCAGAAATCTACATTTCCTCTGATCTTTGTTCATTGTTAGCAAAAGTCCCAAAAACATATTCTCTGTCTTTGATACATGCATTTCACATGTGTTTAGGCGTGAATATCATTTTATTCTGTACTTACTGAAATTATCAAATATCCTGGTGTTTAATTCGTTTTTGTAAGTAATAAGTGGATCCAGTGGGCAAATATCCTTTAAAAAACAAAGACAAATATCAAACAGGGAATGCCACGCACCAAAAACGCAGCCTCCCCAAAACGAAACCTACAGCACGCAGACGTGCACACCACCCGCACACACACACATACACGCACACACACACAAAGCCAATACACCACAAACACACACACACACATGCGCACACACAAAGCCAACACATTAGAACAAAACGAACAAACAAAGGAACACAGTGGGGCACCGCCTTGGAACGGTCAGTGGCAAAAACACCACTGGGGAGCTTAAACCGGTTTATGGTGCGCACCCAACCTCACTCTTATCTCCCACCATGTTCCAAAGACACGGGACAGTGTAAATAAAAGTAATCCCCTTCAGGTGAATCTCTAACACATGTAATGGAAACAAAAAGGCATGGCATGTAAATCACAAAAATGCTTGTGTATAGATATATAAAACGCACACCTTTAGAACCAAAAACGTATGTACTCAATGCCTTTTCAGAAGACAGAGCAACAAGAGAAACACCCATAAGGGCCGATCCTTTAAGGCAATCACCAAAATGTCAGACTGTACAAACTATGAGATTTTAATTCAATAAGTTGTAACACAATTTTTTTCTGATGTAAAATGTTATGCAAACTAGCTATTAGATTTTCGAACTTTATTAACATTACCTTTATAAATATAAACTCTTTATTTTCATATCTATCTGTGGTTTGTTACTAACTGAGTACAGTAAAACTTCGTACATATTAATCCTCGTTTTCCAAAATTAAATGTTCATAAAGTAGATAGCGGACCAATTAAGCAAACGTCAAAGCCGCGATTTGATACAGTATATTTGTTACACACAGATCAGATCTGCTTTATTGCAGACTCACTAAACGCAATACTGATGGTTTCACAGAATTTGTTTAAGGAGGTAGGTTACCTTAATATTTGTGTGTGCGCATCTTTAACTGGAAGCTAACGTGACGATTTACGACGAAGGTTAGGACAAACTAAATGTGTTTGTATATCCATTCTTCTGAAAAACACTCATGAATCTGCCTCCGATCTGATGCTTAATGGTTTAATAATGCAGAAGTAATGAATAGATTGCCGCAGAAACGCTTTAAAACTGTGTTGCCTTAAAATGACGTCAATGACGTCATGACGTTACGTGTCAGTTACCGCGCAAAATTAATAGCTTTTATTTTGAAAGTATATAATTCTGTACAATTTCTTTATTTGAACTATTTTTAAACAGACATTATTTGCTGAAAGTCTTTCGCTCTGAAAAATGATCAATATTTTGCGGCTTTTGTGTAGTTGTATTGAAATGTTATGAGGAATGTAAGAAAATGGATGATGGTAACTGATGTTACTGGAAATATAGTTAGGTGAAAGGTTACTTATTACGGCCATTTTCAAATAAAAATTGGGCAGTTTGATTTGTAATACCTATTTTCCCATTCCGTTGAAAATATGTTACTTATATACTAAAACTAAGCTCTAAATTTGTTCAAATTTCAGTAGAAAATTGTGGTTTCTTATGTTAAATTGATGTTACCATGGAAACGAAACCGGTGACCTATGTATCTAAATGTAAAATTTAGAAGCGTTGACACTGGTCTATTTAAGGAACACAGTTTCGGCTTTTTATTTCCATTTCAACAATATCCATGAGAATAATAGCAGCATGCAGAACGATATTTCAATAAAAAATGTCAGACGAATGGTACTACTGTAACTATTCTAAGCTGTGTAATTTGTTTAAATACAGTCAAACTCGCTTTATACGAACTCATCCGTACCTGGGAAATGTGTTCGTATCAAACGAAATTCGTATTAATGAATATGACTTACCGGAAAATTTGTTCGAAGTTGGGCAGTAGCACTGGTATCATCGGTGAATAGATTCCGATATATGGAAGTACTTAATGGTTTTAAACTGATTAAGTAAATTTATTCAGATAACATTGAGATTACTCAACAAAAGTAATACTTAAACACGTAAAACTGTTTGTGCATTTAAATTGCAATGTGCGGTCGAGGTCCAGAGTGCCAAATCATATCCACCGACAACATTATTTCTATTATGAAGCTTGTACTACATAATCTTTTGTAAGACACGACCAACCTGTATCGACAATAGAAGGTCAATACTGTGTTTAAAATTATTTACAGTACTTTAAATCTTTACCTGTCAAATAATTGAATTGTTATATTGACATGATACACAAAGGACCGAGTATTTGTTTTTGAATAAGTGTGAACTACGTACTCAATTGTCTAATTACCACGCGGCACATTGTTGACAATACTATTATCTTTACTTCAATTAAATATCAGCACTGAACAGTTCAAGCTAATAAATAGTCAAGCGTAACAAGGGCGAAATGGCCGGCGACTTCTAAAATTAGTTCGTATTAAAAGATGGAAAATTATAACATTTATGCTAATTTGGACTTTCAAAAAGTGTTCGTATCTACCGATTATTCGTATGAAGCGAGTTCGCTATTACCGAAATAATTTTACAAAGGAAATAAAAGGATTCAGCCGGGGAATCCAGACTTTGTTCGTTTTATCCGAAAATTCGTATCAAGCGAGTTCGTATTAAATGGAATCGACTGTAAATGCAAATAACACGGAAATATAACTTACGTTAGAAATAATATGTTTTAAAGCTACATTAACAAGAAAGATATTTTATTTAATATTTTATAACTAATTAAGATAAAAAGTAAGATATAAGCTATTTTTTTTATTCATATCTGTTGCAATGGTTACTTTAAACTTTAAGAAAAATAAGATACCATGTAAAGTGCTTGGTATTTTGCTAATTTTATTACCCATATATTCCATGTTGGTCATCAACAGAATGGCACTGAAGCCGTCGAAAACCACGTTTCCATGCATAGTTGTTTAAAAATGTGAGAAAATGCGTTACCATGGAAACACGAGCCACGCGACATATACATTGTAAGCTTTTATTAGAAAGCTAACGCGCATGCTAGTAAAATTATCAATTATGCAGACTTCTACGGATAACAATGAAACCAAAACCAAAATACACTGAAAAGTGTTAAATATCCGTCGTATTTTCCTTCAAACCTCGATAAAAATTGTACTTGAAGGGATAGAGACAAACGGAATTAAGATTGTAGCAGTTAAAACATTAAATTACATGAAATACAAAAAAGTGCTGCGGTTTAACTAATGTAAAGTTACCCTGGTAACAAGGTAACCTACCTCCTTAAAGAAAGGTTTTCTAGCAACCCCTTGATCATAACAAACAATAGTCAACTTCTTTGTGACTCGTTTTGTAGGGAGATCAAAAGAACGACAATGACAATATTTCATTATGAATATGTAATATATTACAATCTGTTTATAAAATTCTTATTGTAAACATTGAAAATGTCATAACAGTAATAGTTATGAATAATTTAGATTTATATCAGGCTGAAGCCAGTGAAACGGAAAATTACTATAAGATTAGGTTCTCAGATGAAGTGATCTGAAGTTGATACTAATTTAATGAATGCACTTGTTCCTACATCAACTGAATGAAGTGAAAATGTTAAATCAGTGTCACATTTCTTTCTATATTTCGCAACGAAATGAAAGCGATATTCATTTATAATGAAAGACAATTTTAGAATGTCGCTTTTTGCTATATAATGATTCCTTTCAATTTATTTGAGCGTTAATGAGTTAGTCCCTCTCTTTACATGATCATCCTATGTAACAGGTCATGTTATTACCTTTCTTTTAACACGATCATACTACTGAGAGGTTCAAGCGTTTACTTTCAGGCAAACTCATATTACCAACCGTCCTGTGCCTTAAGACACACAAAGCAGTTACAGTGTGCCTTGCTTGAACATGATTTTCCTCCACATTTCCAAAGAAAAAGCACTGTATATAGCATACCAAAATGATGTGGAGAGATAACATAAGACTTTTATACACCAGGGTTCTATTAAGATACGTAACAACATTAAACAAATTGAACTCTGTCATCATTTTTTCAAATGTGCCAAAACTGTGTGTGGAGTGTAGGGGCCCAATAAACTATCAACGTATTTCGCAAAATGTCGAAAGTTACACAGAAATCAATCATTTTGGTTTCCTCTTTTGTATATAAAAACTACTGAGTATCTATCATAAGATGTTTGTAAATAACTAATGTTGTTTTATGTGGAGTAAATATCCCTTAGGGCAGTGTTGCAGCATAATGTTACATTTTTAATGATTTAAGATTGAATTATCACAACCCACGCTCGCATAGAATTAAAAACTAAATAGGAGATAACAAGTTCAAATATAAGTCTGAGAAATATTGATGCCTGATTAAACAAAGTAACATTATCTCGGTCAAATAAAAAAAGGAGAAGTAACAGCAGTTGCTGAAAAACGCTGACCGTAATTAAGAAAAATACATAATCAGAAGTTGGTAGACTGAGCCTTTATGTTTACAAACATACAGTGTTATAGCAAACTTTCTTTGTGTTCCTGTTTACATCATCATATAATTATGCCCTACCATTGAAAAGGGAGGAGAGCATGTAGCGTGTGTGCGTCCGTGTCCGGCTTTCTTTCTAACACTGACCACTATATCAAGAGGACATATTGCGTGCAAACTTCGATCCATTATCTAAAGGTCAAGGTTCTACTTAGAGGTCAAATACTCAAAGTCCCTTTTCTTGTTCGCCCTTATACTTTTATACATGCATGATATTCAAATAAATTGGCCAAACACTTTACCATAACATGACGATTTGTCGTATACAATACCCATAACACTACAATGGGTTAAGGTCACACTTACACGTAAAAGATATAAGATCATTGTTACTTTCCGCTCATTAAGCTTTTTATGCATGCATAGATATTTAAATTACTTCGTAGACTTTGAGGTCAAACATTTTTACACCGTTCTTCCTGCCCAGTCTATAACTTTTATATGAATGGATGGATATTAAAGTACTTTGGAACAACATTTACCATTACTAGACAGTTTGTTGCATGCAAAGTTTCACCCTTAGTGTATATTACTGAGCCGGTGCTAGGGGGCGTGGGCAGTGTTGCATTTTCAATAACTGGTCACGAACAAATTCGATCAAACCGAATCTGCAATTTTCACTGTTTGCTTTGTTCTTGGTGCTTCCGAGGGATCTACCTTTCAGATTTTATTCATTTCTCTTTTCCAGTCTATAACTTTGTATTTTTCTATACACAAATTCACGTTTACCGATGTCGCTCACACAAAGAAATGGTTTCGGACGATAATTGGTAACGGATTTATGGGTTTCATGATGATTTCCAGTAGAATTTGCCGTCATCGAAAACGACACTAGGTCAAAGTTTTACATATTGATACGTCTATTTATTGTTTAGCTTATTTTTGACAATATGGTGTTCTTCAGCCTCCGCTTAGTGACGACCATTAAACAGATTATATAAATAGCAAAGTACATCTAATGCCATTTTTTTCTGTTTTGTCACGGCTTTCGTGCCGGCACGTTTTTCTATATTTCTTTATTCAAATATATAACAAAAATATGTGATAAAACTAATATAAAGGTTTTGAAATTAAAATCGAAAACATTATTGTATCGCATCAATTTTTGAAAACATTTCTCTTAACCTCGGTGGGTGATAAACATCGACTGATATTCATATTTGCCATTTTCGTTTCTTCAGGAATCTATATTTCCTCTGACCTTTGTTCATTGTTAGCAAAGGTCCCACGATCATATACTATGTCTATTGACACATGTATTTTCATGTGTTTAGGCGTCAGTATAAATTTATTCTGTTCTTACTGACAGTATCAAATATCCTGGTGTTGAATTCGTTTTTGTAAGTGGTGAATGGATCCAGGGGCCAATTATCCTTTAAGGCAATCACCAAAATGTCAGACTGTACAAACTATGAGATTTTAAAGCAATAAATGGTAAAATATTGTTTTCCTATGTAAACTATTATGCAGGTTAGCTATTAGAGTTTCGAACTTAATCAACATTACCTTTATAAATATGAACTCTCAGATATCATTTACATAGGATAACCTGCCAGGCCGTGGTAAAATTTTCAAGCGTTGTAAAAAATATGAATTTTTAAGACAGTAAAACTTTGTACATATTAATCCTCGTTTTCCAAAATTAAATGCTCATAAAGAAGATAGCGAACCAGCTGAGAACGGACATTATTACAAAATGTTAAAGATACCCAATGGCTATCCTTCAATAAAATATTTTAGATTTAGGTATTTATTTCAAATGTAGAAAATCCTCACCAAATATATTTAAGTTTACTAAATATATAAATTAATTGTGTATGCAGAGCTACATTAATTATTAAATGTCATACAGTAACAGTTGATTTTTAAAAATTTTTCCAGTTTTTTTGGTGGTAATACACAGTAATACTGTGTTTGGCTATACATGTTTACAGTGGTACGATTTATAACCTAATGCATAGTACTGTTAAAATACAATAACTTGTTTATTTTATGTTCACATAAACTATATGTAGTTTTTGTTCATGTTTTCAAATATGAAATTTGGGTCTAGTATACCTTTAAGGAAAAGTCAAACCACTTGTCTGAACAAAATGTAAATATAAAACACAGATTCAGTTTATTTGTTAAACACAGATCAGATTTTCTTGCACACCGGACTGGCGTTTCCGGTGAATTTACCCATGCCGACAAAACCCATCTAGCACCCCCATGCCAGATGACTCTCGTGCTGTTAATGACAACTACTGGTCCATGCACTGATAATTATATTGTTTATATAAAATACGAAAAAAAAGAAGGTACCTTGATAGTTTCTCTCCGTTCCTTATAGCAGACTATATTTCTCGATTCAAAATACGTTATTTACCGTAAAAACATAACGGTACGCTATAAACGATAAAACTAAAGTGGAACTTAGTTATTGTGCGTAACGCAAAACTTCATGACGTCACTTCTGCTTACGGACGTTAATTTCCCGCGGTTTGTGTTAATTCTCTGCTATAAGAAAGAGTGCTAAAAAGAAAGTATTTCTACCTATTGTAAAAAACGGTATGCAAGAAAAATAATCTGCAAGAATAAAATGCTAACATGTAATACGATATGCAAGAAAAAATATCAGTCATGTGTTTACGAATCGGATGGAAATATCCGTCCCTCGGCCACCTGCGCATGGGCGGTAATTCGGCAAGCCTCATTACCGCCCAATACGCTGGTGCCCTCGGGACGGATATTTCTATCCGATTCGTAAACACATGACAGATATTATTATGCTTTATTGCAGACTCACTAAATGAAATACTGATGGTTTCACAGGATTTGTTGAAGAAAAAATCCATGCAAGCCTTTGATCGTAACAAACAATAATCAACTTCTTTGCGTCTCGTTTCGTAGGGAGATAAAAAAAAAACACGAAAATGACAATATTTCATATGTAATATTTAAACAACAACGCATTGTGTAATACATTACACTCTGTTAATAAAATTCTTATTGTAAATATTGAAAATGTCATAACATTAATAGTCATGAATAATATAGATTTATACCAGACAGAAGCCAGTGAAACGGAAAATTACTATAAGATAAGGTTCTCAGATGAAGTACTAATTTAATGAACACAACTGTTCCTAGATCATGTGAATAAAGTGAAAATGTTAAATCAGTGTCACATTTCTTTCTATATTTCGCAACGAAATGAAAGCGATATTCATTCATAAAAAATTCTTTTGACAACTTTAGAATGTCGGTTTTTGCTCGGTAATTATTCCTTTCAATTCATATGAGTGTTACAGAGTTGGTCCTCCTATATACATGACCATCCTACGTAAAGGGTCATGCTATTACTTTTCTTTTAACACGATTATCCTACTGAGAGGTTCATGTGTTTACTTGCAGACAAACCCTTTATTACCAATCTTACTTGCCTTAAGACACACAAAGCAGTTACGGGATGCCTTGCTTTAAATGGTTTTCCTCCACATTTCCAAAGAAAAAGCTGTATGTAGCATACCAAAATAATGGTGAAAGATACCATAAGATTTTAAACAATAAGGTTCCATTTCCATTAAAATAATAAATAGGTAAAACTATGTTGTTATCTTTAATCAGATTCAACTCGCTCATCACCAGCAAGTGCAGGAGTCCCATAAACTACCGAAGTATGTCACAAACTGTCTCTAAATTGTCAGAAAGTTACACTGAAATCAACTATTTTGGTTTCCTCTTTTATATAGCAAAACGACTCAATATCTATCATTAGACGTTTGTAAATAAATAATGTTGTTTTATATGCAGTAAATATCCCTCAGGGCAGTGCTGGGCATAATGTTACATTTTTAATGATTTCAGATTGAATTATCACAGCCCACGCTCGCCTAGAATTAAAAACTAAAAAGGAGAAACTAACTTAATTAATTACTATGTTTAGTAATGTACACTTTTACAACTTTTTACAATAGATTTTAATGGTCTCCCTGGAATAAGGTCGCAATTCTCCTATTAGACTGTGTGTTGTAAAAATATGTCATTTATGTTTGATGTACGTGTTCCTTGAATATGAATGCAAACTTGTGAACAGACAATTCAGTAGGGACTTGTTTCAGTAAGACAAAGATCTGCAGAAAATGTTTGGGAAAACCTATTATATAAAAGATATTTATACTAGTTTGAGAAAATCTGCGAAAACATATACTGTGTATGTGATCCAAAGTGAGGGACACACTATCTAATTGTTTAACATTAATTCCTATAAATCGATATCTATTCTGTTTAAGTGTCATATGTAGTAAAACACACATATATATATAGAAAGTGTGGATATATTTTATTTCAAGGGTTGCCGTAGGCCTCGGGCCAATACGACTGCCCAAGGGCAAATAACTAGGCCAATATGAAATCGCTTGATTTATGATAATATTATTATTCAGCTTTCGACTGTTGGCGGTAACACCGTAAGAACTCTGTGAGTTATCTTATGGCAGCTATGCACGTTCAAGTAAAAAATCTTGACAAGTTGTTTAGACTTATTTTAGACATCATAATCATTTTCGCTAGTAAAACAGAATGAGTTTTATGTAGGTACTTGAGAGTAATTTTGAGAGATATATTTGATGCGATATAACAGGAGTAACTAGAACTTACCTTATATTTTTGGAATTCCTATTTATTTTCTTTAGTGAGTATCTAATCATTTGAACTGTGATAAAAACTGCTTTAAAAGTCATTTCCTTTTAGGCTGCAGGCAACGAGACACAAAATTTTACACATATGTGTTGATCAAGATAATACAACCAACCAAACACATATTATACACCCCCATGCCTCGTTTAATTCTTATCCGAAACTGTTTGCAGTTTACAACTGAGACTCGTGTTCGTCAGTTTATTCATCCACTTTCCAGCATGTGAAGTGCTATTTATCATTGCACAAATAGTCCACACTATCAAAATGACTGTTAAAGATAAGTCACATCCCTTTAATTAATCTGAGTTTCGCATATTTTCTCATTTTTTTCCATGAAAATTGTCAGAATTTCTGACAGGAAACACTTGTTTGTACACAATACCGAATAAGCGAAATTATCGTTGTAATCTATAAATACGTACATCGACATCGTGCGTCCGCTCAGTCGTACTTGATTATTACATAAACATGTTAGATGACCTTTTTTTTGTCAAAAATGTGAAAAACAATGTAATCTATAACTCTGATGTAAAACAAAATGGTGTCATTTAAAAATCTAACGGAAGTGACTTCTTCGTATCGGCCCTCTCTTTTGAACCAATCAAAATGCTTGAATTTCGTATTGGCCCTGATTTCTCGTATTGGCCCTGCTTTTCTCATATTGGCTCAGTTATGTTTTGTATTAGCTCTATCTGTTTCATATGATGTTCGCAATTGGTCTAATACAGTGTGTAATATTGTAAAGTTGAATAATAATAACATTTATAAGTTCAGTAAACATATTTCAGTAATGTGCTATTCAAGTCTTTTAGGTATATTTAATTGTAAAATGAAAATATTCTTAGTTTAGCATAATGTAGACTTTTCTCTACCGTATGTTCGGTACTACTCGCACTAAACATATAACTCGCAGACATCTTAGACATTGTGTCAAAGACGATGTATAGGAAAATAATAACATATACAAGATTATAGATTGAGCAAAATAAGCATACCATGCGAATATCTTACAATTATACATAGATATCTACTGGAGAGAGGCTTTGTATAGGATAGACCACTCGTGCCGTTGTCTACAGGATATATACAACGAGTAAAGCGAGTTGTATATAACCCGTAGACAACGGCGCGAGTTGTCTATCCGACTTAGACTACGCGACATAAAAACTGTAAATACTCAAAACTGCCCCACGCCTTCTATAGAAATTAGGATTTAACTATCGTCTGCTATTTTCATAAGAGTGACATTATTTTTGTACCGTTAGCGCTTATCTGTCAGTAGCGCATATGATAGATTGTACGTCAGTTTGCATAAATTCAGTTTTTTCCAAATACCGGATTTACTAAAATTTGGCGTTCATTAACTCTTTTAGTCAGTTGCAATCGCTTGTGCTGAACAGTTGTTAAAATATTGAATCCCCAAAAATACTCAAAATTGAACTGCTGAACATTTATTTTTTAGTGAGGAGTTGGCATATTGGCGAAACACGGTGACAGAAACTTTGATTCAAGACGATAGCCAGGTTCCGAAAATGCAAAAAGCTGACAGCAAATTGGACGTTAACGTGTTGGATAAGAAGAATTTTTCTGTTGTTTGAAGCAATCTGGTATTTGAAGTATGGACAAGTGCTTACTGGTAATAAGATTACATAATCACATACAAATTATCAATTCCTATTAGAAGTCACTTTTCAACAATCGGTATAAGATGACGAAATAATTGTGGTTCTATTGATTTTTGTTCTTGAGCGCTGAAACCAGTGTTGGTGTTTATTTATTTATGACATAGTTAGTGCGTAGACGCTCGTAGGAATACGATCACACCTACAATATCGTGCTTTTCTTGTAATATATGATATAGTTGTAACAGATGTTTGCAAATGTAAGGATCGTGCTGATCCGGTGTAAGACCGATAAGTAAGCTACGACATAGATCGCGTTATCTCCAAACGACATATGAGCCGTGCCATGAGGAAACCAACATAGTGGGTTTGCGACCAGCATAGATCCAGACCAGCCTGCGCATCCGCGCAGTCTGGTCAGGATCCATGCTGTTCGCTAACAGTTTCTCCAATTCCAATAGGCTTTAAAAGCGAACAGCATGGATCCTGACCAGACTGCGCGGATGCGCAGGCTGGTCTGGATCCATGCTGGTCGCACACCCACTATATTGGTTTTCTGATGGCATGGCTCATGTCTATTTTATAATTTATCAATTAATTAACCTTTTAGTTCTCCTGAACTTCAATTTACTATTACCCGTTTCTAATTCCCATAATTTACATGCTTTTTGAAAGATATACATGTTTTGTTCTGCTATTGTCGTTGATTCTGTCAGCTTCTTCAACAGCGCTTTAAATGTATTGCCTTTTCGTTTTGGCGTGTTGCGTAATGTAATAATTTTGCTCTTGCGCCCAAAGCGCCAGTACGAGAAGTCCCGTAATTTCCGATCACCTGCCTGACTCATATAGAACTAAAAATGAAACATGAGGAAACAATTTATTCAATTACTATATTTACTTTATTTATTCAATTCAATTACTATATTTACTTTATTTATTAATTTTTTTTTTAAAATAAAATAAAATGAAATAAATAATTTAATAAATATAAAGTAATTTGCCAGTTTTCAAATAGTCAAAACAGATTTATAAAGTGTCGCTGGAATTTGGTTCAAATTGTCTTCTTAAACTGTGTAATGAAAGTTTGTAAAGATGTGTCAGTTTTGTTTGATGTACTTGAAACCAAAGTAAAGAAAACTATGAAGCTTATTAATGATATGATATGATTTATACATGTAGTTAGAAAAAAACATTTCCCACATTAATCATTTCAAATAGATCAGCCAAGGTCTCTTCAACTCACTGTTTCTGTCAAGCGATGTTTTTGAGAACGACACAAAACATATTCTTTCAAAATTAGTTTGCATAGGCCAAGCTTTTACGGAACAATAAATAATCAAAGTTAATAATTTTCTATCGTAATTGTCCAAACTCATACAGATTATGTTGATAGAAATAATGTAATTTACTGAGCACTGAATTGTCCTCCGTACATTGTTGCTTCATGCGTATCGGACTTGCAGAATCAATGACGAACGACACATGACATTAGCTAAACCGGATTCCGTAAATTAATCAGTTAATGGGTCAGTTAAGTCTTTATTATTTGTTATATAAAAGTACGAGCAAGGTGAACATTCATAAATCTTGCAGCTTCTCGAGTGCTACAAGTTTATTCAGAATAATATGTGACACAGAAATCTAACTGCAACACTTTGTCAAGTATATAACCTTCAAAATAATTTTTAAAAATCCCAAAGCTGATTTTACATGTATTGATTTTACGCGTACAGAAAAAAGTAATTTCGGGTTAAAGAGTGAAATTAAGCAACAATAACCAGATTCAAATTCCCTAGACGACCAATCCAGGGTGGTGCCCAGCTCTTTTGTTCTGAGACTCCATGTATGTTTGTGTATGCTTGAAATTATTACATTTATCTTTTATTTATCCATATGTGTACACAGTCTGTGCTCCCTTGTTTGAGAAATATATGGTTGACAATATACTTTGAATGTGGCTTTTCCTAATTTTCTCTGATCCTTGTTTTGTAAAAAAATCATGTAGAGGTAAAATTTTATTGACGTTGCTACAGTTAAAAATTATTGATGGTTGGGGCAAAAGATACTGTTTTCAGATAGGTGAAATTTATATATTTAGGGAGCTTGGACAACGTAAGAACTGTTGCCATATGTCTAAAAGTTTAGCGCATAAATTCTGTATGTCGTCCCTGATAAGATATCAAAGGATAAAAGTTTCATCTTTTCATGAATACCAAATGAAATGTTTCTTTTTCATTATGTAAATCATTTCTAAAAAATACATAACAACTGAAAGCAGTACTCCGAACTCAACGAGATTGCGGTCGAAAACGCTGTACTAGATGTGTTCGGTTAAAGATTTTTTTCTACGTCACTGCTACGCATGTAGCAGTTAATCGTTTGCGAGAAACAGTCAAGAGATGTAAATTAAAAGGGCACAATTTATAAAGAATCAAAAGAAAAGAGTTTATCTGTCATTTTTATCAAGTATAACAAGCGTTCAACAAAGCGGGCAATATACGCCCGAAGAATTCTAGATCACAGGAGGAGGAAGAAAAATTTAAAGGAAATGTTTTGAGTGAGGTTGGGGGTTAAGGGGGTTGTGCGGCGGCGGTGACGGAATACTAAGGCACAAGAAACAAAAGGTTATTTTTGCCGGTGTGTGTGTGTGTGTGTGTGTGTGTGTGTGTGAGAGAGAGAGAGAGAGGAGGAGTGGGGTGGGGGTGGGGGAGGGGGTTGATGTGTTAGGTAGTGGGGGGTGGTGGGGTGAAGTAATGTGGGTTATTGCACTCCTTAAATTAGCTCATCACCTACCGCCTAAACTTCAAGTTTAAGGACAATTCCTTGAACTGTTTTCAAGTTGTGCTCCGGCGACAAAGTAAAACAAAATACAAATTTGACATTTGAACTTAATTTTGGACCTTGACCTTTGACCTACAAAATAAGTTCATGCACTCTGCACGCCTCATCGCAACCCATCTATATGCCTAGTTTCTGGACAAAAATATGAATGATAGAGTTGACCTTGGTGTGACCTTTGACCTACAAATGCGCTCTGCACATCATCTCATCACCACCTACGTTTATGCCAAGTTCAAAGTCAACAACTTGAATGATTTATGCTCCGGAGACAAAATATGATGAACACCAAAGGAAACACCATCAAAGGCACAATGAAGCAAGACAGAGGACAAATATCAAACTAGTCCGTCCCAAGTGGACATAGCATAGAGTCCCTACCTATCCATAGCCTTATGCAATACGACGTTTCAATTTTTCATTTAAAGATGGTCGATAATGACTTTGCACGAATATTTAATGAAGTTTGTTGAAACATCTCCATAAATCAGGCTCTAAAATACCTTGTGGCAGAAGAGTCATTACATTACTTTTGGATTTCAACACTATTTCCGAATAACGGTAACAAAAAGTGAACATTTCTTTATGTAAGAATTTTCAATTTTGGAAGTTCAGGGAAATATGACTCAGTTAAAACACAAAGTATTGCATTGGGAGTAGACATCATCCCTGATAGGAAACCAAGCGTTTTGATATAACAACATATTTCATTTTCGATCATGTGCTAACTTCAGTTCTGATTTCGACGTAACGTAGCCTGCTGTAAAAGTAATAAGTGCGAACGCTATGCCTAAAGTCGAAAGTCAGATGTGGTAGGTTTCATATAGCAAAACAACAAAAAACACACACATACTTTCAAGTTTATTCATAACAAATTGGCTGTGAGCACTGACTTCTAACGTTGAGCAAAATCAATCTGGAGTTCGCTTTACTTTCGACTTAAATACCATTTTCATGGCAATCGCTTTCAAGCCTTTAAAGACCTTAGCCTGAGTTTACTTTCGGCGGCTAGGATTTTTCAACATAATATTATTTTATCATGTACCAGAAGTGTGTGCAACGCCATAGGAATGTCTTTTGGACAACGATTTTTACTTCGAAAAAGAAGGACGACTTACTAAAAATATAAATTCTTGAACATGTTCTGGCTCTCTGAAGAACCGGTACTGGACTGTAAGATGCATATACCCTTGTCATCAAGTAAAGAAGGAACCTCTGAATATATTTTAAAATTCTTATTTCTTACACAAGGAAAACTGTGATATTTCTTCTATTTGCAGCTGAATATTGCCTAGGTCTATTTGTGTGGGTCAGACTTAGCTTTTTCTCGTTCTGTGCAGGAATAGCGTACGAATTACCATAGACATAGACATAGACATAATACCAATGTTTGTCTGGAAATGTACCGAATGCTGTTCAGTTCTGACGTCAAACAAAAAGTACATTTCTTGGAAGTAGTAAATCGTAATTTACAAGACATATCTCCTGTTTGCTTTGTCATTATGCAGCAAACACTAATTCCAGGAATAATAGAATTCAAATTCATCTCCTTTTATGTTTGAATAAAAATACAAGAGATGAGTTCAACTTATATAAAAGAAATCTTAAAAGAAGTTAATATGTCAGTTTTGTCTTCTTTAATTTCATGTTGTTTTGTCGTACAAAATAACCAAAAAGTTTATTATAAAACAAAGGCAAGTCCAAAGGACCTAACATAAGGCATAACAATATCATTTTCAATGTATTACAGAAAATCATTATCAATTCTTCAATGGAATTTATAATGTCGACCAAAATACTTACATTGTTTTAACACTTTTTAGAAGTTCTGATATACTCTTGTGTGTCTATGACATCAAATATTAACTATACTGTCTTCTGTCATAAAGATTTCACTTTTAACATATGAGCCGCGCCATGAGAAAACCAACATAGTGGGTGTGCGACCAGCATGGATCCAGACCAGCCTGCGCATCCGCGCAGTCTGGTCAGGATCCATGCTGTTCGCTTTCAAAGCCTATAGTAATTAGAGAACCTGTTAGCGAACAGCATGGATCCTGACCAGACTGCGCGGATGCGCAGGCTGGTCTGGATCCATGCTGGTCGCAAAGCCACTATGTTGGTTTTCCCATGGCGCGGCTCATATTATAATTTGTGAACATTAACGCTCAGCAAGCAAACAATATTCCAGAAACCCTAACCTTAAGAAACTATCAATCGTAGAAAAAAACGCACCGGTTTTCCAACGAATACTCATCTGCTCTCTAAATGTGTATAACTTGCATTTCATTACGAATCCTCTTTTAGCTTTAACATTGTATACTTTATATGATTAAAGCGGTAACAGTTATTGTTCAAATTAATATAAATTCAGATTACGACAACTGAGAACCTAATCTAATAGTAATATTTTGTTCATAGGCTTCTGTCTGATATAATTCGTATTTATGACTATTAATACAGTGAAAGTTTCAATATTATGTCTACAAGATGAATTTTATTTTTAATACTCGAAACAACAAAGGAAACACCGAGCCATATGTTCTACATTGAATTTTATTCAACACAATAAATAATATATATATGTAACAATATAGAACAAATGACTCATTAAGATGTATTTTTAAACATAATATAAATACAGCAGTATCTAAGATTGGGTTTTGTTGGCCGCTCGAAAAAAGAAAGTAGAATTGTTCAACCGAAAGGAGACCAGGCGCGTCAAAGCAATACAACACAACTATAGGGCTATAATTAACAGTGATACCAAACAACTTCGAACTGACACTAACACCACTGAACGATACGGTAGAACTGAAGTACGCCAGAACCGATGGCTGTGCATTGCAACGACGGAGCCAGTGGTGCCACATGTCAGGGACCGACCGCCCGCAGGTAGCTGTAAACGGTCGGCAACTAACATGCGGACCCCTGCGTGAAGGTAAGCACATAGTTGCATGCAAAGGGTAGTACACCAAAAGAGGATGGATGTGCCTTGCAACGACGGAGCCAGTGGTGTCACACGACAGGGACCGACCGCCCACAGGTGGCTGCAAACGGCCGACAGCTATCGTGCGGACCACTGCATGAAGGTAAGCACAGTTGCATGCAAAGGTTTACTGTTTAACAGTGAAGCACCGAGTAACGTGGCAGATGTACACAAGTACACCAAAAGAGGATGGCTGTGCATTGCAACGACGGAGCCAGTGGTGTCACACGACAGGGACCGACCGCCCGCAGGTTACTGCAAACGGGCGGCAACTATCATGCGGACCACTGCATGAAGGTAAGCACATAGTTGCATGCAAAGGGTTGAGAACGCAATACATAAAGCAATACCAGCAATACCAACTAGATTTCGCCTAACACTAGGGTAAAACCTATTCAACCCGAGCCACCTAGCCACGAACTTGATTTGAAAGCAATACGCCAAAGTACGGTGCTTAGGACGGGATATGGCATTTAGCCTAGCTTTACAGCAATAACCTGACGCGCCTGATCGCCCCTCGGTATGCACAATTAGAATTTTTCCGCCACAATAAATTTTAATTTATCCCCCAAAATTCTTTATGTTAAACGGTAACTGTTAATTTTCTAAGATTGTAATTATTAAGTCCCGAATGTAATCCAAATAAAACACAAGACCGTCCAATTTTAAATGTACACGTTTCGAAAAAGTGATGTTCGCGCATCAATATCTGGACTGATGATGTCACTTCTCCCAGATCCCAGATGACGTCACTTTTTTTTTTTTTTTTTTTTTGTAGTTAGTATATAGTATTTAAATGCGAGTAACCAAGTAGGGCCTACTAGCCCGTCTTTTTAATCTATATTTTAACGCGTATACTGTCATAAATTCAGACCTACTTCCGGATGTAAAGATTTACACAGCTAGGAGACGATCTGAACAGTTTCATAATAACCTGCAAAGGGTAACCCTCGATAGCCAGATCTGTTGCTCTGCCTATTCTGAAGCTGTGTTGTATAATTTGCGCTTATCAGGTTAGACTTACGGATTGCTTGCGACAGCATAGCTGAAAACTGAGCTAGTTACAACCAAGCCATCACAATGACAAAATAAAGGAGACTGAATTTTTGACAACATTTTGATAAAATCCCAATAACCGCAGATACCGGACATGTGTTATTCCCATGTCGAGGTATTTTTAAGAGAATGGGGCTTCCATTCTGATTTTTTTTTTTTAAAGTTAATTCGTACAATTGTATAGATCTAACTTTCGTCATTGGCGGCATTCAAAGTAGTCTGGCGAAATACTTTTTCTGATACAAGCTTGTTTGCAGAAACTAACTCGCTGACCCGAAATAAAATAAACCATACTAAACCAAAGTAAAAGGCGTTTTAGAGAAATTTTACTTCATAGATGTTATTGTAAACTTGCCACAAAGAATTCAAAACAGTTAACAATACGGGCTTAGTAAGTGGAGCCGTATTATCACGTGTCATGCAGCTTCTGTGGCAGTCTATAAGTATTTATTATTATTATTGTTATTATTATTACTATTATTATTATTATTATTATTATCAATATTATTATTATTTTAATTAGCAATATACGACCTAAGTCATAAAATACGTTAAGTTTATTATAAAAATCAATACCCGCAACATAGGCTGAAATTGATTTCGGCAATAGGCCTTTCTCAAAGATATAAGATACTAATAAAACAATGTGATGGACCGAGATTAGGTCTTGTTTCAACAATCCGTAAGAGGAACGATTTTTTTTGTTGTTGTTTTATTTGTTTTTTATTATTTTATTATTATCATTTTTCATTTAGCGTTAACAGCAGTGTTGTAAGTTACATTAGAGTTAAAGGTCCACTACTAACACCCGAGCGAGTATTAATGAAAACGAGAGTTTTAGCTGTGACTTTCTATTTACTGAAAATATGAGCCACTGCATCGGATCTGACCAAGTAGTCATGAATATGTTCAAGAATAACCAACAGATAAACGAACAAAAATGCCAATTTCAAACCGAAATTATGTTTTCCGAAAGCTAACACGAACCCGTCGTGCATCTTCGGATTTTTTTTTTTTTTTTTTTTTTTGGAAGAAACGAGACTATAATTTATAAATATTTAGATGTAACATATATGCCCAAACGATAACGTGATTTTTACAAACTTAGCATAGGAAATTTAACATTTTTGTAACTCACAAAACTTCATGAAAATCATTCTTATACAGCTATACTACAAGTTTTCGGGACGACAATTTAGGCCAACCCGAATAAAAGTGTTTTCACAATTTCGTCAGTTAATCGCTTTTCAGTCTAGTTTTAAGAATATAAAAAAGTAACTATCTTACACTGTAGAAACAAAATGTGATTGGAATTTATCTAAGAACACTGATTTATGTACATATCATGGTTACATTAATTAACTCAATAACATTTTAGGCATTAAACACATTGTCTTGGCCTAATATATGTCACTGTCAATTTGAAACTAAAAATTTGCACATCTTAAATTTTCATGCAACTCATGTATAATTACCATCATGGAAATATAGTTATTTTGTCGCGCGTCTCTTAAGCCCTGCTCCCGTCCTACCTTTTAAATTGTCACTGAAAAAAACCATGAAAATCCTGACTATGAACAGTGACGCCTGTCAAAATAGAGTCTATTTTATATAAAATTCTATATGAAATACCTGTGGTTTTGCATGCTAAAGTGTGGCACGTGGCCGTTAACTGTTACTGTGGCCTGTTATTGTTATCATGAGTTGCATACACACAAAATAATTTGAATAGCCGGGGAACAAGGCTTTAAACGGATATTCGTTTGAATTAATTTTAAAATCACTTGATTCCGGAGAATTTCCGACCGATTACGGAAAATTGATAAACACGAAAGTAGGACAAAATGACCACCCATGTCGGTCTAAAAAATACAGAAACAATCATTTGTTTCTCTGTACATGTGCACGTGATGATTTCAGGGGAAGATAATTTTATGGCGCCATTAAGTAACAAAGATAAATTGGCATATTTCCTTTTACAAATCTGTTGCTTTAAAAAAGCGGGAACATATGCCGCTAAATCGTCATCGGATAATCGGACCATACTGACACGCGTATTGGTACCGACCTGATTATCTAAATTTGAAGAAAATGGGACATTACACAGTCAAATTAGTATCGCCACACCCCAACGATTTTAAGAACACTTATTAACATTTCTAGATAAAAAATTCTTGTAAAATTTTTTCAAAATCAATAGTATTTAACTCACCGGCATTCTAAACTAATCGTTCGTCCAGCAATTCAACAACCCTCTTTTGACCCCTATCCGTCCTTGGGTTGACGTCTGGCTGACCTGGCTGGTCCTTCCTTTGTGGAGGGTCCTCTGGCGGTAATGCCTGCCTGGACATCAGGTAGCTGAGGTTCCTCGCGATTGTGAGCATTATTCGCCTGATGACGATTATTCCTCCTTGAATAGCCCTGTGGTTGTAATGCACCTTCATGACATTGCCGAGCCTCAAACAACCTAGGTTTCTGCCGGTTGCGAACGTTGTCCATTACTTGGGTCTGCCTACGCCCTGCCGGTGCTCTCCTGCTACGTCCGCGTGGCATTATTAGAAAGTGTTAGTCTTCTCCTCGACAAAATTCTTATTCCGATAATAACGATACAAAAACTTTTCCATTGACCAAAGTTTGTGTTGGCTGTCAAGTTTAAACGAGTTAACTGAGCAGATAGCACGAGACTTTCGCTTTTATATGGCTATACGATGTACATGTCGCATAGCTGGTACCCTAATTAACGGATCAATAATACAACCAAACCAGTCGAAAAGTTGAACAAGTAAAACTGCCTAGTAACGAAAACAACGCCGTTGTTTCTCGAAAATAAAATAAATTATTTTTAGTTGAAAATAATTTTCATTATTATTACATACGCTGTGTATTTATGACATAATGCATTTAAATGGTTTTCAATATATTGTATATATAATGTTGTCATTGTCTTTGTTTGTATGTCCTTACTAAATGAGAAAAAATGAAGACTATTTTGATAATTTGATGAATAGAGACACTACCAATGTCATAGAAACCGACATACTATAGTGCGTTTTATTTGACCTGGCGGGGCGGAGTTAATCCCTGGCTTATGCAAATATTGGTAATCACAAAAAAAACGGGCAAAATTGGTAGAGCTACAGTGGTTACAGTGTAAGGTAGATGGGCAGTGAATAAGAAATCAGGTTGCCGAATATACTACATATCCTGCATAATAATGCAGTGGACCGTCGCGAAACCCCGCCCCGCCAGGTCGATTAAAATGGACTATAACCATATAAAAAACCCGACCTCGTTCACTTCCGAATTAGCCAGATCCTTACCTTGATTATGACAGAAGTGTTGGTAGCAGAAAATATTTGTTTCTTTTAACAAATCCTTTCAAACTAATAGAATCCGTTAGTACAGTAAATAATTTTCTATCAGAAAGTGTTTTTTTTACTTCTTTCAGATAACTCGTATATTTGCTAAGCATTTTTCAGAATTATTCATCTTCAGTTGGTATCAATATATCGTCATAACTGAAGCCATCCATAACGTCACTGGACCCTGGAATAAACGCAGCAGATGCATTAACACATAAAACTTAGAAAACGAGATTCAAAAAGACATGCACATGAAACAGTTAAGAGCCTTTTTAATCAATTTTAAACTGAGTAACATATTTCGGCAACATTTATTTTGTAACGTTCTTCCTGGAAGTAGAAGCAAAATATGATAAATATCATGTAGTACAGCAAATATCATTTGGCAGATCTTTCGGAACTAGTGAAACAATTAAGATGATCAAACAAAGCTTCGAAAATTCAGATGATGTAGTTATTAACAACATAGCTCGCCAGTGTTGGTTTTGCCATTGACCGTCTTGTTGTGTTTATTGTTTACGCTTGTCTCTGGTTGTTACAAAACATATTTTTTGGTACAGTTTTTTCATAATTTCGTAATTTGCTATATATATGTGCTAGCCAATATTGAAATGTGACTGAGCTATGTCGCAAAGAATGATAATAACATTTATTAAGACCAGTTCCTGATGATATGTATTGAAGCTATACATGATATATTCATTTGTGTGCTCTGTCGCTGTGTGCATGTATACATTAATATGTATCACCATTTCATGTGGAATTCTGTATAGATTGCTGCGTTCTTTGAAAGTAGCTTTTCGTTTTGGACTTTTGTCCTTGTTTTTCCTTCTATTTTTTTCCAGAAAACTATTTAAAGATAGAGTTATGGAAGCCGTTCAATAAATTTTGCTTAGTCATAATCCTTTTAGGGAAACGTTTTGTTTTTTCGAGATTTGTCTACAAGACTTGGGAGTCCTAGAATGTTTGTCAATATAAAAGATAAAAGGTAAGGGTAGATTTCTCGGAAGCAGATACTAATTGATATGAGTTTGAACCATAATCCCAGTTAAGCTTAATTGTCAATACCGTAATCAGCTGAGCATTATTGCCTTTAAAACTTGTAGGCTGAATATACACACACGTCTTTAAACGGAAATGATTTCCTCTACAATCTGTAAGTCATTCACAAACTATTTGAAATACCATTTTAAAGCATGAATAAAATGATATGATATGGGAGGGTTTTTTTTACATATACAGACTTATTAGATGAAATTTTCCTGCAAGAGGTTTCATTTTTTTTTTTAAAAGAAATCAAAATAATATTACATTGCTAATGATAACAAAAATAAAGCCAAACAAACCAGAAATAATTTATAGCTATTTACAATATTATTTTACAACAGACAAATATTTGCTAGTGCTTAAAACCTCTAAGGTCAGTAGTTTATATCATCTAACATTTTGATGGCTTCATTAACCGATATGTATACGACCATAATTGCCTAACAATGTCATTAACTAGTTACAGCCCACATAAAACAAAATAAATATCAGCAGATTTGATACAAAGTGCTCGAAATAAAATCATATTGATTTATAGTAACCTAAATAAATTGATAATGCAAGTGTAAACATACGCTGAATTTGGTCGTGATATATTTGCTTACATGGAACAAATAAAAGCGTGAAAAAAGTACATTACACGGTTACATTATTTAGGTGCTGAACAAATGAAACGACGAATAAACATATCCGTCGTTTATCTCTGGACGAAATTAAGAAAACCCTATATGCAGATGCTGAGGCAGACAAAACCTGTCACTAGTGTCCATTTTAAATACTTATGATAGCAAAGTTTTAGGTTTACTCCTGTGTATCATCATAAATGATTAAATGCGATCAATGAAATACGAAATATTTTGCATAATGTAACCCTATAAGTGTTTTATCATTTTCTAAATAGCGAAAATAGCAATATAAGTTAGTTTTGAGAAAAACATTGTGCCAAATTGATTGTAATCCAAAATATCAAGAGTGTCACACTGCAGCAGTGTTTTTGGTTTTAATATTTCGTTAGCCGTGGCCGGACCCCAAATCACTTGCCAATTAAGGAATGAACAGTTGTTTTATATGAATTATAGCTGGTTTCAGGTATGCCGATGGTACAATCCAGATGTCAGCTCTTACTCGTCAAAACGGAAAGCCGTCGCCGGGCATAATTTACTCTGTTACATTTTACTTAGACCATATAACTTTTATGATCTACAGGATTCTATACTTATCTAATTGACTCACTGTTGGTATAAATCATAAGATGTGAGCATAGTGCAAATGTTGTTATCTGTGGAATTAATATCCCTTAGAGCTATGTTGTAAAATCATTATGATACGTCCTATATGTTGTAACTAGGATCATCACCACTCATCTTCATCTACCACTTAACTACATAGGAGACACCATTACTATATTTTGTATTGTATCACAAGTCTTTAGCTTGTCACAAAATGTTTCTTTTTTTTTTTGATGATTTCTTAAATCGCTGGTATAGTTTTTATTGATGTAAAAGCTATCAACTAGAAAGTGTGAAATTTCTTAAGGGGCCTTTCCGGCAGTTTTACTGCGCAACCTTTAGCGCAGTCACCGGTCTGTTACTTATCTATTCTCATTTAGGATTAAAAACGAGCCTCAATCCGAGTAATTTATCTAAATATCTCAGACAAAGCATGGATACCTATGGCTTCGTTTTTTTGTATTTCATTTTACTGATATAGTAAAAAGCTGTCTATTGAAAAGAATATTGAAAAGAAAACGTGCAATATGTTCTGGTACATTTTGGAATATCCGAGAAATTGTCTAAATAAGATAATCTTTTATCATAGTGACTTGTGTTTTAGTACATAATAATGAACAGACATATATACAATGAATTAAAGAACTCTCGGCCACACTGGCCTATAAATCACCTTATTAACAATGTAAAATTTAAACGCAAATATACACAAATGGACAAATTAAAGCACTCTCTGTATATAAACACATAGGTATAACCATTTAAAATACTTCATGAGAATCTACATTATAAGAGACTGTTTTTCACGTGAATTTTGGAATCAGTATTATTATTTCTATCAGTTAGTATATTCTGCGTACCGAAGTGAAAATTTCATAGTAATACAAGTTTCATTTATTTCAAAATAGTCATTTATTACCAGTAAGTGAAAGACAGAAAATGAAGAAACAATGACAGAAATATCTTATTTTTATGGTTATTACTCATGCTCCATAAACTGTCATAAAACCAAACATTTTTAATATTTTCACATGGAATTTTGAGATTTTATTTTTGAATACATATACTTTATAACATTCAACTTATATGAAACACTTTTTCAAATTTAGCTCTTGTTTTAAAGTATTATTGTAGAAAACAGAATCTAATGCGTATGTTGCCATGGTAACACAATTTAATAATGTTTTTTTTTATAGAAAATGTGAAGGAATTTAGTTAGCTAGATTTTTGCACTTTAAATGAAGATCTAAATATACATTATTTCATTGTAATAGAATATTCTTTTATTTAAAAATAGCCAGTTATTACCAATATTGAAAAACACAAATGGAAGAAACAATGACTGAAATAGTTTAATCTTATGGTTATTACCCGTGTTACAAACTCTGTCATAGAACCAAACATTTTTAGTATTTTCACATGAATGTTTCAGATTGTACTTTTGAATACCTATACTTTCAAATATTTAACTCATTAGAAACATTATTTCAAATTAACCTTTTAATTTTAAGTACTATTTTAGAAAAAGGAATTTAATGCATATGTTACCATGGTAACGCAATATGAATAATGTTTTCATAGAAAATATGGAAAATTGCAATTAGCTGTATTTTTCTACTTTAAATAAGCATCACAAGTGTAAATTGTCATAGTAATAGAAGTTTCTTTTTTTTTCAAAATAGTCATTTATTACCAGCAAGTAAAAGACAAGTTATGAAGAAACAATGACAAAAATGTCTTATTCTTATTGTTATTTCCCATGTTACAAAAATGTAAACATTTTTAATATTTTCATGTGAAATTTTCAGGCCATATTTCTAAATGCATATGCCTTCAAATATTTTACGTTTTAAAAACCTTATTTCAAGTGAACATGTTTGCTTTGTCATTATGCAGCAAAAACTAATTCCAGGAATAATAGAATTCAAATTCACCTTCTTTTATGATGGAATGAAAATACAAGAGATGAGTTAAACTTACATAAAAGAAATCTTAAAAGAAGTTAAAATGTCAGTTTTGTCTTCTTTTATTTCATGTTGTTTTGTCGTACAAAATAACCAAAAAATTAAATATAAAACAAAGGCAAGTGCAAAGGACCTAACATAAGGCATAATAATATCATTTTCAATGTATTACAGAAAATCATTATCAATTCTTCCATGGAATTTATAATGTCGACCAAAATACAGTGTTTTAACACTTTTTAGAAGTTCTGATTTACTCTTGTGTGTCTATGACATCAAACTTGCATTACATTACGAATCCTCTTTTAGCTTTAACATTGTATACTTTATATGATTAAAACGGTAACAGTTATTGTTCAAATTAATATAAATTCAGATTACGACATCTGAGAACCTAATGCTAATAGTAATATTTTTTCCATAGGCTTCTGTCTGTTATAATTCGTAATTATTATTAATGACTATCAATACAGTGACAGTTTCAATGTTATGTCTACAAGATGAATTTTATTATTACATACACCGTGTTATTATGACATAATGTATTTAATTGGTTTTCAAGATATTGTATATATAATGTTGTCATTGTCTTTGTTTGTATGTCCTTACTAAATGAGAAAAAATGAAGACTATTTTGATAATTTGATGACTAAGTGACACTACCAATGTCATAGAAACCGACATATTATAGTGCGTTTTATTTGACCTGGCGGGGCGAAATTAATCTTATGCTTATGCAAATAATGGTAATCACAAAAAAAACGAGCAAAATTGGTAGAGCTACAGTGGTTACAGTGTAAGGTAGATGGGCAGTGAATAAGAAATCAGGTTGCCGAAAATACTACATATCCTGCACAATAATGCAATGGGCCGTCGCGAAACCCCGCCCCGCCAGGTTGATTAAAATGGACTGTAACCATAGAAAAAAATCGACCTCGTTCACTTCCGAATTAGCCAGATCCTTACCTGGATTATGACAGAAGTATTGGTAGCAGAAAATATTTGTTTCTTTTAACACTAGTAGAATCCGATTGTTCATTAAATAATTTTCTATCAAAAAGTGATGTTTTTCTTCTTTCAGATAACTCGTATATTTGCTATGCATTTTTCAGAATTATTCATCTTCAGTTGGTATCAATATATCGTCATAACTGAAGCCGTCCATAACGTCACTGGACCCTGGAATAAACGCAGCAGATGCATTAACACATAAAAACTTAGAAAACGAGATTCAAAAAGACATGCACATGAAACAGTTAAGAGTCTTTCTTAGTCAATTTTAAATTGAGTAACATATTTTGGCAACATTTATTTTGTAACGTTCTTGCTGGAAGTAGAAGCAAAATGAGATAAATGTCATGTAGTACAGCAAATATCATTTGGCAGATCTTTCGGAACTAGTGAAACAATTTCGATGATCAAACAAAGCTACGAAAATTCAGATGATGTAGTTATTAACAACATAGCTTGCCAGTGTTGGTTTTGCCATTGACCGTCTTGTTGTGTTTATTGTTTACGTTTGTCTCTGGTTACAAAACATATTTTTTGGTAAAGTATTTTCATAATTTCGTAATTTGCTATATATATATGTGTTAGCCAGTATTGAAATGATAATGAGCTATGACGTTGT
Source organism: Mercenaria mercenaria (assembly GCF_021730395.1). Classification (NCBI taxonomy): domain Eukaryota; kingdom Metazoa; phylum Mollusca; class Bivalvia; order Venerida; family Veneridae; genus Mercenaria; species Mercenaria mercenaria. The sequence goes on along the minus strand of NC_069375.1, from coordinate 31,616,209 downwards.
TGCAAAGAATGGTATTACCATTTATTCAGACCAGTTCCTGAGGATATGTATTGAAGCTATACATGATATATTCATTTGTGTGTTCTGTCGCTGTGTGCATGTATACATTAATATGTATCACCATTTCATGTCGAATTCTGTATACGACCATAATTGCCTAACAATGTCATTAACTAGTTACTGCCCACATAATACAAAATAAATATCAGCAGATTTGATACAAAGTGCTCGAAATAAAATCATATTGATTCATAGTAACCTAAATAAGTTGACAATGCAAGTGTAAACATACGCTGAATTTGGTCGTGATATATTTGCTTACATGGAACAAATAAACGCCTGAGAAATGTAGATGCCTGATTAAACACGGTTACATTATTTAGGTGCTGAACAAATAAAACGACGAATAAACAGCATCCGTCGTTTATCTCTGGACGAAATTAAGAGAACCCTATATGCAGATGCTGAGGCAGACAAAACCTGTCACTAGTTTCCATTTTAAATGCTTATGATATCAAAGTTTTTCTGTACTCCTGTGTGTCATCATAAATGATTAATACACGGAATATTTTGCATAATGTACCCATATAAGTGTTTTGTTATTTTCTAAATAGCGGAGATAGCAATACAAGTTAGTTTTGGGAAAAACATTGTGCCAGTTTGACTGTAATCCAAAATATCAAGAATTTCACACTGCAGAAAATTTGTTATTAGTTTTTATATTTCGTCAGCTGTAAAAAGGTGTCCGTGGCCGGACCCCAACATTTAGGGTCAGACGACCTAAGTTGTGTTGGCATGACTTAAAGCAAACATACAATAACTTACTTATTGTTTAATGACATTTAAATTTCTGATACGAGAAATGTAAGTTTCGTAATTTGGTTCGAGGCTTCCGTGGACGTTTACTTTAAATCACTGTCCTCTCACAGCTGTGGTTTCAAAACATTGCTTGGGATGTAGAGTTCTTTCATATGAAATAAATCCTTCTGGCTTACGGAAGGTCAATATTTTTACCCAGCTGTAATACTACCCGATTATGCCCCTAGGGTTTTTCTTTACCATCTAAAGGTGGAAAGTGTCCATATCATGACATATACTTACGTCGATGTGACGCTAAACCCATTCAAAGACAAACAAGCAATTTTGTAACATAATTTATGTTAAGATAATTCCTGTATGTTACTTACACCATACAACTTTTCTGTTCTACAGGATTCTATACTTATCTAATTGACTCACTTTTGGTATAAATCATAAGATGCGAGCGTAGTGCAAATGTTGTTATCTGTGGAATTAATATCCCTTAGAGCTATGTTGTAAAACCATTATGATATGTTCTAGATGTTGTAACTAGGATCATCACCACTCATCTTCGTCTACCACTAAACTACATAGGAGACACCATTACTATATTTTGTTTTGTATCACAATTCTTCAGCTTGTCACAAAATGTTTCTGTTTTTGATGTTTTTCTGTTAAAATTTCTTAAATCGCTGGTATAGTTTTTATTGATGTAAATGCTATCAACTAGAAAGTGTGAAATTTCTTAAGGGGCCTTTCCGGCAGTTTTACTGCGCAACTTTTAGCGCAGTCACCGTCTGCTATTAGGATTTAGTATTAAAATGAGCCTCAATCCGAGTAATTTATCTAAATATTTCAGAAAAAGGATGGATACCTATGGCTTCATTCTCTTGAATTTCATTTTAATTATATAGTAAAAAGCTTTCTATTGAAAAGAATATTGAAAAGAAAACGTGCAATATGTTCTGTTACATTTTAGTATACCCGAGAAATTGTCTAAGAAATAAACATTATAAGAGACTGTTTTTCATGTGAATTTTGGAATTAATATTATCATTTTTATCAATTATAATATTCTGTGTACCGAAGTGAAAATTTCATAGTAATATAAGTTTCATTTATTTCAAAATAGTCATTTATTACCAGTAAGTGAAAGACAAATTATGAAGAAACAATGACAGAAATGTCTTATTCTTATGGTTATTACTCATATTACGTAAACTGTCATAAAACCAAACATTTTTAATGTTTTCATATGGAATTTTCAGATTTTATTTTTGAATACATATACCCTATAATATTCAATTTATATGAAACACTTTTTCAAATTTAGTTCTTGTTTTAAAGTATTATTGTAGAAAACAGAATATCATGCATATGTTGCCATGGTAACACAATTTAATAATGTTTTTATATAAAAAGTGAATGATTTTAATTAGCTAGATTTTTGCACATTAAATGAAGATCTAAATATAAATATATAATTTTATTGTTATAGAAGATTTATTTATTTAAAAGTAGCCAGTTGTTACCAATAAGTGAAAAACACAAATGGAAGAAATAATGACTGAAATAGTTTATTCTTATGGTTATTTTATTACAAATATATACAAATGTTACAAACTCTGTCACAGAACCAAACATTTTTAAGTTTTTCACATGAATTTTTCATTTGAATACCTATACTTTCAAATATTCAACTTACTAGAAACATTATTTCAAATTAAGCTTTTATTTTTAAGTACTATTTTAGAAAAAGGAATTTAATGCATATGTTGCCATGGTAACGCAATTAGAATAATGTTTTCATAGAGAATATGGACGATTTTAATTATCTGTATATTTCTACTTAAAGTAAGCATCACAATTGTAAAATTTCATAGTAATAGAAGGTACATTTTTTTCAAAATAGTCATTTATTACCAGCAAGTAAAAGACAAGTTATGAAGAAACAATGACAAAATGTCTTATTCCCATGGTTATTACCCATGTTACATTAATGGTCATAAAACCAAACATTTTTAATATTTTCATGTGAAATTTTAGGCCATTCTTCTAAATACATATGCCTTCAAATAGTTAACTTTTTAAAAACCTTATTTCAAGTGAACATGTTGTTTTTAAGTATTATCATAGAAAAGGGAATCTAATAGATTTGTTGCGATGGTAACTCAATTTGAGTAAAGGTTTTATAGAAATGGTTGTAGATTTTAACTGATTATCATCTTGTGTATTAAGTAGGGATCTTAATTGTAACATTGTGCCATTGTAACAGAACATTAATTTATCTCAGAATTATTAGCTATTACCAGTAAGTGAGAAATAAACTAGAAAGAAAGGATAACTGAAATGTTCTGTTTTTATTTTTAATATCTATGTTACAAAATCTATTATAAATTAAACTGAAAATTTTGAACATTTTCATCTGAAATTTTCAGAATCGATTTCTGAATGGATATACGTTTTAAATATGAAAAAATCTGAAAATGTCAAAATTCCTCATTCGGACCCATTATCTCAGTCATGGTCACATATACTGAAGTACATAGATGTAAAATAAAAAAAAAGATACGTTCGTAAAAATATTTCTAGGAAATGTCTTTAGATATAAGTCTTGTTTATTTTTGTTGTTTTGTACATAGTATAGTTTGTATTTGATGACTTGATGTTAAACGCTTCGATAACAGATATTTTGTATTTTGACTGGTAGGTTTCATGAAAAGACACTAACATATATCTAGTTTGATATTGTCTAGTTTGGTACGTACATACCTGACTGTTTGTGATTAATTAAAAATGGATCTCTTGTAGGTCTCATTCTGTTTTTAATTAGGATCGGTACGGTGAAATGGATACAGTTTTGAAAATAACAGAGTGTTACAAATGAATGGAGTGCATAATTGTTAAACGAAAAGAAAAAAAATCAAATTGTTAAAATTAAAACGTTTCGTCAAGCACGGATGTTTGCTGTTACGTAAGTGTTTGGAACAAACAGTAAACATATGAAGTCGATGAGGATATTTTTAATACAACGGGTTGTTATTAGAATAAAAATTCTGAGATGGTAGAGTATGGAGGATTTAAAGACTTACCCTGCTAAATGTTTATAATGTACTTGTCCATCTTTCAGTTTGGACAGTACCATTAACTGATAAAAGGGGTGCTTACCAAAAAGATACTAGCTGAATAACAAAGAGTGCAGTTCATGATCAGACTGCACGGATGTGCAGGCTAATCATGATCTACACTGTTCACAAAGGGAAAACCAATCGTGTCCAGCATATGGTAAGGGTTAAAAACTTGATAATATTCTCAGCTGAATCGCTCGCTACGGGTAAAACTTTAGTTGAGCTGTTGATCGTGTACGGCTATATGTTAATATCTTACAATGCTATAAATGTTGAAACCTCAGACACTTATCGAAGCAAAGAAGACTTTAAAACAGACAGAATGAATCGGGACTCAGGAGAAACTCTTTCCACGCATATCTGATTTCATGATAATATTTTTGAGGGATAAATGCCCGCATGGTAGCATACCGTCAGTTGAGTTTTTTATCGTTATAAAGTCTCAATCAATGCTTATTTTATTCCTGAAATATTAATGTGGACATTGCACATGTATTTCATTTTAATGGGGTTGAATTTGAAAATTGTATTCTGACAAAGGCAGAAGAATTTACATTTTTTCTTACAGATTATTGCAATGGGATTTTTGTCACAGCGTGTAGAAATAGATGTTTCATTGGTCTTATTATGCGCGGTATCTTTTAGTTATAAATACATAATTTATTTTAGGTCGATTGTGAAGGAATTGTACAACTTATATTAATCACTCTCGACACCTCATTCCTGATGGAATCCATAGCCACGAAGGTATGAGAGTAGAGGCCAGTTTTTTCTTTTTAATGCTGAGCGGCAAGCAGTTTTTCCTTTTTAATGCTGAGCGGCAAGCAAGGGAGCTACTGGTACCGTTTTTCACGTCTTTGGTATGACGCGGCACGACCTCCCGCACTCGAAGCGGACGCTCTACCACTAGGCTATCGAGGCCGTATCTTAAATATATTTGAAATACAAATGGTTTAATTCTAAAAAATAAAGTGTATAAAATATAAGTAATATGACAGAAACGATTGCTGTAAAGCATTCGTTGAAAGTGTCCGTAGCAGTCATCTACCCCCTTGTTAGCAAGATGATCGTTTATTTCTACCCTGCATATTGTTGATACACCTTTTGGTGACAATATTTCCCACCATTTTCTGTTTAGCTTTAACTGAAATTAATGTTTTGTATCCTCTTTATTCGCTCCTAAACACAAAAAAATATTGTATTGCCATTAAATCAATGTCTTAAAGGTTTTCAAGATAATTTTCGTTCAATGATGGTAGTTTTTACATAATTTAAGTAGTGATATATCATTTGCATGTCGAATAATAACAGTTTTGATCTACGTAAGTTGCCGGAATGCAATCCAAATGTTCTCTAACAGAAATCAGTCTCTATTTCACTTAAGAGTAGAAATGGCATTTGCATATTGTTTACAATTTTTGCTTCAGTTTATCACGAAATATCCCAGATGAGGCTCATGTAAGGGGTATTGAACTGCATCTGACGTTTTCATTATCAGTGTAGAGACATGTTGTTCTCCGTAATATTTGCACCTTTAAAACTCAATCCTGAAATAGCCCACCCACTTAGCTCAATAGAGAGCGCATATATGCGGATCGCGGGGTCGTGAGTTCGATCCCAGGGCGGGGCGTATGTTCTCCGTTACGATTTGATAAAAAATTGAGTCTGATGTCATTCGTCCTCCACCGCTGATTCATGTCAGAAAATTGGCTGTTACTTGCGGAGGCAGGTTTGTACTGGTACAGAATCCAGGAACACTGGTTAGGTTAACTGCCCGCCATTACATAACTAAAATACTGTTGTGAAATGGCGTTTAACCCAAAACAAACAAACAAACAAACAAACAGACAGACAGACAGACAGACAGACAAACAAACAAAATAATCCTGAAAAGATAATCATGAAATGATTCAAACAGATGTCCACTGGTCTATATATGTTACTCAGCGTATGTAACAAAAGTCTTGGAAGAAGCTAATTTGTTCCGCATTTCTTACATTCATGTTTGTTTTTCCGAAATGCTTGCAATATGCAGTGGTTTAATGCAAAGGAACTGACATTCGTAGTGAATAACAATGCAGTGGCAACTTCATTAGCATTCAGAGGGTTAAATCATTACAAATTCCTCAGAAGTATCTATGATCTTGACATCATAATTGATTAATATTTCATATTACCATTTATAGTAGCCATAAGATAATGTGTCTATATTCAGCTTTATCGGACACTTAAAACAACTTTGATACGTTTTACTAATATTGACACCAATAGCAAGATTTCAATGTTACATCAATCCATTGAAAGCAAACAGCGAAATCACAACGTTGTCAATGGAATTCAAAAGTATTTTACCTTTGATTTTTTGGATTACAATGTTTTGCCATTAGAATTTATCATATTTGTTTCATCTCCATATGGATATTGCTTGTATTTTATTATTAAACATAGGAAGAATTAGGACAATAATAAAGCATTATCTGTACAATTTATATATTTATAACAACAACATTGTTGTCAATTAAATTAATTTCAAAGGTAGGAATGTTGTACATAGTAATTTTCCGATTCACCAGCTACTTTCCGATAAAGATCTATATTATGCATAGTTATCAATCTATTGACAGTTTCAATGTTTACATAATGAAAGACATTAAGAGATTGTAATTTAATGAAATAGTATTATATTTGTTCTTGAATAAATTGCAAATAAAATACCGTAACTGTCTTTGTTTAGTTATCCATAAAAATAAACGAGAAGATTATAATCGTTTTTTTCTAACTTTTGGTAAAAGCAAAACATTTTTTCTTTGAAACCGACGATTTGTCGTATGTATTCTAAAGAATTACCCACGTCCACTGCCGGTTGGGTCCCTATCCTCACACGACCCTCCTGCTCGATGGAAGCCAAGCGGTAACCAGAACACCTATCTTTTAGCAAATCTTGTGAATGCATGGGAAGTCCGTTATATATGTCTGAAATAAGGCATATCTGTGTTCGATAAGTAACCGTCTATCAAATCGTGCAATTCTATTCTATTTAGATAAAAAAAAACTCGTAAGAATATTGCTTTTACATTTTGTGGAATTGTCCATCCTCAATTGATCTTATTCATGATGTCACTTAATTCTGGGACGAACGTGGCAAACGTATGTGAAGAACAAGGCTAGAGATGTTCATGTAACAGGCCCATGTGCGATGTTCTCTGTCAAGAGTCTTTCACCTTCGGAATAAAAATCAGAGAACGCTTTTTCAACATTTACTTGAAACTGTTTTCTAAAATACAACATAATTATACACAACAATATGACAATAAAAATGAAATGTTGGAACGTGCAGTTTTAATTAAAGCGCACGCAAAAATCTACAAAACTTTAGTTTCTGTGGATTATTTGTTCTATCAAATGAAAAGATCATTTTCGGCTTAACTGGAAAGATTTATAGTCAGGTCTTGTTGTTTATAATTATACAGAACACATCCAAACCTGATTTAGAGAAGTAGTAGAAACTGATGCCTTAAACGTGTTTTAGTGATTTACTTTACAATGACCAAGGCATTTGTTCCAATGTGTACTTCGAACGTAAGTCTTTATCTTATATTCAACGAAAATGACTGAAATTGAGATTCATTTAATATTAACAGGATGTTGTCTCTTCACATTCTTGCATAAAAACTACTTTTTTCACTGGATCCGCCCATGTATTAACGTGAGAAAAATCGTGTGCAAACAGGGCAATTCACGTGCTGTTAATACCCGATTTTTATTTTTGAAATGCTTTGCCAGGGACATATGTATGTATTTTTGCGCACACTGATATTTGGCATCTGCGTTTTGTTTCTCCCATAACAACCTCTTCTTGTAGCATTATAGATACAATGCAATCCATAGTATGTTTAGCTGTATCAGTTTCCAACCCCAAACGTACTGCCCCCATCAATGTACGCACTAGCTTCTCTTAGAGTTCACTCCCTTTACAAAGCGTCTGTTCAATTATTGTAAATGACTGTGAATAAATAAGTATCGCGTGTAACTTTTGCTATTGCTCGTTTTTAGGAATCATATTTATGATTTTGGTAAGTATCAGTCGGTATGTTTTTATCTAATTTCTCGAAGAATTTATATAAACAGCTTGGAAGCTTAACACTACGTTCGTACTCATCCGTACTCCAACTGCGTGTCCGTACTCAATATAACTCGAATGTAAAGTTATTATTCTTGAAATTGTGATCGAGTCCAAAAATTGCGAAATGATATAAACAATTATTGGTAATTTTATGTTTGTAATAATGACAGATAAAAAATCGCTTAAAAACCTTCAGGATGTACTTTTGATAGTGTTGTTTATTTCCGGGCCCTGGATACGGATATTTAAAACATGTTTACCGTTTCCATGAACGACAGGAATGGTAAATGAAAATGTACCGGAATCATCAAGTCATCACATATGAAAACAATACATAAATCGTCGTGAAATATTTTTATGCAAGAATAGCGACAATACACGTTTGTTTTGTGTATTAACGTCTACAGAAGCCCTTGGGATATGTTTGTGACCGCTACCGAAGGTCGAGGTCTTAAACAATCCCGCGGGCTTCTGCAGACGTTAATACACAAAAAAACGTGTATTATCCCTACATTAAAATATGTTTCTTTTTAGATGCAGCAAATGCTTTATATCAGTCTACTAAAGACAAAAGCATCCTGAAACTGCGACTGTTAGTGAAGTTCTTCATGATTTGTAATACGACTAATGAAAACACATTAACTGTTAATAGGAACATCGTCATTTCTAGCATTGTTGCAGTAGTTATGTTTAAACTAAATAGTTTAATAATAAATATATTGAACAAATTTTATTAAAAAATATGTTGTCCTTCTTTGTCGAAACATTATCTGAGACCGAGTCGATTTCCTTTAGTCTGGTAAAAATGAATGATTTCATTAAATATTTAAAATACGCTCTGGCACCCCAAACGATTTCTAATCGGTTTATCATTTAATCATATGGTCATTCGTTTCTAAAGTTTTTAATATATTTGAAAAACTAGAATGTTTTCTTCTCGGTAAATTACCGGCGAAATATAGCGTAAAGGATTATGAATGTTCTGTTACTATTTCTCCTGGAAGGACATAAAATGCAGTTATTGGTAACCGTTAGCACAAACTGAGATAAAGTCAAACCAAGAGTGCTACAGAATAAATGTTGTGAAGATGCAAAATCTGTTTAAAAGTTTCTTTTCCTGTTTTTAGCTCTGTTAGCCCCCAGAAGGTTGAATAATATGAAAAAGACGTCAGAGGGATTCAGGCATGCTAAAGAGGGGCATTTAGAAGATGCCGTTTAAAGATATTTATTTGGATTTTGCACCTATGGCCGCTGAAAAAGATCAATCTAAGCCATTAGAATGAATTTGAGAAATGTCCAGTTAATGATGTTACTGACCATCGGGTCGTTCATGAGATGAAGTCATTTGAAGTTTTTTTTATCTTCAGCTCAAGTGGCCCCTTTAAGGGACCAAACAAAACTACTTAAACAAATTTGAGAGACGACCATACCAGGATGCTACACATCAAATTATGAAAATGCAGTAAGTGGTTCATGAATGGAAGTCGTTTAAAGATGTTTCTAAGTTTGGTTGCACCATATGACAGAATTAAGAGAAGAACATAAAAGGATGATACAGACCAATGTTATTGAAGATCCGTCAATTGATTTGTAAGAAAAAGTTGTTTAAAGATTTTTTTCTATTTTCAGCTGTGACCTTCTGAGTGATGCCTTGCAGAACTATTTGAACAAACTTGAAAAAGATTGCTACAGTGATACTACAGACTATACGTTATTTGAAAATCCATGAAGAGGCTCAAGAAAAAAGCTGGTCAAAGGATGTTTTCTATTTTCAACTTTGGTGGCCCTTCTGATTTCTCAAATTTATACTTGTAACCAGCAGAAATATTTACTCTAGAAATATTTACAGAGGTATTCATACGGCGGTTTATATGAATGCTTCAAAGATACACAGGAGTGAAATCTCATGAGCAGCGGCGGCTGGTTCCCATTTAAGATAAAAGGGTAACCTTAAACTAGAAAACTATTTGCAGAACTAGATAAACTAGACTTTAGACAGAGGAACAAAACCAGGTTTAGTGAAGATCAATCAATTGGTTTATAAGAACAAAATTTAACAGGTTCGCTGGTTTTAGCTCTGGTTGTCCCTGAAAGGGGTCTTGCAGCAGATCAATTCAACAAAGTTGAGAGAGAACGTTGAAGACCAAGTTTCGTAAAGCTTCATCATTTAGTTCATTACAATAAGTCATTTAAATGTAGGCGGCCTCTACAGGGAATAAACGTAACCATTTGAATGAAATTGAAAAGGACCTAAGAAGGATGTCACAGACCACCAGTGGTGAAGATCCATCATTTGTTTCATGAGATGATGTCCTTTAAATGTTGTTTTTTTTTTTGTTATTTTTTTTTTAGCTCTGGCGGTCCCTAAAATAGTCCAATAGTATCTGTTTGAACAAAATTCGGAGAGAGCCTTACAAGAATAATTCAGATACAGTTTGGCGAAGATCCATCAAGTGGTTTGTAAAAAGAATTCATTTAAATGTTTATTATTATTATTATTATTCGCTCTGGCGGCTCCAGGCCATTTGAACAAATTCGACAGAATTCTAAACCAGAGTGCTACTGGCCAATCTGGGTGTAATTCTGATTAGTAGTCTTATCTTAGCATGTGTTTAAGTAACAACATTGACGCAGGACGATGAACATTGGACCATTGACGACGGACGTCGGGTCACCTACCTATATTAATATGGGAGTGATAAAAATATAAAGTCGAGCTAGTTTACACATTATTTTACAGCAGACAAATATTTACTACCATAAATAGATTAAAGGCACTCGCTACAGTTTTTCCAGACGGGTCGATATTTACCCCAACACCGTGCCAATTTGGTTTCGATGTAGCTCACTGCAGACTTGGTGCGGTCTTCTGCGCATGCCCGGAAGTGATTATCTAATGTCGCGTACGGCAAATTATTGTATGTTCGCATGCATTTAATGTACAAAATGTTTAATATACTGACTAAAGGTTAGGGTAAGTATCACCTTGGTTACAAAATATATACATTTAAAGTACTTTTAGTTCAAATTGCTTCAATCCGACCAGCGTTCAAACTCTGCATTGAGTTACAGCTGTTTCTAATCCCGTACCGTACCCGTACCGTACATTCGTATACTACAGGTTTTGTTAAAAAAAGGACGGAAACTTTCATCGTTCTATGCCATCAAAATGCTTCAGAAACACCTTAAAATCCGCTTATTATGAAATCTGCCGTTTGATAATTATATATATCTATTTCTAAGTCATTTGCTCAAACACTGAAAGAGTATTTCGTACCAACCTGCGTTGTATAAATGCCCGCCACACCCCACCTCGTTGTAATTTGATTTAAGCGAAATCTAATATGGTGACCTATCAATTTTCTTTTTGTTTTAGATTAGGTAGACATAACCAAAGGTATGTGCAGAGTTTGATTAAATTCTATTATGTGAAACTCGATAAAATAGCAGAAGTACCAACTTAAAACTGACAAAAATATGCAAAAATAGCCCTTGGGTCTGCTGAACAAGTATTCCTTTCTTTACAAAATCATGTTCTTTTGATTTCTCTGAGCATGTTTCAAATAGATATATTGTTTTCCGTTATAAAAATGCTTAGATAATCAAATTTATGCTTATTATTGTACTTTACTGAAAGATATTTTAGGATTACCGAAATTTTAAAAAATGTTTAAAATAGCACCATATCTAGGGGCAAATTAAATTGAAACAAAGCTGGTGACCTAGTATTTTTATTTCATTTTTCAATACATCTTAACATGATCTTTTAATACAAAACATTTCATCAAAATCTATTATTGAGAAAAAAAAACGAAATATTAATATCTCAATGGTAAGTAGTTGATACTAATGTGCATTCTGAGGTCTTAACTGTAGGACTAGAATCTATTAGTCTAAGAGTTATTTTTCATTGCCATTATAAATACAAGCAGATCTGATATATATTTGTACAAAAATATGAAGTAATCATAAGATGGGAAATATGTGTAAACTGTTCGTGGTATATTTGTAAACATAAACAAATAGAAGTCTTAGAAATAAAGATGTCTGATTAAATAAAGAAGCATTATATATGCTCCGATCAAAGACGAACATAGAGCACTTGTTGTTCTCAACTAAATCATTTATTCAGAAGCTGATAGGATAAACGGATTTTCTTCCTAACCTAACTAAAACCTGGACAGTGTTATCAAGTACTTATTTTCACTGCTGCCACCAAATACCAGCAACCAATTTAATATGCCGTCAATGAAAGTAAAAAACACATAACAGTTTGAAAGTTGTTACAATTTGTTACAACAATATCATTTTTCCTGTTGCACGTTAAACGGATGTTTTTGTACATTTTGTGCAGCAACTTAGAGACTTTCCACACCGAAGTAAATTCAATGCACATTGACATGTCGACTTCTAGCGTTATTTTCTTCTTTGTCAGCTCTACAACTTCTAAAAATATTTAATTACACTGATTTATTGATTAATTAATCCTTTACTTCAGCTTGATTTTCTTAATGTAAGACCTTATCGTATACTTCTTTGGACGAAATAACTGTTCTAAAATACAAATACATATAGTCTATCGGAAAAAAATGTTAGAAATTTTTATCTTAATATCCAGATTCATGACGGTATCCTGATTGTATTTTTTTGTTTTTGTTGAAGTTAACGTCGCACACAATTATGTGACATATGTTCACTTTCGTTTTTGATGGTAAAGGAAGATTCAAGGTGCACTTCTAGGCACCATTTTCCGTGCAGGCTATAAGCAAAATTTTGTTTTGTCATGTTGGCGTGCGCGCCAAGACAAAATAAAATATTTGGTTGTCTTGCATTGACGTATGCGCCATGGCAATATGTATAGGTAAGAGGTTCTGATAACCTACTTATTGGCAAATATGTGGGGGTGAAGAAATCTGACCTTCCTTAGGCTAATTAACCATGCAATTGCTGTTGTCAAACAAATTTGTGTCTTCAGAGGTATGCGGAGTGCGAATTACGTCATTTATTTTGTCTGTAATTTTTGGAGCTAAAACAGATGTGAATGTCTAGCAAAATGGTGGATCGTTTTCAGTTTGTTTCAAAGGATTATGTTGAGCGAAGAATTAAATGTTTAATTAAATATTTTCACACTTCATAATATCAGTATGTCACTTCACACCACAATAAATTAGTCTGATAAATAAATTGCCTTTATTGGCAAACTGCCTCTTAATGGTGCATTCTTCATGATTCCCCAAATACTCAGTAAGAACCCGGTTCTTATTTGGTAATATTTAACTGACAGGTTTAATTGGGAAGGTCATGATAAGACCACAATCAGGTGATAAAGGTAATTTATTTATCAGACTCATTTATTGTGATGTACTTTACAGGAATGCAGTGACATACTGATATTATGAAGTGTGAAAATATTTAATTAAATATTTAATTCTTTGCTAAACATAATCCTTTGAAACAAACTGAAAACGGTCCACCATTTTGCTGGGCATTCACATCTGTTTTGTCACCAAAAATTACAGACAAAATAAATGACGCAATTCGCACTCGGCTTACCTCTGAAGACACAAATGTGTTTGACAACAGCAATTTCATGGTTAATTAGGAAGGTCAGATTTCTTCACCCCCACATATTTGCCAATAAGTAGGTAAGAAGTTCTGATATCAGAACCTCTTACCTATACTTATTACCTGATTGTGGTCTTATCATGATCTTCCCAATTAAACCTGTCAGTTAAAAATTACGAAATAAGAACCGGGTTCTTACTGAATTTTTGGGGAATCATGAAGAACGCACCATTAAGAGGCAGTTTGCCAATAAATAACGGAATGTGCTACATAGCTGCGTGGAAGCCAACGTGACATACCGAAACGTGTTATTTCATCTTGCCTGTCATCACTGGCATATACTTTCGAAATAAATTATTAAACTTGTATATCTATAATTACTTATAAAAAAAGACGTTTTGAAATTATTTTTGTTTTATGCTCTCCTGAGCTAGTGATTTCTGTAATTGCCATTGGTCCGTCATCCATCGTGGAATTGTGTCGTCAGAAAATTTTCAGAATTACATCAAACTTAGTCTGTAGTATCCTGGCGTGGCTAAAGTTTATTCAATGATTTTGCTTGACTGCTTGTTAGGCCTCGAAAGCTTAACTATAAGAACTTTTAAACGACTTCTTCTGATGTTGTCTGAACTTGGTATGAAGCATCCTCACGTAGACCTTTCTCATGTGTGTTTAAATGGTTCTGCTTGACTGTACTTAGTAATGGCCAGAATTAAATATTGAAAAGAAGTCCTTTAAGCGTTCTTATAAGAACTGCTTCTTGAATCTTTTTCAAACACGGCCTTTAGAACTGTAAGGTTTCTTTCAAGTTTATTCAAATGGCAAGACTTTACTGCACTTAGTTACAAGATAAAAATAGCTAAATGCGTTTGATGAATGTTGATACTATTTGATCAAAGGCATCATTGCATGGACCTTTCCATTATATGTTTGACTGCATTGAGGAGTCAGAGCTGAAACAGAAAATCTTTTAAATGACTTTTTCTGATGAATACTGCTTTACGGACGTTCATCAGTCAAAAGCATTCTAAGGTTCTCGATTCTCAAATTTGAGGAATAACTTCCGCTTAGTTTCACTTACGGAAAAAACATTTAAAGACAGTGTTACATTTACCCAGATATCCTGTGCTGGACAGACATTATTAGTACATTAGGCAAATAAATTGTGGTTTGTCAAAAACTCATTGAACAAAAGGGACAACACTTTCATTTGGCACCGAATTTGCAAATAAAGATATTTTACTACCAGATGTTCATTCATGTAGTGAGGAAAAATATGTCATTAGTAGAAATAATTTCTTTGTATTGTCAAGTTACCGTTTTCTGTAATAAAAATTCTAAAAATATAATTGTACTTTATTACCATATTATATATATGGTCATGTTCGGCTTTTCTTTACCGGGTTTGTCCATGCAAGGGTTGTTCCGAAAGTAATGATACTAGCCTCGTTACTCGGGATACATTTATAGAAATGTTTATTTTACCCTTTGTAATGAGTACATATACATGTAAATAACTCTATGCTGCAGAAACTAATGGAGGTACAACCGTGGCATATTAGGAAACATTGCTAATGTCACAAATGGGTTCGGTAATTTGCCATTTACAAGGCTTTTTTTAAAAACTTTATAGTTATGCATTCTTTGTGATAAAGATGGCTGTAAGCACATCTACATTGTCAGATCCACGTGTCAGAAAACGTTTTGTTTGTTTGTTTGTTTGTTTTTGGGTTTTAACGCCGTTTTTCAACAGTATTTCAGTCATGTAACGGCGGGCAGTTAACCTAACCAGTGTTCCTGGATTCTGTACCAGTACAAACCTGTTCTCCGTAAGTAACTGCCAATTTTTCCACATGAATCAGAGGTGGAGGACGAATGATTTCAGACACAATGTCTTTTATCAAATCGTCACGGAGAACATACGCGTCATATTAGATATCAAATAGTTTTGATCTCTGATATAATTTGTGGTTGCCTGCTAGATATGTTTATTTAATTTATAATCTCTTTGGTCGCTTAAACTATATTTTCATTGATCTGAATAATCAAAATGAGCAATTACGCTTGTAAGTTTGTGACTTATTTAGTAACGTGATGATCAACATCAACTTTTAAATATATCAGGTGTCAATTTGCGTCATATCAATTTTAGCACCAAATATGTGATTTTGACAGCTGAAGAATTTGACCTTTCTATTGATGTATCCTGCAAACGATTCTTGTCAGATTTGACAAGTAATGAGGTTAGTATGGTAAATCTCAGATCATTCCACTTCTATAAAAAATCGGATGTAAATTTTTAATTAAATTGCCCATGTTTATATTCAGAATTTAGGTTAACACTGAAGGGGTTGAAGTATAAAGTTTATTTATTGACACTACTTGTACAATGGTATTCCTATATCCTAAATCTGCTTATAAACTCATAGCTCGTTTCATCGATTCGTATATTGAGATGTGGTTTGTTGTTTACTCCGGTCGTAGAACGATAAGAGCTTGAGAGAAATCTATTGGCCTGCTATTTATTTGTAGTTGTACAGATGTTTCTTTGAAATATTTAAGCACGACTGTCTCCGTATTACAGTCCAACTGATCGTAAATTCTGAAGTTGAAGTGTTTCAGTCAATCAATCTTTCATAAATCTATTGGCTACATAAGGTAATGAAAGATGCAATACGTCTATAACCTCACGGCACCGGCTTAAGTGGAACTCTATTGAACAGTAACATTGAAAAGACTTAGTGGTCTCGTCAGGACCCAATGACAGTCACTCACACTGTTGAGTTGAAGGTAAATCAATTTGTACGAAGATTCTTGAAAGCATATACCACAAGCAAGAAAATAATGAAAGATGGGGTTAAGTTTATCAATTAGAGGAAACAAATTGTGCAAAACCTCGTATGCACTTAGCACCGGCTTAATCGGAACTCTTTTATACAGTAACAGTAACATTGGATTGACCCCATTATTCCAAAGAACCAGAAATTAGTACAATACGGGTCTCTCGCAAAATGCATATGAACAACAAATGTATGTAGTTCAAACACACACGTTAATTTGATAATGTAAGATACGATATGTAAACGACGACCAGTTTATGCTTTAATGTATTCTAGATTCTAGGAAGTGCTTGTATATATTCAGATACGATGGCATTAAGACTGATTCGTAGTCCTAGCCTTTTATAAACAGGGCTTTAAAAATGACAGAATCAATTGCGAACATCTGACTTCCTTCTTGAAACTTTTTTTTATGGCGTCAGTCGTCGGTAATGTCGGCTACAACAATTTACCACTTGTGTTTTAGATAGCCAGATACTGGCAAGCTGCGTACTGTGGAGTGTTATGACTGATACTTCGAAGTTTGTACAAAAGTTATTACCCTGCCAATTGCATTATCAATAGGATATATAAAGAGGACCCTGTCAATAGAAATATCTTATCAATAGGATGAACCTATCAATAGGAGGACCCTGTAAATAGGATACCCAGTCAATAAGAAAACCCTGTCAATGGGAGGACCCTGTCTTTTCATAACAAGGGCGTCACACGCAAACAAATGATATAATTTATTAGATCAACACGTCTTCTGTAGTTAAATTACTGTGATCAATAATTTCTTGCAAAAGTCACTATTTGGGAGAATGGGGAAATTTGAAAAGCATTAAAAACAAGATATTGTATTCGAAAGTAGACAGTGATCTTAAAATGACGCTTAGCTTTGTGACGTAACAGTTGACTTCATTTCCGCTCATGTGCAAATTTCATTATAAATTCTGATATCATCAACGGACATTAACATATTGTGTCAACTTTAGAAGTAAAAAGTGAAAATTTGAATTATGAAAAATGGGCGACGTTGCGCCTCAAGTAGAAAGTCAGAGCGTAACCTCTTGAACACTGAACTTTATTTTTCAAAATGTAACCTCTTGTTGAACACTGAACTTTATTTTTCAACAAAATACATATCCCGGATTTTTTTATCTGTAGTTCACACGGTTTTTAACGTTGAGCAATAAAACTGTGGACGACAACCGTGCGAACTTTCAGGTGTCTCGCGAATCAAATCTAATCCTCGTGGAAATCACTTTCAAAGCTTTAAAGATCTGTGCATGAGTTCTGTGTCTAGACACTTTGAGCTATCATATTATCGTGACATATAACAGATATGGGTACAGCGCATAGAAAATGACCTTTATACAAAGGTATATTCTTCTTGAAAAGAAAGAACTTTGTACCTGCAAAAGTATTCGAAGTGCTGTATAAAAAATAAAGATACAAGTCCAGCATGAAAAACCATAATCCATTTGGAGAACTCACCTGCTCGTAGAGCATTCCACATGGAAATAGGGTTTCGCAATGGGTAACTGGGCACAGGTATACATAAACGGGCATAAATATGCATAAAGAAACACAGCAGAACGTCACTTTGGAATGGTTAGTGGGAAACCACCTCCAAGGAGCTCACGCGAACAAAAACTCTTTTCTGTTCTTATATTACAGGGCAATGTACGAAAA
Source organism: Mercenaria mercenaria (assembly GCF_021730395.1). NCBI lineage: Eukaryota > Metazoa > Mollusca > Bivalvia > Venerida > Veneridae > Mercenaria > Mercenaria mercenaria. Next base: position 31,598,075 of record NC_069375.1, on the reverse strand, counting down.
GCAAAACCCCGCAAGACGAATATGCAAAGAGTCTTGCGTAAATATATATAAGTTTTAGCCAGATGCAAAGTAAACTAATTCGAAGCCCAAAATATCATTTTAATGTACCTTCTTGTTTAATAACGATATATACGTCGTTGTCATAATATATTTGTTGTAGGAATATCCTAATAGATAAATTGTCTACTGAGTTTCGAAATAGTATTTCTTACTTCAAACAAACAGTGACGTTTTTTTTTGTCTGTAGCTTAAGAATACTTTGGTCTGTATGTAAATGCCGGATATAGTTTCAGAAACCAGTCTTTATCTCTCTTAGTGCGGAAATGTCGCTTTTTCATTTTCATATTAATTTCCGCCTAAGTCTGTCAATAAATATACCGAATGAGGTTTATTTCTGATTAAAACAATAAACAACTTTTTTGGAGGTAAAAAAGGTAAAATAGAATTTATCAGAAAATGCTTTCGAAGCAAAACAATAGCAGACTCTGTTTGACTGAGTCTGTTCATAAGAGGTAATGAAAAGTACAACACCCCTCAAGCCCCCTAGCATAGGATTAAGCGGAATTCTATAATAATAGTAAAACTGAATGTTCTCCATGATCATAAAGGACCAGAAAGTATGACGAAACTTGGTCTAAATGCGGGAAGACTTGTTACAGCCCTCGCAAGGCACTTAAAGACTGCTGTTACTGCCACGGGAGTGTAATAAAGCCATTGCATAAGACTGATAATACACTAGCTCTGTGTAATAAAGCTTTGACGTCGACGTCGTTTATGGTATAGGAGACGTGGGTCAAATTTATATGTTTATAATAGTAGAATTTTTGATGTTGCGACAAGAAAAGTCAACATGTGATAAAAAGAATATTACATTTGTGACTTTCCACATTGGATTTATTAAACTCGTTGAATTATATAGATCAAATGCTCGGCAGAGCCTCGCAGTCTATTATTTTATTAAATATCCTCTATATGTGTAATGAAATAGTTATTAAGAAGATCCTTTTTAAACATAGAATGCAACCAGGTAAAAATCATTAAAGATTCTGTTTGACTGAGTCTGAGTCACTTAAGAGACATAGCTTTTGTATACTGTACATGTAGTAATATATTGTACAGCTTCGAAACTCAATCCCGAAATGATGTAAAACCAGCAGAGTAATTCAAACTACATAATTGGAATCCTGAAAGAAGTTCAAATATTACTTTTGTCTTTATTTCATGTTGTTCTGTCTTGTACATTACCAGAAACGGTTATTCTATACAAAAGCAAAGTGCAAAGGACGTTATTTTAGGACTTTCAAAAATTTCTAAAGGGGAAAACACAAACCCATTGTATTATCAGCTATGAAATATTCTTATGCGTCTCTAATAAAATTTATCAGATAATACTAACACTAAATGTACAATGTGCTCTCACAGAGAATTTATTTTGGACACTTTATACTTCTAAACATTAAAGCTCATAGTAAAATTTCAATTTACATACTAATTTTCGAGCAAACAACGATATTCTTATCGTTGGCGACACAATAAAGTGTTTCACTCATATTTATTTTGTCTCTTAATGAATATTGCTTGTATTTCAATACTAATTACAAAAAGAAATATGACAGCGGATTAACATTGTCTCAACACATTTTATAAATTAGACAAATAACAGTTATTGTCCATTAAAATTTATATCAAAGTCAGATTTCATCAGTTGAGAACCTAATGCTAATAGTAATTTTCCGTTTCACCGGTTTCTGTCTGATAGAAATCTAAATTATTCATGACTATTAATATAACGGCACTTTCATTGTTTACAATATTAATTTTCTTAGCGGATTGTTATATTATGAAATAGTGCGTTGTATTTGATGTTGAATATATTGCATATGAAATGTCGCCATGGCCTTTGGATTTCCCTTCTAATCGAGAAATAAGGAAACTGTTTGGTTTAGTTTTTTCACGACATTACTACTGAAACAGAAGATTTAGCCATATCTGAAGACTGGCCCTCGTCCACTGCCGGATGAGCCCCTATTCTCACCAGACCCTCCTGTTGGATTGTAACCAAGGGGTTGCCAGAAGACCTTTCTTTTAGCAAATCCTGTAAAACCATCAGATGTCCGTTTAGTGGGTCTGTAATAAGGCATATCTGTGTTCGATAAATAACCGTTTATCATGTCGCGCTGTTCTATTCTGTTCAAATAACTCGTGAGAATTTTGCTTAACATTTTGTAGAACTGTCCTTCATCAATTGGTTCGGTATCTGGTTTCGATATTGCATCATAATTGATGTCATCCATGACGTCACTTGATTCTGGAACGAACGCGGCAAATGCACTAACACATAAAAGCTGAGAAATCGAGACTATAAAAAGCACATGTACACGGCACAGTGACATCATCTTTCAGGAGTCTTTCGTCGTCGAAATTAAACTGAGAGACAGATTTTACCAACCAACTCTTTTTGTAACGTTTTTTTCCTGGAAATAGAAGCAAAATGAAATTACTGTTAATCAGAACAAGAAAATGAGTATTTCACTTCAAATATTATTAATTAGGTCAATATGATTCGCAAGACCTTCCTGATCTAGTGTAGCACCATCGATGATTATACAAGGCTTCGAAACAGCTCTACAAGATGTTGCCATAAACAACATGACTTCGTTCCGTGCTTTATTGTTTTCGTTTATTGCAGAAAATGGCTGGCAGATTTATTGATGCCATTAGATAAATCTCGTGTTAAGAAAATAGTTTGTATATCTGAGAATATAAAGTTAGCAATGCCAAAATCTGTAGTGAGGCAACATTTGTCAGTTAAGGAATATTTTCGTAAAAATATTTGAAACACTTCTAGGCAGCACACGAATTTTCATTTAACAAAATGGTCTCTCTAAACAGTTGTGTAACGACATACGTTTTACCATTTATCCGTACTTTTAAGACTGAATAATAGAACTTTTGGTTAAAGATCATTCGTTAGCTTTGTATTTAGATTCAATTTGGCCTTGTGACGTGACCTACTTTTACCTCCTGCATGAACTTCATGAAAATCATTCTTATACCGCACTGCAATGAAATGACAGGTAGACAATATACCTTTCTGGTTATTAGTGTTTTCACAACCTTATCTGCTAATCACACACTTTTACTTATGTTATATTTTTTTAAAAACACAGCTATAGATATATAGCAACAATCTAGAAACGAAGTTTGGTCTTAATTCAACTAAATTGTCTAAGTATAAGTATTATGTAAGTAGTGTACCTAATATCAAAGCAATGACCCTCTAAATTTTACTGTCAAATCGTAACAATCTTCTTTGAAATTCATAATTTATTGTCTTCTTCAAAATAGTATTATATCACACGAACAATTCTTAAACATTAATCAGTGCTATGTAATATAAAAAATGTTAATAGTTATGTTTAACAATACATTCAAATTCAAGAAGATGAAATTTGAAATGTAAGAAGTTTTACTCTCCTAAAGAATACGTACATTATATTTACAATTCAGGCACGTTATACTACACTATGTATAAAATGATATACATAACGTCTGGGGCCGTATTCATAAAGCATCTTAAGTATAAGTTTTGACTTAAGTTGAAGATTTTACTTAAGTTTGTGGTAATTTCAGCTAAAGTCTAAGTAAAAAACTTAAGTCCTATTCATAAAACAGTTTAAACTTAAGATACGTAAGAAATGACTTAAGTCAGAAAACAAAATAGCGTCGTGAGTACGATTAAAGTGTTGTTTTTCAGATAAAAACACTTTAAACATAAATGTGCATGTTGTATCTGTCTGAAATTAATGTTGTTTTTTAATGTTCTCGTCCACAATAAAAGCCAAGAATTACTTATTAAGTTGTTTTATGAATAACAAATATACTTAAGTAAAATAAATTTCTTACCTAATTAATACTTAAGTAAATAATCAATTTCCTATACTTATACTTAAGATGCTTTATGAATACGGCCCCTGGAATATAATTGTGAGATACTTAAATCCTCTATAACTTCTATTCAAAGGAAGTCAAAATTATTGTGAAAACAAAGAAAACCAAACAACATTATATTGCTAGGGGTGATAACAATAACGAACATTTTAAAGCTACTTTCCATATTATTTTACAATAAACAAATATTTTCTTGCACAATATGGTTATATGATGGTATTCATTATGTCAACGATAAATGCCCATTTATGTCATATTATTTTACAATCGACAAATATTTACTAATATTTAATTCATTAGAAATCTCACAGTTCAGACGCTGTAAGAATCTGGTTTTATAATGTAAACGATTAATGCACATCAAAGTCGGTCACCATTTACAGAATAGATACCACCAGACTTGATATGAGCCGCGCCATGAGAAAACCAACATAGTGGGTTTGCGACCAGCATGGATCCAGACCAGCCTGCACAAATATTGTTATGTGTGGAATAATTGTTCCTTAGGGGGACTGTTTCAGGAAAATATCGAATGGAAATAATTTTGTTATACTTTGGATGTTTTGAGGGGTGTCATCCTCGCCCACGTTCAAGTACTAAAAATAGAACAGAAGGGAACCAAATGACTTCATTGCTTTAATGCGTATACTTGTCACAATATATTTTATAGGTATCTCTGGAAAATGGTTACCCTGTTTCACTAAAACCGTGTAATAAAAGTTTCCTTCATATTTCATTTATGTGTGATATATAAAAGGCTTTGGTGCTCCTTAAGTCTAAATGCAAACAGGTCAACACACAATTTCGTAAGACCAATGTTTCAAATATCTTTCTCATGATCAAGTTTGTAATTACAGAAACAATATTTCAAGATAATCATTTTATATAGATTCGCTGTAGATTTCAGGCAAGCTCTATTAATTATTTAACACACATGTTCTGTTAAATAATGACTATGAATACAATAATGGTATTAGTTATTAATAATGTCTTAACGGTATCAGTTATTAATAATGACTATGAATACAATAACGGTATCAGTTATTAATAATGACTATGAATACAATAATGGTATCAGTTATTATTACCTATGAAAGGCAATTTTACGACACAACAATTGATAAAATGTAAGGCCTTTAATGATTTTTTTCTTTTTTTGGTTTCCTATCATTAAGTTTTTTTTAACCCATGTCAAAACTGTTATCACCCTTCAAGAGCACAGTATATTTTTAGATATTACCATAGACACCCATTCACTCAATTGTTGAATGCTACCAATGTTAAAGTGTTGAATAAATTGGCTTTGTTTTGTAACTTGAGCCTTTAAATTAAGGACAAATGAATTGAGGTGATATATGTTTTGTTTGCCTTTATTTATTATTATTTATTAGATTACTGTGTGTATGTATGATTTTGTTTGTATGTAACGATGAACTGTAAATGTTCAAGTTACACAATAATAAAATCTTGTTCTGTGCTTCATGTAGGATTGACAAAATTTGAACGAAAACAGTCCAAAATGGTAGATTACTATTTATATATGTTATTAGGTGTTGTTATGTAATACACAGCTATTTTTTACACAGCTTATGTAATACAAAGATCATGTATTACACAGGCTACGTAAAATACAGTTTATGTAATACATAGGTTACGTTATGTACAGGTTATGTAATAAACAGATCATGTCAGATCAAGATGTAATACACAGATAAACATATGGATTGCAACTCCAAACATGTCCGCATACATGACTGGTTGAACATACAACAGACTGACTTATCCTTAAGTATCTTAACCAATACTATGATGATAATATAGCTGAAAGCCGTTTGTAAACTTTCAATACAGCAAACAATATTTTTAATTTAGTAAAGATAAAATATGAACCAATCTAATTGAATATTGTCAACAATGAAGACCTTCTATTTCATGAACATAGAAATGATTTTAACATACCATATAGAGTCTTTTCAAATCCTAACTTGTTCTAATTGTTACCACTGAGTTCATCAACAATTCGAATTAATTTGTTTGGTTAAAGAAATACAAAGAGAGCACAAAAGTACCATTATTACCCGACACGAAATGTCAATAACAAATAATAGTTTCATTTTCTGACGGAAGAAATATAAATTTAAAAAAAAGTTTCTTTTCCGTCGTATGATATATTGCGAGGCGCATCCATGGATACAAACTTTCATTTGAAAACAGTTAAGTGGTCGTGCTTTAACATTCATGAAAAACCGCTGTATTAGATTTTCTTGGATGATTTTAAGTTATATTTGTGGAAATTAATGCTTCAATTATATCCGCCTCGTCTCCTGTCAGCAGACGATCAGAGAGATTATGCATCTTCTTGGCCAACAATCAGTAAAATAATCTAGAAAAGACGGGTCATTAGCAAACGATAATGAGTTTTGCCTGTATTTTCTAGTTATTTCAACATGTTTATAGACTTAAGCTAAGCCGTATTCGGAGCATTTGATCACAGAAAAATAAATGTCATTAAACTTAATGAAAACATGTTTAAAGAGATTCTCTTATCAACCAAATATTTCCTTTCCTTCTCGGAAATATTGATATCATCTTAATTTGTCAGTTGAAAAGAAGAAATATCAACGTCTTATACATTCGTTCAAATCCAGCATGGTACATGCTTTTTTACAAATTCATATGATTTTTTTTTCTTCCGTTTCGCAAAGGATTTCAGTTTATGGCGTGGAACAAATACGAATAGATTATTAATAAAAAAACTAAGCAAAATAAAAACTAGTTTTAAAAATAATTCATTTTAAGACCGTTGTACTAACACTTCTACTCAAGGTAAAATGCCTTCAATTAATTGTTGACGGACCGCAGCCAGGCGACGCTAGGAGCAGATTGATAATTATACATCTGTAGTTCAATCTTTCGAACTTTGTTCGTGCGTGTTGTAAAAGACTATTTTAGTCGTTACGAATCAAGGAGTAACAAAATCTTTATGACTTTTTTCACCTTTTCGATATTTGTTTGATTTGACATTATCTCGAAAAAGGTTTGACCATTAGCAATATTACAAACAAGCAAAGAGCTAAAATCTTTGAAATAATGCAGAATGTTTCAAAATTTCGAAAAACTCCATTCCATTTTGGTCTAACATTTCATCTGAAATGTCAACAATGAACTGAAACCCTATGTCTGTAATTAATTACAGTCATTCTCTTTGCCAGCAAAGAAATAAAGAAGTATAAGCCGCATTCAAAACTTCAAAACCGGAAACAGAAACAATATTCAGACAAGACGGGACATTGAAAAGAAAAACAAAATATTCGTTATTTGTTATTTGTTTTAGTTCTTGTTCTTGTCGGCTAATAAACTAAAACACAAGGATAAATTTCAAACAGGGAATGCCACGTTCCAAAAACGCAGCCTCCCCAAACGTTAACCAAGCACGCGGACGCGCACACGACCAACATACACACGCTCTCACACGAAACAAACACACCAACACACACACACTCACACAAAGCAGACATACTAGGACAAAACGAACAGATAAAGGAACACAGTGGGGCACCGCCTTGGAACAGTCAGTGGCAAAACCACAACTGGGGAGCTTAAACCGGTTTATTGTGCGCACCCAACCTCACTCTTACCCCCACCATGTTCCAAATACACGGGACAGTGTAAATAAAAGTAATCCCCGCCAGGTGAATCTCTAACACATGCAATGGAAACAAAAGGCATGGCATGTAAAACACAAAAATGCTCCTGTATAATTATATAAAAAGCTTAAGAACCAAAAACGTATGAATTCAATGCCTTTGCAGAAGACAGAGCATCAAGAGAAACACCCTTAAGGGTCCGACGAAACAGGTCAGAAGACATATATCAAAACAGTTCAGTCCTGGTGGGATTTAAAAAGTGCTTAGCATAGAATCCTCCGCCTCTTCCGTCAGACACAATCAAAGAGGGAGGCGAAGTGTCCAACTGTAAACGGGTTGAACACTAAACATGCGGTATGCCTCAAAACAGTTGGGTCGTAACCTCTTTTCATAAAACGTTTTACAATTTTACTAAATACAGTTGGAAAATTACCATGACCCAAGATCTTACGAAGTTTGTAAACCACATCCCCATGAAAAACGGGGTTTTTAAGTCATATCAACTATGCAAAAAGTCGGCCAATAGAGTTACTAAGTTGTCGGAAACGTTCAAAATCTATGCCAATTCTATATACAAATGTATTTGTCATAATTTTAGCATGTCATTCCAAAAACTATATATTCAAGTAATTTGATTGGTTCAGCCAAAATACTCATATTCAAATGAACTACTTTCATAAGTTGTTGTATCTTTGCGCATAATTCAGCTTTACGCCAATGCTGAAACTTGGAAAAAATATATTTCTGAAGGAAACACGAGTACTCATTTTCTTAGCTAGATCATTTACTATACGATTATCATAGTTCCGATTTTATATTTGATAATAAGTGGTTTTCGAAATATTCAATGGTACTGAAACGCGTTTACCTTCGGAAATTTATTCAATGCTTATGTTATTTGGCAGGATTTACACGTAGATGAACCAGGGAGAGAAAAAAATAATTCTATAATGAATCTGTTTGATATAATTTCTTTCATTATAATATTTTGTCAGTAAAAAAATCATAGACTTTAATCAACAGTCAGAACAAAGTTACTTACATAAGTTTTTGCAATAAAAATAATGCAACCAATGTTACAAAAAATGACAGTTCACTTTAAATATTATAGGCAAAATTTCATTGAATGCCTCTCATATAACCCCCGAAAAACTCATTCCGGTCACTTAATATGATTCAAACTATGAAAATAGTATTTATGACCATAAATAGGATTCCATACTTGTTCCTCGTTGAACATTGACTGAAGACGACAACTTTCATGTTTCTGACGGTAGTATAAAGACAGTATCGTCACTCTGGAGGCGGTCACAAAGGTCACCATTAAACGATTTTTTGTACATGATTGGATTTTATTCATATCTGATAACGAAAAAAGTTAATTCGTCGAAAGTCTTAATTTTCTAACATGACAGACTTGTCATTTACAGACTTTATATTTCCGCCGAGACTATAATTAGGCTAATTATAGAACCAATTACAGGGAAATTAGCGGTCGCATCCCACTGCAGTAATCTTTGAAATACTTAAACAGAATTGAACATGCACATTACAAAGTTGTTTTCAAATCACATGGATTTTGATAAATGAGTACAAAGGGATACCAGGCGGAATGGTAGATGAAAAACTATAATCTTGTAATTATTGTCATTCCGTGTTTCTTATATTTCAATGACATGCTTAATTACACCAGATCATTATTTCTTAATTTGGCGACATAAGTGCGCAAATTTCATTAATTTACTAATTTCACCTATGCATGGCAGGTTAGGAAAACACATGAATATTGCTATAGAATGTTATATGTTTCACTTTCTTTTTAAATGTTTTTTTTTAATATGGACAAGGTAATTTTATTAGAATTTCGTGTTCAGATTATTGATTGGACAATTTGTCACATGCTTTGTTTGTTTTGGTTTTAACGCCGTTTTTTAACGGTATTTCAGTTATGTAACGGTGGGCAGTTAACCTAACCAATGTTTATGGATTCTGTACCAGTACTAATCTGTTCTCCGCAAGTAACTGTCAACTTCCCCACATGAATCAGAGGTGAAGGACGAATGATTTCAGATACAATGTCTTTTATAAAATCGTCACGGAGAACATTCGCCTCAAACGTGGATCGAACTCACGACCCTGCGTTATTATTGTCTTTCAAAAAAAAAATTATCATGTGCTAAAATCAAGTTGTTTATTTTGCACATTTGAAAATATATCGAAACGAGAGACATGGACGACAGGACCACGGGGCAACCCGAAACAAACAAGCAGGACGATATATAGATGATCCGGAAGACGTGTATGGACTTTGACCATGTATCATAAAGGCCTGGATCACATATGTTATATGAATATATGTAGGTTTGGAATATTTTTCCATCGATTATGCCAATTATATGGATTCTAGACAAATTCAGCATTGATGTACTTGCATTATATATTCCAAACTGTATTACGTTAGTCATTTCCGCTTTAAATTTTCATTTTTACATAAAACTTAAAGCTAAAAGCTGGCAAAGATAGAAGTTGTTCACAGCGACTTTGATATTATGCACCAACTTTGTTTTCAGATTAGCTTCTTGTTCAAATATAAAACAGCTTGCCAACTTTAAGGCCATTTATTACAATTAGCAGCTGTAATGCTACATTCTGACAAAGGTTCAGGGTGGACTTTAAGCCAAACATAATCAATGGAAAACCAAACACTTCAATGATTCCAGATGCCCAGCAATCGGAAAGACGAATAAGCCAACAATGTGCCAACCAAAGAGCCGAGGACGATAATTTTCTTATTAATGAAGCTGTAATTTTATAACAGCATATCGATGTGCAATTGCAAGTTTGTATAGTGCGCGGAGGCGTATTAAACGTTTATGATACAAACAATGTTATGCTGTTATGAAGCTGACACAGCAATGACCGAGAAAAGGAACTTACTACTGATTCTCAGTATTGTAGCATAAATAATTGGAGCGGTCTTGTTTTGTGTTTGTTTCTGTTATGTTTTGGTATCCTTATTTGTTTAGGTAGTGCAGTCAGTTGACTCGTCATGTGATAGATTTGTTGGTGCCCATTTATGTATGCCTTTCACTTTATAAACTTGTTTGCCATTAAAATTAATCAGTTTAGAAAAATCAAAGGACCACGATAGTCATATATTGCTCACCAAAGTATCACTGCTTAAACAGGTATTAGAATAACTATTTTCTTAAAATTACTTTGAAAATCGCCCTGCAGATTTAGTGGATAAGTTGTCCATAAAGCCATATAGGGGAAACTATAACCTCTCCTGCATTTATGTGTTTCTGACAATTCAAGATGGCTTTAACAATTACAGTGGAAGGTCATCCAAGAACCCTTTCTGGGAAATTATTTCAAAATCAGGTCATCGGTTTAGAAAATGACATTTAAAGATTTGTCTATTTCACGCTCTGGTAGCCATATTTTTGAACAAATCGGAATAATATGAACAATCTTGGTAGACGATTACAGAAGAAACATTTCTGTCTTTGTTTTAGAAATGGAAAAACTGTTTAGAAGGAAATATTGTTGAGGAGTTTTCTCTTATTAGCTCATGCAACCAAGATTTTTTTGAAGAATCACAATGTTTTGAATATCGTGGTAAATGACCACCAAAGACACATTTGTGTGAAATTATTTTCAAAAATTGGCCAGACTAAACTATTTGTTCATTATATACATACAGGAAAAAGAGATCAAGTCTGCTGATTGCGATGTTTGACAAATCACAATAATTTGAACAATCCCGGTAGAATTATACAAGCATCATTTGTGTGAAATTATTCTAAAACGGGTCAGCAGTTTATGACAAGATGATTTTTAAAGATTTCATTATATATAAATAGGGAAAAGTGACCATGCCTTACGGCTGCCATGCTTTTGGCAAACCGGAATATATTTAACAATTGTGGCAAAAAGCGCCCCTACTGCCCCATCAAGAAATGAGATGTAAAATTATTTTAAAGTCAGGCTAATTTTCTTTAAAGTTTCCACTACATACATACATGTAGAAGAAACAGCAAACGCCCTTGTGTGCAACTAAGTGTAACCGATTGAAAAACATTGGACACAAGAAATATCTTTAAAAATGATGGTCGACGAGTTGTAATAAGGAGAGAAGTTTATGATTTTTTCATCTAATATTCATCTTTCATCTAACATTTTTCAAATTGCAAAACTAAACACCGCACTTTAACAATTTAAATGGTTCTCTTTTAATTTTTCGCAAAGGTTTCGTAGGGTTGCAATTTTGTTTCGTTTATCCTTAGACGAATAATTACAGCAGTAGTTTGATGAAGATTCATGAAGCGGTTCATGAGAAGAGGTCATTAAACGTGTTTATATTTTTAGCTAAATTGGTCCCTATCCCCATTTGTAACAAAATAGCAGGAGACCTTACGATATTGTTACACATCGAGTTTGATAAAAATTCATTACATTTTAGTGGTTAAGGCGAAGAAAGGCATATCTACTTTTAGCTATAGTGGTCCCTAATAGGGCCCAAGTTCCTATATAAATAAATTTGGAAGAGGACCTTATAATGATGCTCCAGACCAAGTATGACAAAGATCCACCAAGCTGTTCATGAGACGCTGTAAAAAGGCAATTCTAGTTTTAGCTCTAGCAGCCCCTAAAAGGAGTCAAATGTCCCAGCTGAACAAAGTTGGCTGCGAGCCTAATAAAGATGCTACAAATCAAGTTTGATTAGAATACATGAGAAAAAATCAATTAAAGGATTTTTTAATTTATTATTTTTATTTATTTCTAAAATAGGCCAACTGATCCCGCTATAACAAATAGCATAATCGCTATTTACGAATCTTTGGACAATGACGTCGCACCTACTGTGAAATCATTTAATTTCGTCGGCACAAAATTTCGTGGTTTTGGCCAAAACGGATGTTTCGTGGGGACGTAAATTCGTGGAAATTCAATTTTTGTTAAAAAAAAAAAAATTCCACAGGAACAGATCAACTAGTACTTCTGTTTTTACATGTGAAACCTACACGTGTCAAACAGCGCTACCATGGTTACCGAATTTGCAATCTTCGCCGCGGGAGATTAGCGAGTGATCATCTGCCAATTAACGACAGCGTTATCTATAATTATACGACCCCTAATTTGCAAAACTTTTTAAAATTGTGAAATATTCAATAAGAAAAGTCGGCGCCAATTAAAAAGTGTCAAAACCCGTAGCACCTTGCACAATGAGCATTCAATATCAAAACAAATATAAAGTTGATCATTGTTCATTTGATCAACTCGCTCTAGTTATTGCATTGCAAATTAAAACAAACTATAATAGATTTAAAATAATTTTGTTTTTATTCCGTAGTACTAGTATAACCATAGTACTCCTTACATAAACTATTATAAACTGGTCCGAGTTTTCTGCAAATGAATGGCTCGTCTGCATCTAAAATTACAAGCTGTTGAACTTGTGCATGCGTATATTTCCTGCCGAGAAACGTGTAATATGAATTAAGTATTAATGTATTGGACGCAGATTTAGCAATTAATTTATAATATTTAATAGTTCCAAAGTCGAGTCATAGTATTTTACAATTAGTATAAAAAAGTGAAGGTCAAGCAAAACATACATTTGTAATTATTTCAATATTTCTGTTTCATAAGCAAAGTTTGACCACAGTCATATCACATAGATAAACTGTATGCAGCGTACCTTCATTTCCATGTAACGAGATTCAGTCATTATATAGCATATATATAATAAAACAGATTTCAACTGAGTTCAATATTTGCATACCATACTAAAGAAAAATATTCATATTTAATAAATCAGTTAAATAATTTATAACAAATATATCAAAGCAAACAAGTAGTCATTTTAATATGCAACCTGAATAAGTCACAAAAGCAAGAAACCTTTTCATATACAGACGACAATTGTAACAAGGAAAATCTTTTAAAAAGCACTTCTCTACATAAAAGACTCTTATCACACCCTTATTCATGTGATACGCAGACCGTATTCAGCTCTTTCTTTAATTTGATATATGTTGGTATTGAACAGGTTTTTATCATATTTATTAAACTTCCTTATCATTTTGAGATATATCAATATTCTTGCTAAATATACTGAGCCAAAGTTAGCTTTAAAACTGTGAACAGCGTCGTTTATGATAAACGCTTTGTCTACATTTCACTCAGCATAGCACAATCAACAGAGTGAAAGAAATTGACACTCTCGTCCAATCAGGCAGAGTGTTGCATAAATCTTCCATTTTGATAAATTATCTATAACGCGTTATCAAATAGTTTGATTTGCAAACTGAAGTCAAGTGGCATAGGTAACGAAAACGAATTTAGACGGCGTCGCCGAAAAAGAACTATCATAGAAATATCCAATTATCCATTTCACTTAATGGTTTTTGAGGTGATGCCATTTGAAGAAAAATGTGAATGACGGATGTGCGACGGACGGTGAGTGATAACAATAGCTCACTCCGAATAAGTTGGCAAACAAGGCACTAATTTTAGAAAGCGCTTTTTAAACAGAGGTATTCCACTATGTCAACAGAAAATAATATGTATTTCACAAATAATTTCTCGATAATAAAAAAGGAACGGGGCTTATATGTTTAAAATTGATGAAAACGGACCAACAAAGCTGTAATACGGTCTGTAAAATAGCAATTCATTATAAATTAGCTACAGTCCTCTTCAAGCCATATCTGAGAGAGGCAATCACATATCGTTAAAGTTGTTCACCGATTATAAGATTGTGAGTTGATGGCAACATAATTCAGTCCACTTGAGAGCATTGTCAATAATCAGCTAAGAACACCAAGCAAATATTACTCACGACACATGACGATATCTCAGACCCTTGACAGATTTTGAGTACTTCCAGCAGCACATGACTGACATAATAAATTGTGGAAAGCCAAACAACGCATTATTCTATAAAAGAGCACTACATTAGATTAAGGTCAGACGAGCTCATTGCGTTTTGATCACCATAACTACACTAACCTCAAAGTAAGGTGACTTATATTTATTAAACGTGAACTCTTGATTCAAATCATTATTTTTCGGACATTTCATCACATTTAACCTCCTATGATTTAATCAAAATGCATTAATTTTGTGCTGATTTGCAAAATTATACAGAAGGCAATTTAAAGTACATGTTTACAAGTAACACACACTTTCTGCAAAAAGCTAAATGAATTCTTCAAAAATAATTCTAATGAAACTTACCATGAATAATGCCTTATATATATACATGAGTAATAAATGATTAATCTCAGGATGGCGACCAACTGCCACTATCACTCAGGTGTTGAGAAACCTAAAGCCAACTGAATAATACAATATGAAATTTAGTCGTACAGTAATGAATGTTCATTTAATGTAATAGCATGCTCGAGCATTGTCGTTAGACTACTCAATATAACCCCCTCTGTCATAACTCATTTTTCAAATGCTCTCGAAGATTTCCTCAAGATATATCTTCAAATGAATGATTATCTACGACAATTCAACTGATTCTTCCATATGCTCGATCTTGATTTAGTCACGACGATCTTGAAAGGTTGATCTTTAAAGGCCCACAACGACATAGTGACCTGCTTTTTTGCCCACAAAAACTTCATGAAAATCATCTTATAATACAGATAATATACAGCTATACTACAAGTTTTCAGGTGTACAATTTAGGCCCTTCCTGAATAAATATGTTTTTACAACTTTATCTGCAAACGTATTCAGTCAATATCTTTTCAGCTTAGTTGTGAGAATATAGATGAATAACTGTCTTACACTGTAGAAACAAAATGTGATTGAAATTTAACTAAATACACTGATTTAAGTATATATTACTACATTAATTCAATAAAATGTTAAGACAATAAAAACATTGTCTTGGCCTAATATTTGTCACTGTCAATTTGAAACTGAATTCTTGTATATCTCATATTTTTCATGCAAATCATGTATGATTACCATCAAGGAAATTTAAAAGAATACAGTTATTTTGTGGTGCCTCTTTAACAGCATTAGTTCGAAGTACCTTGGAGAACTTTAAGTTAAGCTAAATAGAGTCATGGTTTGTGAAAGGTATAGCGGTGATTTATCATCATTATACATCAGCCTTTGCCTCAAATATTCATCTGATCAGCTAATAGTATATCTGTGTTCCGTACTATTTTTGGAGCGGTCATAGGTGGATTTTGAAATCTGGAAGAAAATATTACTTTTTTCTGAGGTTTGATTCATATACACTGAACTGATCGACCGGTTCAAACCAAATTGTAGAGCACCTTAAGTTAAAGAAGGATTCAGAATGAACGCAATCTATGCCTTGTCATTGTTTTCTTTTTATATTGTCAACACTTAGATGGGCACTCTATATAATCTCATTCTGTTTAGATTTGCACAATATTTTGTATGTGGGCGACAGCTTTAGCCTCTTATCTGAATCACTTTCCTAATAAAAATGAATTAGCAGAAACGTTATGATTTAGAGAGGAATTTAGTTTTCGAAATCATTATATTTGATCACTTTCAGCCAGTGATATGCAAGCCATGTATTTCCGATAAAGACGTCTATTACATGTACATTGACAATATGCATATTTGAGATATTAAAAACACGTGAACATATGCCGCTTGTCATATGCCATGGTCCTGCCAATTTTGTATCAAAATTTTAAAACATGAATGATTTATGAGTTTCTATTGATAATAAGTATGTAAATGAACTAATTATTTGTGTCACGAGCAAGATTTTCATTTTTTATAAATAATGATTACGAACTGTCGTCTAAACTGTATTCCACCGTGACAACTTTTTTCAACACGCCTTGGCAAGAACATTATATGATAATGTCCGATATAAAGACAATGTGTGTCCATAAGTGCTCATTGGATGTCTCCATCCACTTAGATCGTCGTATAACATAACTATTCAAATTTCGTAGATGTTTGTTTTAGTGGCGGGATTATTGGTTTATATGAAACAGCATAAAGCTTTATATACATCTTTCACAGATTATGTATACAGTATAAGTAGATACATTGTACTTACAAATGAAGAGATTGTAACCGATACCATATCAGCTTGCAGGAACCGGCGACGACTTCCACTTAGACGTGTGCTTGGATATTATATAGAAATCAGTCAGGCCTTATGTGATATTTCTGACACTAGCAGTGTTCAAGAACTTGTTTACAATATTTGTTGTACTCGAAATTCAAATTATTCATATGAAGCATCAATTGCATCAATAATAAATGACATTAGAATCAAACCCACTCAAACGTCACTTTAAATTTTAAGCCAAACTATTAAAGTCTCTTCATGTTAGAACTACTTTTTCTTTAAGATTGATGGTGCGTGTTTGTTGCACTGTATTGTCAATATTTTTTTTTCTCGCGTTGAAAAGTACTTCATTTATTGTGTACAAATTATTGCATGTTCTGAAATGTTTATATTGCAGGTTAACATTCGGTTCTTAACCCTTAACCTACTGAATTTCTATAACAACTTGTCCATCTTTCAATTTGGACAGTACCATTAACTGTTATAAGGGGTGCTGTCCAAAACAGTACTGACTGAATGGCGAACAGTGCAGATCATGATCAGACTACACGGATGCGCAGGCTGATCATAATCTACACTGGTCGCAAGGCAGAATCAATCGTGTCCAGTAGGCTAAAGGTTAAAGTGATAACAGTGTTAACATATCAAATAAGGAAATAAACTTTATAGTTGGAAAAAGGATTTGGCGTTGTGATTGGATCTATCATTAAATTTTAAGCTTTCGGAATAAAGTTTTGCTGTTGGGAAAGGCATTAGCTTTATTGTTGGGAAATATATCTTTAGTGTTTGGAAATGTAGCTTTAGTGGTATTTTTTAAAAAGAGCTTTAGTGTTGGGAAATATAAATTAAGTGTCGGAATAAACACCCATGACGAACAAATGTAGTATATGTCAATCAGCTTCATCTAAAAGAATTAGAATTAACCATAATCCAAACTGGACCTCTGTATTCTGAAATTTTGTCTTATTTTCTTTAAAAACAAGGTTTAGTGGTTTTATTATTTACAAAGGAGACCGCATCGCCTCAAATACAATTTGTAAGGAGGTCTCGGGTCTTCTCTTACCTTGAAAATACCGCCATAAATCTTGCATTATGCTTCCCCGTGACTACAAAATTCACAAATAGCTGTCGTTCGTTGAAAGCATTTCTTCTTTATACTAGTTACTATGTAAATGCAAATGCAGAAACGAATGTAGCTATGTGTTTAGTTTGGTTTTTCTCGCATATGAGCCAGGACATTCCGAAAGAAATACAACGTTTGCTTTACATCGGTCCCATACGTATATATTCCCCGGCCCCAAACGTCTTTATACACCGATCAAAGACGTCTGTCTGTACAGCCTGACTGCATTATTTACACCATCGTTATGCTATAGTTCACTTAATCTATCATATACGGTATAATGCCATATAGTTGTGTCTGTGATTTTTAATTCAACCGTTCACACTTGATGACGTCAGTATTATATCACGGCAATGTTATATGACGTCACTGTAACTGTATGGTCTCTTTCAAATAATTAAAGGTTAAAAAGAAGAAAGTATAAATTAACAACGTCCGTTAAGTTGTGAAAATAAGGAAATCTCATCCACGGTTGTTTGCTTGTTTGGACAAAGTCTGTTAAATGAGATCACAAACATTGAAACTTGAAACTTATTTGAATTCGCGAAAGCAGTTGTCAAAGAATAATTTACGCAGTCGTGTCGTCTATTGGGTTAGATGACATAAGTTAAACGTACCTGAATAAGCAGCCGGCACATTTATCACTAATCTACAAAGTTTAGAATTTGTAGTCTATTGGGAAAGCACTTACCTTATAAGTACAATATAACATTTTGCACGAATTAATTACAGAGCTTGTAAAAATCATCATTTCAAGTGAGACCACATGAATAAAATATCGTCTTTTATCATACAGTTTGTGACATTACGTCTGGATAATCATATAATAAAGTACCTGGTTTATTTCTTTTTCACTTCTCTTTCCTATTTCAGCCTTTTTATGATTATTGTTATTATCGGATCATTCCTTATTTACTTTGTCTACAAAAAGGAAGCTTTTTGTCCAAGACTATAGAATAGGAAACTTGGAATTTTTTTTGCGAAGTAGTTTTAACACCAATGTTTTTGCAAAGTGTCATTCCACATCATTTTGGTTGTTATTTGTGGTTCAGTGTATAACATTAGCTCCCCAGGATTATTTTGTTATTTTATAGTTACGTAACTTAAGCTTCCCAGGATTATTGGACGAAGAAAAAAAATGTTTTGTAGATAAAGATATTGACATTTTGCGACCAGACTCATAATTAAACGTATCACACAATTAAGAAATTTACAAAGAAATGTCCAAATAAAAGAATTTTGGTCTTAACCGACAAGAAAATGACATAGAATAGGCCGACTATGTAGCATGTTTTTTCTTTATCATATCCTGCAAAATTTTATTTTAAAGACAGCTTTCGTCTGAAATATTTTAGATTTCCTGATTTTGATATAAATGAAGAGGTAACGCCTCTTGTAAGACTGTTTTAACGCCCTCTATCTTCGCTTTAAAACTAAAAAAAACAGCTTTCCCCGCTTGAACAGAACAGGTCTATCTGTTACGTCTGTGGTTATTTTAAGTTTTGCACTGCAGTCAAATTTTTTATAGTCCTCTCTTAGATCAGCACGTGTTAAAACAGTTATATGTTACAAATGTCACACGGAAGTATTTGATCATCATAAATAAATGAAACATTTGCAGTTGTCAAGAGAAACACAGTGGTTTCGCTTTGTTTTTATTTCATATTGAGTATTGTCAGGCCGGTTTTCTGTACCCTTTCACATCAATAAACTGTTTCTACAAGAACATCACATTCGACAAATATCTGGTTATAGCTTCCAATTTGTACTTTGTGCAAATATATTTCCCGAAAATGTATTGCAAGAAAGGCGCCTCTGATATTTGAGCCGTGCCATGAGAAAATCAACATAGTGGGTATGCGACCAGCATGGATCCAGACCAGCCTGCGCATCCGCGCAGTCTGGTCAGGCTCCATGCTGTTCGCTAACAGTTTCTCCAATTCCAATAGGCTTTAAAAGCGAACAGCATGGAGCCTGACCAGACTGCGCGGATGCGCAGGCTGGTCTGGATCCATGCTGGTCGCATACCCACTATGTTGGTTTTCTCATGGCACGGCTCATATATTGTCGTGTTAGCCGACGGAATACTAATAAAAACGGAATATTATTCAAATCTTTGTACTTTTGGCAGCATTCAGATCGTTTCCAGTAATCTAAACGTAACAAAATTCAAATAGTTCTATTGGTTACTAAACGAGAACCTTCATATCAGCCGCATCATGAGAAAACCAACATAGTGCATTTGCGACCAGCATGGATCCAGACCAGCCTGCGTATCCACGCAGTCTGGTCAGGATCCATACTGTTCGCTTTCAAATCCTATTGCAATTAGAGAAACCGTTAGCAAACAGTATGGGCCCTGACGAGACTGCGTGGATGCACAGACTGGTCTGGGTCCATGCTGGTCGCAAATGTACTATGTTGTTTTTTATGGCACGGCTCAGTTATTATTATTTTTGAAAACGAAATGGTTGCTTCTATTAAAACAGAGGAACGGATATGACTAAGTCTAAATAATCTAAACAATGCGAAAGCCTTGAGCACAGATAAACCATCTGGGCTTATGCTGACAATGCCTCAAATGTTTGGAAAACAATAATTAGTTATAATCAGAGATGCTATTCTAAGGGGATACATTTCTCAGACTAACATTTTTATTACACTGAAGTTCAAACATTCCCGCATAGAGGTTGCTTGTTTAAATACATTGGCTGTGTTAGTTAGTGGTGTGAGAGTCATGTCTCTGGTTTTCCTCATTGATATGCTTTATGATACAAAGTCTCTTATAATTCTATTTCAAGAATGGCCAGTACTATGTATCTTATGTTTTGTATATCTTTATGTGCATATGTAATGTATTGGAAGAGACTGAAATAAATAAATAAACATACTAATAAATACGCTGTCCAAATAAATATTAAATACGTAGGCATAGGAAATAGAGATCAATATAATTGCACCTTTACTAATCCTACCAGGTGTTCTGTATTACAAAAAGTGGATCTATTGTGACATTTTGATACAAGCAAAACTGTATTATCTGCACTATTATTTACCTACTGGTACTTCGTTTTATTATTGGCTTGTTAAAAGTTAATTTTTTACCATATGTAAGTTGACAGAATCATAGGAACCATGTCTTGAGGGGTAAATCAAACACAAATGAATAAATCCTTAATGATTTTGTTGTGCAAAAAAGTATGATATTGTGTTTAAAACAGTTTTCATTTTCCACTCAATTGTGTAATTGCAAGGGAAGTAAACTAATAGATCTCTACTTATAAGTACTAGCCTAAGGCAAGAGTTGTCATTCTTTGTGGATCACAACTTTAAATTAAAAATTAAAACTTCTGTTATTGATAATAACAAAACTATCATAAACTCCACATTTGTGAAATCATTTTTGGTTATTTCAAGGACTTGGAAATTACTTTCTAGACTTTATTTAATGTAATATTATCATTGAAAATTTTAGGGCCTATCTCTAAAATACGCCAATGTTTTCAACACCAATACAAAAAAATTAATATTAAATATACTAATTATTTGGATTTGTCACAACTGCTACTGACTTAATGTTTAGTGTGTTGACGACATTAGTGCAATTATGTAATGACGGATACAAAATATGTCACGACATTGTGGTCTTAGGAGCACTTTGTGCAATTTCAGTGTCATTTCTCTTTGAATAGGCATTATGTTCGTTTCGAAATCTAAAAAACTACGGAAGCAATTTAAATTGAATGCTAAACCTAAACCTGGATTCCTTTGTTAGAGGGTTAGTATGATCGAAATATTTTACGTGGATCTGATATGTTTCCTCTCTTTCATTCTTGAATTCATGTTTTCATTCTCTGTAGCAGATATTCAAACTGACCCAGGTGCAGCCTGTAGAATATGTATTCATTTTATAGTAAATGGATAATATAACTTATTTCTTTTGTTTATATTTATCTGTATAGCCCAAATTGGTAATTTAGCATATTATTTTTCTTATGCATAGAAGGGATTTATTTGTCTACGCAATTAATGGAGACTACCGCAGCCATCTAACACACGCTCTCTGTCTCTCTTTTATGATAATTATTATGTACTATGAGACATATTCATATTAGGAGAAGATATTCATTGCTTAATCTGTAGACTATCATTTAAAGAAAAATATGTACAGCAGTTTTACACAATAGTGCATACATATGTATTAATTGTGTTTGCTTTTATCATTAAAAGCTGTGTTTCCAGATGTATGTACCTTTTACAAATTTCTCTTACTTTTTCTTTTTAAAAATTGTTCAGAAAAAATTTTCTTCTAGAACCCTTTAACTTTCCATATTTTGATAATAAATGTTTAAGCTAAACTGCTTTTCATAAAATGTATACTTAAACATGATAAAACTTATGTAAACACTGCACAGAGAATATACAGTCAAAAAGAAATGATATTGTATTTTTTCTGGACTGAAATGAAAATTTGGACCTCACGCAGGTTTCCATGATGGACGTCTAACGGAAAATTTCAACTTCATGACGATTTTAATTATAAATAATTTTTACACAGTAAATTATAACGAAACTTCCAAAAAGAGTACATTTTCATTTCCCATATAAAACAGCTCATTTTCTTAATCTGCAGACAACTGTGTTCAGAAACTTAAAAAGACTACCCCGGACATTTTAGGCTAAAAATAATTCCTCTCGAAAATCCGTAAAAGTGAGTAAGACAGTGGTAAAAACTTATTGACATAAGAGTTTTTGCAAGATATTCTTATAAATAACCGAAGATATTGAGCAGAAAACAGTAAACCGTTGCAACGCTTTTAAAATAATGCAGAATATTTACATTCTTCGTGCATTTTTACCGATATCTAAGTTTTATTTTTATCCATTTTATCATTTTTCAGTGCCATATATACTTTCTATGCCAAACGAAATTAAGATATTGAAAAATTTCACCAAAACTGTGTGCAAGTAGCTTTGGAACTAGTTAAGATGGCAAAAAAAGTAGTTACGTTGCCAGTTTGAATAATGTACACACTGGCTTCGATCAACCCGTCTAGAATGCTTTTTGTTTTAGTGATGGGACATCTTTAGAAATAATGGTTATCCTAATCATTGCATAAGACTTTGATGTTTAAACTTTTGAACTATCTGACATGTCGGCGATTTCTGCGATAGGTCTGAAAACGAATTATAGTTCACCCAGAAGGCAACAATAAAACATTTGCAGTTGTTTACTAAAGCATGGTATTTGTTTTCATTTGTTTGTTTTATGCTGTATAATTTAAGGTCTGTGTGTTCCTCCTTGCAACGTCAATATTTATTTCACATAAACTACGTTTGTATTTTCTAGGCATTACACGGAACTTGCTATTTCTAAAATACTTGTTTCCGGCTGTGTGTATTCTTTACTTACTGTGCATTTCAAAGCGTATTGCTTGAACGGCGTTTTTAATATTCTTTAGAGAAATAATCGGGTGGAATGTTATAAAAATAGCAGTCTACTTTTCATGTGTAATCAAGTATAATTCAAACTTATCATTATGTACATGGTTGTGAACTGATTCTTCTGTTTTCACTTAAAAGTCTGTTTATATAAAGTATCCGACTCAAAAACAATACGGTTGTGACAATTTACTTTAATATCATTTTCCCTTCCGCAGGATTTCATTAACCAGAAATATGGCTTAAATTTGAAAATGTTGCATTCGTCTGTCTATAGTTGGCACTTGTTATCTTAATAATCAGAAACACAAGCGTCTTTGTCTGCATTTGTCTCGTCAATGGCTAGATTATACTTATCGGGAATCTTCATGGCCATTTTTACGAAATCATATTTAGTTGGTTGTGTTGTTAGAATATATATGACATTTCTATTTCATTTAATCAGTTGAAGAAAGGCAACAGTTGTGTGTGTCTAATAATAGTAATAGGCACTGTCTGCAGACGATTTAAAGAGCAATTGCTTGTTTTATTCTACGTGTTGATATCAAATGACGAGTTTGTAAATTATGTATCTAAAATAGAATTGAAGTGAATTTGTGTGTTATTTTGTATACAAAAGACACAGTATGTAAATTACAAAATGCTTACGCAAATAACTGAAAAACAAACTTGAAGAACCAAACACTGTGCGCAAGTGATAATTGCCTTTGTAGAAGAGCAACAATAAAGAATCGTTCAAGAGCCCGACGAAGCACTTCATTAGTCGCGCATTTTAATGTTATGAAAAATAATCTGATGCAGTTAAAGTATTTTGTTTTCTTTTATTGAATTGATCGACGTGCTTTAGAAAATTGATGACGCGGATATCCTTGAATATCGAAGCAACTGATTATAACTATAATCACTGGTAAGCTACATATGCCTCATATCGACTTTAGTTCTGGCGAAGCAGACTTCTATTTGGGATGTTTGTTATAAAACACGCTAATTAAGATATACCAAAGTCTAATTATATATTTTCTTAAGATAATGAAAATAATAGTTATGTAAAAATCCTGATGCAATGATGTTGAGAAGGAGATGACAATCAAGAAAATGATAAATGTTTAAACAATTTTGACCAAAACAAAATGACAAACATCATTTTCTCAGAATTATTCACGCTAAATTCGCCATTCAACACATCTTTTTATAACATACGCTCATAACCGAATAAAAGAACTTTTGACCGATATAAAAATATCGATTCATAATGGACACCAAAAAGAAATAATTATAGTTCTCACAATGCCTCCGTAATTGTAAGTCTGCAATCCCGATGACTTTTGCAATATCTTTTACACAGAAAGCTATAATTACCCTGTGAGAAGACATATATTGCCATTCTTTTATAATCCAGCGTGGGGGAAATTAATTAGAAATTAGAAATGGTCACTATTGTTCGTTGCATTGCTATAAAATGTTTATATAACAACATTTGAAAATAATATTAACGACAGTTGCCGCATAGATAAGAATTGTCCTTTAACTGAATAGTTCTAATTTATTTTATTATTGCTTTAACTACTGTCTGGAGCTATTTATGAAAAAATATTCAAATATTGCTTCACATTAAAACGTACCTGATCATGGTATAAATGCCTTTCATCTACACCAAAAGAGGATGTTTCAGATGACATAAATCACTTACGTTATAAGACTTTTTAGATGACGAAAGTAACAAACATTATAAGTAAACTGTTAGAGCCCCAAAATATTGTTGAATGTTTCATGACTACTAACCAGTAACGCTATTTCCTATTAACTGTTTTATATATTGTCAATGGGAAATTCTTGTATCTCGAATCCGACATATTACAGTTTTGTATGTTCATTTCGGTATTTACTTGACTATGCAGTATCAGTATTGTGAACTTTTCTTTGTTTGGATCCACCATTTAACGTTAAGTCCTTTTTTACTTTATGTAACTTCCTTTATACTTGCTTATCTTGAGAAACGCATAACGCCGATATGTCGAAAAAAAGCAAACTTATATTGTGTTGGTGTTGCTGTTTTTAATATTACTATATAGTTTTATAAACATTCAGTTTTCAAAATTGTATTCAAGCTAGTATGAATCCAAAAATTTATCATAAATTAAAACTAAATGTCATCAATGAATACTTTACAAGATAATTAAACTTTGTTTTCCCTTATGCAGACAAGAAGCATAAACGACTAATTAACCAGCAAGTGGCACCTTTAAGAGCTATCAAAATATTAATAAAACAGTAACTACAAAATGTATTCATGGAATGAATATGAATGAACGCTATATGAAGCCGAATTGTCATGCGTTTTTTTGTCTTAAAAAATAAAAAAAACCTAAACAGATATGACGACCATTAACATTCATGACATTTGCATGCAAAGCCTGCAAAGGCTATAATGTTGTTGTCACGATATTATACGAACCGTCCGAATTTGCTGACATAAAAAAGATTCATAAAGTCTCTGTTCAACTTACTAGGACGCAGCAAAATAATTAGCCAGTAGATCTATCTGAAAACAAATCTTGGTTTTCAAATTTCAAAAAAGGACTGCAGTTAACGACGAATTAACTTACATTTTAGTGTGTTTCTTCCAAGTGTTTTAAAAATAGATCAAATAAAAACTAGAAATATTCGACGATCACCTTTGAAAGTCTGTTTCGAAGGCTATATAACGTTTTAAAGGAATATTAAATAAAAAAGAAAATAGTGTTTAGACATCTTATACACCTTGATTTAAATAAGATATGAAATGGGAAAAGAAATGAGATATTTGTTTCTTCTGTAACCGAACGGGTTATGTATAGCCCAGTTGAATGTCATGTTATACTTAAAAAGTATTAACAGGCCAATGACGTTGTAAAACAATTCCTACTTCTCTAGATACTGTTACTCTATCTCTACAGAAATAACTTGCTCTCTTTAATAAATACATCTACTGAAAAGGGCCAGTCATGAAATTCTTTATCGCTTGTTTTGCTGACATTAAAATAGTAAAACAATCTCGAGGACGGAAGAAGGGAAATGGTAAACGGTCAAAAGGTATGGTTGTCATACCTTACAAGAGGAATATGTTTGAAGTCATGAGGAAACACAACGAAGCAATAGTTTTGAGACCTCATATCACTGTCTGGAAGTCGTTGTCCGTCCCAAAGTGTGCAATGTTCCCGTCCCAAAGGTAACGGCGAGGGAAATTGCGTGGTGTACAATGTTCTGGGGAGAGATGTGTCGTGGTGTACAATGTTCCCTGTCATGACTGTGATCAGGTCTACATGCAAATAGCAAATACAGACCAAAACTTTGGTACTAGGATGTATGAGAATCAAAATGACGTCCCACGGACTCTCATGAGATCGCGAGAGAACGTGGTAGCCACGGATCACAAATAAGTAAATGTTCAATTACTGGCCACAAGAATCATGGGATAGATTGAGAAGGGCCTCAGTTGAAAAGTGGAAGAAAAGACAGTTGGAAACATTGTAATGTAAGGGAGAGAGTAATTCAGACAAAAAGCACCTACGATTAACCAGAACTTTGGGGTTTACTAAGAATAGGAAAAAGAGATCAATATATTTGCATCTTTACTAATCCTACCTGTTCTGTATTCTGTGATTCTATTGTGACATTTTGATACAAGCAAACTAATAGATATCCCTACTTATAGGTACTGGCCTACTGGTACTTTGCGGATCACAGCTTTAGATAAAATATTAAAACTTCTGTTACTGATTTCAACATAACTGTCATAAATTTCACATTTGTAAAATCAGGACTTAGAAATAAATTTCTAGACTTTATCCAATGTATTTCGATCGCTGAAAATTATAGGGTCTATCTCTAGGTGTACACTCGCAGCGACATATGCAGTTCCGATAACCACTGATCAGTACATGGGTCACAATCGGATGAATTCAAATGATAAGACGAAAAAGTAACAGTAAGTGAAATTTATCTGACATTAATAAAGAATCTTCAATCTAAACCATTATCACCAAGTTTTTATGCAACTTAAAGAAAGGAAATCGAACTTAAGTGTTATCAGTTAATCAGTTTTATTGATTCCAAACCTTTTGAACATTAATTGGTTGATGATGTTTACAACACGAACGTGAAAATGACAGTGTGATAATAAATGGATAATGAGTGCAATTTTAACAGAAACAGCGAGAAAGGTGACATAAAGTAACCTGAGAATATGAATCAAGAACTGATAAAACAATATTGATATTTGATATTTGTGTATCTAAAAATGAAAATCAAACAACGATGATTAATCAGCTCTAATTGAACACGAGACAAAATAGATTGCATTTGTAGCTCCTCTCACATAATGGTTCTAATGAATTCTCTGATTTGCATCTCGGTGTCCAAATATCACACGAGTTGTAATTATATACATACAATAAGCGTGCTTAGTAATTAGTGTGTTGTAGTAGAATCGAATGAACGAACCTACGAAGAAACTCCTGGATCGTAACTTTTCAAACAGTAAATACTGTCTGTTGAATAGAAAGCGTCAAGGTCATTATACCGCAAAAGCAATACATGAAATAAGTTTTTGGAAACAAAACTGAAAAAGAAACATATTTTCTTTGTTACAGTTTAAACCCCGTGACAAAGGAGGTAAAGATATTTTCATATATTAAAGCTACTAAAGTTAATTATTGGTAAAAATGCAAGAAGAATGTAAATTTTCTGCATTATTTTAAAAGCGTGGCAACGGTTTACAACCTTCTGTACAATATCTTTGGTTATTTATAAGAATATCTTGCATAATTCTTCTGTCAGTATGATTGTACCACTAGCCACTGTCAGATTACTCACTTTAAATGGATTTTTGAGAGAAATTATTTTTCGTCTAAAATGTGTGGATTAGTCCCTTTAACCACACTGTTTTAAAAAATGAAAGTCACCAGGCATTGTTTGGATCATACTATTACTACTTATGTCACATTTAGTTAATATTTGTAATAGGACGACCTATCGAGCGACACAAATTAGGTCACCATAACAAAATCAGCTTTAAGCTTTATATAATTACAAATGCAATTAAAACAGTTTTTTTTTTTAATATTCGATGTATTTTTTAAAGGAAATTGCATTCCTACCTAAAAATATACATCGCAGTAAATTGTTTCCAATTCCGTGAATATTTTGGTAAAAAGGCCTATATCGAATATTTGATTTGACACAGAAAGAAAACAATATTGATGTCTCATAAATTATTAGTTTGTACATTTTGATTGAAAACCCTTGTTAAATGATTAAAAGATTAAAATAAAATGCACAACTACGTAAAATCGTCCTCAAATTAAAAGTCACAAAAGTCTTTAACTAACTTTAGCTTGGTAAGCGATGGATCCATAAAGGAATAAACCCATCGAAGAAAAGACCCAACTGCAATAGACGCTATTGGAGATATTGCCAAGAATTATAGCCGTAATTATATACTTGCAATAAGTAGTAGAAACGTCTACTCAATTGTTGTCATACGCAAAGTAAAAGTTTAATTTTAAACTATGCCTTTCAATTTGAAGGCAATCTGACACAATTGAACCCATTTCAATAAATCTATTATGTTTTTAAACAGCTTGATATTGATTTAGAAGCGTCTACTCCATTGTTGTCATACGCAAAATAAATGTTCAATTAAACTATGACTTTTAATTTGAAGGCAATTTAACACCACTGAACCCATTTCAATAAATCTATTACAACAACTTGATATTATTCTTTTCTATCTGCGCCAAATGTTACATAAGATAATTAATTAAAAAATATCTATGAAATACAGGCGAAATATCTAACAATTTTGTTCTGTTTCTCTAGCTGCGAGGTGTAATAAGGAACACAATATCTGCACAGTAAAACCTAGTAGCTACATACAAATGATTTGTAACACTATTCACTGAATAACAAAATAAAAATCGACAATAATTTCGAACGATATCATCCTGAAAAAATCAAATACTATTTATTTAAGGTTACCTTTAATTTGTTAAGAAACTTTAGTTAGTTATATAAAAAAATAAAGCTATATTTACAAATCATAACTACAAAAAAACCACTAATTTATATATAACTAATATATAAATTAACATTATATTGAATCAAAATTGAAGTTAAATTGACTTGGTTTGATATCGAGATGAAATAAGCCTTTGCAAATTATTTGTTAAAGGGACATCTTTCTATGAACAATTACTACCGTATATATGTAAAACACTTGGCGCCCAATACATGACAAAAATTGATAGGAATGCTAAGAGACCGCTTGCTTCTTATTTTCAAATTTAAAATCATATTTTGTTTACTTTTTATCTTCTCGTAATTCAGTTTGCACTGGAGAACTGTAGTGCCATGAATGGAATTTTATCACTTGGCAACCGATGAAAAGGCTAGAAATGCTTTGTCACAGTTATCGTCCTATTAAAAGATTATGAGCGCGAATTGCTATTTTATTATCATTTTATATGATACAGTTTTTTTCTACACAGATATGGTTCATATAGTTCAGATTATAATATGTTTACCTATCGTAGTTAATTCCCGTATGAATTGTATACCTACGGAAAACATCCTATTTCACGCGATGAGCTGATGATTTTAAGGAAAAAGGCAATTGTCTAATGCAATTAACTAGTATAGAATTGTATGAAAGACAAACTTTTGCAGCATCGTTTGAAAAATATATTAAGAGTATGATTTTATAATGTTAAGACATTGGCCTTTGTTTGCGCAGTTTGATAGTAATATAGTATAGGTAATATAATACATGATTAATGAATATACATTATAAAGCATTAAAATATTTGCTTGCATACTTGCATGGTACTAATAATTGTCCGGACCGAATTCAATAACGATTCCTCTCTTTAAATGTTACAATAAGTCTCCAAGAAACCAAGTAAAAACTCTTTAAATACGTTTTCGTATTGCATTGGCAACAACTATATTTCTTAACCAAACGCAGTTCTGATAAAATTATTACAAATATGATAGCAAAAGAGTTGGTAATGATCATTGTCAAAGTCCTCATAAGTAGATTTCTATTTATATTTCATTTATTTTAGCCATGAAGCTCGCGTTTATGACAATATAATATGACATATACTTAAAGATTGACTCAAAGCCAAAATTTTGTAACAGAAAATTTCAACCTACCTCGATAGTTTTCTCCAATAAATTACCAATATCTCTAACGCATTAAAGTCTTATATGGGAACGACTGTCCTGTTATTCCCATCACACAATCATTCGCCCCATGATGTTTGCGCCTTGTCTGTATCGATATTAACTGGTGGCCAATAACGTCAGGTGTCCTATTTATAGGCGTTTTGTTCAATCAAATACCTCAGCCTACGCAGAAAACGTTTCAAGACTGAATCAAATCTTTTAATTTCGAAATTTACGTATATGTAGATTTGCTTAGGTGTGCTACTTAATGAAAACAACAGTAAACAATAACATCATATTTATTGTAAAGATTGATGTAATTCGTTTCGTCATATATGATTTTTTATTTAATTGTTTACGATGATTATGGATTAGACAATTATCTCTTCATTTCCTTCTAGCGCAAATCTTTTAAAAATATGGCAAAATATGAAAACAAAATAGAAACGTAAGGAAAATGGATAAAAGAATAATAACTGTCAATAAATAAAAGAAAATGCCTTATCCGTAACATTAAACCACTCATGTTCTACTAAATATCACATGAAAAATATTGTGCACACTCGCACATTATGAATAAGAAACATATGCTTGTGATTCGTGAGCACTGAAATTTGTATTGTGTTCGCTTAGTTAGGGGAGTGGGGGTGCTTTCCAGTTTCATATATACTTTGTTCCTGTTTTTTCTTCTAGAAGCGAACGTCTTGCTGGCTGTATACATTTTGCGTATGCTCCCTCCTATGTTCCTATGTTTAAATTCTTGAACTTAAATACATCTTGTTTTCTTTTATTATTTCTATTAACCCTTAGCCTGCTGGTGGCAATCGATTCTGCCTTTGCGACCAGTGCAGACCAAGATCAGCCTGCACATCCGTACAGTCTGATCATGGTCTGCACTGTTCGCTATTCAGTCAGTATCTTTTTGGTTTTTTGTTTCTTTTGTATCTCTAAAAAACATTTAGTTCTGCGTATTTTAAGTTTGTTTGCTAACCTCTCTGTTCCAGACATAGTGATCTATTTTTACAAAACATACAAGTTTTTTTTTCTAGGAATACTTGCTGTCACCTTTGTTTTCATACATACTTTGTCTCTTTCCTGAGTATATTTCAGTTTATTTCTAGGTTTACAAGTTTTCGTTTTTTATACTTAATGTTCTTTCTATTGGACTTAAGAATGCTTTCAGTCCAGTTTTATTTTACAATATGCTTCCTTCCACTTTGTTTCTTCAAAAATACGATTTTCTGTTGTATTGTTCCTTACTTCATAGTTTTTCTTCACATTTTCATTTGCACGCATGCGTACTTCTACTGTTTCTCTTATTTATGTGTTATTCATACATACAGTGCTCATCTTTCTTGCATTAATGAACTTCTCGTTTTCTATTTATGGTATTTTTGTTTGGAACCTGCTTCTTTGACAATAAAAACGTCATGTATATGTTTGCACGTTTTCCTGTCTGTGCTTCATACTTAATGTTCTTCTTTCTGGACTAAAATAATAAATATGCTATGTTTATTTCTTTGAGTATAAATTTTCCTTAAAAAACCCCAAACTAAATGGAATTTTGTATTTCGGGAAAGTACAATTCATCAAACTGTTCCGTCTTGGTCATTGCATGTGAGTATTGTATTTCATCTGGTGTTAGGTGTGCGAAAATATTGCTCTTATCATAATAAAGGCAAAGTCAAATCGTTTTAAGGTAGTTTATATAGAATATTAACTGCTAAGAGCGACGAGACGGCCTTTAATACAGCTATTATCATGAAATTGTTCTGATAATGGAGACTGTGCCTGTCTGTAAAACTTGGCTTTATTACGCATGAAAGAAATCTACAAGAATTTTTTCAAATGAAAGAGTCTGGATGAAATTCCCACCAAGATTATAGGAATCATTCTAAAAATATTCAATACAATCACATCGTAAATTGCACTGTTCATTACGAATAAATACCAAGGAAAGATCTACATAAGGACACTGACGGAGTTTAAACTTTACATAAGGAATATGATCGAACTCACTGTCTAAGATTGAAATCTGTTAGACATAACATTGATAAACCAGACAGGAGAAATATGCGCTCCATGTTACATATTCACAACTGTAAGAAAATTTGAAAGAAAATTGTTTTTGATAAATATTTAAAAAAAATATCTATAGCAAACTGCGATGCATCACGTTATTAATTATTCATTAATATATGAGGCAACTTTGCATTAGTGATGGAGAACAGAAGGAAGCGCCAATGCGCCTTTTTATCTTGACCTTTTCCCTGCTAAATTTCTGTAATGAACTTGTCCATTTATAAATATGAACAAATTTGTACCATTAAATGCGTAAAAGGTTGCATACCAAAAAGATACTGACTGAATGACGAACAATGCATGTTATGATCAGACTGTACGGATGTGCAGGCTGATCATGATCTGCACTGGTCGCAAAGGCAGAATCAATCGTGTCCAGTATGATAAGGGTTCGGGTTGGGATATATATACGGGTATATTCTTGTCTATCTGAACTGAGTGATTTGGTCAAATTGTGCAAAGTTTTTGCTGATAGGATTAAAATGAATTTCGTGCAAAACTCTTGTTAAAGCAGTTTGAAATCAGAGCAGTAAAACTGTGTATGAAGTGTAAAGCCCGAACATATGATATTGGAAAAAATATTTCACTATAGAAATGATAAAGAGTAATATATATTCAAGTTAAGTGTAAATGATCTAAAGTGAAAGCTACAAACACACGTAAAATCTTCATAACTTTTAAATTACTTTTTGTTTGAAAATCGATCAAAACACTATGGTCGTAAACAATTGTTTTGTCTATTATTTGCTCAAAGCCGATCGTTGTTTATATTGACTTTCATAAATACCATAATCATTTACTGGAATCATAGGTATGCTTTTACGCGATCGATGTAATGAAAATTCACTGAAGATATTCAAATATTAATTCATCTTGAATATGGTTTTTATTTCCACAGAATGTCGGCTACGAACATAATATATAACATTTGGTGTTGTCCCGGATGTGATTACTACAAAATGGACAAATATATATATTTTGATTATACACGACATGTTTTACGTCTAAAAATCGCGGAACCAACAACAAATTTAACCTCTATCGATACTCATTACAAAGCAGCAGCTGTAAAACTAACTGTGTAGATACTCATTACAAAACAGCAGCTGTAAAACTAACTGTATAGATACTCATTACAAAACAGCAGCTGTAAAACTAACTGTGTAGATACTCATTACAAAACGGCAGCTGTAAAACTAACTGTATAGATACTCATTACAAACGGCAGCTGTAAAACTAACTGTATAGATACTCATTACAAAACAGCAGCTGTAAAACTAACTGTATAGATACTCATTACAAACGGCAGCTGTAAAACTAACTGTGTAGATACTCATTACAAAACAGCAGCTGTAAAACTAACTGTGTAGATACTCATTACAAACAGCAGCTGTAAAACTAACTGTATAGATACTCATTACAAAACGGCAGCTGTAAAACTAACTGTGTAGATACTCATTACAAAACGGCAACTGTAAAACTAACTGTATAGATACTCATTACAAACGGCAGCTGTAAAACTAACTGTATAGATACTCATTACAAAACGGCAGCAGTAAAACTAACTGTATAGATACTCATTACAAAACAGCAGCTGTAAAACTAACTGTATAGATACTCATTACAAAACGGCAGCTGTAAAACTAACTGTATAGATACTCATTACAAAACGACAGCTGTAAAACTAACTGTATAGATACTCATTACAAAACAGCAGCTGTAAAACTAACTGCATAGATACTCATTACAAAACGGCAGCTGTAAAACTAACTGTATAGATACTCATTACAAAACAGCAGCTGTAAAGTTAACTCTGTAAATACTCATCACAAAACAGCAGCTGTAAAACTAACTGTATAGATACTCATTACAAAACAGCAGCTGTAAAACTAACTGTATAGATACTCATTAAAATAAGCAGCTGTAAAGCAAACCCAATCGATACTCATTGCAAAACAGTATCTGTATTTGAAGTCTTTAAAGTGAGTAAAAAACGAAAGTCAGTTTTGTAAACGTTTTAATATTAATAAAGGCTTTTAAAGGGGAGGTCTAATCCACATTTGTAATTGGTTTTTAATAGGAAAAGAGGAGCGAGAGAGCAATGAAGAAATATAGTTTTCTTATTTTAGCTGTTTTTAAACTAAAGGCACACTTAAAAAGAAAGTCTCAGTTGAGGTCTGAATGAAAATTAATGTGCATTATTCTAAAGAGGGAAAAAGAAAATGAAGAATAATTATTATGAAAACGGAAGTACCTGTAAAATTAATAATTACCAACATCAAAAGTAACAGCATATAATTTTCACTATTTATTCAGTTTTTTACAATCTGGATTCAAAATGATGGTCGTTTGAAGAAGCAAAATGTATAAAAAGTTTTTCTCGGTGTCTTGAACAAACTTGTTGAAATTGCTTTGAGAAACTACATTTTCTTCTATATAGAGCTAAATATCATTCCGTATATCTACAGATTGTGTTAAAAACATAGTAGAAATTGTTTGCCTCTATCAGGGGGATGAATTGCGTGATTTTAATGCTGTAACACATACTAGTATAAGGAACCTTAAGCCTTTTCCCAACCAAGTTTAAGCAAAAGTAGACTAGCTCAAAATTAATCTTTAGGAACTATAATGAGAATACTTTGCGGTTTGTTTTATTTTAAATGCCAGACATAAATGGTATAATAAATAGAGAATCTTACACGAGTGTTTTTTCCATATAGAATTTATTAAACACATAGAATTAAATGATAAAATGCGAGGCTGTGCTGAACATTTTGTAATATTTTTCCCGAGGAATTAGATAGATACAATATGGAAAGACTCAAACGTAATATTCTTTCTATACCATATTAGCTTTTCCTGCTTAATCATTAAAATTTCTTCTTTCTTTACTTATTACAGACCAAGACAATGCGACCGACGTCTCTTATACTTAAAACGACGTCAACGTCAAAGCTTTATAACACAAGTGTAATACCAAAATTATGAAAATGGGATTATTTCACTCCCATGACATCAAACATGTGATATTAGATTCTAATAACCATAAATGTTGATATACGAGGCAATGTATTTGAAAAGGTCTCTAGATGGGAGAACCTAAGTACTATTAGTACTTAGTACAAGTTGGTTTTCGGATAAAGCAACAATCACAAAACTTGTATTTATCAGTGGCAATAAACGGTCACAGTGAGACACTTAATTTCAAAAGACCACATTTGCATAGGCAATTTGCTGTTCTAAGATTTTATAAATTACAGAAGAACAATCGAACAGATTTGTTTAAGTACGGTTTAACGATATTAAATTATAAAAAAAAACGGTTTTCTGTTTGGTATACGATATTTGTATGGTCTTCCCTGAAGGGAGCAGTATGGTCGCGAAAATGCATGAATATTTTATCAATTTTAATGCTTTCAACAAGTAATAACGACTGATTTCTTGCAAAACAATATCATTTTCAAATGTAAAATGTAAATGTAGAAAAATTATTATTACAACCTATAGCTATGCCTACACATGTGAGATCAGCAGAACACACAGTAATTGCCTTATCATTTATCACCTATTCCATGAAATATTTGCTGGAGAAATAATTCAGCAACTTAAATACATTTGAGCCGTGCCATGAGAAAACCAACATAGTGGGTTTGCGACCAGCATGGATCCAGACAAGCCTGCGCATCCGCGCAGTCTGGTCAGGATCAATGCTGTTCGCTTTCAAAGCCTTTTGGAATTAGAGAAACTGTTAGCGAACAGCATGGAGCCTGACCAGACTGCGCGGATGCGCAGGCTGGTCTGGATCCATGTTGGTCGCAAGCCCACTATGTTGGTTTTCTCATGGTGCGGCTCATTTGAAACTCGGAATCTCGAATTCAAAGGGATCGAGCATTTTACTTTGAGATAAGCGAAATTCGACTTAAAGTAATATTTTTGCGAGTGTCTCCGAGAATTGAGATAAGCCAGCTCAAGATATCGAGATATCGAGATTCAACTTTATATCAATTTCTTCGATGAGGAAGTGTTAAAGCAAGGAGAAACCAAAATTGCGGAAGTCAGATTAAAGAGAAAGTCAGTTCTATGGGGAATGATCTTCCAGTCTTGTAAAACTCTTTTTTTTCAGATTCAGAAAACCTCATGTCTACTGAATGTCTATCATTTAAGGTATACAGACTGAGTACTAACTGCAGCTGTTAAGCTTGAATTTTTCCACTGTTTTGAATTAATGGCAGCTGAAAGTCAATACTATAATTAAAAGTCAGTCCGTTCTAACCAAGAGCCTAATTAGACTTTAGATTGAGTCTATAATTGTATACAAAGCATGTGTAATTCTATTGAACAGGGGGATTATTTGTAATTTATAAACATCCTATTGATTTCGCACCAGGGATACAACAGTATGCATTTTAGTCGTTGAAGTGACCAGACATCTAGAAACACCCTATTGTGTTTCCATTTAGTTTTTTAATAGTGTTATAAATATCATGTGGAGTAGTGAAATATAAACTGTCTGTCAACAATAATAATGTAGTTTAAAGCAGTGTAAAAGTATTATCTCAGTGCAACTTTGCCATGAGTAATCTATTGAGATGGGTTGTCAGTGGTGTTAAGACATCTAAACTGTTTTTGTTCTCTTTTATTACAGTGTTACAGTGTTCGTTTTTAGAATCATTAAAATGCTTTATTTTCCATTTGTTATTTATCAAATGCCTATATTCAAAGGTTCATAAAACTACTGGACCGACATCCTCCTGTCCTATAAGAAAATAAACTGCAATTCGTGCGTGGAGCGGTGTTTGTTAGATCAGATGAAGGATTAGTTTAGGATTGTCATTCTCTCCGACCATCGAAGCAAAAAAATAAAACTTACAATGTTATAACAGCTTATCACTGTCAAAGGTGTGGCCAGATATGTCTCGAATGACAATACGATTATATTAAGAATGGCAACACAAAGTACATACAATACAACACGTTCAAACAAACAGTGCTTTGGCTCGTCTATTTTATTAAAAACATTCGTTTAATGATAATATCACCAAACGCTGTAATAAAAGCCTTTTATGCTGTTGGCAGTGTTGGCAGTGTTGGCATATATTTATACAAGTTCTGTTTAATACGATGTATAGGTAAATATTCTTTTCAAAGTGTGTGTACGTTACTTATTAAATTGAATATATTGCTAGCGGAATTACTGCGTAGTTATATCTAAATACGGGAAAGTGTACGCGTATGGATTCAGTAAGCGCCAGCGGCTAACACATAACCGTTTTTATTTGATTGTTTGAAATAGTTTACCGTTATTTTTCTATTGTATTTTCAGACAGACGAACCCCTGTATTATATGAAAAAGACTGACCTGTTCTCATTGAAACTGAACATTTACCCGGTTAGATTAGTGTGTAAGGGGTGAAGAACAATTGCTACTTCACACATCTACAGAATTGTGCTTCATTTGAAATCTGGTACATAATATAATACCAAATTATTCGGATAGCCTTTTGAACATACAGAAAAAATAGTACAATTTTAGTCTTTAGGTTTGAATGACAACATCATAGTTTCAAACTCAAAAGACTTACTAGAGATAACTTTTTTCCTAATTCACGTTTAGAATGCTATTTTTCAAGATTCATCAGCATTCAAGCAATATAAGATGGTCCAACCATTTTATCATAATTAAGATTATATTTTTGTTATTTACTGTTACAGATGGAAATATTCAAACGGTATTCCAGAGTTATGTTTGTCCTTAGCTGCTATCGGGTCTATTACATTTACCTATTCCCGTTGTCAATATTTGATATTACATTTCCGCAGGTAAATCAACACAAACTGAATATATCATAAAAGCCATTCACAAAGGCATGTTATATAGGCTTTTCCATAATGGAAATATACAAAGGGTATTTACACAGGAATAAACGTACATTGTAAAGCATTATCAATACAGAGAAAGATACCAGGGATATATGAGCCGTGCCATGAAAAAACCAACATAGTGGGTTTGCGACCAGCATGGATCCAGACCAGCCTGCACATCCGCGCAGTCTGGTCAGGCTCCATGCTGTTCGCTTTTAAAGCCTATTGGAATTGGAGAAACTGTTAGCGAACAGCATGGATCCTGACCAGACTGCGCGGATCCATGCTGGTCGCAAACCCACTATGTTGGTTTTCTCATGGCACGGCTCATATATACCTGAATTGGCATTGATCAAAATGTACCTGAGCTTTACGAGTGAGAAAGTAAAGTAAAAACATCAACCAAGTACCTTTGAATTGTCATGGATCCCAAATGACAAAGAATTTGAAAAATAATTATTTGAGAGTTTGAGACAAGATAATTGCCCGTTAATAGACGTTCTATAGGGAAACGCATTCTTTCTCCCATAAAAACCATGATTCTGTATTGAAATTCTATTGATAAAGATAAATATTCCCCAAACAACCTAGCCTCTACTAGTTAGATTTCTTTAGAAGAAAATAATCTTGTTCTTTGAGAGTTAAAATATGGTCTTTTTGTGACTGACGGATGAACAGCTAGACAGGGAAACATACAGATATTGGAACAAAATAAAATGATCTCTTTATTCCAGATTGCTTTCTATCTATGTCCAAGGTTCCATGACAAACGGAGAAAAAAGATAATGTACATGATCTCCACATTACCTTCTGCCAATTAAGAAAATGTTTGGAAAAATCTATTGTACATTACCGGTATTTTGACAAGCAGATAAAAATAAAATAATTCGACATGTTCTCCACATTGCCTACTGCCAATTTACTATATTTCAGGAAATCTTTGTTACTTATTTAACATTTCTAAGTTGTCGCAACATTAACATTTTTGCAATATTTTCGGACCATTTGTTACCATAGCAACTACATTTCTTGCAACAAAATAAAACGATGTTCATATTCTCCATAATTCTTGCTTTGTTTTGTGAAAAAGTATCTTGTACTTTTTTAGTCCCAATTTGCAACTATTCATTATATTTTGAACTATTTGTTACCATAGCAGTCACATTTTTGCCGAAGCAACAAAATAAAAGATAGAATGATTTCTCTTTAAATGATATAAACTGATTTGTTGCAGAATTTATATCTTTGGAAATATATAGAGGATACTTGTTAGTTTTGAGTGAATATATCTCACCAAGAAGTGAGAAAAGGGTTTATATTTTTACATATTTTTTTTGCATTCGTGAAAATATTGAATTGTCTCCATAATCGATGACGATTTATTTCAATATCACAGTAAAACAAACATATATTCTGTATATATAAAAACGTAAGCACCTTCAAGGTTAGTCTGTGTTCAGACCTTATGTTTTGTTCATAGGAGAGAACTCTTGAGACTATTCAAATTTTGTATAATTATGTCCCTTTTCTTCTCAAAACATTAGATAATCAGAGCCAGGACTGATGAAGTCAGAATTATTTACAGATTTTTTTTCTAAAAAAAAAAAGATTATCTAGTCGGTAGCCAGACTACTTCAAGGTATTCACAAATGGGTTACTAGAAAAAAGAATGGTCAACCTATATTAAAATTATTCGGTACAGATACCATAAAATTGAGTCATGAGCTATGCAAATAGATGAACCCTGTGTCAGAAATTGATCATTTTACATACTACTTGAGGACTGATAACTATTTTTGTCAGATACACAGTTAACATATGTATTTTGCAATAAAATTTAACTCATGCAAAATACTCTGTAGTGTTTTCTATTAACATTTTATATATAAAGTCCTTCTTTTGTAAATGCCTGTAGCAGTTTTTGAATTTTATTGCATGTCAATGTGGTTTTGTTTAAAGCGACACTCTTTGAAAGAAGAAAAATAAAACTTGCGAACAATGGAAATACGTCAGAACTGATTATATTTTTCTCAGAGACATTAAAGTAATATGTGAGAAGCAATTTTGGTAAAGACTGTTTAGAACGAAAAGTTTCAAAATTTTATGCTGAAATAATCTAGTTGTTGTTGCTTGTTAATCAACATAAGGCAAATATTATCATTTAAGATTTCTAAACTTTTTTTAACCAAGATTTGCTTTTTCTGTGACCAATAAGATTGTGCATGCTTGTTATATCACACTGTAAAACGATGTAAATATACCACGATTATAAGCAAAGAGAAACCTGAAAAATAATAGGCAGACACGTTCATGAAATATTAACACTTCCTTTCAAATTTTCATGTGCGGGTATACATTTTGTATATATCTAGTGCTTAAATTAAATTAATTGTAAATGAATATGCAGTATTTGTAAATATAAAGTATCAAAGTATTAAAACAAGGTTTATAGCGGAACTTTATCAGAAGTATCGTATTCGAGGTCCGGGTAAGGCAATTTATAGAAGACCAAAGAACTGAAGCACAAGTAAACTTGCTTATTTGAGATTACTATAGGAAACATTGGTAACTTTCATAAACAAAGATACATCTGGGGTCTTCCTCCATCATGAAAACCTGGAAAGTCGCCATATGACATATAATTGTGTCGGTGTGACGTTTAACACAACAAAAATGTAAAATAATAAATATTTTTTATTAGGTGATCATAAAGCTGTTAACACGTGCTGATACGGGCGATTTCAATTTACTTAGTGTCCTCATTTATTATTATGATCATTGTGATAATATTGTTCTGGACATGAGAGGAAGAGAGGATGAATGAACTAATTATGAAATCTCACATACGCCGCTACAAACACGACTTTCATTGATCTTTGTAGAAAGGATGGTGGGAATGTCAAGAGTGTTGATAAATGACACATAATTAAATAGAACAATTAAGGTTATGACCGTAGGAAAATTTTTCAGTTGTAATAACACAGATGGAAAACTACCATATTGACAAATATAGCATTTTTAGTTCATAAACTGTGTAAGATTACACCAGTTTCTCTTCAAGACATTTATTTTCTAAAGTATATTGTAGCGGGCCTAAAACACGGAGGCCTCTGTGTCATAGCGGTTAAGGTTTGTCTTTGAATCATTTGCCCCTAACGGATGTGGGTTCGAGCTTAGATATCCAGCTGGCTTACGGAAGTATGCAATTGTTCAACATAACTGAAACTGAAAGATATGTGGATTACACACGGACGTGAAGGCTGATCATGGTCTGCACTGGTCGCAAAGGCAAAATCACTTGCAACCAGCAGGCTAAAGGTTAAACAAAACTTCTACCATAATACCAACGCGTCGAGACAGGTAGGGAATAATAAGTTACAATTAAATTAAAAGGTTTTCAACCAAGCACTTTATATTAGTTTGAAAGTATCTTTAAAAAAAACCTAAAATATCAGAGTTCAACAGTTTTTAAGTTTAAAAAAATCTCTCAATAGATGTACGGTGATTCTACCGTTTTCGTTTAATGCATATTTGACATTAAGGACGTATGCTAGGATTTGGTGCGAAAATTTTCCCAATAACAGAATTTCTTCAAACTTTGGATATTGAAGGACAATCACCTAAGAAACAAAAATATGCAATAAAAATCATAGGCCACCGGTATCGAAAAAGAGTTATCTGCCCTTGAAAACCGCATTTCCCCCAAAAATGACGTTTTCAAGGGCAGATAACTCTTTTTCGATACCGGTGACCTATGATTTTTATTGCATATTTTTGTTTCTTAGATGATTGTCCTTCAATATCCAAAGTTTAAAGAAATTCTGTTATTGGGAAAATTTTCGCCTATCTCATATACAGGGAATTCTAGCGTACGCCTTTAAAGCAGCAATTTTTTAAAAGTCTTTGCAGTAGAATTTGTTGGTAGTTTTAACTGCTTTTTATTCCTGGATGGGGTAATTATGTCAACATGTAAAAATGAAAGATTTGTAAGTGGCATTGAAATATCATGCTTTGTAATATTGATATCAACGTGTATTCTTAGTAACTTGCAAGACTTGAAAACGTTAAGTGGGCTTATTTTGCGTTTTATAACTTTTGGAACTGACACATAATTTTGCCATAAATCTTATATTTTATGTAAAATTTCAAATATAATTTGTAAAGAAAATAAAATATAGCACTTTTAAAGTACACCAGCCCATGTGGAAACACTAATTTCATAGTAGTGCGAAAGGATGTCAAGGCAGACATAACAGCAAAATACCAATATGATTGAGTCTGTTCATGAGCGGTAATGAAATGTGCAACACCTCTCACGCCCCCTAGCACCGGCTTAAGCGGAATTACACGTTCATTGAATGAACTCCTTGATCCAAAAGAACCAGAAAATATAACAACACTGAATCCAAGTACGGGGAGACCTTAACTTGGTTTCTATTCTAAAGAGACTTTATAGGAATGTATTCCATTTTCAAACGAAGGAGTTTTTCAAAATCTCCATTGCATGTTTAGTCTTTCATTGGCCATGAAAGTCATAATTATAGGGCTAGTGAGAAAACACAGGCATTGCTTTATTTGGAAATATTTATTTTATTCAGATATATGGAAATTATTGGTTACAACGAATATTAATACTTCCTTTAAGACAAAGCTCCTTAAGTTATGGCACTATGACACGCACTATTTTCCAGTCTTTAAGCCTGTAACGTTTACTTAACAAATCGTCTGACGCAATATTTTTCATTTTTTGAATGAAGTATTCGTTTTCCCCGTTTTTCTTACTAATTTTCAAAACCTGTATGTATTTCGTTATTTTACAATTATTTAGAGCAATGAAAAATTAATTATAGGCCATTATATACTGCGTGACATTGTACATGCGCAAACAGTCTATTGTATATGAACAAATCGCGTGTGTTTAAATTCTGAAACTTTAGTCAGCACTTATGTAGTCTATATAAATTTAAATAAGTAAAATACTCTATTCTAGGGCAACATGACAATTCTGTTTATCCCTCAGTAGAGTTTTATTCATTTTGTGAAAATAAAGTATTTGTTAAAATCAGTTATTAAAAAGTTTTAGTAATGCAAGTATTTTTTTTTAATTAAATTAATTTTGTCCCATCTTGACGACAACAAAGTCTTATTAACACTCAGTTTAAGTATTAAGTTTTATGGTAGTAAGCTAAGAAACCGCAACAGTATTTCTGTATGGCTCAAAATACCACAAAACCTCAAGTGAAATTATAGACTGTCTATGCGCATTCGCTGCCAAACTCTTTCTCATGCGGCTCAAGACAAAAAATGCTAGATATAGCATTTTCGCTACAAATGTGCTCAAATTATGTTGGTTTTACTGGAAACGAGAACGGTAACAGCAAAGAAATCCATGCCATCACTACACAGATAATGTAAATCGAATGTTAATGCCTTTATTTCATCTGACTGACAATTGTCTTTCAACAATTCTTCCTTAAACTTTACTATGTTAAACCAACCTCGGATGAATGGCATAAAGAGAACAAATCTGTTCGCAGGGAGGAAGTTTTCATTCTCGCTATCGAATAGGCCTGACACGTTCATATCTTTCGTAGAAAGAAGACCAACCTGAATGTACAATATGTCAAGCATTACTTGCTATTATCTTTATTCTAATTGACTGCATGTATGGAAACAAAGTGTAGAACATACTCTGAAGTTCAGTCTTTGAAGGAGTTTGAAACTAATGCTATACTTTTTAAAACGGACCAGAATCTATTATAAAATCTGTGCAGGAAATATATTAACTCATATTCCCGCAATATTGCTATATTAACATCTGATATTCTTAAGACTACACATTGTAATGTAAGACTACACACTTTAATGTAAGACTACACATTGTAATGTAAGACTACACATTGTAATGTAAGACTACACACTTTAATGTAAGACTACACATTGTAATGTAAGACTACACATTTTTATATAAATAATACTTTAAAGATGCTTTTCTGTTTTGCTCCTTTTTCTGTTGATTCGTCCTAAAACACAACGCATTCATTCATTTGAAATATGGCCTCCGTTTAGGATGTCTTTACATTGTCGTATATCGTACGTTTTGTCCTACCAAGGATGCGTCGAATCACGTGAGCATCTTATATGATAACATTTATTACAATAGCCAGTCTGACAAATGTAGTAAAATGATCTTACCATTTGAATGATTACATTCTCAAAAGTCACCTAAACAGTTGAATTTCACATATCTGTTAGCTGAAAAACAAAC
Source organism: Mercenaria mercenaria (assembly GCF_021730395.1). Taxonomy (NCBI): domain Eukaryota; kingdom Metazoa; phylum Mollusca; class Bivalvia; order Venerida; family Veneridae; genus Mercenaria; species Mercenaria mercenaria. Next base: position 31,553,406 of record NC_069375.1, on the reverse strand, counting down.
AGTTCTTTACGTTAAGAGTGTTTTTTTTTTCTTGCATAACAGACTGGGATTTCTGGTGATTTCACCGGTGCTGGAAAACTCCATCTTATACCCCGGGATGTAAGACTGTAAAACTATTACGTTGTAACGTCACGACGTCCTTTCTGTCTACGGACGTAAAGTTCCAGCGTTTTGTTAATGTGTTATTATAAGAAAAAATGTGCTGTGAGAAAGTCATTTGTTTCAATTTATTTTTACTATCATCTGTTGAATATGGCATGAACCACTGGTGCTAAGTGCATATGGGAATATCCGGCTCTTGGGTAGCGGTTTACGCGGTAACTCGGCAGACCCTCTTTACCACCAAAACAGTTATCCTCGTGCAGGATATTCCCATCTGCACCTACTACCAGTGAAATAATCTAATAGTAAAGTACAATCAGAATGTCGTGCTTATCAAGTTCCTTAGCCTTTCATACGTTCTCCAATTAACACTGAGATTAAGAAGATGATAGTTAATTACTACTGATCAGATAAGTCTTCTATAAAACATTTATCAAGTTGAGATAACCATTGACGACAATTCTCAAACAGTAATATATTTTAATTGATGAGCTGGTTACTGTCATAACGCCACCTACATGTAAAATCATCAAGAACTTCTAAAAAAAGGGAAACTCTTCCGCCCGTTATTGATATCTGTTTGTACATCTGTAGATATGCCGGCAATTCGCACTTGTCATAATATACATTCAAGCAGCTTTAGTTTCGTTTCCAATCCATAAGTATCCTGATTATGCGTTTGTGTCGACATGAAATTGAAACCTGACAATAGATTACCATTTCACCCTCACAGAAAAGTTTCATTACGTCCTATGAACGGACTCAGTCAACCCGAATCTGATATTATGTTGCTTGGTTCCGGTCTATGCCTCCTTCCATGGATCTGTTCATATATTTTATTTCCTAGAATATCATAGTTCAAATAAGTATAAACATACATGGAAGTGACCAGAAAATTTCTTGTTTCCCTTTTTCTTTTATATCAACTATTTAAGCTTAGAAAAATTACATGTACAACTTTTAGCCTTGTCTATGAAAGTGTAATATCATTACACTCCTTGGTATATTGCCTTTTCTTTCTTTTTGTTCAAGCAAAATGCACAAGCATGTTATCTAATATATACACTATGTTCAGACTCTATCTACTATATACGTATACTTAAGTGAGTTCTAGAAAGTAGTAAATACAAGTGTTCACATTATGTCATGGTACAAATGTATATGCCAGATATAAGTGTATGCCTATAAGTATCTATACCATTGATAAAGAAAATAAATGGGTATATAACAAAATCAGAGTTTAGCGATGATTAAGGAGCTTCAAATAAAGAAACAAACACTTTCAATAAAAATATATCATATTGAGCTGTGATTCAAGCCGGTCTTTCTCAGCAAAATTTTCTACTCTATAGTATTCATTACTTTAAGATTGAACCTTTGATAATATATAAACCTTATAATTCTATCGAACAACAGGCTTATTTGTACTTCGCTGAGAATCCGATTGATTTCGAGTCATTTTCATTTTCTTTCACAGATACAACAGTGATCACTCTTTGATCATCGCGGTTATCTGACATCTGGAAATATCTGTATTGGTTTCAATATATTTCATATATTGGCGTATTGAATATCACAGTTATAGGAGCTGTAACTGTCCATCAACAAGAACGGAAAAATTCTTATCCCAGTGGAACATTGTCGTACCTGTCTTTCATACTGAGCTCTGTACTGAGTTGCCAATCTTTACCAGTGTACCTGAATTATCTAACAATACTGCCTCGTTCAATGCAAAAAGCTGAAATACTCACCAATACAAATTGAAAAAAAAATCAGAAGTTAACCATGAATAACATCAGGTAAAGTGTCTTTTAGCTCGCGATATTTTAATTCATATTTTATTCTATTGAGTGAGCTTTATTGCCAATAATCTTTAAAGATACACTACACAACAATGAGGGATGTCGTTTCAAATGGCGGCAGTACTGCCTTTGGAAAGGAACAGCAATGACATATTCTTTACGTTTACTACTATCATCAACTAGATATTATTAGAATATCAAATCATTTGCCCCTCACAGATGTAGATTCGAGCCTCACTCGGGGCGTTGAATTCTTCATGTGAGGAAGCCATCCAGCTGGCTTACGGAAGGTCGGTGGTTCTACCCAGGTGCCCGCTCGTGATGAAATAATGCACGGAGGGGCACCTGAGGTCTTCCTCCACCATCAGAGCTGGGAAATCGCCATATGACCTATAATTGTGTCGGTGCGACGTTAAACCCAACAAAAGAAATATTAGAATAATACGTGTGCATATACAAATCTGGTCACTAGTTGAATTATGTGTGTTTTAATATACCTGCAGGGTCATATATCTACATACATATCCGACCTTTTAAAAAAGCACAACGATATGATTAAAATAGGTAAGTACAATACTACGTGAACATATCTTACTTGTAAACTAAACAACTTTAAATGTATGTACTTAGAAACTAATTGGAGCCGTTATATTATTCTTTTTAAAGGCACTGGCCTCCAGATCGTTCGAAAATTTAGATATTTGGAAATTAATGCTGTATTTTCTAACAATGCTTTGAAATTTACTGACAGACCATATTTTACGGAAACACACGAGAATTAATTGTTTTTACTCATGACTTTTTACGATGAAAATCGAAAAGCGTTTGTAACGTTTTAATCAAGGTAAATTGCCACGATTATAAATATCTATATTTAACGAGCATGGAACACTAAAAACTTCTTTATTGCCGAGGCGGACCGGGTTCGATTCCCGACGCGGTCATCTTTTTCTCTTGATTTGGCATTTTTAAGCTAGTTTAGAAACAACAACTCATATCCTAATGTTCATAATACGACCAAACTTCAGTTTGAAAGAATAATTATTTTAGCCAAACTATTTAGGAAGAGAATCAAATTGAAATTTCGTTTTCTTACCGTTTATCTGACAACCTGAAAATGACATATTTGAAACACGTAGTAGCTTTGTTATTAAAGACATTCCTGAATTAGTTAGAGGATTATTGCATGAAATTAATAGTTTTTCTAATATGAAATGCAAACAAACATTCGTTACAAACGATACATAATGAAATGGAATAAGTTCTTGAATCTGTAATCGAATTAAAGGGGATGACAAAGCAATAGCCTTATGATTTTATTTATACTGATGATAAAACTACTGGTATTGATAAATAACTTTTTGTTTTGCAAAATGTGTAAGATTTATTTCATCATTTTTCTTTCAGACGTCTGATCGTTTAAAACATAACTAGTACACAAGTATAATGTATCAGCATTGTGTGACAATAATCACGCTGTGCTAGCAATCAGATACGCAGTATATGGCAGATTACGAGACAAACAACCTGTTGTCCAAGATAATTACATTGCCTTAATACAAAAAATAGCCTTAGTCTTTTGTTACAAAGAAAACATAATCGCAAAGTTTGTTTGAACGCACTGACAAGGGATGTGCGTGTTAATGATAGTGTCCTCGAATCAGGAATGTGTTGTTATAACGTGCTCGTCGCCGCATTCTAACGTCGTGAAAATATTTAAAAGAAATTCTAGTTTGATACATCATTTCCCTTGAAATAACTACCATTTTTATGTATTTAAATTTTATTATCCAGAATCATAATAACCTAAGCAGTCAGTGGAATGCTGCTCAGGTTGGGCAAAATAATACTTGAAGAATTTTCCTCCACGAACACAGAACTGTAAATGATACTTTAATATGAGATGGTACCTAAAATTCAAATGACACCTTATATTGCTGTCTATGTGTAAAATAGATACCGGAGTACCTAAATGTTAGAACAATTTACCATTCATGCTCCATCTTTAGTCCGACACATTGTTGAAACACTTACAACATTATTTAGGTATCTGGACAAAGCCTGCATAGATTCGGGTGTGTTATCTTAACCAGTTCATTTCAAGGCATATGGGTGACCATTCCAAAAAGATTAACGTTATTTTTAATTTTTTAATTTTCAAACAAGTTAATTTAAATGCAGAAATAGTATGTATTACTGCTCATGATTTACAAATAAGATATGTTCACGTATCATTTGTTAAAAATAATGTACCTATTCGGAAACTTATTTACCTTATAATTCTGTGGTTACAGACACTTCCGATCATGCAAAGCATGATGTTAATTGCCTATGGATGAAAATTCCGATAGGTCGTTCGTTACTATTTTATTATTTTAGCAAATAAACAAGCAGGATCTTGGTTATTCTAAAACTGTTGTACTTGAAAAAGTTGTCAAAAAGAAATGATTTATTCGTAAGTTAAAGCATATTACATTTTGACTGCACAATTTACTAACTTAAGGCAAAGTTCCTAATGGTATGCACTATGGCACAGGTGTCACGTTTTCGCTACCGCTTTTGACCGAATACCCCGTATAGTTAACGTGATAGGAAACAAAAGAAAATGAAAGCAAACTTGCGCGCTAAAAATCGCGTTCACCTGAAATAATGTCATGGCCCTTGCAGCACTAAGACGGTACATGCAGAATAAAAAGAAATAGCTTCCAAACAAAAACAAATTCAATTCTTTTGCATAACAGATAAGAATGATTGTAAAATGTAAATGTCAAATAACGGAAATATTACTTCCTTTTCGGAACCCTCCCCACACCTCCTATATATCTTGTATTCAAAATAAGATTCTCTTGAGTTTCTAATAAGATTATAGTTTGAATGACGTAAGCCTCATTTTACATAACATTTGCTACATTTATTACAATAACAGTCTGATTGTGTTACTATATGCATGATTATATTCTGAAAAGTCGCTCTTCACTTACAGTCATATTCTACTGTTGTAGTTCATTTTCATGTATTCATAATTGAAAAAAACAGCTGCTTACGATCAAAGTAATATTTTAAATCCTTATCATGCTGTGTATGACTGATTCTGCCTTTGCGACCAGTGTAGATCATGATCGGCCTGCACATCCGTGCAGTCTGATCATGATCTGCACTGTTCGCCATTCAGTCAGTATCTTTTAGGTAAACATCCCTTTTAACAGTTAATGGTACTGTCTAAATTGAAAGATGGACAAGTTCATTATAGAAATTTAGCAGGATAAGGGTTAAAGCACAAACGTATTGTCGTGCTAATCAAGTTTCTTCACCTTTCATACGTTCTCCAATCAACATTGAGATTAAGTAGATGATAGTTAATTACTACTGATCAGATAAGTCTTCTATAAAACTTTTATCTAGCGTGTTGTTATAAGCCGACAAGTTGAGATAACCAATGACGACAATTCTCAAACAGTAATATATTTAAATTAATGAGCTGTACACTAATATCATGACACCACCCACGATTTTAAAAGAAACTGTTTAATAATCACAAGATGTGTAGCTATCTCGGCAATTCTCACTTATCATTAAATACTAGCAGCCTGTTGCCTCTTTCCCACTCATAAGTATCCTGATTCGACATGAAATCGAAACCCGGTGATAGATAATAATTTCACTCTCACGGCAAACTTCTAAACATAAGAAAATTTATGAACTGTTACTGTGATAAAACTAAAGAAACCATAAACAAGACTATCTAGAAGTTTAATTCAAAGATATTGACGAAGCTACTTAAGGAAGGTGTGACATAAAAACTGAACAACAAATAAGATATAACCCAGCATCAAGCTGGAACCAAGGACAATCTTGTTTTAAACTATTACAAGTTTTCCAGCATTACTGCGACTTTTGTTCCAATTATACATTTTTTTATTTTTCCAATCCGATAAAACGATCCAGAGCATGAATATAACTGACGCAGTCTATATGAATCAGCTGGATATAGGTCAGATAAGAAGTTGCTATGTTTTAAATGGTGAAAATTCTTCATAAAATTTGCAATAAAGAACATTAAAATTGAATGCAAGAAAAAAAAATCGAATCTATGAGGCATGAAATGTCAATGTGACATTTTAGTATGGTGTCAGTAATGTTTATGATTACATAGATGTGCAACATTTATAGTAGTAGAAAGTTCAAATGTACTTCCGCCACCTTGAATAAAGGATGCCTTACATTTGGGTGGTAAAATGAAAGTGAATTAAAACTTTCATATGCAACTGGACCATAGCACCAAAATCTATGTTGTTTGCAGATCATTTCAAAGTAGTTGTAGAAAGAAGTACAACTGAAATATTAAAACAAATTAAGGTATATAACCTTAATTTCCCAATTTTTGGTATAACATTTACAAGTCTGTTTTCATTAATACTTCAAACGTTAGTGGACAGGCATAACGAGTTTACGGTATCAAAGGGTTACAAAGAGAAAGATCGTTTTGTCTAAAACTAAACTGATCTCAAAATTTGTTTTCAGAATTGACCATAGTATAGTAATTGAAAGGAAAATCTATGTTGTCAAATTTATCTTTGTTATGGTGTACCAAGCTGCGTAAAACTGTAGCGAAATTTCAGTGGTAGAGTGGACCAAATTATCCTTTTAGAGATTTCCAAAGTTATCGCAGGTTAAATTGGAATTGATGAAATAAGGCGCGGCTTATTCGACGGAAAAATACTCACCAAAGATTTCTGTGGTGGAAAATAGCATTTTAGGTACTTTCTAATAGGGAGACGGTCCACAATTACTACTAAACTTGCATAAACGTAACATTTACCGGCATACAGGTACATTTATATGCTTTGCATACACAGTTTCAACCCCTCCGAAATTCATGTTTCATCCTGCAATGTGACACAAATACTTTTTTATACAACCGTTTTCATCAGACCGCCGCATTCCGTATCCCCGTAAAATACACAAGACCGTTAACCCTTATCATGCTGGACACGATTTATTCTGCCTTTGCGACCAGTGTAGATCATGATCAGCCTGCACATCCGTGCAGTCTGATCATGATCTGCAATGTTCGCCATTCAGTCAGTATCTTTCAGGTAAACACCCCTTTTAACAGTTAATGGTACTGTCTAAATTGAAAGATGGACAAGTTCATTATAGAAATTTAGCAGGATAAGGGTTTAAACACAAACGTATTGTCGTGCTAATCAAGTTTCTTCACCTTTCATACGTTCTCCAATCAACATTGAGATTAAGTTGATGATAGTTAATTACTACTGATCAGATAAGTCTTCTATAAAACTTTTATCTAGCGTGTTGTTATAAGCCGACAAGTTGAGATAACCAATGACGACAATTCTCAAACAGTAATATATTTAAATTAATGAGCTGTACACTAATATCATGACACCACCCACGATTTTAAAAGAAACTGTTTAATAATCACAAGATGTGTAGCTATCTCGGCAATTCTCACTTATCATTAAATACTAGCAGCCTGTTGCCTCTTTCCCACTCATAAGTATCCTGATTCGACATGAAATCGAAACCCGGTGATAGATAATAATTTCACTCTCACGGCAAACTTCTAAACATAAGAAAATTTATGAACTGTTACTGTGATAAAACTAAAGAAACCATAAACAAGACTATCTAGAAGTTTAATTCAAAGATATTGACGAAGCTACTTAAGGAAGGTGTGACATAAAAACTGAACAACAAATAAGATATAACCCAGCATCAAGCTGGAACCAAGGACAATCTTGTCTTAAACTATTACAAGTTATCCAGCATTACTGCGACTTTTTTTTTTTCCAATCCGATAAAACGATCCAGAGCATGAATATAACTGACGCAGTCTATATGAATCAGCTGGATATAGGTCAGATAAGAAGTTGCTATGTTTTAAATGGTGAAAATTCTTCATAAAATTTGCAATAAAGAACATTAAAATTGAATACAAGAAAAAAATCGAATCTATGAGGCATGAAATGTCAATGTGACATTTTAGTATGGTGTCAGTAATGTTTATGATTACATAGATGTGCAACATTTATAGTAGTAGAAAGTTCAAATGTACTTCCGCCACCTTGAATAAAGGATGCCTTACATTTGGGTGGTAAAATGAAAGTGAACCAAAACTTTCATATGCAACTGGACCATAGCACCAAAATCTATGTTGTTTGCAGATCATTTCAAAATAGTTGTAGAAAGAAGTACAACTGAAATATGAAAACAAATTAAGGTATATAACCTTAATTTCCCAATTTTTGGTATAACATTTACAAGTCAGTTTTCATTAATACTTCAAACGTTAGTTGACAGGCATAACGAGTTTACGGTATCAAAGGGTTACAAAGAGAAAGATCGTTTTGTCTAAAACTAAACTGATCTCAAAATTTGTTTTCAGAATTGACCATAGTATAGTAATTGAAAGGAAAATCTATGTTGTCAAATTTATCTTTGTTATGGTGTACCAAGCTGCGTAAAACTGTAGCGAATTTTCAGTGGTAGAGTGGACCAAATTATCCTTTTAGAGATTTCCAAAGTTATCGCAGGTTAAATTGGAATTGATGAAATAAGGCGCGGCTTATTCGACGGAAAAAAACTCACCAAAGATTTCTGTGGTGGAAAATAGCATTTTAGGTACTTTCTAATAGGGAGACGGTCCACAATTATTACTAAACTTGCATAAACGTAACATTTACCGGCATACAGGTACATTTATATGCTTTGCATACACAGTTTCAACCCCTCCGAAATTCATGTTTCATCCTGCAATGTGACACAAATACTTTTTTATACAACCGTTTTCATCAGACCGCCGCATGCCGTATCCCCGTAAAATACACAAGACCGTTAACCCTTATCATGCTGGACACGATTTATTCTGCCTTTGCGACCAGTGTAGACCATGATCAGCCTGCACATCCGTGCAGTCTGATCATGGTCTGCACTGTTCGCTATTCAGTCAATAAATTTTCAGTGAACATCCATTTGAACAATTAGTGGTTTTGCCCAATGATGGACCAGTCCATTATAGAAATTTAGCAAGGCCGTCAAATCGATAAGCTCGTCCCTCAAGTTTAGTTACACAAACCTTACTGAACAACTCTAGCCCGTCAATTTCAATTCAGTCAATATCATAAAAGATGAGGAAACAATTTCTATACTCTAAGACCAGAATACATTTTCATGATTGCATAATTTGATTTTGTTGAAATTTTGAAATGCCATCATTAGCATGATTCTTTGCGTACTTCAAAAAATGTATCAGTCATTCTTAACATATTGGCAAAATAGCAAATTTTGTTCAATTAGTGTAAGTCAGTACCAAATTGCACGTTAAAAACATGTAATACAATTTTAAATATAAGTCTGAGGGACTTGTATCTATTTTAACATTATATCAATATTTAATCTGTGTTGATTTTCAAGAATGCTAGAGACAGAAATCAACAGAAGAAAATAAGCTGGCGTCATCATTTTCCAAAAATTGACTTTAATTATCTAATTATTACTTCCAAAGATGTATCAATACTTGTCTGATATCTAATTCAAATGCCATATAAAAGTTTTCAATCTTTGGCAGATAGAAACAACTGAAAGTTTATCTTACTATCGAATGTTTACATTGAAATAATCTCTTATGTCTAACTGGGGCCTTGGTCCGCTACAAATGTAAAAGAAAGTAAAATACCGCTCACTCTACGCCATAGAAGGATGAACAAAGTGTTTGAATTATCCCTGATTTTGAGCGAATCCAAACAAAGAGAGTATATGGCCACATGAATTGTTCCGAAGTACCACTAATGCTCAACTTGCTGATCGTCAAGCGATCGGTAATTCACATACATTGTTCGTGTTCATTTTTAGGAATATAATTTTTTGCAACCATTTCTCTCAAAAATGTTTTTTTTTTTTAATTCTCTTCACAAATAACCACCATATCACCATAATTAGATAGCTGTGTATTACTCAGACTGAAACAAAAGACTGCAAAACAATGATCTTTCCGTAGTAACATAGCGAAAGCAGTTGTGAGCTACTTTCAGAAAAGAAGTGATACTGCCATTAACTGTAGAAATGAGACAACGTTTTGTAAAGACAAGTTTTATAAATTATAGACTGAAAACTGACAAACCTGTTTGCCTTTTTGGAAGCAGTAAATGCATCCAAGCACAGTAAAAGCAGAATAGGTTTGAAATGTGCAACACCCTATACGCTCCCCTTTCCCAAACCCCAATCTCCAGCACCAACTTGAGCAGGTTCTTATCATACAGTTACATTGAAGGGATTCAGAAGATTAGAAAATGTAATAAACTGGCTCCAAGTAAAAGGAGACTTGTCAGTATAGTAGACTCGATTTGCTTTTGTTTGTTCAGAAGGAACAATGAATTATGCAGCACCCTCATACCGTGTTTCTGTTTTGGCTTAAGCGAAATCTCGACCTGACATAGATGTATTGAATGGATTCCATGGTCTTAAAGGACCAGAAAACATAGCACCAAGTACAGAGAGGCCTTCGTTTACTTTTTGTGCAATCTATTTATTTGCCTTCTCCGGCATTTAGATTTTAAACTTTTTAACAATTTTATAGGTAAATATTTATATATAAGTGCATCAAATCCAGTACAGATATTATATATGTTTAGCTTTAACAGATACTCTCACGCTCAGACGACCTATTCGCTAGCCAATTAAAACCTTGCTTTCAACATATTGAAATTAACAGTAGAAAGTAAAATATACTAGATTTACTTTATTTAACATAGGATTTCCAGTTTTCGATGTAATTATCACGGATTTATAATTCTTATAGCTGCGCCCTCGTGTTTTTCTTTGCGAATAAAAAACAATAAAGCAAAAAGATTTTTATGTTATGCAAACACATGAGGATTAATTGTTTTTCCTATTTTTCCACTAAATTTTTTTTGCGTTTGAAACGGGGTACGACGGTACACAGCTTTAATAATACAGCTTTACATTTAACCTTGGTGGAATGTGTATTCTTCTTAGGTGTATTGATCAGGAACGCTGGAAAGTTTCTGTTGCCGAGGCGGCACTGGTTTGAATCCCCACACGGGCATGACTTTTTCTCGATAATTTCTTGATTTTAAGATAAGTTAAGCTTATCTTCTTATGTTCATAATATGAGGAAACTTTTCTAAAGAAAGATCGTTTTAGCCAAATTCTGAAGTCCAGTCCCTTTATGCCAAACGCTTGTTGACACAAGTCATGTGATTGGTTCATATAAAAAAGATAGATTGATCATTATAAAAATAGAAAAATTGAAACTCCAATTATTCAGAAAGATGAATTTGAAAGGGCCGCAATCAGATCTAGCATTTAGGATAAATCGGGTACTTTAGTCAGATAGCTTTAAAACTTTTAAATCTTAATTGTATAAATTCATCTGCGTTGATTTCAAATATGATGGAGGGAAAGGATAATATTGGCGTCTATATTTTCTGTAGAATTGCTGAATCGGTTGATTTATTTGCTATGGCAAAGAAGTTTCAAGTTTTATCCGATATCTCAGTAATACTGCGTACAAAAAATTTGCAATCGTTGGAAAAGAGCATTGAAATTTTAGATTGCTGTCTTTTATTTTACATTTACATAATTTCTGTTAATGTCTAATTTGGGCATTTGTCTGCTTGTGAAATGATTTCCGTGATTAATCTAACTTATATGCAGCAAATAGGTTCAGGCGAGACATTGTGATTATTTCTTTCAAAAGTACTTTATAAAACAGATATATAATCTTTCCAAGCAAACGACGGGTTTGAAAACTACATTAGTTGGAAGCATGAAAACAATGAAAATCTCAAAGGTGTTGTGACTACTTCAAGAAAATCTCATACTATAATTCATTTTTATGCCCCCTTCTAAGAAGTGGGGGTATAATATTTTGCGCCTGTCGGTCGCGTGGGTATGTCGGTCGGCCGGTCCGTCTGTCCGTAGAGCGAATGGTTTCCGCCCAAAATTTTAGAACAACTTGACCGGATCCTTCAAACTTGTAGCATGACTGGCCTTATCGAGTTGATGATCTCTAAAGTTTTGTGGGTCAGTAGGTCAAAGGTCAGATGACCCTATAGTTTTGGTTCAATATGTCAAATGTCAAGGTCACAGGGGCCTGAACTCTGAAAACGGTTTCCGTCAAATAACTTGAGAACTACCTGACAAGGAACCTTATAACTTTGTAGTATGATGAGGCTTGATGACTCTATTGTGTTTGGGGTAAAAAAGGTCAACATCACAGTCCTGGGCCTGAACCGTGAAAACAATTTCCGCCCAATAGCTTGAGAACCACTTTGAACCACATAGAACCCATGACTGAGGTTATGGAGAAAATGATCCCTATTGTTTTTGGGGTGAGTTTGTCAAAGATCAAGGTCACTGGGACCTGAACCTTCCAAACGGTTTACTCTTAATAACTTTAGAACCGCTTGACCAAGAAACTTCAAACTTTAAAACACCATTGGGCTAATAAAGTAGATCTATGATACCTATTGTTTTGATGGTCAAAAGGTCATAGGTCAAGGTCACAGGGTCCTAAACATTGAAAACGGTTTTCCCTCTACAACACGAGAATCACTTGACTCTGAACCTTCAATATTGATAGGCTTGATGACACCTATTGTTATTAGGGTTAGTAGGTCCAAGGTCAAAGTCATAGTGATCACGGGACTAAAGATTGGACAACTTATCATGGAGAACATGCGTGTTTTACAAACAGCTCTTGTACTATATACAGTTTACAATCATTCAAGGTTTATGTTAAATGTAGAGATTTACCTTACCGAAGCTGGTTACCGTTACCCACTCTGAATATATCTTTGTCTACAATTTTTAATTTTATAATAAATACAATTTTGTCCCAGGAAACAATGTCATTATAAAATATTATCGCACTTATTGATAATCATACTGTGTAAGTCCCCGCTAAATAAAGTCCAGATAATTGTTGTTACAAACTCTACTATTATTCATAGCTCAAACCCGAAAATATAGAACAGAAGTCATACTACTTCCTGTCATGCAATGTGAACGTCTGTATTAGATCTGTGGGTCTACAAGTCATGTCAAATTCTTTCTTGCAAGATACTAATAAACACTGAAAAGATGATACTGTAAACGAGATACTAGGTCAAAACAAATCTTATTTGTCGATGCTACAATATATTTTAACAATGGTGAAAAGAATATTTTGAAAGCCTTATTAAAGTCATCTTTATATGGGGTTGTGTATCAAGACTTGAATTTCACTCATCAAAGTACATAGTTCTAAGACTGGAAAGAAACACTAACACATAAAAAAATGCTTTCTGCATGAAATCGTTTACTTTAGACTAAATAAATGTACCCAAACGCTTGGCATGACCTTCTACACAAATATTGATCTTAATAACGGCTCAAAACTTGGGCCTAATCTTCTAGAATTCAAGGTAAAGCCATATTTAATAAAACTTTCGTCTTGCCAGAACCTGAGTTCTACCAAATCTGCTACCAAATCTACCAAAACATAAATAAATACATTTACAACTATCAAGAAATAGATGAATATGATTATTCAGACCTCCTTATGGGACAATGAAGCGAAATGTACTGAAGATGAAAAAGAGGTCTAAAATAAACAGATTTAAGTGTTTCATAGCTTTTATTCAGACATGCCGAGTCAAGTGACTTATTTCAAAGGAAATCAAAGGCATATGGAAATGTTTTATATGAAATTAGAATTAGATGAAATAGGAAGAGAAATTATTTTTGAATATCATATAACTAGGAAAGACATCGAAATGTTAGATTTTCCTGAAAGATATTCTGACTCCTTAATTCAAAATAAGCTTACATAATCAATAAAGTCTTGTTCCTGTAATCCAAATAAGGTTTTCATTTCTGGGAATTTGTTCTTTGTGTTTAATCTAAAATAAAATGGCTACTTGCATTGCTTGCTTTTATGCCACTTTCGTTCCATTGTTTTATTCTAATTTTATTGTAGAAATATCCCAGATAATATGACTCTTGAATATATTACGAGCTGATACCAAACATTCTTTAACATCACAGTATCAAAATTTACCAAGAAATTTTGACACTACGCAGAGAAGAATCAATATAATTATAGAATTAAAATCAACAGCTGATAATCATATGGAGTTTTTTCCCCAAAATTTTGGTATTAGACAGTACCCCATGGATAACAATGGTCGATACACTCACACATATTCTTATGGTGATTAATACCATCTAAAATATCTGTTTTCATGTAAATTAATACCACCAACTCCCTGTGTCTTCTGTAATACGCAACTGTTGAACATTTGTTTTGGAAATATCGACATGTACAAAATCTATGATGCCAGCTTGTCACGTTTTTTAAGTCCAAAGGCACACAGTATTGTTTAATTTTAACCATATATGTTTTGCTTTCTAGATGATAAAAGAAAAACATTTAATACTATTATATAATTCCGCTTAAGCTGGTACATGTGGGCGTGAAGGTTATTGCAGCTAATTAATACTAATCTATTATGAACCTACGCAATCAAATCGAGTCTAATATTACGTTGCTTGGCTGCATTCTTTGCGTCCAAAAATGCTGTCATAGACTTTTTCCTAGCATATTTATATTTAACATTTAGCCTGCTGGCGGCGAGTTATTCTGCCTTTGCGACCAGTGCCGGCCAAGATGTTCGCTATTCAGTGAGTACATTTTCAGTGAACACCCCTTCACATAATAAATGGTATTGCCCAAATTCAGGGATGGACCAGCCCATTTTAGAAATTTAGCAGGATAAAGCTTAAATCTAAAAAAACGTCTTAATAAGTATTTACATAGATAGGACGGGTTAGATTATTCTCTTTTTTTTCTCTTGTTTTCCCTTTATATTAACTATTTTAGCTTAAAATAATTACAACTTTTAGTCTTACCTATAAATATGTGTAATTATATGACCCTCCTCAGCATGTTTCTTCTTTGTTTTTTTACTTCTGGTTCAGACGAAAAACAAGCAAATGTATTTTAATATGTACACTACGTTCAGTTTCTATCTTAAATCTGTATACTTTTGTGAATTTCGGAAGGTATCATTTTCTATGAAAATACAAATAGTAAATACAAGTGTTCTTTTTATGTCGTTATATGTACGGGATATAAGTGTTTGCCTATATGTATGTATACAATAGCTATAGAAATAGGATTTCACGAAAAAAGCCTCAAACAAAATCATACAGTTCCAATAAAAATCTGTCATTTCAAAGGTTCAGTCCGTTCTAATCTAACGTTTTCACTACATGAGCCGCGCCATGAGAAAACCAACATAGTGGGTTTGCGACCAGCATAGATCCAGACCAGCCTGCGCATCCGCGCAGTCTGGTCAGGATCCATGCTGTTCGCTTTCAAAGCCTATTGCAATTAGAGATTCCGTTAGCGAACAGCATGGATCCTGGCCAGACTGCGCGGATGCGCAGGCTGGTCTGGATCCATGCTGGTCGCAAAGCCACTATGTTGGTTTTCTCATGGCGCGCCTCACATTACGATTGAATCTATGATTATATATAAAGCATGTAATTCTATCGAACAGAAGGCTTATTGGCTATTTACAGAGAATCCTATTGATCTAAAGTCGTTTTCATTTTCTTACAGAGAACAGTGAGCACTCTTTGATCATAGCAGTTACCTTCTGGCATCTAGAAATATCTTTTTTATATTTGGTTTAACGTGACACCGGCACAAGTTTAGGTCATATGGCGACTTTCCGGGTATTATTTCATTATGGGCGGGCACTTGGGTATAACCATAGGCCTTCCGTAAGCCAGCTGGATGGCTTTCTCACATGAAAAATTCTACGCCTCAAGTAAGGCTCAGCCCACATTTGTGAGAGGCAAGTATTTTTTAACTCAACGACCTTAACCACAAGGTCACGGACTCCATCTCGAATTATCTGGATGGGTTTTATATACCAAGTATTTGTGTAATGAGAATTGCAGTCATGGGAGATGAACTGTCTGTCAACAACAACGAAACTGTGTACCCAATGGAAAATTGTCATTCTTCTGTCATACCGAGCACTGTATTGCACTGCAAATAGTGACAGATATGTTTTGTTTAAATACAACTTTCTGTCAAAATTAGCTCAAATTCTATCTATACTGACTATGTTCAAATACCAACAAAACAAATAAACAATATGTTTACCTCATAAATATATACTGTTCCGTTTGTTATCTTTTTGGACCTAATCACATGCGTATAAAATAGCGGTCAGCACACAATCACTAGATATTCCCTTTCTCCAGAAGGATCAATTCACACTTGTGCGTGGAGAACAGATGACGGATTTGTTCAGGATTGTCATTCTCTCCCAACATCAAGGCGTAACAATCAAACTTACAATGTTACTGTAGAATATCTTGGTCAAAGGTGTGGCCAGAATTGTTTCAAATGACAATACGCATACATCACAAATGCCAACACTATGTACATACAATACAACATAAAAGACTACAATGATTTGACTCATTCAATAAACAAACTTGTTTGCTTCAAAACACACGTCCATCATAATAATCTGTCTCCTAACACGTGCGCATATGTTCGTAATAAGAAGTGATAAAGTAGTCTGTAGAATACGCATTGAACTAACAAACAAACAAATGAAGGCTGTATGGCTAAATATTCGCGTTGCTGGTTACATTAGAATGGGTTTATTAAAACAATAAGGTTGGCAATGCATTTAGAAATTATGAAGTTGTTGAGACATTTTTATTGTACAAAAACATTTTTCGCGTAGGATTCAATGAGCGTCTGAGGTGTGAGAATTCAGAATATTACAATTTTCATTATGGGGACAAGAGACAGTAAATTTGAAAATTCAACAAATCTGCGCTGATCTCAGTGCGAAAGAAATCATAAAAAATCCAATTTTTAGAAATTCCAGGGAAGTGTTGAACGGATGTGACACTTCATCATGTGACATTTTCAGCCTGCCGAATCAGTTGTTTCTATGATAAAAACGAGTAAAACTCCGGTTTCGGGACACTAAATTTTGAGGCAAAAATGGTCCAAAATGCACACATTTCGCGACTTGTACCGTATTATCTGCAAATGACTGACCTAAAACATATGTATATTTTTAAAGCATGTGACCAGAAGAAAATAATGGTGGGAAGAAAAGTGTTTCATAACCGTTTACTTTTTCCGCAAATTTAAGCTTAATCTGGATCCCCGGATAGATGGGTGACTGTTTCCATTTCGTCTGACTTCCGTTACCTCGGGAAAGGTTTTAGACCCGGCCGTCTACACGGAGCTAGGAAAACGATTCAACCATATATTTATTTTACCCAATAATTACACCTACGCAGAAATCCTTAGTTCTATAAACATCATTAATAACCAGCTGAATATAAATGTCTTTAAAGTACATCTACCTATTTTATTTAAAAACATGTTCAAATACCAACATATATCAAATAAAAGAAAGAGCTGAATACGGTCTGCGTATAACATGAATAAGGGTGTGATAAGAGTCTTTTATGTAGAGAAGTGCTTTTTAAAAGATTTTCCTTGTTACAATTGTCGTCTGTATATGAAAAGGTTTTTTGCTTTTGTGACTTATTCAGATTGCATATTAAAATGAGTACTTGTTTGCTTTGATATATTTGTTATAAATTATTTAACTGATTTATTATATATGAATATTTTTCTTTAGTATGGTATGCAAATATTGAACTCAGTTGAAATCTGTTTAATTATATATATGCTATATAATGACTGAATCTCATTACACTGAAATGAAGGTATGCTGCATACAGTTTATCTATGTGATATGACTATGGTCAAACTTTGCTTATGAAACAGAAATATTGAAATAATTACAATTGTATGTTTTGCTTGACCTTCACTTTTTATAGGTGTGACGTCATTGTCCAAAGATTCATGCATAGCGAATATGCATTTGTTAAAGCGGGATCAGTTGGCCTATTTTAGAAATAAATAAAAATAATAAATAAAAAAAAATCCTTTAATTGATTTTTCTCATGTATTCTAATCAAACTTGATTTGTAGCATCTTTATTAGGTCCGCAGACAACTTTGTTCAGCTGGGACATTTAACCCCTTTTAAGGGCTTCTAGAACTAAAACAAGAAATGCCTTTATACAGCGTCTCATGAACAGCTTGGTGGATCTTTGTCATACTTGGTCTGGAGCATCATTATAAGGTCCTCTTCCAAATTTATTTATATAGGAACTTGGGCCCTATTAGGGACTACTATAGCTAAAAGTAAATATGCCTTTCTTCGCATTAACTACTAAAATGTAATGGATTTTTATCAAACTCGATGTGTAACAATATCGTAAGGTCTCCTGCTATTTTGTTACAAATGGGGATAGGGACCAATTTAGCTAAAAATATAAACACGTTTAATGACCTCTTCTCATGAACCGCTTCATGAATCTTCATCAAACTACTGCTGTAATTATTCGTCTAAGGATAAATGAAACAAAATTGCAACCCTACGAAACCTTTGCGAAAAATTAAAAGAGAACCATTTAAATTTTTGAGGTGCGGTGTTTAGTTTTGCAAAATGTTAGATGAAAGATGAATGTTAGATGAAAAATTCATAAACTTCTTTCCTTATTACGATCCGCCGATCATCATTTTTAAAGATATTTCTTGTTTTGTTATATGAACGAGTCACAAATGTGTATAAAAATATCACCTCTCTTATATATCCTACCAAAGACATCTGAACAATTAAGATATGATTTCATAGTGTGAGATTTAATATATAACACAAAATGTTAAATCAAATTACATTATGTTTACCAAAATGAAGTTTGCATGACCTGAGCTCTTCACATTTTGCAAAGAAAAAAGAGCTTCTTATTGATTGATTTATTTACTACTTGATGATTTGATAATAGGTCAAGCCGTTTTTTCATTTAAACTTAATTAGGTTATCGTTAACAGTATACCTAAATTCTGTAACAATACTGACTCGTTCTCTGCAAGAAACTGGAAATTCTACCATATCCTTAGGACGGCCCGCATTCGCCAGAACGACCTTCAGCTTTTTTTCCGGAAGTAAAGAACATGAAAGTACACAAGCTAAACTCGAGAATGAAAGTTGCATTTAAGGGCTCACGCACAGAATTCACCCCGTTTAAATGTATACGCGTGGACTTTTTAAAGTAAATTTTCAGCATTTCCTAACGATTTGAAAATACGTGGGCTTTAGCACAACATGTAAGCTTTTCATCTAAGAAAACATATTTGCACACAGAATAAGCACAAATCGCACAGGGGTCCGTAACGGAGCGAGGATATATGGAAATTTTTGAACTTCGTCAAATCGTTCAAAAGGTTCTATTTGATGTTTTCTAAAAGTGTCAGTATATGCCTCAGATGTCAGATATTTCCGTATTTGAGAACTGTAGACCTAGACATATCAGTAATATTTTCAAAATGAATTTCGTGTTATAAATGTTGATTCTACGATAGCGTGAAAGGGCCAACAGACGCTAATACGTTTTATTACGTAACAACCGCGGAAAGGATATAAATTGAAAAATTCGGATAATGTCTTCTAAATCGCGACTTTTGGTGTATAGTCTTGAGTTTTATTGTCTATAAACTTTAAAGAAACGGTATAAAACTTCGAGAATACGAGACAAGCAACCTGTTGTCCGAGAGAATTGCATTCTCTAAATACAACAATGACCTTAGTCTATTGTTACAAGGAAGATATAATCACAAGTTTTGTTTGAACGAGCTGACAAGAGATAGATTGATTAATTATAGCGTCGGGAAATCATGCACGTATGGTTCATCACGTGGTCGTTGACGACAGTTATCATAGTACACGTATTCTGGCGTCGTGAGAACATTTATAAAAGAGCTTGTTCTAGTCTGATAACTAGACCAAACCAATGCCAAGTTCATTCTCCTATTATAGCGTGAAACTTGTGTCATAAAAAACAAAACAAAAAATGCACCTAATTTGCATACCGATCGACTCATTCAAAATAACATTAACGTTGCGAGACTGTAGCTACTGACACTTCCGTTAATATTAAACTTAAAAGTATCTTAATCAACCAACGATCAGGATATTACTGTTATGAAATCGGCGCAGACATTTTATCTGATGTTCACCACTAGTACTGGCCTTTGAATCGACAGATTTCTTCAACGTACAATGTTTTGTACCAATGAATTAGAAAATGTATTGCATTACAAATACATGTATGGGTTGTATCCTCAGGGAATTATACTTTATTTTGATCAATCAAAATTATTTTTACCGCTCAAGTCTTAAACTCTCTTTTGAAAAAAGGACAGAGGGTGGCAAAGTGATAAAAGTACGAGATTTGCCTTGAACTTGAACTTATTTTCGCTCACAACACTGGTAGTTGTTACAGCTTTTATTTGCACAAAGTTTCAAGTGGAAAATTGTTTCTTCCAGGTCACGTATCAATTTCACAATTAGTACTTGTGTTTGAGTATTGTATTTGTCTATTCTGTATCATTGATGACCGCTGGTTTATACAATATCTCTTGTTATCTGAGTATTTACTCTCATGAATACAATGCATTATAGATTAACAATTTAGACAAAGATAAAAGATTTTACCACATATTTTTAATGGTCTAAGGATGAAAAAGTTCCGATAGACAGTTCGTAATTTTTATTTCAGCAATCCATCTGATGTTTTCCAGCATTTTAAACTATTATCCTTGAAAATGAATATTGTCGAATGATTTATTTGATACATTTGGGATATAATATTTAAATGCACAGCCTACTAATTAAAGCACATCTCCATACAGTATTTACTATTGCTCAAGTGTTGCATTTAACCGGATACCTAATATATTTAACTTGATATAAGAAAGCAAAGCATCGCCTTAAAAGACGGTATCTGTAGTACCACGACGGTGCATGCAGAATTAAAAAGTATATTTTTGCAACAAAATGTCCAATTTAAGAAACAATTTCAATTCGTTTGTAAAACAGATGACATTATACATGTTTGTATAATGATCATAAAATATTAATGTCAAACCATAAAATTATTACGCCAATTTCGGAATATTAGTTACGACCTTAATATTTCTATTGTGTCACTAATACGAAAACATAAACACAATTACTGATTATAGGCCGAACCATATAAGCGCCTTTTATGACGGACTTTGCGTCCTTTACCACCATAACAGGTCTGACACATGTACCATTTACGTATTATATTCTCAAACGTCAGTCTTCATTTTAGGGTTATGCTACCATAATCACCTTTCATGTTCATTTATTGAAAACAAAACAACAGCTACTTATATTAACAATTATGTTTGTAAAGCACAGAGAAAGCCCGCCCGCTTAGCTCAATAGGGAGAGCGCGGATCTACGGATCGCGGGGTCGTGAGTTGGATCCCCGGGCGAGGCATATGTTCTCTGCGACGATTTGATAAAATACATTGTGTCTGAAATCATTCGTCGACCACCTCTGATTCATGTGGGGAAGTTGGCATCTACTTGCGGAGAACAGATTTGTACAGGTACAGAATCCAGGAAGACTGGTTAGGTTAACTGCCCACTGTTACATAACTGAAATACTGTTGAAAATCGGCGTTAAACCCAAACAAAATGAAAAAAGCACAAACAAAATGTCGTCACTTGATCTCTATGCTTACTAAGTCCTTTCTAACGCATTCCAGTGAACACTGCGGTTAAGTAGGTGATTGTTAATTACTACTTACTTATCAGACCAATCTTTAACAATATTTTACCTAGCGTGTTGTCTTTGGCCTGCAAGTTGTAATAACTGATGACGACTATTCTCAAACAGAAAAGATATTTAAATCAGTGAGCTGGACATTAATATCATTACGCCACCCTTTCAATATTTCAAGAAAAACATGTTAAATAATCGCAAGATTGATCGTAGAAATTCTGAAAACAGAAACTCTTCCGCCCGTAATTGATATCTGTTTGTACATCTGTAGATATACTGGCGGTGCCCATCTGTAATGATGTATCATGCAGCCTCAGTTTTGAATTTTGCCGTCTCGTTCCTACCCACACCTATCTTGACTCTCGTCAAATTGCACGTGTTTCGACATGTATTCAATACCTGATGATAGATAATCATTTCACTCTCAAGAAAAGCTTTTAACCATACGGAAATTCTCAGATCTGTTTCAATGATCTGAAATCATACGAACATTGATAAAACTAAGGAAAACAACGACAAATATAACAAGAGGGTCATGATGACCCTATATCGCGCACCTGTTAAACCTGGCCTTTGAATGAATCATCAAGATAAACAATTCTGACAAAGTTTCATGAAGATGGGGTCATAAATGTGGCCTCTGCAGTGTTAACAAGCTTTACTTTGATTTGAGTGGTGACCTAGTGTTTGATCCCATATGACCCAATTTCGAACTTGGCCTAGGAATCATCAAGATAAACATACTTCACAAGTTTCATGAACATAGGATCATAAATATGACCTCTAGAGTGGTATTAACAAGATTTTCCTTTGATTTGAGCAGGTGACCTCGTTTTTGACTCCACATGTCCCAGCCTAGGAATCATCAAGATAAACATTTTGTGCAAGTCTGTATCAAATCAAAGCACAAATGAAACCTCTTTATGGCTGAAAGGGCCAAAATAGAAAATTTTGCCCCTTTCAGTGGCAGAAACTCTAGAACCCATGATGGAATCTAAAGACGATTTTCGAAAGGAACCAAGATCTTATTGTGACTTAAGCTGTGTGTAAGTGGGTTATCTAATAAGATATAACACTGGATCGAACTGTGATTAGTAATGATCTAGTATCAAACTATTTCAAGTTATCCGGTATCGCTGTGACATTTGTTCTCATGACCGTTATTGTATCAGTTTAACCCAACCCACAATGTGATACAGTACTTGAATTTGAAAGACGGAGCGAATATAAATCATCTGCTTACCGGTCAGTGAAGTAACCAGATGCAAGCCGTATTTCAAGATACAAAGGAACTCCTGAAAAGATAGCTTTAACGCAACAACAATTACACATGTATATTGACGGGACATTTCGTGTTATTTTACTGATTTTATTGACCACCATCATTTTGTCGGTACTTCCTCTGGGAAAGCAATAACGAGCACAACAATAATTTGAAAAAATATTATAGTTATTAATTTGCAGTCCTTTCTTTCCTTGCTAAAGTTTGGCCAAGAACAGATGCACGAGAGTTTTAGAACAAAGGTTCAGGGCTGTGATTCCGACAAGTAAAATGTAAGAAATCTTGTCGAATATTATTAGAATAAGATATAGGAAGTATATTTGTTCATTCTATGACTATGATTTCCGTCACGAATTAATATGGTATTCTTTATACTACGTTGATAACTGAGCGAATTTAACCGTTTCGTGAAAGGAAAAATGTTGTGATACTTAGCATGTAATATCTTAAAGGCATTTAAAATATGTCTGAATTTTCAAATAGTAAATGTTCCATATAACATATAAAAAATGAGGTCTAGATAAAGTTACCTTATTTTTTGTAGTTAATTTTTGTATGTATATGGCGGAGGATGTGTCACTGTGATATATTTCATGTCGGTGTCAGCAATGTTACTGAAATATTTGTAAAAAATTAAACCATAAAAGAAATTATATCATAGCTTCCTAGAAAATCTTATCTTATTCTCTAACACCAAAATTAAATGGCAGTAAATGACTTTGAAACGCACTTGCCGCTTTATTATCGTTGATTTATATTGCACATTGGTGTTTTGAAATCATTAATATATATTTAATCTATACAAAGGTATCATCATAATGAAAGTTCGAGTTTTGATATTATATTTTGGAAGCAAAGAATGCAAAGAACGAAAGATAGCAGAATCAGGGCTGTTATATTTCGATCTTCTCAGATCGTTCAGCACGGCTTTTATGTCGTGTTATTGCTACTGTTTAATTTCTCAGCATGACCATTTCGGCCTGGGTGGTTCTAATACTGCCGCTTTCATAGCCTTGAGTATTGTATAATCACCCCTTGGATATGGTGTCTGCTTTTTAATTTTGTCTTTTGACAGTTTCTGTGATATGCAGGCTCCATAATCTCAGATCCCCTTTCTAAATTCCCGTTTGTTTAGTTCTGCCCATTGTTTTCTCGTTTGGGGCAAACCCATTACTTTTTCTGGGGACCAAACGCCGCTCTTCATGGAATTACACGCCTCAACACGTGTATCATTGAAGGTTCCATGTTCACCGCCGTTTGAATACATCTGCGGATGTCTAAATTGCTTTTTGTACTTTTAGCATGTGTAAATGTTGAGTTCTGCTCAACCCGGGGCTAGAGGGCGTGGACGGTAGCTTGCATTTCCACTACCGTCCATGAACAGGCTCAATCAAACCGAGCCTGCAACATTTTCGTTTTTGTCGTGTTGAGCGACCTGTGAAGTTTCCTTATTTTTCTATTTAATTGAGTCTGTTCGTAGGAGGAAATGAAATGTGCAATATCCCTAACGCCTCTACTAGCACCGTCTTAAACGGAATTCCTTTTAAGCAAAAATAATTGACTCTCATATCCAGAAGGGGCCTCCGTCGCCGAGTGGTCAAGATCGCTGACTTCAAATCACTTGCCCCTCACCGATTTGGGTTCGAGCCTCACTCCGGGCGTTGAATTCTTCATGTGAGGAAGCCATCCAGCTGGATTACGGAAGGTCGGTGGCTTTACCCAGATGCCTGCTCGTGATGAAATAATGCACGAAGAGGCACCTGGGAGCTTCCTCCACCATCAAAGGGAAAGTTGCCATATGACCTATAATTGTGTCGGTGCGACGTTAACCCCAACAAAAACAAAACTGTTCTCCAGAAAATAGAACGAGACAGGGTCAAATAATGGGGGAGTGAAAACCGCCGCCGCACGGCATTTTAAGTCAAACTTGTTCTGCGTTGATTTTCAAGACAGATAAAAAGAGGGATCGATTTTCGTCCATTTTATAAATAAAAACTAATTTTCAATCCTAGGAAAGCGAAATATTTTGTAATTTCAGATTGCTCTCGTATATTTCATATTTACATAATATTTTATATCTAATTTGGCAATGCTCTACTGAATATTTACGATAATTTCCGTTTTCATCCAATTCACATGCAGTTAATAGGTTTGGTTTCCAGGGTTGGAATTGTTGTTATCGTTTCCGTTTCTTTAAAAAAATGAAACATGAATTGTGTTCTCTATAAAGACGAAAGACGCATTTTATTACAATAATGTTATCAATGTGCGTTACCATGGCTTGATTGTTGTTATATTTTCTGGTCCTTCGTGATCATTGATTTCAACTCATTTAGATTTGAAGATTGAATACTACTTAAGCCGGTGCTAGGGCGCGCAGGCAGTGTTGCATTTTCCATTACTGCTCATGAACAGACTCAATCAAACCGAGTCTGCAATTTTCACTGTTTGCCTTGTTCCCGGTGCTTCCGAGGGCTCTACTTTTCAGATTTTATTTTTTGAACTTTTGTCACATGCGGTATTAAACAAAGTTATGCCTTCTAAGATAAATCATATTATTTGTTTTGAATATTTTTTTCCGAATTAATTCTTTCTTGTTTTGAAGATGGAAGTCGTTGGAAGAATCTTAACAATACATCTTTTCCTATGGCTGCACGATATGTGTGTTGTAGATAGTTCGAGAATAACTCAATTATTCAAGGTTTATCCAAAATATAGTGAATAAACTAGTAAGTCGATTATTTTTTACTTATCCTGACATTCTTTGAATACTTTTTGCGTACCCTATACAAGCTTCAAAAATGTAGGCACTAAAGTATTTTTTCTTAATTTTTAATAAGCACAGTAATTATTTACATTTTCTTCCTCTTAAGGTTTAGCAGTATATCGCAAAATAACAGATTTTTTTTAAGTAAATGAACAGCACCTTGACACACAACTTATCTGTCCAATACATGCTTTACTGTTCTGTCCCACAGAGTTGGATACTTAAAATATTCTTAATGAGTTGTCCCCCTTTGAATAAGAATGTCATTTGTAAAGAAATAAATGTAAACAATTGTCAAAAACGATGTTTTACCTAGTTATGTAAAGTTTAAACACTCGCACGATGTTGCAAATGCATCAAAACGAAGACATGTAACAGCTTTTTCAAAATGGTGAGTTTTTAAAGGCGCTGAACTGTCCAGTCCCTTTCCGGAATTCAATACATACATGAATAAATTGACAATGGTTTTGTAGAATAATGTAAATGTTTTATATGCTGTTAAATTTTCATGTAAAATAATGCTTTCTTTCTATGATTTGATGACGTTCGAACTTTTTTCTCCGAAACATGAACCTATACCTTAATCAGTTAATAGAAATACAAGGAACGTGAATTTCAAGATCTGAATGCTTTATCTCATGAATGGAAATTGAACTTAAAGCTACCAATCAAGGTAAAAGCACTTTGAATAAGCCAAAATCAAATTTCGGAAACATTATGACAACCAACTGTACCATTTTAAAATTACTTATGATTTTAAATGTTAGAATGCCAATATGAGAGTCTAATCAACTGTCAGCTGTCTCTGTATTGTAAGTCTACAGATCAATGTATTTAGGTAAGGCATCAGATGGAATAGAACCTAATCGTAAGTTAATTTCCGGACAAACCACTATTATGAGAAGTTTTATAAGCTAATGGCAATAAATAATCATAGAACGATTATAGATACTGATGTTAATTGTGAAAAAGAGCACATATTTAGTAAAGACGTTTTGCCGTTTGAAGATATAGGAAATCTGACAGAACTGTTAAACTAGGTCTCAACAAATTCAATTCATGTTAAAAAGCAATATTTTCCTTGCCTTATGCTACATTTTGTGTGTTTGTTAATAGTCTTAAGAAACACAGAATAGAGAAATATTGATGTCCCTGGAGTTTGTTTTTTTACAATTGAAAACAAGCGAGAAAGGTTGATACCTGTCTCTAAATTGTAGCAGTACTATACCATTTTCAGAAACGTGTACACGTGTTGACATTTTAATCGGCATTATTGTTTACTTCCTTACGAGTTAAAAAAATGAAAAATTCTAGTACAGAAAAAAATCAACAGCTTAATATATAACTTTAGCTCGTAATTGCAAGTCTGTGGATAAACACATTTTATGACTTGTTCAAATACATAAATTCTTTTCTTTCTTTCATTACCATGTTCAAGTATTATTAAAATGAACACTTAAATAGTAGCCAGTTCTATTTGTTATTTTTTCGGGGATCCAAACACCTGACTATAAAATAACGGCGATTGAAACTGTTCAATGAACATTCCTCCTTTCTGGAAGGATAAGTTGCAAATTGTGCGTGGAGCAGTGTTTGTTAGATTAGATGACGGATAACGTTAGGATTGTCATTCTCATCCAAACAACAAGTCATTAAAAACAAATTACAATAATGCTGTAGAATATCACGGCCAAAGGTGTGGCCAAATCTGTATAAAATAACATTACTTATCTATCACAAATAATGACTAATTTGTGAAGAAAAATCTTAGCTCGTTCAGTAAACAAACGTATTATTCGGTTAGACTCGTTCATGATCATATCTCAGACCGCTATACTAGCGTTTTAAACTGTGTTAAAAAGTGATAAAGAACTCTGTAGAATATTCATTGAACTGACAAACAAGGATGTAGGCTATTTGTCAACTTTATGCGTTTACTTCTTTATTTGTAAGTGATACATTAAAATGTTCAAATGTTTAGCAGAGTATGTCTTACATTCATTTATGATGCTAAATAATGCCTAGCCGACATATGATTCCACTGGAAGAGGCCAAAGTAACTTAAGGACTGTTCACAGGTAACTCTTTTCGACTAGGGTTTGTTGGAAGCTTCGCTGACACTTGAAACATTACATGGAAATCACACTATAGATCTATTAGTTCGAAACAATGGTTACGACTTGCAGTCTTTGTAATAACAATGCAGCAATTTTGTATACTGTATACAATGTTTGAAAAGAAATGCTACCAATTTTCTCATTCGTCCATCTTTTAAACTAGATAAAAGTGTGGAGCAAAGTTGTAAAATTTGAAGTTTCAGTTATATTTAATAAGAATTTCACCGGGATAATAAATAACTTTGCCACCATTGTATGATAAAGGCATTATAATATCCACTAGCAATGAAAGGCAGTTGCTTTACCAGCTGATTTGGCGTAGACACATTGTTTGGATGACTACAAAAATATAGTTGAACTCTAATTATTAAGTGGAATAATGTTTTAGTGTTTTATTTCTGGAATTGTTTGTATGTTCGTAAAGAAAAGGGTCATTCAATGTTGACAAAGGTGTTAGCAGGTTAGAAGGTGATATGAAAAGAAATATCAATGTGAATAGACACTAAACAAAATTAATATTGCTTACAAAATAAACAGAATACTTTGATCAATTTTGTTTCAAATTGTTAATGTATTATGCTGCCATATATGTTTTAAATGTAGGTCTCCAATCTTAATAGTAAGATCGTTCTGTGTATGTCCATTTTTAATTTTGGACTTACTGTTTACAAAAACTGGTAATAGAAAGGTTATCCTATATTGATACTCTAAGCATTATGTTGGTTTCAAAGTTAAGCATGACCATAATTTTATTGCATTATATTGATACCTAAGTGGTGCTTTAAATTGCTCTGACTGACCCTGTGTACTGTTGTGTGAATATTGAGTTTATTGACCCTGTTTAGCTGTAACCAGTTTGTTTCCACTGATCCTCTGTGCAGCACCTATTACTGGGGTTTGTAAACTCGTTCTCGCGGGTAGGTGCCGAAGCAGAAAAAACAGATACAAATACTATTTTATTATAGATGCATTTATTTCCTTCTAACTATGGCATTCATTCATACATTCAAGTCTGTTTCGTATAAAGAATTAAATATGTTTACATGCACATATCTAACTAATTACAATTCTTTGATATCAAATCTAATTTTGATTATCTATATGTGTAGCGAAAATGTCAATATTCCACTATGTTTGCGACCTTTCTTCTGAGAAAAGTATGCCAGTGTGAGTTTATTCAATTCCAACGTCGTGTATGATGACCTTTTAACCTTATTAAAGAATTACAAGACGTCAGTCTTTGCATTAAACGTCATTGAAGAGATCGGATTTACGAATATGATCAGGGTATAGAATTTTATTATTTTAAAGTAAGTCAAGTGTTTATTTAACAGTCTCCATGTTCGTAACGGCCTCAACTTTTTAAATGGAATCTGTTGTATTCTTTGTAACGTTGTAACACAAAAAGTATGTATGGCGAAAATGTGTACGTGAATAGTTCGCTGATTTATAACAGTGAATAGTTCGCGGGTTCATAATGCCCACCGTATTTTGAATGGAATCTGTTGTATTCTTTGTAACGTTGTAACACAAAACGTATGTATAGCGAAAACGTGTACGTGAATAGTTCGCGGGTTCATAATGCCCACAGTATTTTAAATGGAATCTCTTCTATTCTTTGTTGTAACGTTGTAATAAAAATGTTCTGTATTACGAAGATGCGTATGCAAATAGTTAAATGTAGTGTACTGAATGTTAGTGTAAAATCAAAAGAATACATTATTTCTCATGATAATCTTAAGCACTCTACTTCAGGATAAATAAATATATCATGATAAAGTCAAATATTTCAAAAAAACGATCATATACTGACAATTTGCATGTGCCAACATCATCAACAACTTTGAACTGACTGCATGTAACCTTGCAATTATTCAGAGGTTTAAAACTTCCATGAAACCGAGCTGTATACCATTAGTGCTAACCCTATGAACTATACCACGTGATACTACTAATTAGTTTTGTATTTTTAGAAATATTTAGTAATATATTATAGTAATATTTATTTTTCATCCTTAAGAAATAACACTCATGAAGATTTGTTGATGAGATATGGGTGTTTTCGTTCAGAAATTAGTGTGGCTAGTTAAAGGTCCATTACTAAGGGAAAGTGAGTTGGCAATTTTTTTCATAGCCAGTGCATAGACTTCTGCAAGACACTAAATAATGAAGATTGGCAGGTCAAAATTTACAGAAGGTCTTTGGAACTCAAAGAAATGTATGTGTATTATGTTGAAATTTCAATGAATCGACAGAATGACCCCCCAGGTCTTTTTAACTTTCTTCATACTTCATAGAAAAATAATTGTACATATACTGCGATTTATTTCGAATTTCTACATACCAACTTTCATTTTCCAATAAAATGAAATAGTTTCTGTGCTTTTTAAAAGAAATTAAAATGTTCACTTTCCTTAGTATTTGACCTTTAATTGTCTATTTTTGTAACTGAATTCCCTCTCAATATAACAACGAATCTGATTTTAATATCAGCATGTTCGTTGTCTCATGGTAATACACCGTTACGTTAATCATTATTTCGGCTATCAGACGTCAGAAACTTTCTATACACTGTATAGATATTTTATATTTAACATATTTGGTATCATACATCTAACAGTTTCCGAAATTCGATTATTAACACCTACAGCTTTTATAAGGTGTGTCAAAATCACTGCTGAGTCTATGATTTAATGGTGCGTACTGAACTCATCGAACTGAATGATCATAGTACGTTATTTTACATAATTACTGCATAAAATCCGATTTAATTCAATACGGAAAACACCATTCCCCTAAATATTTAATTATGCTATCAACATACTGCGTTTGACCGGATATTGCATATACCTGATACAAAATAAGGTCTTTCATAACGATATGTATTTGATGCATACGATGTACGGAGTACTACCGAGACTGTAGTAAGAAATCCATACTGACAAAACTCGGTTTGACATTTAAAGTTGAATATTTATTGTTTCATAAACATAGTGTATTCCATTATATTCGTCGTCGTGGGTTTTAGTTTAACCATTTAGCACCAAATAACATTTCTATGAGCAAACCAACACTACATGAAAGCATGGATAATTAAGTATTCCAAAAGAGAATATTATATATTTATGAGAAAGGCTTTACATCAAACAAATAAAACATTGCTGATCGAATCACGCAAGTATCTGTTTAAAAGACTGTCAACAAATGAATAAAATGCATAGTTAATGCTTATACATTCAATAAATTGCCCATGGGCTTCAAAGCAGTTCAGAGATATTGAAATTATACAAGGACAAATTATTATTATTATACAAGATTTATATAGCGCCCTTTTCATGATAAACACGTTCAAAGGCGCTTTACATATAGCAAACGCAGCCACACAGGGCGCGAAATTCATCCTCTACTAGTACAGACAGAGCGATCTGACCACGGGACAGAGTGAGATAAAGCCCCCAGAACAGACAGAGAGAACTTTTTAGATACAGACGTGTCCGGCTAACTTAGCCTAGCTCTTTTGCGAATAGACAGTCTGGTTCTTTAACGTGCCCGGTGTATAGCACCGATACACGCGAAGCCGTCTTTCCTGGGAAGAACCATTACAGGCCTCAAGTTAGGTGGGAGACACTCAAGAGCATCTCAGAAATTTCCAGTGCCTGGAGCGGAATTCGAACCCCGGACCTCTGGATTGACAGTAAAATGTGTTACCACTGGCCCACCTTAATTAGAATCGGTTCGATAAATACAGACTCTTAAGCCTTCCAAAGAACATGTTAAATAATCCCAGATTGATAAACTCTCCTGCCGTAATTGTTATCTTAGTCATTTGTAGATGTATCGAATGGCCTAACCTGCCATCATACATCACACAGCTTCTGCTTGACAGTTTGTTTGCCTCGTTCCCATCCGTGTTTATGGGAACATGTGTCAAAGTTTGCATGTTTTCTCACAAGTCGTATACAACAGATCAAAGTTGTATTGGAAAACGTCAGTGTCGGCTGCGGAAAACGTTTTCAAAAGGTTTTATGAAGAGAACATAAAGGAATGAAACATTTTGTAAATATGTGTAGGAAAACTAATAAAATTTAGCCCAATTAGTGATTTTCAGCCTTTTACAAACTAACCGCTTTCCGGTTGCAATGTACCAGTTATGGCTCTGACACGAATTTTTAAAAAATTAGATTACCCTTATTCAAATTGTATAAATATTGATATTTAATCATATTGAAAGATATTTCTTTAAGAAACCAATCTATATGTTCATGCAGCTATAAAAAGTATACGCGAATATGATCCATAAATTGGAAGTATATTGTGTTTTCTATTACATAAATACAGAAAACATCTTTCGACTGATTTTTCTCTAAGTCATGGACGGCAGATATTTTGCTTAGAAGAGCTTGCATCCTAATTGTTGGTTTAATATATGACCACATGCTCAAATTATATTTGAATACACAAACAAGTGCAATAAGGACAAAATGTCAAAACTTCCTTTACTTTCAAAGGTGGTAGGTAATGCTTTAATGTTTATTTCTTTTAGAGGTGACCACACAGTCATTTTGAAGCTTACATTAGTACCATATTACGATAAAAGGCGAAGGGGTGCTTAATGTTTTGCATATTACTTAGAAAGACCTATAACTATCAAGAACATGATGAAAATCCCGAGTTCTTCATTTATCTGATCAAAGCAAACTACGAACACGATTTGGATTGATCCTTACAGAATGTAGTTTGAATGCTTGCGTACGTGCGTGCGAGCGTACGTGCGTGTGTGTGTGAGTGTGTGTGAATGTGTGCGTGGGTGGAGGGGGATAAAACATATTACTATAGAGTCTAAAATAGTAGTTAAAATTACATATTTGAAACAGGTTATACACCCTTATCATATATCGCCCGTATAGTTTGATTAAGAAAGCTAAAATTACATGACATTTGCATACCCGTTTTTAAATTCAAATGTCTGCGACATAAAAAGAAATAGCATAGTTGCTTAAAAGTACCTTTACGCAGACCAACCCAATAATATGGCAATTACAGTTGAGAAGTACTTTTTAATCGGTTGTTTTATAACACCTGCAGGGGTTCATAAGGATCTATAACTTTTTCCTTCCTAAACCGGGTAAGATTATTACACCAGTTGCTTTTCCAGACGTGTGATAGTTTCAATAATATTAGAATGAATCTTAAAAGTCCTAAAAGAAATTATCATGCTGTGACAGCAATCAGATTCACAGTAATCCTGTTGTTTAAGAAAATTACAATCTTTATTTAAACAATAGCCTTAATCCAATGTAACAAGGAACTTTTACTTGAAATGAATTAAATGGATGCGTTGATTGATCACAACTTCGGTGAATAAATGGTTCATGATATGTTTGTTGATGTCGTCAGTGAATTCGGACGTCGCACGAATGTCCCAAAATAAGCTAATTCTAGTGTTGTGCGGTCTTTCCAATGACGTAAGAATGTCCCGAAATGTTGTATATCAATTTCAGTGACGTAAGAATGTCCCAATATAAGCTTATTCTAGTGTTGTACGTTCATGTCATTGACGTTATAATGTTCCAATATAAGCTAATTCTAGTGTTGTACGTTCATTCGCGAATTGTTGTATACCAATTCCATTGACGTAAGAATGTCCCAATATAAGCTAATTCTAGTGTTGTACGTTCATTCCGATGACGTTAGAATATCCCGAAATGTTGTATATCAATTCCATTGACGAAAAATTGTCCCGAAATGTTTTATATATCAATGCCACTGACGTAAGAATGTCCAAAAATAAGCTAATTCTAGTGTTGTATGTCAATTACAGTATGTATTTATTTTTGTACATGAGAAACATTTTTTTTAACAAGCGCGACATTTCGGTATCGTACAAACGGATAATTCGCTCGATACAGATGACATTTTTGCTTATAATAAAATTTCCTTATTACATGTACTTGACTGATTTTAATTTTAAAAAAGGACGGAAGACAGGAAAACGAATGCTTTTCTCGACACAAAATGTCTGTCACACATTTTCAATATTTTTGTTTCCAAACACTTCGCCCAAATGTTTTTTTTCACGTTCCATCTGTATAGGTAGCGCACACACTGGTGTTTGGGCGGAGTGCTTAAAGAAATGAATGCTTTGGGCCGAGGAAGCACTCATTTTCTTGCCTTTGGTGTTTTTTTTATCCTAATACAATCTGTCAAGTAATAACAACTAGATGCCCACGGGCAATATGTCGAACCCGTCAGCTGTCAAAAGGACTGGGAGTTGTACATGACACTCCTTGTCTCATTGAGGCAAACATTTATGCCAAATAAAAAAGAGATTGCAAAAAGTGACAATATAAGTTATTTGTAGTAGCAACAAAGGAACGTAAGTCTAAAAAAAATAATTTAAAAAAATCTAAGTCCACACAAAAATCCGCACCAGTAGAGATACGTCAAAATACACCTGAAAATTGGATGTAACATGCATGTTGTACTACAGAAAAGTGGTCTTGACTTTTCCCTACGACCAGTAATAAAAAAGTTACAAATATAAGCTATTTATAGTAACAACAAAGGGAAGTAATTCTAGGATCTTGCGCATGACACTCCGTCGCATGATGATGAACAATTGTGCCAAGTTACATCAAAATCCCTCTATGCATAAAAAAGAAATGCTCCAGACAAAGTCATTTTTGTATCTGACATTTGACCTCTAAGTGTGACCTTGACCTTAGACCTAGTGACCTGGTTCATGCGCATAACACTCTGTCTCATGGTGGTGAACATTTGTGCCACGTTACATCAAAATCCCTCCATGCATGAAGAAGAAATGCTCCGGACAAAGTCATTTTGAATTTGGCCTTTGACCTGTAAGTGTGACCTTGACCTTTGAGATAGGAACCTGGGGTTTGCGCAGGACACTCCGTTTCACTTGCCCGCCCGCTTAGCTCAGTAGGTAAGAGCGTTGGTCTACGCATTGCATGGTCGCCAGTTCGATCCTCGGGCGGGCCGCATGTTCTCCGGGACTATTTGATAATCGACATTGTGTCTGACATCATTAGTCCTCCACCTCTGATTCATGTGGGGAAGTTGACAGTTACTTGCGGAGAACAGGTTTGTACTGGTACAGAATCCAGGAACACTGGTTAGGTTAACTGCCCGCCGTTACACGACTGAAATACTGTTGAAAAACGGCGTTAAACCCAAAACAAACAAACAAACAAACTCCGTCTCACTTAGGTTAAAATTCATACCAAATATAAACAAGATTGCTCCATGCATGTCAAAGTTATGGTCCGGACAAACAAATCCGGACGGACGCACGCACGCACGCACGCACATACACCGAACAGACATTTGGACAACTATGTCTTCGCTTCCGCAAGCGGGCTCGACAAAAATGTTACCTGAATCATGTTATTTCTTCACGTGTGACCGCGTTGACTGGACACCCTGTTACACATTATTATGAAATCTTGACAGGGCAAAGGCTTTAGAGTAACTATCTATTGACCTTCTTCCGTTCTTAAAGCAAAAAAAGCGAAAATCACAACTTATTTTACCTAACTTCAGCAAGATACATGTAACAGTTTAGACCATTACGTCAAAAAAGATGTGTTAAAGTTTAATCACGTTTAATCAATGATCAGAAGTCTATGTTGGCTACTCGTCACTGAGAGTTTGGCTTTTCGTCATGAAGTTAAAAAAATGTTTTAATGTTTTATTTTTGGAATTGTTTGACTGTTTGTTAAGAAATAGTCCGATCATTGTTGATGTAAGCAAAGAGAGTTATGAAAATCCGAACAGCACTCTTTGCAGAAAAAAATCTTCGGAAAAAAACTGTCATAATTACACGTTTTGAAAGGAACTTGCTGATTTATTTCGATTTCTAGAAATTCCGTGAAGACCGATGTTTGTAAGTAGTATAGTACAAGGTTAAGGTACGTATACTTACAATGCTTAAATAGAAATTCATGCAAGAAATATTGTCATAAACCTGAAAAATAGAAATCTTTAAAAGAAGAGATGTATTGTTATAGAAATTTAGTTAAAAATACATTGTCTTGCAGCACCATAAATATTTGAAAGAAACGTACTTGACCTTTTCTGAATGTCTAGCTACCTTTATACAGATACGAAAACAGGGGTCAAAATTTCCAATTTTTGCTGAAGAACTGAATACTTGTAGAGCCACTGGCCAGCGGTAAGCAAGCTAGATGGTTTCCTCACATGAAATAATTCATACACTACAAACGAGATTTCAAACCTACAGAGTTAAGGGGAAAAATGGAAGTCTGCGGTTTTAGCCATTCGGCGACGAAGTCCACTCTGTTATATAGCATTTCCAAGTTCAAATACTTGCAATAATTTGAATTCTTTTCTGCAGTCATATGGGAACTTACATTTTTGTATGTCTTAATATCACACTGAGGTTTTCATTAAGGTGATATGAAAAGAAATCAATGTAAATAGACACTCAAAAATATTGCTTGTAAAATAAATTGAATACTTTGATCAGTTTCGTTTCAAATCTTCCATGTATTATGTTGCAATATGTTTTAAATGTTTTGGGTTTAATGCCGTTTTCAACAGTAGATCAGTTAAGTAACGGCGGGCAGTTAACCTAACTAGCGTTCCTGGATTCTGTACCAGTACCCAGAAACTGCCAACTTCCCCACATGAATCAGAGTTGGAGGACACCATGTATTTTATCAAATCGTCACGGAGAACATACGCCTCGCCCGGGGATCAAACTCACGACCCCGCAAACCGTAGACCTGCGCGCTCCCTACCGCGCTAAGCACTTTGGACTGTTTACAAAATTCTGGTAATAGAAAGGTTATCCAATTTTGATACTCTAAGCATTATGTTGGTTTCAAAGATAAGTCATGCATCAAGATGCTGTGGCTTTCCCTGTGTGCCGTCGTGCGAAAATTGACCATGTTTGTATGTAGTTGTAACCAGTTTGTAACAACTGATTCCCTGTGCAGCACCTACTACTGGGGTTTGTAAACTCGTTCTATATATTTACATTTACTACATTCAGGGGTAGGTCCCAAAGCAGAAAAGAAAACAGATGCAAATAGTGTTTTCTCATAGATGCATTTATTTCCTTCTATCAATAGCTTTCATTCATACATTCAAGTCTGTCTCGTGTAAGGAGTTAAACATGTTTACATGTGTATATCTAACTAATTACAATTCTCTGAGATCAAATTTCATTTTCATTATCTACAAATGTCAATAATTTTCCTCTATGTTTGCGGCCTTTTTTTCTGAGAAAGGTATGCCAGTGTGGGTTCAATCACTTCCTAAGTCCCGTAGGATGGCCTTTTTACATTACGCGAAGGAGTCACAGGACGTCAGCATTTGCATTATACGTCATTGAAGAAATCGGACTGACAATGTGTTCAGAGAATAATATTTTATCTTTAAAAGTAATTCAACTGTTTATTTAACAGTCTCCATGTTCCTAATGCTCTCATCTTTTTATATGTAATATGTTGTATTCTTTCGATGTAACGTTTTAGCACAATAATTATGAATGGCGAAAACGCATATCAGAATATTTAACCGCAGTATATTAAAACCCAGTGTAAAATCAAAGGAATACATTATTTTTCAGGCTAATCTTAACCACTCTTTTACATGATAAATAGATATATGATAATTAAGTCATTTTTTTCCTTTAAAACAAAGATCATGCGAGGATTGTTCAAATATTAATGCATCTAAGCACATAAAAATGTATCCTTGATAGATTTCAATGAAACTTTTATTTGATCCCCTCGAAGTATTCACCTTCAACAGATATGCAAAGTTTTAATCTTCTAATCCAATCCTTGAAGGCATTTCATAGTCTTTTCTAGGTATACTATGAAGACAATGGAATATTGCAGAACCGAGGTGTTTGCGCAGCACAAATTTTCGACCAGAAAGGTATTTTTTGAGCCTTTGGAACAAAAAGAAGTCACACTGTGCAAGGTCAGGCGAATAAGGAGGGTGAGGGAGCACAAAAACCTTTTTCTGCTTCAGAAAGTTATGTACAATAGACGCCTTGTGCGATGACGCATTGTCATGTAGCAATCTGACATTGGCCAAACCAGTTGCGGGTCTTCGATTTTTGAAACATTTCTTTAGTTTTTGAAGAACTATAGTCTTGTAAAACTTCGCATTTACGGATTTGCCTTTAGGTACAGCAATTTGAATGGCAGGACCCTGAGTTGTGAAGAATATGGAATACATTACCTTCTTGACACTCATGGTCCGCTTTGCAATGCATGATCTTTTGCCAGACATTGTTGCCCATATTTTGTTCTGAATCTTCCGTTTGGGCTCAAAACAGTGAACCCATGTCTCGTCACCAGTGACGACATTTGCGAAAGACCGTGCATTGTAATTTGGAAACTGTTTAAGCAACAATTTTGCGCATTGTACGCGTGCCTTTTTCTGCTCATCTGTCAACAGATGGGGAATCCATCTAGCACAGATCTTTCTCATTTTCAAATTACGTTTCAGAATTGTATGAGCTGCTCCTAATGAGATGCCAACTAGCTATTTGTCTAGCAGTGTATCCTGCATCAGTAGCAACTATTTCTTTGACTCTAGCAACCATTTTGGCAGACGTTGCTGTTTTCGGCCACGGCCATGTGGTACATCTTCTGTTGAAACTAACCCACATTTGAATTTCTTAAACCAACGAATAACTGTTGAAAAAGACATTTTTATGCCCATAAACAGAACATATTTCATAAAAAATGTAATTACACCCTATGCCAAGAATACAACGATTCTTAATATAGGACCGTATTTCAACGGCGTACGCGGAACTTCTTCCAACCATTTTTGTATTAGTATACACGAGTAGGCAATGTTTTGCGAGCGACGGACACAGCTAAATTGAACGAATTTTAATGGGTGTGGTATCAATGTAAAGCTAACATATCTATCTACCCAATAATCTTAATTTCCTCGTGATTTTCGCATTATTGAGCGAGATAATGTTCTAGATGCATTCATATTTGAAAAATCCTCGTATACAGACAATTTTCGTATGTCAACATCATCAACATCTTTTGACTGACTGCATGTAACCATGCACTGATTCGTGGGCATATTACTTTCATGAAACGGAGCTGTATACCTCTAGTGCTAACCAAACCTCGTGATATCTACTAATTATTATTGTATTTTGGAGATATTTAGTAATACTCTAAAGTGATATTTGTTCTTCATCCTTACAAAAAAACACTAACTGAGATTTGTTGATCGGATGTGGTGCTTTCGTTCAGAAATCTGTCGGGTTAGCTAGATTGTTTAATTTTGTAATTGATTTCGATTATCAGACGCCAGAAACTTCCTATACACTCTATAGATATTTTATACTAAATATATCTTTTATCATAGATCTCACACTGTTTCCGAAATTCGATTATTAACACCTACAGTTTTTATAAGTTGTGTCAAAATCACTGCTGGGTCTATGGTCTAATGGTGCGTACTGAACTCATCGAACTGAATGATCCGAGTACGTTATTTTACGTAATTACTGTATAAAATCCGATTTGATTAAATACGGAAAACACCATTCTCCTTAATATGTAATCATGGTAAAATTTACTGCTATAAACATATTGCGTTTGACTCGATATTTAATATATCTGATACTACCGAGACTTATTAAGAGAGCCACACTGACAAAACACGGTTTGACATTTAAAGTTGAATATTTATTGTTTTATAAACTTAGTGCATTCCATTATATTTGTCGTCGTGGGTTTCTAGTTTAACCATTTAGCTCCAAATGACATTTCCATGAGCAAACCGACACTAAATGAAACAATGGATAATTAAGTATTCAAAAAAACAGAATATTACATATTTATGAGACAGGATCATGACTTTAAGGCATTATATCAAACAACTGAATGTTTCCGATTGAATTACGCAAAATATCTGTCTAAACGATTTTCAAAATGAATAAAATGCATAATTAATGTTTATACATCCAAGAAATTGCCCAAGGGCTTCAAGGCTGTTCAGAGATACTGAAAATATTCAAGGACAATTTGGAATCGGTTGGATGAATACAGACTTTAGTCTTAGTCCTTCCAAAGAACATGTTAAATAATCCCGAGATTGTTAAACTCTTTCGCCCGTAATTGTAATTTTAATCATTTATAGATCTATCGAATGGCATAACCTACTACTATACATCACACTGCTTGTGCTTGACAGTATGTTTGCTTCGTTCCCATCCCTGGGAAGATGTGTCAAAGTTTGCGTGTTTTTTCACAAGTCGTATACAACAGATCAAAGTTGTATTGGAAAACGATAGTGTACAGCTGCAGAAATTATTATTATTATTATTATTATTATTATACCAGATTTGTTGAGCGCCCTTTTCATATGGAATATACGTTCAAAGGCGCTTTACAATTAAACATGTGACATATCGCAGATATGCAGGAAAATAACAAAACATGACATATGCAATCACAAAACTGAAACAGAACGATTTGATTAAACGCCTTTTTCATAAATGATATATTCAATGGCGTTGTACATAATACTAAAAATAATAGTTATTACAACAATATCATCAATGAACAATGATAATATTTACAGCCTTATTGTAACAAACAGCCATGACCGCACCCCTCCCCTTGAGGTCGATTTACCCCTATTGCCAATACCAGTGCTTTAAGCACCTGGTACGCCCAGACGGGCTGCATGTAGAGGTACAACCCACCGGTTAATTGTGCCATCATATACTGTATTAAATAGAAATACCACACACTTCAACTGAAACTCGTCTTGCAAAAAAACACACACATAGAACCTCATAACACTTAAAATGTGACATGATGAAATAAAAGATGAATTGTCAATTTAGTTAATTACATGATGTATTGTACAGTTAAGAAATCGTTTTCAGAAAGATTTATGAAGAGAACATAAAGGAATGAAACATTTTGTAAATACGTGTAGGAAAACTAATAAAATTTAGCCCAATTAGTGATTATTGACTGCTTCATTTCAGCTTTTTACAATCTAACCGCTTTCCGATGGCAATGTACCAGTTATGGCTCTGACGAAGTTTCAAAAAATTAGATTACCCTTATTCAAATTGTATAAATATTGATATTTAATCATATTGAAAGATATTTCTTAAGAAATCTATATGTTCATGTAGCTTTAAACAGTATATGCGAATATGATCCATAAATTATATCATTATTTTGGAAGTATATTGTGTTTTCTATTGCATAACTACAGAAAGCATCTTTCAACTGATTTTTGGACGGATTGTCGAAGACAATGCCGTCCAATCGAACCACAATAATACATATACGAATTTCGGCTTAATCGACTTTTTGATAACCACCATAGATTTCACACTCCGCCGAAAGAAAATAATTCTCAAATGGCCGCACATAAAACAACTCAAATTAACACGCTTCACTGCGCGCTTAAACTGAATGCAGAGCATTAGTGTAGTATAATCACGAGCAGACGATGTGCCCGCTGAACAATAAACTAAGGTAGCAGATGGTAGTTTCCAGCCACAGATTCGAATTGGCCAGGGTCAAAATCTGTCATTAGAGATAAAACCTTGAAGTGAAGGCTGTTTTGATGTTTGAAATATTTGTTGATGTGAGTTTGTGATTAACAAGTTTAAGAATGGTATGTTGCAGAAATTCTGGCAGATGCGAATGTAAGCCCTATGGCATCATTTTCATATAACTGCTTGAAATGCATATATACCAATATCAGCATTGAGCGTCTCGTGAACTGTCAAATGTCATATAGGCCTCACACAGTTGAAAATAGTGAAAAAAGTAATCGGTAGACAGGTATTTTTGTCCAGCTCTGCAAGTAATACTTGAAACTGAGTACAGAATGCAAGTGGCCATTTGGCTCTATCATTTCCCCTAACATTTTAAGGCCAGTTGGAGATATGGCTAATTTGGGCTGAAATGTCATGTATTTTCGCGGGCTGAAATTATCTTTCAGGTGGCTTGTGGATTTAAAAATCTATGCTTTGTATGACGTTTACTATGTATTTTATTTCTTCTTCAAGTAAGATGTAAACCGGTATCTTTTTATTTTCAGGTCTGCATCTCGTAAGATATCGGAAGCCGTCTGACTTGGCCACATCGCTCGGAAGTCCGAAGTACTAGAAAAAACCGCCATCTGCTACCTTAAGACATTTGTCAATTTTTGTAAGTACTATTTCATGCTTTCTTTTGTGTTGTTCAAGCTCTCCAGTATGTGTTATTTAAAAATCCAAGCTGAATGGATTCATAACATAGACAGATGTTGTTTAATATGGTAGAAGTTAAGGGGAGTTAACTCTGATTTTACCGGGTAAGTAAATCTTATTTCTGTTTGTAGTGTAGGGTTTTCTTAAAATTTCTAGCGGGAAACACATTTCTTTTGTAGTTTATATCAAATTTAAAGGAAGAAGGACTATTTAAAGGAAGTATATGTGCAACTTTTTGGCATTTTGTAAATACATGGCTGTTTCACAAGGCTCGGAACTGGATTTTGTGGTGATATTTCTTTCGAAGATATTTCTCGAGTGGCAGGTATGATTTTAGTTCTTACAAATTTCTATTGTGGCTTTATCGGTGTCAGGACATGACGACAGAAGAAAAGTGTAGAGAGTGGATACATCTTGGGTGCATTTAAGGTCCTGGAGTGAGGTAACATTTGCAGATATTTGTTTTTAATTAAGAGAAGATATGGTTTCTTGGAGATGTACTGGAGGATTGCTCGAATTCGCTAAAATAGGTACGTTTGGCAACAACAACAACAAACAAAAGTGCATTGTAAAATATTTATTTAAAGCTATTTTATACTTACTGTATGTAAGGTAATATGAAAAAGTACTTGTAAAAGGGGCGCTTTTCCTGAGCTTGCGGACTTGAGTACAGTTAGTCTTGGGTAAGTAAGCTGTGCTGCTTTTAATTCTGTTCCTCAAGTATGCAGGGCTGTGCACAATGCTAATACAGTACATTTATGGCCATCATGTAATAGTAGGTAAGTCTTTTTTTAATGTCAGAAAGATAGATGCAGTAAGAAATATGTGTGTAAAATGGGGCCAAATCCACAATATTGTAGACATTGTTTGGACATGTGCAATTTGCAAGAAGAACAAAGCATTGTTTAAATATTGGTAAGATTTTATTTGTCATAGATCATTTTCTTAGAATCAGGTGCCAGACAGTCCATGGAGATGCATGTCTTGGTCCTTAAGGTAGCAGTTGGGAGTTTCCAGCCACAGATTCGAATTGGCCAGAGTCAAAATCTGTCATTAGAGATAAAACCTTGAAGTGAAAGCTGTTTTGATGTTTGAAATATTTGTTGATGTGAGTTTGTGATTAACAAGTTTAAGAATGGTATGTTGCAGAAATTCTGGCAGATGCGAATGTAAGCTTGATGGCATCATTTTCATATAACTGCTTGAAATGCATATATGCCACTATCAGCATTGAGCGTCTCGTGAACTGTCAAATGTCATATAGGCCTCACACAGTTGAAAATAGTGAAAAAAGTAACCGGTAGACAGGTATTGTTGTCCAGCTCTGCAAGTAATACTTGAAACTGAGTACAGAATGCAAGTGGCCATTTGGCTCTATCATTTCCCCTAACATTTTAAGGCCAGTTGGAGATATGGCTAATTTGGGTTGAAATGTCATGTATTTTCGCGGGCTGAAGTTATCTTTCAGGTGGCTTGTGGATTTAAAAATCTATGCTTTGTATGAAGTTTACTATGTATTTTATTTCTTCTTCAAGTAAGATGTAAACCGGTATCTTTCTATTTTCAGGTCTGCATCTCGTACTAAGATATCGGAAGCCGTCTGACTTGGCCACATCGCTTGGAAGTCCGAAGTACTAGAAAAAACCGCCATCTGCTACCTTAATTAAGGTAGCAGTTGGTAGTTTCCAGCCACAGATTCGAATTGGCCAGGGTCAAAATCTGTCATTAGAGATAAGACCTTGAAGTGAAGGCAGTTTTGATGTTTGAAATATTTGTTGATGTGAGTTTGTGATTAACAAGTTTAAGAATGGTATGTTGCAGAAATTCTGGCAGATGCGAATGTAAGCCCTATGGCATCGTTTTCATATAACTGCTTGAAATGCATATATACCAATATCAGCATTGAGCGTCTCGTGAACTGTCAAATGTCATATAGGCCTCACACAGTTGAAAATAGTGAAAAAAGTAATCGGTAGACAGGTATTTTATCCAGCTCTGCAAGTAATACTTGAAACTGAGTACAGAATGCAAGTGGCCATTTGGCTCTATCATTTCCCTTAACATTTTAAGGCCAGTTGGAGATATGGCTAATTTGGGCTGAAATGTCATGTATTTTCGCGGGCT
This sequence comes from Mercenaria mercenaria, assembly GCF_021730395.1. Lineage (NCBI taxonomy): Eukaryota > Metazoa > Mollusca > Bivalvia > Venerida > Veneridae > Mercenaria > Mercenaria mercenaria. The sequence continues at coordinate 31,509,213 of NC_069375.1, read as the reverse complement.
GAAATTATCTTTCAGGTGGCTTGTGGATTTAAAAATCTATGCTTTGTATGAAGTTTACTATGTATTTTATTTCTTTTTCAAGTAAGATGTAAACCGGTATCTTTCTATTTTCAGGTCTGCATCTCGTAAGATATCGGAAGCCGTCTGACTTGGCCACATCGCTCAGAAGTCCGAAGTACTAGAAAAAACCGCCATCTGCTACCTAAGAACGCTTTATATACGAGACAGTGTTCTTATCGCTGGATGACGGATTTTTCATTGACGATTTGGCATCAGTGGAATTCACAAATAAATTAACTGTACTAAAAAAATTCAGAATTTAGGGGAAGTAAAAGCTCGGATATTTGTTATTTTTAATCACCATAATGAAGTGAAATAGAATAATAGAACTTTGATAAGTGATTTTGATAATCAAAAGAAGTAAAAGACTTTTCCAATGATTTATGATACTTGGAAATTTTATTGAGAAAGGAATTTATTATATCGCCGAACAGAATATCACTTAGCTCTTGGTAAATCTGTAAAAGTTATTACTATTTTAGAGCTAAAACAAAATAGTTCATGCTCAAATGATTTTGCTGTTACAGTCTATTTTAATTTGCAATACGGTCATCAGTTATATGTGTATTCCTTAAAAGTCTGATCGTCCCTGCTATAATTAGTGACCTTAAAAAATATGTTTCAGTTCTGTTCCCTTTGTTATTATAGTTTGATGTATGGTTATTACAAAATGTATGATTGTTTTGTAATTGTGTGTATGTGTCTACATGCACATCTGTGCAGTCTGATCATGATAGTCTGCATTGTTCATATTTAGTCATTAAATTCACAATGAACATAGAAATTTGGCAAGGAAATGGTTTCACTGTTGTAAAAACAACCGAAAAATACATTTACTGGTTTAACAGTCCCAACAGAAAAGAGACATTGCTGATCTCGAACCTGACAGAATCAATACATTTCAAGACAATCCGTCCTCGAGTATTTACCATCTTTGATTCTCTTAAATATTTCTCTTAGTCATGGACGGCAGATATGTTGCTTAGAAGAGCTTGCATCCTAATTGTTGGTTTAATATATGAACACATGATCAAATTATATTTGAATACAGAAACAAGTGTATGCATGTGCTGGAAATCAGGGCAAAATGTCAGAACTTCCTTTACTTTCAAAGGTGGTAGGTAATGCTTTTATGTCTATTTCTTTTAGAGGTGACCACATAGTTATTTTGAAGCTTACATTAGTGCCATATTACGATATAAGGCGAAGGGGTGCTTGATGTTTTGCATATTATCTAGAAAAAAATATAACTATCAGGAATATGATGAAAATCTCGAGTTCTTCCTTTATCTGATCAAAGCAAACTACGAACACGATTTGGATTGATCCTTACAGAATGTAGTTTGAATGTGTGCGTGCGTGCGTTTGCGGAGGGAGGGTGAAGAATATTATTATAGAGTCTAAATAGTAGTTAAATTTACATATTTGAAACAGGTTACACCCTTATCATATATCGCCCGTATAGTTTGATTACATTTGTATAACAGTTTTTAAATTCACATGTCTGCGACATAAAAAGAAATAGCATATTTGTTTAAAAGTACCTTTACGCAGACCAACCCAATAATAAGGCAATTACAGTTAAGTAGTACTTCTCAATCAGTTGTTTTATAACACCTGCAGGGGTTCATTCATTTATAGCTTCTTTCTTCCTAAACCGAGTAAGATTATTACACCAGTTGCTTTTCCAGACGTCTGATAGTTTCAATAATATTAGAATGAATCTTAAAAGTCCTAAAATAAATTATCATGCTGTGACAGCAATCAGATTCACAGTAACATGTTGTTTAAGAAAATTACATTCTTTATTTAAACAATAGCCTTAATCCAATGTAACAAGGAACTTTTACTTGAAATGAATTAAATGGATGCGTTGATTGATCACAGCTTCGGTGAATAAATGGTTCATGATATGTTTGTTGATGTCATCAGTGAATTCGGACGTCGCACGAATGTCCCAAAATAAGCTAATTTTAGTGTTTTACGGTAATGTCACTGACGTAATAATGCCCCAATATAAGCTTGTACTTTCATTCCCGAATTGATGTTTATCAATTCCACTGACGTAAGAATGTCCCAATATAAGCTAATTCTAGTGTTGTACGTTCATTCCAATGACGTTAGAATATTCCGAAATGTTGTATATCAATTCCATTGACGTAAAATTGTCCCGAAATGTTTTATATATCAATGCCACTGACGTAAGAATGTCCAAAAATAAGCTAATTCTAGTGTTGTATGTCAATTACAACATGCATTTATTTTTGTACATGAGAAATGTTTTTTTTTATACAGGGTGGCCAACAAGGGCGACATTTCGGTATCGTACACATGGATAATTCGACTGATTTTAATTTAAAAACGGACCGAAGAGAGGAAAACGAATTCTTTTTCTCTACACAAAACGTCTGTCAAACATTTTCAATACTTTTTTTTCAAACACTTCGCCCAAATGGTTTTCTCACGGTCAATCTATATAGGTAGTGTACACACCGGTATTTGGGCGAAGTGTTTAAAGAAATGAATGGTTTGGGCCGAGGAAAGCACTCGTTTTCTTGCCTATTGCGCTTTTAATCTTAATGTCAAGTAATAAAAAAGATATAACAAATATGTTACCTGAATCGTGTTTTTTTCACGTGCGTGTGACCAATACCGAAAAGTCACGTTGAATGGACACCGTGTTAAACATTATTATGAAATCTTGACTAGTCAAAGGCGTTATAGCCGTAACTTTAGAGTAACTATCTATTGACCTTTTTCCGTTCTTAAAGCAACAAAAGCGAGAATCCTCACTTATTTTACCTAAGTTCAGCAACATACATGTAACAGTTTAGACCATTTTGTCAAAAACGATGTTTTTATGTTTAATTATGTTTAAAAATGTTTTAATGTTTTATTTTTGGAATTGTTTGAATGTTAGTTAAGAAATAGTCTGATCATTGCTCACAAAGATGTACGCAAAGAGAGTTATGAAAATCCGAACAGCACTCTTTGCAGAAAAAAATCTTCGGAGAAAAGCTGTCATAATTACACGTTTTGAAAAGAATTTGCTGATCTATTTCGATTTCTAGAAATTCCATGAAGACTGATGTTTGTAAGTAGTATAGTACAAGGTTAACGTACGTATACTAACAATGCTTAAATAGAAATTCATGCCAGAAATAGTGTCATAAACGTGAAAAATAGAAATTTTCAAAAGAAGAAACGTATTTTTATAGAAATTTAGTTAAAAATACATTGTCTTGCAGCACCATAGAATATTTGAAAGAAACATCCTTGACCTTTTCTGAATGTCTAGCTACCTTTATACAGGTACGAAAACAGGGGTCAAAATTTCCAATTTTTGCTGAAGAACTGAATACTTGTAGAGCCACTGGCCAGCGGTAAGCAAGCTAGATGGTTTCGACTCGGTGACGAAGTCCACTCTGTTATATAGCATTTATAAGTTCAAATACTTGCAATAATTTGAATTCTTTTCTGCAGTCAAATGGGAACTTTCATTTTTGTTTGTCTTAATATCACACTAAGGTTTTCATTAAGGTGATATAAAAAATATATCAATGTAGACAGACGCTCAAAAATATTGCTTGTAAAATAAATTGAATACTTTGAGAAGTTTCGTTTCAAATCTTTCATGTATTATGTGTTTAAAATGTTTTGAGCTTAACGCCGTTTTTCAAGAGTACTTCAGTTGTGTTACGGCGGACAGTGAACCTACCTGGTGTTCCTGGATTCTGTACAAGTACAAGCCTGTTCTTCGCAAGAAACTGCTAACTTCCCCACATGGATCAGAGGTGGCGGACGAATGATTTCAGACACAATGTCTTTTATCAAATCGTCACGGAGAACATACGCCTCGCCCGGGGATCGAACTCACGACCCCGCAATCCGTAGACCTGCGCTCTTCCTACTGCGCTAAGCGGGCGGGCTGATAGTTCTTTGTATGTCCATCTTTAAACTTTGGACTTACTGTTTGCAAAAAACTGGTAATAGAAAGGTTATCCAATTTTGATACTCTAAGCATTATTTTGGTTTCAAAGATAAGTCATACATCAAGATGCGCTGGCTTTCCCTGTGTGCTGTAGTGCGAATATTGACCCTGTTTGTATGTAGTTGTTACCAGTTTGCAACCACTGATTCCCGGAGCAGCACCTACTACTGGGGTTTGTAAATACGTTCTCTATATTTACCTTTACATTTAGTGGAAGGTCCCAAAGCAGAAAAAAACAGATGCAAATAGTGTTTTCTTATAGATGCATTTATTTCCTTCTAACTATAGCTTTCATTCATACATTCAAGTCTGTCTCGTGTAAGGAGTTAAATATGTTTACATGTGTATATCTAACTAATTACAATTCTCTGAGATAAAATTTAATTTTCATTATTTAATTTTCATTATCTACAAATGTCAATACTTTTCCACTATATCTGCGGCCTTTTTTCTGAGAAAGGTATGCCAGTGTTGGTTCAGTCACTTCCTAACATTACGCAAAGGAGTCACAAGACGTCAGCATTTGCATTATACTTCATTGAAGAAATCGGATTTACAATATGTTCAGAGAATAATTTTTTATTATTTTAAAAAGGAAATGTTAATTTAACAGTTTCCATGTTCATAATGCTCTCATCTTTTTATATGTAATCTGCTGTATTCTTTGATATAACGTTTTAACACAATAATTATAAATGGCGAAAACGCGTATGAGAATATATAATCGCAGTTTAAAAGCCAGTGTAAAATCAAAAGAATACATTATTTCTCAGGCTAATCTTAACCACTCTTTTCTATGATAAATAGATATATAATAAAGTCTTTTTTTCTTTAAAGAAAAGAAGATCATATACAGACAATTTTCTTCAGTCAACATCATCAACATCTTTTGACTGACTGCATGCAACCATGCAATGTTTCGTGGGCTTATTACTTTCGTGAGACGGAGCTGTTTACCTCTAGTGCTAACCACACCTCGTGATATCTACTAATTATTATTGTATTTTGGAGATATTTAGTAATACTCTTAAGTAATAATTGTTCTTCATCCTTACAAAAAAAATCATAACTGAGATTCGCCGATGGGATGTGGGTGCTTTCGTTCAGAAATCAGTCGGGTTAGCTAGATTGTCTATTTTTATAATTTGATTTCCCTAGTCTCAATATAACAGCAAATCTGGTTTTAACCTCAGTATATTCGTTGTCTCATGGTAATACACCGTTACGTTACGTTAGTCATTATTTCCATTATTATACGCCAGAAACTTCCTATACACTGTATTAATACTTTACGCTGTTTCCGAAATTCGATTATTAACACCTACAGTTTTTATAAGTTGTGTCAAAATCACTGCTGAATTTATGGTCTAATGGTGCGTACTGAACACATCGAAGTTAATGATCTGGGTACGTTATTTTACGTAATTACTGTATAAAATCCGATTTAATTAAATACGGAAAACACCATTCTCCTAAAAATGTAATTATGGTAAAATTTACTGCTATAAACTTACTGCATTTGACCTAATATTTCATATATCTGATACTACAGAGACTGTAGTAAGAGAGCCACACTGACAAAACACGGTTTGACATTTAAAGTTGAATATTTATTGTTTTATAAACTTAGTGCATTCCGTTATATTTGTCGTCGTTGGTTTCCAGTTTAACCATTTAGCTCCATGAGCAAACCGACACTACATAAAACCATGGATAATTAAGTATTCAAAAATTTATGAGACAGGATCATGACTTTAAGGCATTAAATTAAACAACCGAATGTTTCCGATTGTATTACGCAAAATATCTGTCTAAACGATTTTCAAAATGAATAAAATGCATAACTAATGTTTAAACATCGAAGAAATTGCTCATGGACTTCAAGGCTGTTCAGAGATACTGAAAATATACATCAGTTGGATGAATACAGACTCTTAGACCTTCCAAAGAACATGTTTAATAATCCCCAGATTGATAAACTCTTCCGCCCGTAATATCTTAGTCATTTGTAGATGTATCGAATGGTATCACCTACCATAACGCATCATACATCACACAGCCTGTTTGCCTCGTCCCCATCCGTGTTTATGGGAAGATGTGTCAAAGTTTGCGTGTTTTCTCACAAGTCGTATACAACAGATTAAAGTTGTATTGGAAAACGATATTGTACAGCTGCGGAAAACGTTTTCAGAAGGATTTATGAAGAGAACATAAAAGAGATGAAACATTTTGTAAATATGTGTAAGAAAACTACTAAATTTAGCCCACTAAGTGATTAATTACTGCTCCTTTTCAGCTTACCGCTTTCCTGTGGAAATGTACCAGTTATGGCTCTGAGGACGTTTTTTAACAATAGATTTCCCTTATCCAAATTGTATAAATATTGATAATTAATCATATTGAAAAATATTTCTTTAAGAAATCAATCTATATGTGCATGTAGTTATAAACAGAATATGCGAATTTGATCCATAAATTTGAATTATATTCTGTTTTGGATTGATTCTTATAGAATATAATGTGAATGTGTGTGGGGAGGGAGTGAGGGGGGTACAGTCTAAAATAGTTGTCAAAACTATACATTTGAAACAGGTACTAATAATTTAACCCTTATATATCATCCAACGTACAGTATAAAGAAATAGCATAGTTGCTTAAAAGTACCTTTACGCAGACCAACCCAATGGCAATTACAGTTGAGTAGTTCTTCTCAATCAGTTGTTTTATAACACCTGCAGGGGTTCATAGATCTATAAAGTTTTCCTTACTAAACCGGGTAAGATTATTACACCAGTTGCTTTTCCAGACGTTTGATAGTTTCAATAATATTAGAATGAATCTCAAAAGTCCTGAAAGAAATTACCATGCTGTGACAGCAATCAGATTCGCAGTAACCTGTTGTTTAAGAAAATTACATTCTTTAATTAAACAATATCCTTAATCAAATGTAACAAGGAACTTTTACTTGAAACGAATTAAAATGGATGTGTTGATAAATCACAACTTCGATGAATAAATGGTTCATGATATGATTGCTGACGTCCTCAGTGAATTCCAGTGACGTAAGAATGTCCCGATATTAGCTAATTCTAGTGTTGCATATCAATTCCACTGCCGTAAAAATGTGCCGAAATTTTATATATCCATTCCACTGACGTAAGAATGCCCCAATAAAAGCTAATTCTAGTGTTATAATATTATATCAATTCCACTGACCTAAGAATGTCCATTAATTAAGCTAATTTTAGGATTGCATATCAATTACAACATGTATTTTTTGTGTACTTGGGAAATGACCTTTTTTTATTATACAGGGTGGCCAACAATCGCGGCATGTCGGTATCGTACGGGTAATTCGCTCGATTCAAGTGACATATTTGCTTATAATTGCCTTATAACTTGACCGATATTAATAACAAAAGAAGCGTCCAAGACAGGAAAACGAATGCTTTTCCCGACACAAAACCCTGTCAGATATTTTCTATACCTTTTTCAAACACTTCGCCAAAATGTATTTTTTCACGATCGAACTATATAGGTAGCGTGCGCACTGGTATTTGGGCGAAGTGTTAGAAGGAAGTAATGCTTTTTGCCGAAGCGCTCGTTTTCCTGCCATCGGCGCTTTTTATCTTAATAAAATCCGTCAAGCAATAGAAAAGATATAACAAACATTTTGCATGAATCGTGTTATTTGTTCACGTGTGACCGATAATGAAAAGTCACATGTATTGGACACCCTATTATACATTATTATGAACACTTGACAAGTCAAACGTTATGGCCGTGGCTTTAGAGTAACTATCTCTTGACCTTCTTCCGTTCTTAAAGCAACAAAAGCGAAAATTTTAACTTATTTGTCCTAAGTACAGCAACATACATGTTACTGTTTAGAAGATGTGTCGGAGTTTAGTCATGTTTAATCCATGATCAGCAGTCTTTATGTTCCCTATTTGTCATTGATATTTTGGCTGATTTCCAAACCAGGACTGACAGATTTCCGTTATGAAATAAAAAACAAATTGTGGTGTATGCTGTACCGTGTGTATAATGATCAGAAATACCTGTAAGTTTGATCAATTTTAATCAGAAATTAAACTTAAGTTCGTTTGTCATTTCATTGAACCGCATCGTATGTTCGGCTTTAGGACAATAGAATAATTCAAGATGTGTCCAGTTACGTAATCATCTTATATTAGGTAGCATTTATTACGATAATCAGTCTGACAAATGTCACAAATTGGTCTAACCACACATATGATTCTTTCCTCATAAGTCCTTCTTCCATCGTTCTTTCAGATATTTACCTTGGTTTCTTAGTTAAATATATTCTGAGTTTCATTAAGGGGAAGTTTACATGGAAGCTCTAGAGAAGGGTAGGCTGTTGTGTAAATTATACCTACTCCCACCAGTAAAATAACCGACCAATCAAAACTTTTTTTCCCCTGCACATTGAGCGCTATGATGAAAAGCAATGAACCAGTAAACCCTACCACGCCGTGGTGTTTGCAGAGTTAAGCTCTTCAAAAGGGAAGGTATGATTGGTGTACTAACTTTTACCGTTCAAATGGGTTATCGGGTATAGAGTCGGTCTCTACTCTACCCTAGAGCTTCCATGTGAAATTACCCTAAATAACAGGTAAAAGGTTTCAGTCAATCAGCGACATTTTGTGACAAATCTTCGCGAACCAATCAAAATTGTGCATAAAAAGTGTAACCGCGTTCTTTCAATTTCGACGACGTATTACGAAGAATATCATTATCTCTTAAGGTAAATTTCTAAACATCCAAAAAGAGGAATACATTTTTATTCTTAGTTCATTTGTTAGCAAGTATTATGTTTAGATGTTGCTTGAATTTTCAATTCTGGCAGGCCAAATATGGGAGAATGCTGCTGGGCTGTGAAACAACTTCGGTAGCAATTACTAATATGAATACGCATGCTCACCCAGTAAACAAAAGCAAGAAATTAGAGGTTATAACACACTAAATAGTTGTTGTTCTTTATTCTATATAAAACAAACCTAATTCCAATGACCGCAGCACACATCAGGACCCATTTTAAATGTCTGTTACCTACATTTTCTTGAAGAATATTGTCAGTACTAACTAAAAATAAAAATAAAAGTGGGGGTCATGTTTAATGTAAGAAAAAGAATTTCAGTCAAACACACAAACTGCAAAATCAGCTAAGAAATGATACCCCAAATTATACTGGTGGTGTATGATCTAAGTTTCCATGAAAAATTTTGTAATGTTGTTATTTCATTATGAGAATGATACCTACATATCAAGCATAGATCTGTCATGTGATTTCAGCAAAAAAAATGCAAAGAAAATAAGGAAAATAGCACTCCAGATCAAAAAAAAGCTGAGGACTATTTGTAACCGCCATTATGCGACTACCATTTTTTTCACGCCATTTTTCTTTTTAGTGTCTGTATGCCTATAAGAAAACCTTTTTTCTCTGACACTGTGCTAGTTTTATTTGAAATGTACAAGAAATCCAAATGCATGAAAAAATACAAGGTTTTAGCTTGATATCAACAGTTTCCAAGTTTTTACGGCATTTTCAGTACCATAAGACAAAGCGTCAGATTTTGTCAAAAATAGCTGTCGCGACATAATTTTGAAGCAGTTACCCTAAATGCAGCTTTGTTTTGCCCTGTTTTGACATTTTCTGCTCTGATCTGCATGCAAATTACACATTTAAACTGTTAAATATGTTCACTTATACCTCTGATGGCCAGAAAATAGCAATCAGTAGGCTATAAATATGCAGTTTTTGAAAAAAAAAATCACTCAAAACAGTGAAAATGTGATATTTTTGGGTTTTATCCTCATTTTCAACGAAATTGCAATAAATGCGTCATTTTCTATCAAATTCTAATCTAAGTAGCCCATTTCCACAATCATCTGGCCAGATTTCAATTTTTACCAATATCATCTTATAGGTTATAACACATTAAATAGTTGTTGTTTTTTATTCTATATAAAACTGACCTTATTCCAATGACCGTAGCACACATCAGGACCCATTTTAAATGTCTGTTACCTACATTTTCTTGAAGAATATTGTCAGTACTAACTAAAAATCAAAAGAAAAATGGGGGTTTGATGCAAGAAAAAGAATTTCAGTCAAACACACAAACTGCAAAATCAACTAAAAAATGAGACCCCAAATTATACTGGTGGTGTATTATCTAATTATGAAAATGATACCTACATATCAAGCATAGATCTGTCATGTGATTTTAGCAAATAAATTGCATAGAAAATAAGGAAAATAGCTCTACAGAGCAAAAAAACTGAGGACTTTTAGTATCCGCCATTATGCGACTACCTTTTTTTTCGCGCCATTTTTTTGTTTTTAGTGTCTGTATGCCTAGAGCTTTGTCAAAATGGTGTATGAGAATGTTCTACATATACAGGGTTACTTTATCATAATTCACTCTTATATATTTTGACTGGAACTGAATTAACTGCTATTTAAGCGTTACATTTATATAGCTGTCCCCCATAGAATTGTACAAAGCTTAAGAGTGACATGTAAAAAATATCGTTTCCTAAATCTATCTTCAAACATTTAACATCTTAAGCTAAACGATGACAGAAATTCTCAAAAAGTAATATATTTAGACTGATAATGAACGATGGTCTAAGCGCCACCCAATCGCGATTTCAAAAGAACATGTTAAGATAGATTTTAGAAATTCTAAATACGGAAACTCTTTCGCCCGTTATTGATTTGCGTTCGAACATCTAAAGATATGTTTGCGTTTCTCACCTGTCATCATATAGCAGTAGTATCAGGTTCGTATCCTGTCGCCCCGTTCCCACCCATATATATCATGATTCTGAGGGTGTTTTGACATGAAATGGAAACCTGATGACAGATAACCATTAAACACTCACAGGTAAACTGTGGTACATAAGAAAATTCTCACATCTTTTCGGCTGATCAGTCAAACCTTTAGCAGTGGTAAGACAACGGGTAGTCTGAAAAAAATAAAAATATTTTTAAAAATCAGGTAAGTTTGTTTTAGAAAATATGAAAGACGTTATCATGTCCGCTGATGATGTACGATTGGAATGTATAATGACGGTGCACGGCGGCGCTCAAGCCGAGTGAAACCTGGTATAATGCTATTACAAGTTATTCACTAGTGTGGATCGTCATGATCATTTTTCTTACAAAGTTTTCAAGTGCATGCTTTAATATATGACATATGTATTATTAGTTTGTTTTCATTAAATACAAATTTTATATTCAGTGAGGCCTTATATCGAATATTTAAAGGGACTAACCCACAAGTTTAAGGCAAAAATTAATTTCTCTCAAAAATCAATAAAAAGTGAGTAATATGAAAGTGACTAAAGGTACACATTTATTGACATCAGATTGTTGCAAGATATTCTTATAAATAACCAAAAATGTTGTGCAATAGGCTAACCCACAAGTTTAAGGCGAAAATTAATTTCTCTCAAAAATCAATAAAAAGTGAGTAATATGCAAGTGACTAAAGGTACAAATTTATTGACATCAGATTGTTGCAAGATATTCTTATAAATAACCAAAAATGTTGTGCAATAGGCAGTAAGCCGCTGCAGCGCATTTGAAATAATGCAAAAAAAAAATACATTTTTCTTGGAGTTTAACCAATATCTAACTTTTGTTTTCACCCACTTTATCATTTTTCAGTGTTATATATACATTCAATGCCAAATTTAATGGAAATAAACATGGTGAAAAATTTCACCCAAACTGAGGGCAAGTAGCTTTAAAACAATATTTTCACTAATATATGGTAATCCTTGATAGCGATTAAAACTGCGGCATCACTATGAAAGAAAAATGCTAACTGCAATTCATGTCGTGATTTGTTTCTCAAACACTATTTCATATATGTTCTTGCAAGAAAATTGGCGTTCAATCAAAATCATGAAAGACAGCTTCAGTTTAAAGAAGTTAGAATTGCGCCATGGAAGTATTTAATAACAACGATTGTATCTAAAATGACCAACAGTCAAAACATTTGAGGTACCGTCTGAAAACTTTGTTTACCACATTGAAAACAATCCGTGCTTTTGAGTAAATGTTGGAATATCTTGATTCACTGACACTTCAGTGTGCTTATCTTTTTTCTGAAGATATATTTAATTATTGGTATTTGTCTTGAAGGATAATCTATTATCGATGCACCTCTAAAAGATTATCTACAATTCACATCATTCTAGTGGAGCCTATGTCTAAACATAAGGGTAACTTTTCCTTGTGAAATAAGTCGGTATTTCAATGAAATAAATAATAACCAAAAAGGAAATAAGTAAATCTTAATATGCTGTATAAAAATATCAGGGTTCTTTTCTTTTTTGTTTTTTTTTTAAATTTTATTTATTTATTTTATTTATTTTTTCTTCATTTTGTTTGTTATGTGTGTTGGTTTTCTGTTCGGGAGGACCGGAGCTTAAACCCGGAAGCAGGACTGTTTTTTACATATACCTAGTGCAAGTGTTTTGGTGCTGGTTTTTTCTAAATTCCTTTGGAATCAAACAGAGCTTTAAATACCTATAAAAAGGAATTTTCTGAACAGATGCATGAGTTTTTTAACATCAAAATGTATTATTTCGTGTACGTTTCCAGTAATTCTAGAATATATGATCAGTTGCAGTTTCATTAAAGTGGAATTATTCGCATTTTGCCAGTACAAATCCAGCTGAAATAGATGTGTGTGTAAAAAGAGTGGAGTAAATTATAGCTTTTAACCCAATATACCAAACTCTTACTGTTACCAGTACGAAATAATAACTTTCCAAATATGACTTTCCTTATTTTGACTAGAGCAGTCTTTATAAGAAAAGTCAAACTGCACGCAGGTGTTGCTTCCCTTCAACTTTAGAAAGAAATCTCTACCTAAAGGTAAGGGAGATCACTGCGTATAAGATTGAAGAAAAGAACTATTGTTTTATTAGTCCGATTTCTTTATTTCTAAAGTATCAACTTCAAATACTTATGCGACAATATCGTTAATCTAACACATTTAAATGCACAGCAACCTAAAATTGCTTTTATAAAACATTCGCCAGAAACACACTATGTGCAGTAAGATGCGCATAATGCCACTTTAAACTTATTTTCATTTGTTTCTGTGAAATGGCGATTTAGTCTTAGAGTCTTAGCTGAATTTTTACATAACTGTTTTGTCCCATATATAGACGATATGTGTTTGTTTTGAGTGGATATTTAAACTGAAACGAAGATTTATCAAAGTTATCAGTCAAGCCTATATGTCATAAGACGTCATGTGACATGATAAAACAGAAATAGTATTTCGGTTATACATTTTATTGTATTATTAATAGCACAAAACGTGTTGATAAATAATTAACTTCTACTTTCCGAAACTGTTTATGGCGAAAACACATTTTCCAGACGTGTAATCGTTGCTATATGTTGAAGACAGACAAAGTTATTTCTTTCTGTAATAGTAATCATATTCGCAGTAAATTACAGACTTCTTGTTCAAGAGAATAAACAAAATAACTTACCCTATTGTTACAGTGAAAATAGAATCTATTCACCAGTCTGTTTGGTTTGAGCGAACTGACCTCAGTTTAGAGATATTGTATGGTCAGCAGATATTTTGAACGAAGAATGACTTAACTGACCTGAATTTGGAAATGTGTTGTAGATCTAATGTTAGTTTTTGTTGTACCTTGCACTGAAAAATCAGACATAAATATCAGATTTGATGGATCTTTGTAAGACGTAAGATTTTCATTTGGTTTGTCTAGTCACTTTTTGAACTTGTCTAGAAGAATTACATCTGTTAAAAAAACTGGCGAGTGTACAAATAGACTTAGAGCGGCAAAATATTGTACGGATTCGACACAATTATCTGTGAAATGCTGCACCTTCATTGCATGAAGATGATCCTTTCTAAGAGAAAAATATATTTAATCCATTTTACCAGTTTAGTTTGTAACCAACCCACCTTATTTACAATCCATTTTACATGTCGCTCTTACCTCATAATGTTCATATAAGCATACTGTCAGAATAATTTGTATATAACGTAACACATAAGCACAGATATAGCTGGGAAGCTGTTGATAATATTAATGCTTTGTCAGACGAAATCATACCTAATATCTATGCATTAAAGACCCCCCACTGAATTGGCGCTAATTAGAGTTAATTGGCTTTCATCGAGTTTCTGATATTATCAACGCCTGGGGAAATATGAAGGAGTTTCCATGTAACTATTGATTATCGATTTTCTATAAAATAACCTAATTAACATGTGATCATATCTGCGCTTGTTTTAAACGAAAACGAGGCAATGCTGTCGAAAACGAGGCAATTTTCGTAGATCACTAGGTCTGCATTAATTAATATAATATCTTACAATTTGGTAAGTATGACGCACATTTAAGTTTATTCTGACCTATTTAAAAGTTGTCACAACTTGTTGGAAAAGCTATGTGAGGTACAAACTCGTATTTGTCTTTAGCCGGAAATGTTCGAAAACCTTCGTAAATACACGATAAGGAAGTTGTTGCAACTACCCTGTAAGGGCGGATAAATTATTAAAAAGAAGACGTTTGAAGTTCAAAGACTAAAGAAGAGTTGCAGAATTTCAACAAGGTTTCGAGCTATAGGGCCAGCGCATTGGAGTTTTACTTAAGGGGTGCTGAATGCTATAGGCGATAGCAAATATAGGCTGAGCATCGGAAAGCTGAGACAGAGACCCAGTGTTTGGTAATGTACTGAGATAGTAGGAGAGTTCCAGCTTATAGACGGTTCAGCGTTATTGATGATGTACAGCCAAGGCATCTGGGATATACCTATATGGTAGTTGAATGCTACATATGATAGCATATCATATAGAGTTGCAGCTTCAATTAAGAGGACAGGGGCCGAGCATCTATGCGATAGGACTCGTATGTTGTTGATTCAAAGACATTGTCTGACGGGAGCGTCAACAAAAATACCAGTCAAGTAGAGTCTCCAGCCTATAGGAGTTTGAGCTAATTATTATTAATTGAAGATTGTTGGTTTGAAACATTTAGTGATCTGCCTGATTCCTGAAATTATCTAGCTCATAATTGAAATCATTTACACTTCATTGGTACACGAATCATTTAGGCAAGGAAGCCAGAGGAAAATTTATATATGAGATATTTGGTCTCACCAGCTAACGTTTTAACAAAGGATATTCTATATCGTTTGTCAGCTAGTCTAAGACATAGTCACCTTAGCGATTGGACCCATTTCATTGTTCAAAATACTAAAGGCGTAGGCACTTCCCTGGGTCATATAACTCGTATACTGACACGTACCGGACTGGGGTTTCCAGTGACTACACCGGTCCTAGGGAACTCCAACTTACGCTGCGACGTATAACAAAGTGAATCTATGTAGTGGTCTCGTGCAGTAATTAGTATTCTTTACGTAGAACCGGATAAATATCAAAAACCTTGATAGTTCTTCTATGTTCCTCATAATATATTTATTGGTTCAAAAAACGTTATCGAAAGACGTAACATTTCACTGCAGATGAAACAAAACCGGAACTATACTTAATGACTTTTCTAACTCCACAACTTTGACAGAATTGAATGAATATTGGACATATTTTTTAATGAACAGTTCAGTTAAACAAAACATAACAGTTATTAAATTGTACATATATTCGTTGAGCCATGACAGTTGCAATGAGGTAACCCAAAAATAAAATGTCACAAAATGAATGCAACTTGAATGCAGCAAGTAGTGCCATCTGCGGAATTAAGACAATTTTGCGGCCAGTATTGCAATCTTCAAGGGATAGAATATGATCTTATCCTGATACAGGATACTATTCTGCAAGTGTGCATTAAAAGATTATGAGGTTTGTATTGAGAAATATGCACGAGTTCTGCAGTTGAGATTTTGCGCTACATAAGCGGTGCAATATTAATCCGCGAAAATACGAGTGCATATTTCTCGATGCAAACGATTTATCATTATTTTGTTGTATATTTATTTTTACTTATAAAATCATAAATATTTTTTGTTTGGCTGAGAAAATTTTAAAAATATTGCGGCAAATATACTTCTTGATTCCACGTCATCCATTAATGTGGTGTTATTAGTGACGTCACAAACCTGATATGAAATTAACATGTTGATATTGAAAATATTGACGGATGTTCCATTTCAACTAAACCGAGTTGAACATTCAGTGTATAATAATTTGAATTTCATCAAATTCATAGGTTCAAAGTGCACTGCTGTGATTGGAATCTACTAATTATGTGACTTAAAGATTATCTTATTGTTACCCTTACGGTTGAATGGGTTTACTTCCAACTATTATCATTGTTATGTTTTGTTATAATCAAATAATCATTAAACATTGTGAACAAATTCCATTAAAATCTGTCATAGTTTGGCAGAGATAAAAACAAAAAACCAGGTGTGGAGTTAGAAAAGTCATTGAGTATATTCTGTCCTTATAAAGTTATGACGTACTTCCTGTTTACGGACGTAAAGTTTCCGCGCTTTGTTAATACGCTACTAAAGGTAAAAAGGTGCTGTAAAATGTTAGTACTAATATTTGCAGAATATGGCATGCAAGAAAAAGATTCAATCCTTCCGCGGAGCCTCGTTACCGCCTAAACAGTTAACCTCGTGGTGCACCTACAACCAGTGAAAGAAATCTTATAATTATGTCAACGAAGATTAATGATCCATCTGTTTTGTTTTCAACAAATGACGAAAATATGCTTAAACTGATCAATTTTGATTTATTGGTACTGTAAAGCAAACACATCAGGATTAAGAGAGTTTACGATAATCGCTCACACGACTGGTTCCCAGTAAACTGTCCGTAACTGATATTTGTTTGTTCATCTGTAGATTCTGCGGTAGCTCTCACTCAGTGAAATACCAATACCAATTTCAGTATCAAAGATTCTATTTTATGCTAACTGATGAAATACTGTATTCTATCAGTTAAATATTTTCATATTTCATCACTCACACTGTGAAAATATGAAATCTATATTTTCACACTGTGAGAGATATAGATCCACCCCCTTATTACATTGTGTATGAATTTTAAATTATTTGCTTAAAACAGGATGAAAATTGTAGTCGCACTTTGTTTTTCATAGTTTATTTCTCGATTCAAATTCTTTTACTTAAAGAGAATTTCATAACGTTATGCAGCAAAAAATAAAATAAAATGGAACTTTATGTTGTATGCGTCTTTATAACGTCACAGCACGTCTGACGTCATGTCTGTTTACGCGCGTCTGTTTCCCGTGCTGATATCAAAAATAGTTGCAAAATGCAAACATCAACGTAATTGAGCATAAAATAAAAAGAAAATTTGTTTGTTTTCGTGAATATGGAATATATCTCACCTCGAAGTGAGAAAATTTTCACATTTTCACTCACGCTACGCGCTCGTGAAAATATTTGAAATTTTCTCACTTCTCAGCGAGATGTATTCCATATTCACTCAAAACAAACAAATATCCTCTATTTATTCGCATTAAACATTATATAATTTTATAGCAGTACAGAATATCAGAGAGAAAACATGAAAATACATCACGCAAACTTATTTTTGTCTGACAAACTTCGCGAAAACAGAAATGAAATATATTATACAATCTGTATGTTGTTTCCATTCTATAGACCTCTACATGCTGTGTTGGATAAAATTAAATGGCATTGAAATAATGACGTCAAACAAAATAACGTTTATACATTTATTTATAACACGTTTTTCAGTGAATAATCGGTACATCAGAGTGGAATATATCTGATGTTTTCACAGAGAAAAATATCAATATATTTTTCTTGGTTGAGAAACTGTAACATGGGTCAATTTAATCAAAACATGAAATAAAAAGAAAATTTGTTTGTTTTATATGCAAGATAAAAAGTTCACTCATGAACACCATCTCTTACATTTGCACTCATGGCAAGGCAACTCGTGAAAATATTGCATGTGGAGTTTACTTGTGAAAGATATTTCAATCTTACACTGAAACAATCAAATATCCTCTATCTCTACTTATTGATTATGAGAAAATATACCATTTTATTACATACTAATTTTAAAACTCCGTTAAGTTTCAATGGAACCTGAAACGTCAATATTTTTCCATATTGACGTTCAAATTTCATATCGGGTGTGCGAAGTCATTTGTGACGTCAGTTTCATGTATGCCGTCGCGTTTAAAAGTTATTTAACAACGACATTTTCAAGTGTAGATGCGTATGTAATAAAAAGATTATTATATTTGCATGGAGAAATATGCACTCGTTCTTTTCCGGAATAATAATGCGCTCCTAAAGTCGCGCAATATTTCCGTTGCAGACCTCATGCATATTTTCTCGATACAAATCTGATAACCTTTACATCTGGTTACTTTGCTATGCTTGAATTCTTAATAATACAAGTTCCAATTGAAACGGCTGATGTCAATGACAAAATTATTATGTATGTATTTATGAAGTTTATTAGAAATAGCAAGAGTCTGTTTAGTCATTACCTTCAAATTTCGTAATAAGTTTTGGGAGTCCAAAAATTTAGGTTTGAATGTTGTCATTGTCAACTCAAGCGAATGTAGGTGTGCATACTGACGATTTATTTTGGCGTTCTTTTCAATATAAATTAATTAGAAATGGTCAACTATAAAAAAAGATTGCAACTATCATATCGTCTACCTCAAATAAAACAATATTTACTGTTGCGAAATTTATCTATTTTGCAAACCTAAAACGCGGAAGACAATAAAAATTGTAAATTTTCTTACGTGTGAAGTACTCATGATTAGGATTACCTAAGTTCTCATTTTAACGTATTATATTAAGTCTTAGCCAATTATTCTTATATTATGCTAAACTTCATTCTTATAGTTGTCAGCTACCTTGGACTATTTGAAATAACTGAATTAGTTATCAATAAATATATGCAGGTTATATGTTAATATGGAAATTCCATGTTCTCTTTGTGTCCTCTTCGACTATTTGTAGCTAGAAACATTGTAACATTGCTTAAAGCTAAATAAAATTATTGTATTGTATTGTATTGTTTAATACAGAGTAAGTTTATAAAATAATATGCCAGTCTTCGCCATCAAAGAAAAATCTTTTTTGTGTGTTCTTTTTGGAAAATAAAACGCATAAGGTTTAATATATTACACAGCGAAGAATGGTGTTTACAGTCATTTGATAATATTGTTTAGACTATGTTTTAATAATCGTTTAATGTATAGCTATATTTCATCTATTTTATCTGAGTAGGACACCGCATTGGGAGCAAGATCAACAAAAAGAACCATTTACAGGACGTGAGGCAAATAGCAATACAGCACGCACGTGAGGCAAATAGCAGTACAGCTCAGTTCCATTAGCAATAGCAATACAGCTCAGTTCCATTGTTTTTAGACCTATACAAATATAATGATTCACACTCAATTCTTAAAAAGATAGAAAATGAATTACATTAACTTGGATACTTTTCCCACGTTATTGTATAACCATGATATTTTTACTTGTAGGTGCAGGTTAAATGTGTCAAAAGTTTTTATTCAAAGGATATTACTCTTTCTAAAATAATGCATGTAACAACAGTACAAATTAAATTATCCACATGTATATCTGCTTAATCATGACAGGTAACAATTAAACATTTTAGTTTCATTAGCACCTAAAAGCTCATTGTCAACATAACATCATGCGTCGCGTGCGGAACGTCGTCGCACGAAAACCAGCGTTTAATCAAAACATACTTTTAATATATTTCTTCAACTGTGTTGATAACAGTTTTTCAAAACTCAACATATTCAAAGATGTTTCTTTTACTATAGCTAAATCCAAAGTCAGGGGCAATGTACGAATCATTTAGGCACGCCTTTAAGGACGGTTGCGGCAATTTTGGGTAAAAAAGTTCTAAGTAAGAGAATTTGTTCAAACTTTGTATATGAACACAGTGTCATGTTAGAAACAGAATTATGAAAAAAAAGATCGAAGGTCACCATGCTTGTTCAGGAGTTACGCAAATTGGAAGAAAAATCCAGTCAAAATGCTTATCCGAAACCGAAGAACAAGTAGTTCCATGTCCTCCATACATTTTACGTAATTCAAGTCTGTTTAACTTCCAGAAAGCTTCTGAGATTCAACTTTATCAAAAAATGCACTGCTTAACTACAAATTTGCCGTGATCCATATTTTATAACAAAAACAACGCGTATGAAAATGAGCATGCTTGCTTTGATCACATGACCAAAACAATTCTTCATCACGTGACCAAAATAAACTATAAATAACCTACGAAAATATAGTATAGTAGGCTACTTCAGCACCATCCGCGTACATCTATAATCGGTATTAAAACCAAGTTGCGTCTTTTGTGAACGTTTAAAATTAAAACTTAGTTCCTGCTAGAAAAGTTAATCGAAATTTTATTATCATAACAACACCAAAGAGCTTGTTTTGGTCACATGATCAGAAAACATCTAACTAGCACGGCGTGCGTTCTATTTTCGGATAAAAATTGCACCAAGCATCCGTTGAACTTTGTAGCATAGAAATGGGTTTATGGAAAGATATATTGCATGAAATCAACAGAAGAGGTGTTAGCCTATTTATTTTTCATAGAGAAAGATACGATCATTTCATAATATTTACGTAGATAATTTTTATTTGCACGACATAGGAAAATAATTGCAGCTGGTGTTTGTGATTGACATATCATTAAAGAGTATAATTAATTCGAAAGAAACATTATTTTTAACAAATTCGCCTTTTTAATCGCCGGTAGATTTGCGATGTTTTCGTCCCCAAATATTCACGTTCTGGCGTACGATTTCTTCTCGGATAATTATACAAAAGCGGGATTTGGAAAACTGCAATGAAATAATTTGAGATCATTCAAACAAAGTTGGAAAAATTCCAGTTTTTAATATTTGAATTTGAACAATAAAATTCGCAAAAAAGATCCTCTGAATGCATAGAATGCAGCCAAGAAGAATAATAGCAGCTGCGGAAGGTCTAATACGTATCAGTTGTTCCAGATAGCAGCTAGACTCGGTTTGATTGAGTCTGTTCATGAGAGGTAATGAAATGTGCCCCTAGCGCCAGCTTAAGCAGAACTTTATTACACATATGTTGAATGGACTCCATGATCCCAAAGGACCAGAAAATATAACAACACTAAAATGCATATTGGCATGATTATGAGGCATATTGTATTAATCTACAGCTGAAAATTGACTAAATGCAACCCGAAGATCATGATGTGTGCTGATATTGGAGATAGTAGTAGTTGTTTTGGTTGTTTTAAAATTGAATGAAACATTTAATTTCATTGTGAATATTCTTTTATGGTTGTTTTTAGTTTAAGAACTATTCTGAAGTGTCTTTTATCTATGTAATCTATGTATACTATATTCATAGCCTGCTTTTACCAAAGATGAGATCTCATTTGGAAAATCACCTGTCAATGTCACAGGGGCCTGAACATGGAAAACCCGTTTCTGATCAATAACTTGAGGACCACTTGACCCAGAATGTTGAAACTTCATAGGATGATTGGACATTAGAGTAGAAGACCCCTATTGATTTTTGAATCACTTGATCAAAAGTTAAGGTCATATGAAAACAGTTTCCAACCAATAACTTTAGAATCATTTGAGACAGAACATTCAATCACGATGATAGGAATTACAAAGCCGATGACCCTTAATTTTCTGGGGTCACTTGACTTAAGGGAAAGGTCACAGAGGCATGAAGATGGAAAACCTCTTTCTGGATCACTAACTTGAGAATCACTTGACCCTGAATGTTGAAACTTATAGGATGATTGGACATGCAGAGTAGGTGACCCTGTAGATTTTGGACTCACTCGATCAAAGATCAAGGTCACAGGGGCCTGAACATGGAACACGGTTTACTTGAGAACCATTTGCCCCAGAATTTTGTGTATTCATAGGGTGATTGGACATGCCAAGTAGATGATCTCTTTGCAGCCAAACATTAGTGTCTCTTTGTCTTTCGCTCCTATCCTCAATTGACTTCTTGCCTAGTACGACAATGCATTGGGGTACTAGGGAGACATGGGCATCTTCTTATTTGAAATTTAATTGTCCTCATTCGAAGGAGGAGGGGTATATTGTAAATATTAATGTTTGATGATGGATGTTGGTCGGTCTGTAGACAAATCAGTTTCCGGATGATAACTGGAGAACGCTTGGGCCTAGGATCATGAGATCGGAAGATTTGTCATGACCAGCAAATGACCCCTATTGGTTTTGATTTCAGTAGGTCAAAGGTCAATATCACATTGACAATAGAACTTTTTTGCCAGAAAACTAGATTATGCTTTGGTTTAAGATTACAGTTGATATGGAGGTCATTTAAGACTGGTAAATGACCCATGATTATTGATTTAAGATCAATACGTTAATTGTCCAGTACGCAGTGACCAAATAATTTCTGTTCCTTGTAGGTTAAGTCATGCAAGTGGTACAAGCTCTTGTTATAACTAGAATCTCCAAATAACACATAATTATCAATAAATCGATGACCTTTGCTCACATTTACTGTTATTCCCCTTGTTCCGGTAAAAGCAGGGTGTTTCCCATTGATTTGTTTAAAAAACGCTTATAATTCAAAAAAGGTTTTGAGCAAAATTAACCAAAACTCACAAAATTTTTAATAAGCACACGAGCTTTGCTCATATGTTATTTTATCCCCTTTGACACAGTAAAAGCAAAGTTTTACCCCTTGATTTTGGTAAAAAAGGTAGTTTAACTAGAATCACCAAACTTAAGCCAACTGTTCATGCCTATTACCAAAAGCTGTCAACCGCTGCCCACATCAGTCCCCTCAGTGCTTTGATTATTTATGGGCACATATTGTTAGTATCTGCAATATGCAGCTGCAGAGAGCCAAGGAAAATTTACACAAAGTTATGTCAATTTTAACATTTACTATTGTTACGTCTAAATTTGAATTTCTGACTTTAAACATTAATGAAAACGGACCCAGGGACCTGGAACTGTTTCATTATCAACATCTAAGTAAGGCTTTAACATTACGATTGCAAAGTATAAATATTTCTGTCGGCAAATCTTTATACATTTGTGAGAGAAAATCAAGTACGTATGGATTTGTAATCCATCTAATTAAACAAAATCTTACCAACAGTGATAAAGGAATCGATCACTTGACCCAATTTATAGTTAATCTTCTGAAAATATTCAGTCTGGTTTGTTGCCTAAGGCAAGCAAGTTAAACTAACAAATGACAAAATTACTCATAGAGTGATATAAGATAATGAGCTAAAAAATAAAAAAAACGATGCTCTGAAAGCTCTTACATCAAGATTTCAAAAACATGTGTTAAAAGCACGCAAGGTTGAATTTAGAAATTCTAAATACAGAAACTCTTCCGCTTGTAATTGATATCTGTTTGTACATCTGAAGACATTGCGGCCGTTCTCACCAGCTGCTGTTTTGCGTGCATAAATTCGCGAAAACGAACCTTGCGATCTTAGCTGACAAATAAACTTCTAGACATTATAAAAAAATGATACTGGTTAAAAGATGAAGTCTATCATCTTTGGAAATGTTTTCAGTGTCCATAAACCAAGAAACTTGTGAATTCAGATTGATGCCCAAAACTGAAACATAACAACATCGCATGTATATAACGACAGCTGTATGTATAAGTTTGTGCCCTATGAAACTGGCCCCGAACTTTTGTATGACTATCGATATCAACTGACACTTAATGGGAATCGTTAAAGTTTCATAATGAAATATTTGATAAATAGCGCTTAAAATGTTTGAGTATTGTAAAGTGTGGAGCAATTGTAGCGGAGAGACGGATAATGTCGCTCAAAACTCAAACCTTAGAAAGAGAAAAAGAACTGATATCCAAACATCGCCGTAAAGATTTTTGTAACTGGTTGAATAGTTGTGACTGAAACTTAGAATGTAATGATCCCGCTGTTATTAACGTTGTAACGTAATGGGTGTTCGTTGGGACCAGCTTGAGCCGTTGAGTAAATACAACTGCATATATATAACGAAACGTCTCAATTACAAATGGAGCATTTGACGACTGTCAAACAATGATTGGTTTAAAATGAACGTATGTCTGCATGAGAATATACAACGATGATGAAAGCAAACTAATTGTTGTATATATGTAAGGGCAATACTCACATATGTGATTGAGGTACTTAGTAATATTTAAACATTTAAATAATTATCGGATAATTATGAGGTATTGACCTATGGCAAATGGCATTTTTTGTTCGTCAGATAAGTTACCTAGACAACAGTATCGCTTATATTTTGGTACATTATCAAAAACAATGTCACTTTGTTTACCCTAGAGCAACATACGAAGAAATGGTTATACGTACTAAAGATCAATTAGATAATTACACTTTTACTTATCCTAAATACTATGTTTTATAACACCTTTTCATAAATGTGACATTGTGCATCAAGCAAATATGCAATATCTTCCCTATGAAAGTGAGACCACTTCATTATTGGATTGTTAGTAGTGTATGTTTTCAATAAATAAGCTGACAAAAACATATGCTGCAGTGAAGCACTGGTAAATTGTATCCTTTATTGTTTTACTGTGCAATTATCTAGCATACTGAGTCTAAACCCTGATTCATTTACCACTCAATTGTGACCGTTCGTGGAAAGTAAAGTACACTGTAATAGATATCTATGCTTATAAGTAGTTTATGCCTACAGCTGAGGCAAGAAATGACATACTTCGAGAACACAGGTATAAATCATCTCACGAATCTCAAACTTTTAATCTTTGACATAAACAAAATATTATTTATAAAATTCACATTTATAAAATATTTTTTGTTTCTTTGAACGACATCGAACTCAATTTCTAGACTATATTCAATGTGTTTCAATCTGAAAATATGAGGTTATGCCTCCAGAAGACTGTGTATACTGCAGTTTTATTAAGTTATTTTTGTCCCTAGGTGTTCAGATACTAATGGACACCACTGCAACAGAGACGACGACTGTAGCCGTATAATAAGTAGAAAGAAAGTTGTATAAATTAGCCCAGTTACAATATTTACGAGGTGTGCAAGATGGTCTGTGTGCAGAAGAAGTGGGTGAGGAGTAAATGTATAGCACACCCGACTTGATAAGGTAAATATACTGTGTCAAGCTGTAATTGTTCAGGTTGAGGGCATGCAAGCCGTAGACGAATACATGTAAAAGGGACATGAAGCTACAAGATGATATGAGAAATTATAAATGTACAAGCAAGCTAACTATGTGCAGGTTATAAATTGCAAGCTGTCGTAACAATTAGCATATATGCAAGCTGACAGTGTGCTAGATGTGACCTTTTAGTGGACAGGTTGTCGATGAACAAAATATTATGACAAATCGTAATTTTGCAAGTTGCAAGTTACAAGTGAGCAACTTGTAAATGAGTCACTGGCACTACATTTCGAAAATGAATAAGAAGTATAAATACCACTGAGTCGATAACCAATGTGTCAAAGACAAAGGATTCAGGTTACAAACGAGTCAATGACGATTGCAGATGAGTTGAGGAAATAAGGATCTTTTACAAAACTGTCGCTGACAAGATTCGACGACGACTGAAATGATTACGAAGTGACGTTCAAATTTTTAAAAGAGAGTTTGCGAATGAGCAAGTTGCGAATGAGTGAATGACATCGAGATAGGTCAAAGCACATTCTGTTAAATGTTGATAAATGAGCAGGTAACAAATGAGTAGTTGACAAAAGTGTTGATGCCGATGAGTAGGGTGCAAACGAGTCATTGCGTCAATGACATATTAGGCGATTGTGAATAAGCTGAAGAGACAAGAGCAAAATACAAATAGGTCATTCACAAATGAGTCAGTTGCGAACGAGTTAAATACAAAAGACCAAGTGAGCATTAATGAATGAATGGACAGCTGCAGTTTGCATCTGAATGGACATGAGGGATATAAACAAGCTATCCTTGTACCAGGGTTATAGACAAAATGTGATGATAAGAGTCTTCAGGGCGTTCTAATAACAAAACAATATGTTCAGAGTACAACATAATGTAATTACTCAGTGATTTAAAGATAAGACGTTTTGCTACAGGGCATCTTCATTGTTAAATAGACAAATTGTCATTATCAAGGATGCAACGTATCTATGTCTGATGTTTGACTATCTAGAGACC
Source organism: Mercenaria mercenaria (assembly GCF_021730395.1). Lineage (NCBI taxonomy): Eukaryota > Metazoa > Mollusca > Bivalvia > Venerida > Veneridae > Mercenaria > Mercenaria mercenaria. The sequence continues at coordinate 31,482,914 of NC_069375.1, read as the reverse complement.
AGTACTTGAGCACTTTAACTTTAAGAAGCTCCTTCTTACTGGAGTTGCCGGTGTTTTAACTGTGCTGGAAAATCTGGTCTTACAATCGGGGCAAAGAATGAGTCTCGTGATATAGTTGACGTAATTATTTATTATTTTCATTGAATTAATGATTTGAGCCGTGGCATGAGAAAACCAACATAGTGGGTATGCGACCAGCATGGATCCAGACCAGCCTGCGCATCCGCGCAGTCTGGTCAGGATCCATGCTGTTCGCTTTTAAAGCCAATTGGAATTGGAGAAACTATTAGCGAACAGCATGGATCCTGACCAGACTGCGCGGATGCGCAGGCTGGTCTGGATCCATGCTGGTCGCATACCCACTATGTTGGTTTTCTCATGCCACGGCTCATTTATGAATTAATGCATAAAAACTTACTATAAAGACCTATGAATGTCGAAGTCTCTTTAATTATTCAGTATTATCGCTATGTCCGTTGTGATAAATGCCTCAAAATCTTTCAACATTAGAAGGTTATTTAGCAATGACATGTTAAGTTTGCTTTTAAGCTTGATCCTAAATTGGTCGTGCATTTGTTCAAATACAAATCTCATATTCACCATTTTCAGCACGTTTCTCAAGATATTCTTGCAGTCATACAAGAACAAAACATGATTTGGGTGATGTTTAAGTAATGTTTAATCTTTTTAACTTTGTTCTAAACACAGTAGACTGCCTACCTATTCCCTAGAAGTAGAGAATACATCTTTGTCATTCACTGGAACAAAACTGATTTTCTTTGAAATGTCAAATCAGCAATACCAGTAGCTTAGTATAACAAATGTACTTCTAACAATATGTTTGAATGGCAAATTGTCTTACCTGTAGTCCAAATAACACTCATTTACAATATATATCGAAATTAGGCAACATTTTATGCTAAGTTTGTTTCTGTCTCAGTTACTGACTACTTTGTGAGACTCTCCATTAATTAACACGACTGTGTTAAATAAAATATTTAGAAGCTTTAAGTTTGACTGAAGAACATTGAAAATACAGTGAAACAATAGTATGCTTCTTATGCATTTATTTTTACCTATCTAGTTATAACAACAAATGATAAAAAAACTACAGGTGTTGATTTGCAATTTCCTTAAGCGGTGTGAGATCAGATGTTCCTTTTTTACAGTATATATAAAGACAAATAAAGCTGGTTTAAAGTTAGATTATAGAAGAACTAACAACTTATATCCCCTAGGAAAATAATCAGGCTGTGTTACAAATTAGCTTCGCAGTAAATTACTAATTTCCTGCTTGTTCAACAAACCAGGTGGAATCAACATTGACCTTTCATTTAAAGTGTGTACTTTTGATAGATATCATATTGTATCGAATCAATTTCCTAATGGGTCGTATATCAACTCTGTGAATGTTCTCGAACCGGGAATAATACTTTGTAGGTTAAAGAATCAAACTTGAATGTGGGTCCACTTAAGTTTATGGCTCGGAAATCAAAACGTTTCGCACAGGGTCTCCTGTTTGGAGATTCTGTACAGGGTTTTTCTTCATCCTCGTACATTATATTAATATATTCCTGTAATTAATATTTGGTCACTGCAAATTTGTAAGAGCATTAACTTCACAATGAGAAAGAGCAAATGTTGAAATTAGATTATTGCGACAGAAATGGTAAAAACATAAATGAATTTATAATCTTTTTAATGAAATGGCATTTAGATTATTAAAAACGTTTGGTTTTGTTTCCCTTTCATACCTCAGATAGAATGAATATTTGACACCCTATGTAGGATAAGTAAAATTGTAAATGCATGATAAAAATATACGGCTACAGTCTATCTGTATTAAAGATATAATTTCTAAGCTATTGAAACACCAGTGTTGTTTGATTGTTTTAGTTATCACACACGAATGGTAGTTTTTACAGGCTATGTATCTTCATGATATTATTTAAAATTTGTGTGTTTAAGACGTACGGGTTAGTGTAGCTTTGTAAAGGTTGCTTTTGTTTTAATATTCAGTACCTAGCAAACATTTTCTTATTCTGAGCTGTTGGATGTACATTTTCTTATTCTGAGCTGTTGGATGTAATGAAAATTCAAATGATCGGGATTAAGAATCCATCTATCAGCTATCGATTCTGTGAATCCATTTTAGTAAGAAATACAGTGCACTTCTATTAATCGGTTATTAATTTGAACGTCACACCGTCCAATATGGAGAACCTTTCTCTATGGAACTTACATTATACATGCATAATCAATTCAAACCATTGTACTAAATACCGACAGTCCAAAATGGCGTTTTGGGGCCAGAATTAATAGGGAACATGGGTTCTAAAATCATTAATTGTTAATAGAACAAAGGTTCGAACACCGTTGATGTTTCATTAGTTTAAATATGAAAGAAGGCGGAAAAGTATTTTTTATGTATTTACAACAAGGCTCATCCCCACAAAGGGGAAAAGTTGAATATTTGTTTTATTACAGATCGTCAGAACAAATATTTCTGGCTGCTTAAAGTCATATGAAAATTTAAAATTGTATGATGAATACCTTTGACCTGTATTTCTTTAATTTATTAGCATTTTTACTTCTTCTCGTTGTACAATTATCGATCCAAGAAAAAGGTGGCCTTTTACCAATATTGTTTGTAAAAAAACATGCCTTCCAGAAAGCTAATTATAGCAAAATCTTCAAGCAGCATCTCCTTAAGTGTTTGTCTGATATAAAATAATATCACAGCAATGTTTCTTGGTAGACCCTCTCTTCGTTCAAAAGAGTTTGATTCGGTGAGTATTAACCCAATACTAGGATTTTTTAATTGTTCCGATTTGTCATAATAACTCACAAGAGATATAAAGAGATAGAAAATCAAATCGCAATTCTCCTTAGCCACTGGCTCGAGTTTGAAATAAAGTTGATAAAGCCGTCTTGAATTGTTGTTTTTTTAATTAATTATGCAGAAATGTCTCCTGGATGCTTCTGTACCAAAAGAGTTGCCAGACTGAGCTGTGAAACTCATTTTAGCCATCTAGGGACATTTCTGTCCTGTTGTGTTTTACTTTATTTACGCCTATTAAATTATTTTTGGTTGCGGGTTTATCCCGCTACCAAAGTTAAAGTGTATTTCTGACAATCATAGCATCTTTATTTTATTCCAAATCACATCCAAAGGATGTTCCTGTGCTACACAAAATAGTCCCATTCATGAACAATGCGGATGAATTTTCAATGAACAAGCAGTTCTTATTCAACCTGTATCCACTCACACTGACCATTTAGATAATATAAGATCTATCAATTATAAGGTATTCCAGTCCATGGTTACATCACAAGCTGGGTCAGGCAGAGTTCATCTTAGATATGAGGCACATTAAATTTGCATTATTTCTCATTCATGTATATTCAAAGACTGGCATTTAAACAGAAAATAAATCTACAAAAAAATCCCGCAACCATCAGACATTTCAAGGCTTTGATTAATTCTTGGTATCATTTATTTATTTTTGGCTCACTTATCTTTATTTATTTCGTGTACAAATGGTGACTATTGTGTGGGTATTAAACCTGTCAGTCAATTACGACGTGCAATGCTGAGGAGGCTGCGCTCTTGGAAAGTGACTATTTCTGTTGCTTACTTATCCTTTTTTGTTGTTTTTTTCGTGATTCTTAAACTATTATTGTTTCAACAGTTTCCAAATAATCATTTAATCATCTCATGAAAGTATGAAGTCTCTGTTGCCAAGTGGTTAAAGTAGCTTATTTCGAATCATTTGCACCTCACCAATGTGGTTTCGAAACGTCGTTTGGGCTGAATAATTCTTTGATATGAGGGAGTGATCAAGCTGATTCACTGAAGGCCAGTGGTTGAATTTGTACCCATATGCCCTCCTGTGTCTAAATTAATGTACAAAAAAGCACTTGGCGTCGTCCTCCACCATAAAAAGCTGGAAAGTCATCATATGTCCTTTAAATGTGTCGATGCTATGTTAAACCCAATAAAAATACATGTATCATGAAAATACTGTTGGCTAAATGTGTGTATATGCTATTGCTAATACACTCTTAATGTTAATGACATACCGGTATTTTATCAATATCACAATTAATTCGAGCTCATCTCACTTTTTTTAATTAATTACAAAAGTACACATGTATTTTTACAATTTATAGTGAAATGAACATAAATCTATTGTTCTGTGATATTTACCGAAAAAAGGAAATATCGCCTATATTTAAGAATTTATATTTAAAAGTCAATTTCTACAACTTCCATTATCTTGTTGCAGGGTTTCAGAAATCTGCAAATTTATTGGTAGCCAATAAGACTTGTTGAATAAATACAGTAAATCTATCAGAATTTGTCTCTTTATAAATAGGGTTAGGTTAAAATGTAGTCGATTGGTTGCATTTTTTATTATGATGAAATTTTACATTCCGAAAGTGTCCCATGTCGAGTCATTGTAGATTATTACCCGACAGAAGGTAGCAAGGGGAGCGATGGTATAGTGGTTAAGGTAACAGCCACTCAACTCGGAGGTCTTGGGTTCGAGCCCCACTGTGTTCACGACTACGCCTTCTCATATTACACCTCAGGTTTTTCCAGGAAGCGGCTCGAGAGTGGTTAAAATAAGCTTAAAACTTTCATCACAATAGAGCTTAAATAAGTTGGTATAAACTAAAAGATAGCTGCATTGCAGTTCAGCAAAATTAAACAAATAAACTTTGTTCAGACCAAATTATTCCTGCCACTTTCAGAAGGTGTAATTGCACTTCTTCTATATGGCATTATTCCCCGAAACCACTTGATACTGGACAACTTAAATAAACGATGAATGATGATAACTATACATATCATTTCGAAGACACTAGTTGTCAAAGATAATTTATTTGGTAGGCACTAAACATCAGTTATTTGAGTTTACTGTAATGCTGATGGATAAACTTTTGTCTTGACACCGGGTATTACAGTGCTTATTTCCAAATTATGACAAACACAACTTCCAAAGTCTGTGATAGCTTTATCACACACTGTCAGAACTATTGGGAGTTTATATTTTATTGCAATTTTTATATCTTAATTGAGTTTGCGAGAGAACCATTCCAAAATTCTAATGTGTGCATGGTTTGGTACCAGTAAGAATGGTAAGTTTTCCACTGCAGATCGATAATATCTGTGATTCCTGCACTTTTAAAGGTTTTTGGTTAGAACAAGCAAAGGCTGCAACCTTATATATTTGGCAGTTGACATACAGACACGCAAAGTTTGACTTTCGTTCACAGGGTGTTAAAAAGAGGCTGTGTGAGGTAGAACTAAATCTATATCTACAAATGTTCTAAAGACAACAAATACGTGCTGTTCATAGAGTTTCGTCTGCGTTTGCAATATTTTAGACATTGTTTTCAAAACATCAGTTTGGTAAAGTGTAGGTTCCCCGTTCAAAATAAAATTTCATACTTGGTTTTCAGTTATATTAATAGTAATGATGTCGATCAGTCAATATTTCACCAGCACATATACAAATTTTGTAATTATGAAACTGGAAGAGAACATTTCCCGTGGCAGTGTCAGATCAACACTCAGCTTAAATAATCTCGTCTACGTTTTCAACTACTTCGTAAGCTTGTTTTCATTACAGCAGCCATACACGCTTATTCCAGTAAACGGTAAATCATAGCTAAATCTGTTTTATCGCATAGACAGTACTGTCGAGAAAATAAAATGAATTGCGATTTATTGTGACATTCCATTACCTTAAACATACAATGTCTTATTTTTTCATTTTTTACTGTTTTGAATTTATATGATGTAGTACATTGAGACATTTCTCAGTGTCACCCCAAACAATCAGTAACCGTTAATGTGATCGCAGAATCGAGGTCGCTGTAGGCATACAAACAATGATTAGTTGACCATCCACATTATGTATGCAGTCGTTCGCTTAAAACGACTGCATAACACTGTGATCGGGTACACACTTAAATATTTTAACCATGTTATCTTGAAGGATGACTGATATTTGTTTTTTACACTGTCATGCACGCAAAGAAAAACAAGAAACATATCTTAATCAGTCATTTTTCTACTTTTATTTACATGTGGGATTTGGTTATTTAGTGTATGCTTGCCAGTAATCTCAGCGTCTATCTGTGTGATCGTGGTGGTGCCTGACCGTCATGAGTGCAAAGGTATTGAAACAGTATGGTGTAACATTACACACTATTATGTGTATTGTTTTTCAGGTGCTATGTAGAACATACTGAATTTAATTAAGGTAATAGTACATGTTTGCAATATGAACTTTAGATTAAACACTAGGACAAAAAAAATCGCTTGTAAAAGTGACAAGAACATTCGTTGATACAAACGGATACATCACTAGCGCTAAGCTCTACTTTTTCAAATGTTAGTGCGCGATAACGTTGAAAAACAATTTTGGTGTTTTCCGAGGTTTTGTGTTACCGGCTTCACACAGTGATTTCATGATTTATCGTTAAGAGCAGATTGTAAGTAAATCGGTCAAATGAGCAGATGTCTCTTCAAAAGACATTAAATAATAATACGATCGCCAGAGATGACAGTATCAATGTATGGGGTGGAAATTGCCTGCTCGGTAAGACCGGTAGTTGTAAGAGGATGTCTCGGAACAAACTCAGAGATGATTGACACATCTGTGATTACCAGATGATAGTGACATGCAAACCACTTCTAAACCAAACAATGCAGATAAACTACAAATATTTCTTTTTTTATTATTTATATATGAATTATAGGACGATTTTTCCTTTAAATCATTGAACAAAACTCCTTTCTTTTGACACAAGGTAGAATTCTCAGATAAAAAAGTAGTTGGTTCAAACCGATATTTCCTCAGAGGTGCACAGGTGCTGGAACTATACATGTTTTTGGTGTTATTTACGTTATTTCCTCGTGAGTTATATATTGTTATTAGTCTTGAAATTTGACTTTAATTAAATATAAGGATGTGGTGAATATCGTTCAATATAGGTTCCAACTCTCTTGTTTAACCCATACCATGCTAAATTTCTATAATGAACTTGTCCATCTTCCAGTTTGGACAGTACCATTAACTGTTAAAAAGGGGTGCTTACCAAAAAGATACAGACTGAATAGCGAACAGTGCAGATCACGATCAGACTGCACGGATGTGCAGGCTGATCATGATCTACACCGGTCGCTAAGGCAAAACCAATCGTGGTATGTGCATGGTATGTGTTAATGCATACTTGTTAAAACTGGAATCCGTTCCAGACATTAGGTCATTGCGAATGCAGCTAGTAACAGTTGAAAAAGTACTGTGTCTTCAATGTGTGCATAAAATGGTTAAGCCATTCATTCATATGTAGTGGAATGGTGTCTACAGATTGCATTTTTTATATAAGGCAGTTCTTTTTCCTTTCCTTCATATTCATTTTTATCAGTATAAAATAGTGAAGATTTCATAAGTCAAATTCTACTCTAGGTGGAATATTTTAGGTTTCTTAGTTCTTTTATTTTTCTAGACAAATGACAAGGCGTTCAAAACCGAAAAAAACAGCACAGAAATTTATTTAAGGATTTACCATACCCGTCACCAGGATATATTAAAATGTATAAGTACTAAAAATCCGGTTTGTTTGTCTCTGTCCCTTCAAGTAAATATTTTACCTAGGTTTGATGTGCATGTCCCTGTAAAGATATTTCATATTGAAGGCAGAAGGGAAACGTGAACATTTAATGCTTATTTCAGTTTTTGTTTCATCCGTAGAAATCTGCATTGATAATTATTTTAGTAAATATATAGAGGATATTTGTTTGTTTGCAGTGTGATATCGAAATATATCTTCACCGATAAGGGAGTCAATTGAATATTTTCACGAATGACACAAATGGAATATCAGGTTTGATTTAGGGGCATAATAATTACCAAACACTTAGCATCGTTCCCTACGGTATCTCAAAGTTTTTTTTTAGCAACCATGGCAACAAAGATGTTGAACATTTCTAAAATCTTGCAGTTTTTTCTTCTTCATGATTTCTTAAAAAATGTAGATAATTTATTTTTCCTGTTTCATGAAGCTTCGTAACATTTAATAATTTAACAATTTATATCTGTGTAATATTTTCTTTTATTTACACTTAAAGCAGCATTTCTCAACCCTTATTTCATTCGGATAAAACCTTTTTCGTACAATTATCATTCTCATGACACAAGCTGAAACTGTGCTATTTAAATAAGTCAGTGTCAAAGCTTGTAACTTTTATAGTTGAAAGGTTCATTTATCGTGATAACATTAATTCAGTTCACGATGTCACTATTTTCACTGAAAGGTGGACAATTTTAACATAGTATAAAGAAGTATACAATAATTTATTTTTTATAGCTCTTTGCGTAGTAGTATCAAAATATCAATGAAAATGGCAACATAGATATTATAAATCAAACGGCCAACTGTATTTGAAAATGGCTGTGATTATTTACGTTGCACACCTCCATCTTCCCACAGCAACTATTTTCTTACATAAAGCATGACATTTCAAAAGCGGTACCTACAAGCTGCAATATTTGGTCACAATTCAAAACGGCAGATTCGTGAACGGTATATTTACAAATATCGGCTCATATAAAAATGCTAAAAATCACGTTCGTTCACGATAACTGTTATCAATTTTGTTTGGTTGTTAAACCGTTACGTTAACGGCAGCGTTCCTGCGAAAATTTATTCACTGTTTCAGCAGACTTTGATAAGTTAGCATCAAGTTTGAGACAAATTAATGTAACTTCCCATAATCATAAATATACAAATACATTTAGTTTGAATGTCGTAAATGTTGTTAACATCTGATTCTGGTGGAACATGGAGAAATTCATATTTTAGAAAATATTAGGTCTACATCCTTAAGAAGCAAGGCCGCCCACAACAAAATTTAGTAATTAATCATTATATAATGTAAAACAACAGTAAACATTGCCCAACTGCTCTGTTTAAATAGTTCTCTAAATTATTTATCCTCATTTGAAGTCCTTAATCAACATGACACATATTTTTTGTTGGTTTTATTCAGATATTTTCATAACGTTATTTATTTTATGGTAGTAAGATAGTCTAACCGCCTACTTGGATTTCTGGAATACGTTTAAGGACGCCTACTTATAATCAAGTTTGAACTAAAAAGTGTTCACAGAAATTCTATCTATCGATCTACTTGATCATAAGTGGGTGTCTTCTTTTATTTTGATGTTTTAAGTGAATTACTATAAAACTATTCAAGGCAAAAAATGCATTATCGGTAATATCTCATATATTCTAATCGCTAGTGGTTTAAGTTAAAAGTCACACCGACACAATTGAGGGCATAATTATGGTGAATTTTTCAGTAGTTGGTGGTGGAGGAAGACACCAAGTATCCCTACAGGTATAGTTTCGGTTAATGGTTGGCATCTAGGTAAAACAACCCACCTTCCGTGAGCAAGCTGGATGGATTCCTCACATGAAGACCACTATACAAAAAGCGATGCTTCGAAGGGAAATTGACCTTAACCACTCGTCCACGGAGGTCTCTGCAGAGTATTTTATCAACTTTATTCAAATTCCTTGAATTCTTCATGTGAGGAAGCCATCCAGCTGGCTTACGAAAGGTCGGTGGTTCTACCCAGGTGCCCGCTCGTGATGAAATAATGCACGGAGGGGCACCTGGGGTCTTCCTCCACCATTAAAGCTGGAAAGTCGCCATATGACCTATCATGTGTCGGTGCGACGTTAAATCCAAAAAAAAAAAAATATTCCAATTCCAATACCAATACGAAAGATTTTATTCGCATAAAACATTATACAATGTTTATAGCAATACAAAATATTACCCAAAGAAAGAAAATATAAAAATACATTTTCTGAAAAGTGAGATGGTTATTTGTTAAGTTAACAGTTGCCAAAATACATTTTCTGTGGTGGTGGGGGGGGGAGGGGTGTAAAGTTATTAATTAACATATGAGTTAACAACTGCAAAATTGTAAAGCGAGATGAAACAAACACATGACAAAAATGGTCTAAATGTCTATTAAAATGGCTATTCTAGCTTTGTTTGCAAAGTAAATATATTTTGAGAGGTTGATAAGAATATGATAAATTCAATGTGGAAAAACACAAATGTAATAATCTTTTTATCACATTTACACTTTTCCAGCTAAAACGTCAAAATTCTTCTTTCTTTACCTATTATAGACCAAGTAAATTCGGCCAGCGTCTCCTATACTTAATACGACGTCAACGCCAACGCTTTATTACGCAAGTGTAATACCAAATTTATGTAATGGCTTTATTTCATTCCAGTCCTAATATTAATCTTTTCTGCGGACTAAAATCCAATGCCATTAACAACAAACAGGACTTTTACATTTTGATTGTTTCAATTATATACTTTTGAGTAGTTAAACCGCATTATATGTTATTTAAAGGGGAAATTAAGAAGACGTTGTGTTAAACACAAACAAGATGTTGTCCTCTATTCAGTCATTTTCTACCACTGAATAATGCAAAATCTTGTCTACAATGATAATGAAATTGATTACCAGATCAAATAAACAAATGGTGTGTCTAGTTTGCTTAAACGTGCCAGTTGAACTGGCCGATGATGAAAATAGTGATAAACTAAAATTGATAACCAGAACATTCCAAAACACATCAATCAAGATTTTGGAGAACAAAAACATGTACAATAATCGCAAGATTACTTCCTGGAATTCAGAATACGGAATAATTTCTATCCGTAACTAATATTTGTGTGCACATACGTAAATATGTCGACGGTTCTCACCTACGTTTATACATTCAAACAGTCTCAATTTTGCATGCCAAACTTCGTTAAATCGGAACCTAATAATAGCTATGCATCTTATTATACGCACAAATATTCTGTGCGGGAAAAATGCTTAGTTTAGCAAATAATTATGACCGGGCATTGTTTTTAGTAGTGTTGTAAAACATAACACTATGTGAACTTGTGACGTAGTAGACACTCTCCTTTTTATTAGACAACATTTTTATCAGGTTTGGGAATGCTGTTTTCTGATAGGTATTTAGTATTTAAATTAGAAGTTATTGTGCGGCACTTATCACAGACTTGTTTTTATATTGTTTTGAAAAAGATGATGGGGGGGTAAAGTGTGAGGTTTGGTTTGGGTTTTGCCAGAGACGCTTCCAAGTACCCTGTTGGGCTCCGTCTTCATATATGTTTTTGTCTATGTGTTTCTTCTGTCTTTCGTTATTGCATTCGTTTGTACTTAGGTATAGGTGTTAAATCGATGTACATGTATACACATTTACGCGTACTCTAGTTTCCAAGTGAAGTACTGTATGGGCGGTGACGTTATCTAAATGTGGCTGTTCCTTACCTGTTTGATTTTTGACCTTACTTTTTTTAATCAAAAATTTAAAATGTATTTGATATTGATATAAAAATAGATAACTCTGAAGCAATGTCCCTTAAAAGTGGTTTTCGTATCCATAGATATTATTATGAAATGAGTGAATTCCAATGAAATTATGGCACTGCAGCCTTACATGTTCTTGTAACATCATATCTTTTTAACGGTGGATGTTCACAATGTGTGATACAATCGCATCTTGGTTACCGAGATTGTTATAGAAATACAATGTTATTACCGATAACTGACGACCTTTCAAAGAAATGAACATGGAAGAAGAATGCAGGGTATATTAACCTCTAGCATGCTAGATAAATTGTTGTCTGCTGGAAATGTCGTCTGCTAAAATTGTAAAGTTCATTCAATTTGCTCCAAAATTGGAAGAAATATTGTCAGAGTAGCAAACAGCTTGGAACCTGATCAGACGCCGATTTAATCGGCGTCTGATCTGGTTCTAAGCTGTTTGCAAAGGCTGTTAAATTCGCCTTCAGCAGGCTAAGGGTTAAATATATAGAGGATATTACAGAGTCTTTTCATATTGAATTTATAAAAGAGTTGCATAAAATGATAAAATTAGAGGCTCTGTCGGACATTCCATCCATTTCATCCGACGAGTTTGCAAAATTCAATGTAGAAAGACACAAGTACAATAGTTTAGATTTTCCTGCTGAAACGTGAAAATACCTATAACACCTATTAATGATCAGTTAACTTTTGTTCTTTCTAGATTTCTGACAGAATGTAGACACTGTACCAATACAGTACATGGTATAATATACTTAAAGAAGTTTGGTATTAAATTGCTTGATAAAAGTTTATAGAAAGTACAGTGAAACAATCAGGGCGGGTGATCACGTGACTTTTGTTTATGATCACATTGTGTCCACCTTAATGGCTGCCCCCATGTACTAGAAGGTTTTTTGTATTTTTCTGCAATTTCTCATTACATTTGAATATATTTTACCGACCATGTTCCAGCCAACAACTTTCCGTGACGTGATCACCCGCCCTGACAATGTGATGTTAATATTTTTCCATATCAAGTCTTTAATACAGTGCCCGATTACAAAAAAACTGTTTATATCGAAAAGTAATTTGCTTGAGCGATACAAGAAGATCTCTAATAACTTATTTCACAGGATGACTGACAAGTAATATCCCTGAGAAAATAGACCATGCTGCGATACCAATAACGTTCCCAATAATTTTCAAATTAACCTCTAGTTCTAATAATTCAATATTCACGAAGCAGGTGAAAATATCACCGGCCTTTGGTGAGAACGTTCTGAGACTTGCTTGAATTGGCAGATGTTTTATGACTACTGACGAAAACGGACTATATCTAAAACCTTTGCATGAATATCTCGAAAAACACACCTACTTGCAGAAAACGTCTAGAGACAAATTGGAATAGATGTTTTTGCAAATTTGAATATTATCTAATAATATTAAATTAATTAATGCAAGATCACTGCTTTAAGACAAATGTCCGCACGAAGACCTGTACAACCAGGGTTTCGTCCGATATTTCTACAGGAATTATCAATGACAAAGTCGCAAAATTGTTTCCAATATTTAAGAATACAATACAAAGACAGTCACCCTGTGCTTTTACTTTATGTTTACAAGATCAAAAGGCCATAGACCGTATATATACAAGTTTCTTATTCTTTATATGATCTTGTCCAATGTCATTACAAGGTAAGTTGAAGATTAATCACAATGAGGTGACATACTTTGACTGCACTATCATTACAACTCGGTTCTCAGTACAAAATGTGTACTTATGAAACTAGAGGAGAAAACTTTCCTTTGACACAGCCCGTCCTTTTGAGTCTTGAATTCCGTACAGCCTGAACAACCAGTAACGGAACATGCATGCAGATGACAAACAGTAAATTAGAGGGTCATCTGTCTTCCGTATACAATTATATGTCACTTCTGGTTGAAATTTAATGTCTTTTTATCACATCTCCTTGAAGGGGTTGGGATGTAGGGTGATTTTTCTACACCAGGAAAATTGCAAATGCAAGGTATTAAAATCATAGCAATCAAATCATAGAAATAGCGCGAAATCGTGTACACTTTTACGGCTATCATTTTTCACGTGCATTTATAATGTAACATGTGGAATTTGATTAAGGTAATAGTGTATATTTGTTATTTTTGATTCTAATATGCTTTTCTCTGTTAAAACACTCTTACGCTACAATGACGTCACGTTAACATGCGGTAACGTCAATGTTTTTGTTGCGACCAAGAAAGAGCGCTTCCATATTTTATCTACTGTTTTAGATTCAGGGCGTATTAGAATCGAAATAATTTATAGCTAAACCGTGTTTTAACACTATTTATAGACTCGGGCGGTAATACGTCGTACAAATAATTTCACTCAGGCTGCGCCCTCGTGAAATTACTATACGACGTATAATCGCCCATCGTGCATAAATAGTGTTAAAACACTCTTTTGCTATAAATTATTTCTTAATTAACACTATGTGTAGTATATTCTCTGTAAAATTTAATTATGCCTATTAGCATGTAACTTCTGGTAATTTGGAAAGATTCAGTTGCGCTTCTTTGGACATCTAATGGTTGAACGCTCTCCGGATATAACTTGACACTACTGTTCTATGACATTTCTTGTCAACGTAACTCGGTCGGTATAGGCAGGGGAGTTTAATACTGTGTAGAGAAAATTTATTTACCGTTCTACATTTTATCCGAATTCTTTGCAGTGTTCATTTCTTAAACAGTTTTTAAAAACTGATTTTCATACGCCTACCAGTTTTGAATACCTTCTTCGTCAATATTTATACTGCGCTTACTGCATTTTTAAAATTTCCTTATTGATTACAAATATTTATATAACCGACAAAATATAGTTTTAAAAAGCCGACACAAACGGAAATGATCAAAGATGGTATTTCATAACAGATCGATTACATCTGTGATAGGTTTTTGAGAATTTCCGCAGATTTAAAAGTTTATTTGTTAGAATGAGATGGCAATCTTATTTCGTTTTCATGTCAGTGACAGAAACACGCGAAGTCTGACGTGTGTTCCCAATATTTCAAACCGAGGCTGCGTGATGTTTGATGCTATGTTAGAACCTCTGCTTTATCTACAAATGTCAAACAGATAACAATTATGAGCGGAAGAGTTTCTTTTCCTTATAATTCCAATATCTATTAATTCAAGCAATTTGATTGGTTTGGCCGGAGGTTCCTCTTATATATCTTTTTTTTTTTTTGTAGTCCTGTGCGTATTTCAATGTTGCGTCAGTGTCGAAACCCATAGCAGTAATATTCGAAAAATGGCGATAACTTTCTTATTTCTGCACAATATTTATGTATAAATACACATTGCCTTGGTCAAAACATCTTTTATCCAATGATAATGGTTTCGAGTTAAAATCTCATAAAAAGTTGTCTTCGAAGTTTTCAATATGGAGAGCAAAATTATTTAAAAATTATATAAAACTCGATGAAGAAAACTGTTTACTTTGTTGTTTATTCAGTTTTTACGTTTTTCGGATACCTCGGGCAATAGTTTTTACTGGAAGCCATTGAATCTGTGTATACTATCGTGAGTAAACTATCGTCTAATGCAATCTCGACCAACTATTTCTAGAACACGTAATAATCTATTTAATACCAATCTATTATCATATTCATTACTATTAATAGTAACATTGATATATGTTTATTTACTTTCTTAATATAACAAAAATAATTGTTACACGCCACCTTAAAACAGTGCATGGACCAGGTTCGATTCTATATATTTTGCTCTTCTTCAAAGTCAAATGAAACCTGAGAAGACTAACACAGGTGTAACACAGTGGAGTTACGAACTTCTTAAAGCAGAATCGCCCGTTGCAAGCAGAGAATTACATATAATGCAGATGTAAACATTGCCCATCTGCTCCGTTGTTTTATTTCTGTCACTTCTTGACTCACATTTGAAATTCGGAAATGCATGACATTTTGTGTTAGTTTTATTAATCCATATTTTCAAATGGCAGTAAGCATGTAATACTGCGTTCTTGACTGTCTGTGATCTGTTTACTTATGCTTACTTATGATCAAGTTTGAACTTCAGGTCAATAACTGTTTCTGAAACGGCTTCCAGTCGATGCGTCTGGACATGTACACATAATCACTATTGAAAAAAAATCCACATGTGGATATTCAGACAAATTCTTAGAATGGTATATTATATACTGACGCAAAAATTAGACTGTACACTTGTAAGGTTGTAATATATTATATCTATATAAGTACACCCATACTTGCATACCTATTGCCCTAATTTGTCTTACGTTGGATCGGACGTCCTCGAAAAAAACAACTTTTTGCACGTGCAAATCGAGCTCTATGTTTTGCACGTTTTGCTTGTCTATGAGCTATTTACTGAATATTTATGCAATCGAAATAGTTTACAAGATCCCGCGGCTTACAGAAAACAACAGTTCTTGAACTGCTTGCGTCCGGCATAAGCATAAGTGACTTTGCAAAACATTGCAGCGCAATTGTCAGTCTGCGATAGGTGGCTTTCGTTCTGGCAGGCCAAAGGTAACGACTGCACATCAAGACAGAAAAATGGCGTTAACGTCTCTACGCAATGGGTTTTAAACCGCTACAAGTACCCCAGTTCAATACGGCATAGACGAACCGTTCTTAATCGTTTAAGCGCAAACGCAAATCCAATAAAGGCAAGGCGGTGCTAATTAAAAAAGCTTGTTAAAATTCAAAATTGTAATCTTTGGCGGCTCTGAGCTCAACGCGCAATGTTCAATGCGCAAGGGTGTTGCTAATAAGCGACGAGTCCCGTTTGAAGAGTACACATTTTCCGCCGTGAGCTGAACGTTTTGCTGATAACTGCTTGTTGGAGCACGATCGATTTAATGGGGACAGTGGCTTGGGGTGGGATAATAAGGAAGGTGGATGGGGGTCAAAAAACAGATGTGGTCGACATTCCTTACTGTCTGAATCTCCAGCAATAAATTGACGACCTTCTCTGTCCAGTAGTGGCTCTATTTATGCATCAGCATCTCGTGAGTTAAGGCTATATATATATATATATAAGGCTGACTCAAAAATACTCCGCCAGGCCTAATGTCAACTTTAAAGTAGCATTATGCGCATCTTACTGCACATAGTGTGTTTTGGTGACTGTTTTATAAAAGCTATTTTCGGTTGCTGTGCATTTAAATTTGTTAAATTAACGATAATGCCGCATAAGTATTTGAACTTGATGCTTTATAACTTAAGAAATCGGACTAATAAAATAATAGTTCTTTGCTTCAATCTTCTATGCTGCGATCTCCCTTACCTATAGGTAGGGATTTCTGAAGTGGAGGGGAAGCAACTCCTGTGTGCAATTTGACTTTTCTTTAAAAAAAAAAAAAGCCCTAGTCAAAATAAGAAAAGTCATATTTTGAAAGTTATTTTTTCGTACTGGTAACAGGAAAGTTTGGTATACTGTGTTAAAAGCTTTTATAACCTCAACCCTTTTTACACACACATCTATTTCAGCTAGATTTTTCCTAGAAAAATATGCACAATTCCACTTTAATGGCCGAAATTGCTCGCCGAACACGAATCTAGTTCTGTTTAGCACATATGGGACATTTTTGGACGGAGCGCATGAAAACAAATCCTGTTATTAACAACATTATTATTATTATTGTTATTATTATTATTATTATTATACCACTCTTATATAGCACTCTTTTCATACAAAATATGTACGTTCAAAAGTGCTTTACAAAAACATAAAGAACACATACATACATATACATACATGTAAATATATTGGTAAAAGATTAAAATGAATAGTAATTAAAACAAGATCATCCATAAATTAAGTTCAACGTTAAATTACATTACGAGACCAGTCCCTTTCTCAACACGAAACAAATCTGTCATGGTTTGTTTTGGGTTTAACGCCATTTTCAACAGTATTTCAGATTTTGTTATTTTATATAACGTGTGAAAGAGATGCGTTTTCAAAGACTTTAAATGCGGACAGTGAGCTTGAATCTCTGATGCTTGCTAGGAGGGCATTCCAAAGCTTTGGAGCTGCATGCTTGAAACTTCTGCCACCATACTTTACTGTTCGACTCCTCGGTACAACCAAAGACATCGGGCCATTTGCCGACCTTATATCTCTACGAGGCTTGTACATGTCCAGCATACCGACAATGTACTTGGGAGATTCATTGTGCATGGCTTTATATGTAAGTGTCAAGATTTTGAACTCAATGCGGTGCTGAACCGGAAGCCAATGCAACTCCTTCAAGACCGGCGGGATGTGATCGTATCGTGGAGTCTTGGTTATAACAACATTCGTGGCCTTACACTATCCCTCTCGAAGAATGGAATGACATTCCAAATTACGATGTGGTCACGAAAGTTGGTTTAATTAATTCAAAGGAGAGGACACAGTCGATATTGTACAAATTAAAGACGTTTTAAGGATATAGGAGCGATTTTTTTTAACGTTAATAATTTTTTCAAACTTTGTGAGCTTGAAGAACATTAGTTTCCAAGACAAACAAGAGAAGAAAAAACACAGGTCACCGAACTCGTTTTATTTTAATAGGGCATTTTCTTCACCCACTGTTTATGCATTTCTGAAATTTTGTAAAATTGAAAAAATGGTGGTATTTTATGTAACATATAATGCGCAAATGTTGTAAAGGATGAATTTATAAACATGAAAAAAACATGGTCAGATAATCTGGTACCGTATTCACCAACACTTAAAGCAATATGTACCAACTGCCCCCTTTTGACATAAAATGTTAAAAAAGAAATGCAGATGTTTATATTGACAAATATTTGCACAAATTACTGCAAATATCTTAATATGTGACTTCTTATTAATGTTATACAAGAAAAAAATGCGCAAATGCCTATTTCATTTTATCACAGGTACTGTTGGGAAATTTATTTCCATAGTTTCAAGAAACCACTGCGACAAAAGATGCAGACTTTGGTTCAAAGTGGACTTGAAACCCCGCACGTGGTATAAAGTTCGATCCTGCGAGGAAGCTATCAAGCTGATTTATAGAAGGTCGCCACGATTGCTCTCTTGTGAATGATATAATGCCAGGTGGAGTTCAAGGGGTCTTCCTCCACCGTGAAAGCTTGGAAGTCGCAGCGTTAACCTAAGTGTATTGGTGTGCTTTAAACTCCAACAAAACTAATCAAATCTCAGAAATTATTGCATTTTCTACAGCGTTTAGTGTAGAATATTATTTTGTTTAAATCCTACCATCGTTCATCGCCATCGCTTAATTATCAGAAGGTTTAGGATGACAGGGTAGTAGAATAATAGGATGGTTGTATTGTGGTTTTAGGATAGTAGGATGGAGATGGTAGGATAGCGAAGGTTAGGTGATAGAATGATATGCTGCCATCCTACTATCGCTATCCTATCAAACAGTCATTGTTATCCTACCTCCAAACTATCCTACCATCGTATTATCTTAACATCGCTGTCCTCCCATCCTACCATTCTTCCATCGCGCTCTGATAACTAGGCGTTACATATACTAGTATGGTTTGTGACAACAACATAAATAAACATATGCCGAATGCCCATAAACTAAAGCAGAAATCCAGTGATAAAAGTAGTATCATATAAATTCAAACTTCAATTTCAATCTATTGATTCGTACGGAATATTGTCTTTGTTCATATCTTACCATCGCACATGGTCTAAATATAAAAACGCTATAGTAGGATGTCAGGATAGGACAGTAGGATGTCAGGATAGGACAGTAGGATGGTAGGATAGCGAGAGTAGGATAGTAGGACAGTAGGTGGATAGGATGGCGATGGTAGGGTAGTGGCAGTAGAATAGAACATGACAATACATATGTATATATCATCCAATCATCGTTATCCCACAATCCTACCATCGCCAGTCCTTCCATCCCACAATCCTACCATCGCCAGTCCTTCCATTCAACTACCCTACCATTCTGTCACCCTACTGTTCTACATTCGTACTTTCGTAATTCGGCTATGGTCAATAGTAGGATATGAACAAAAGAGTATTCAATAGTTTATAAACTATCAAAACTAAAAAGTCAAACTGTTCCATTTCATGCCATGTAAGGTAGATAAGTAAGTGGGTAGGTAGGTATTTATTTACCCAGTATCAACTACATATGCATCTGATTATAATTGATTCCACAAAGAAACATTGTCTCAGTGGTAAAATCAATGTAACATGAAAATATTTGAATTTCAACTTATATTGTTAATTGCTATCTGCAAACAACTTGCAAATAACTTATGCAACACAATTTTAGAACTGGCGTATTTGAATATCCTGAGTATATTTTTAAAAAGAACAACAAGTCCATCTTCACTGAAAAATACACATTTTCCAAGTACGAATACATCTTGGCTTGCGAGACATTGCCTTAAGTACATTGAAAACACATAACGTAAGTTATAGTATGTGTCAAACTAATGCATACGGAAGACTTTCTGGTTTAATATCTAAATTCTTGTATTCATTTTCATCTTTATATACAGGATACCCTAGAGCAAGAAATACTCCCTTACAGTGCTTGTTGGCAGCTCTCTCAATATCCCATGGCAGACTAGTCCTGTAACTGTAGGGATGGAACCCTGTGGTGGAATTCTCTGATCTTACTAAATTTTCAAGATCACGTTGAATTTCCGGTGTTAAGTCCAATTCCATGAAATTGTACAAAACTCGTGCTTTACGAAGTAGGTCACCCAAATCCTCATACTGCACGATTCTGAACCGATCTGTATACAAGCGCTTAAGGCGTAGAGCGGCATCAATGTCATATTGCATTCTTTTGCACGTGGTTTTGATATCATTTTCAATATCCGATACTGATTGAACTTTCTTTTGGTAAAATCTAGTGTGCATATGAGAGTTAAGTATTCCACGTGGATCTCTGAAGAGATGTATCACTTTCAAGTTTTGATTCGATTTTAACATCGGTTCAAAATTGTTAAGCGTTGTCCTTAGCACTTTCATGGCCTTGTGAGGCGCCCCCTGGCATACTGGGGTCATCAATGAGAAGCATTGTTTATAGTTTGATTTTGGAATATTTGCACAATCAAAATATGGTTTCCAAAGTGGCCCTTTTCCAAAATTCCAGTCATGTTTTAGATCAGGAAAGTCTTTTGGAAAATGTCTTGAATCTTGTAAAAACATTTTATGATCTCGAAATGTACAGTCTAACACACTTTGTAGAAATGCCATCGATTCTTGTAAAGTTATAGAATTGCCAATGTCCTTGGCAACGGCATCGTTGCCTTGTCTCGCACACCTATTCTCATTATAATGACAAAGAGATCTTTTACCCCAATAAAATGCAAACTTTTGTACATTCCATAGCGGTTCAAAAACGTAAAATGTATCATGTCGGATTGAAAACAATCTTCCGAGAAAAGTTGAACCACTTCTCATGTATGTGCTAATTATCAAATTAAATCTACTAGAGTTATATTGTGTTCTTTCAATGCCACCACGGGAGATTTTTACGTCAGCGTCACTGACAAAACTGAACGGAGCATTGCCGACTTCACCATAAAATAGGTCCATTGCCATGCCTAGAATAAAGACTAGACTCACTAGTTTACATCCATATGCAGCAAACGTTTTGCTCGCCATGTGTGAAAAATATATAACAACAGCAAAATACGAAACTAAATCACTAAAAATCAAAATACGAAACTAAATAACTAAAAAGTTATCAAATAAACTTTGGGAAGAAAATTCAATACTGAAATTTTACACCTTTCGGCTATATAAAATTCATTATCTATTTTTGATAAATAAAATTACAAGTATAGGTAATTATTATTTAGATGTACATGTCAAAAATATCATCCTGAGGCCAAATAATATCAGTCAATAGGTGGTCGAGTTAAAAGAAAATTTTCTTTTTCATACTTGTAATGTGTTCATTTAAAAATTGATATTTACCCGATTTTGTCTGAAATCACACACACACACACACACACACAAAATGAGACGTACCATGGCAAATATTAGTGACCATGACTTAACATGATAATATCGATTTGAAACTTTTATTTAATGAATTTTCTTCGAAAACAATCAGTAATGATAAATTTTGTTGTTAGTATTGTTGTTTGTTTGGGTTTTTTTTTTCATGCTTTACCAAAAGACACATTAAAGGTACGCTTATGTCGAATAAAAAGACCGTAGGAGACGCGGCATTTCTTCGCGTCGTAACGTTGTTTTGCGTCTATATATTATGTAGTTTTTGTTGTGTTCATGACTTTATACTCTTTGTGTAACTATTTCTTTCGGGAAGTGTGTTACAACAACAGCATCATGTTCTTAAGCGCAGTCAATGTTTACAGTAAATGTGTGTGCATAAATCAGTTATTAGTTACTGCATACAATCGTGAAATAAGTTTACCTTAGGATGTTTCGGAATAGAATTTTAGAAATAAATCATTATCATAAATTAATTACAGATTCCATGGTATCATTGTTCACCCGTTTTTCTCATGCGAGAAAGGGGTTTAGTTTTACCCTCTTAAGCACTATTTTGATAAGCACATTAAAGTTTACAAAAAAGCGAAAAGATAAAATAATCAAAGGTTTAACAAAGGATAAAAACTTGTTTCATAAGCGGTCTCTTGAAAAACTGTCAGAACGCATTTTCCATTCCAATCATGTGACACAGTTAAAAACCTTTAAATCCTATCTTTTAATTAATCATCTCTGAGCACATGTTCTAACATCCTTGAACTGGAATGTCCGGATTTATTTCAACAGTCAATAAATGAACCATGACTAGCATTTCTTTCCAGGGCTTAGTAAGATATTAGAGGCATGCAGAAAGAATCATTCTCGAATAAAAGCCGAGCCGCCTGAAAATAGCCCGTTGACAGCTTAATGGATCATTTTTATGAATGACACAGGTTTAGCATGTATATAAAGTTAACGTACTTAGCACGAACGGTGTATGGTATGAATGACCTGAATGCCAGAACCTGTCCAAACTAGTGTGCCGAATGCACATTGTTATGTCTGGAATTTCAAGAGTTTTCGTGGTCTGTCAGTTCTAATATACTTAATACCACTAAAAGATGCTCTGCTTTTTCTTCAAATTTCAGCGCGAACAATTTCTCAATTAGCGTAGGCTGAACTAAATTGTGCAGATGTAATTTAAATGGTAACATCGTGTCAGGTTTAATTGCCTCTTCTGTAGTTCATTTTACAAGCAAAATCTACTGCAAAGTTACGTTCTTTTTACAAGATGTTATTTGTACAGACAGGACCATAGCACAAGGGTCGTTATTCTGTAACGTTGTCCGGAAAATGACAAGGTCTATTTCTTATCTATCATATAATGATGTCTGCCAAAGTAAATGACATACAGAGTATTTATTCATTAAGAAATAAACAATTATATTAGTATTACAGAAGTGCAAGTTTACTAGGTTTGATAAAAGTCCATTTACAACTCGACTGTTTATTTTGTTTTGACTTTGTGTTACATGCCACATAAGCACTTGAAAGTTCCGTCAGATCCATTGGTATTCGGTACATTTTTTTTATCAATAATACTGCAGTATATGATAAAAAATACTGCCTTAGACAGTCCTGGACCCAACATAAATCCAGCTCCCATTTACTTTATATTAACTTAAAAAGATATTCAGTACCAAAGTTCTACATTTCACGACGCCCTTCGTTTCTTGCTCTGTTATTTTTCAACCAGAAAAGATATAGACGAATTTACAACACTATCGGTTGCCATGATGTTTTACCGGATGTTCTGATTTTAATGCGCATGCGCTGTTTACCTTGGCAATAAGACTGCTTAACAATACATAAAATCATTATTATATTACGAATTGTTTTGCCACAATTAAGAAAATTTTAATCACAATATTTATTGTACATAATGCCTTGATTAAAGGCAGATATGTTATTGATGATATCTTATCTGAGAAGCCGGTTTTATTCCTATTTTCGTCAGAAAAGAACAAGCATCCATAAATATAGATCCACTCATAAAACAAATATAAAATTTGTTCCATACATTTGAAAATGTCATATTTTCTTCCACTTTATCTGTCAAAGGATTTTTTTCCTTTTCTTCAAAATTCAAGTAGCTGATGTTTATTTTTCTCCGATTTGAATGACATTTATTATAGCTTCTTAGGGCTCTTTGTCACAGAAGTTTTGTTTTAAGTAATACGGGTATACGGGAAATTGTTACGTACCTACTATGCAAATGACATGATAAAACATATGTAATCTCGGTGATCAAGACCCCTAACATTGGACATGTTTTTAATTCCGATGATGTCACCTAATTAGACTGGATCATTAAAGTTACTGGAGCATATAAGATATCTTTGATATATGACCTACTTTAAAGCCCTTCGGTCATCAATGCAATAATTAGTACGCACTTAGAATAATATATCACGTCGAATCTTTAGTTTTAATTTAATTCTGCCCGAGGAGCACATTACTCTCGATTATTCCAAGATAGCACTAGGTATAAGTACAACTTATTCGAAAAACTCTAACGTTTTAAATACTTTCATTTTTGAAACAAAATTTATTATCTGCAGAAACGAATTAAAATTTTCAAATGTTAAGCATGGAAGTGCTGTAATGGAAAGAAAAATCATAACAAATGTAAAAGATTTATTTAAATTTCAAACTTTAAACAAAGAAGATATAAAAGTTCTCAATAGAATCAAGCTGTTATGATTAAAGGGGAAAAACTCAAACAGCTTGAGTGCGTGCTATGTTGATCTTACATTCTTTCGGGTATATATATATATATACATGTATCTAACTTGTAAGATCCGTATTTTTATGTTGATCTTACATTCTTTCGAGTATATATATATATACATGTATCTAACTTGTAAGATCCGTATTTTTATGTTGATCTTACATTCTTTCGAGTATATATATATATACATGTATATAACTTGTAAGATCCGTATTTTTATGTTGATCTTACATTCTTTCGGGTATATATATATACATGTATCTAACTTGTAAGATCCGTATTTTTATGTTGATCTTACATTCTTTCGAGTATATATATATACATGTATCTAACTTGTAAGATCCGTATTTTTATGTTGATCTTACATTCTTTCGAGAAATAAATCATAATAATTGTAAAGATCGTATTTTATGTTGATCTTACTTTTCGGTAAATATATAATGTATCTAACTTGTAAGATCGTACTTTTATGTTGATCTACTTCATGAGTATAATATACTCATTATCTAACTTGAAGATCGTTTTATGCTGATCTTATATTCTTTCGAGTATATATATATATATACATGTATCTAACTTGTAAGATCCGTATTTTTATGTTGATCTTACATTCTTTCGGGTATATATATATACATGTATCTAACTTGTAAGATCCGTATTTTTATGTTGATCTTACATTCTTTCGGGTATATATATATACATGTATCTAACTTGTAAGATCCGTATTTTTATGGTGATCTTACATTCTTTCGAGTATATATATATATATATATGTATCTAACTTGTAAGATCCGTATTTTTATGTTGATCTTACATTCTTTCGGGTATATATATATACATGTATCTAACTTGTAAGATCCGTATTTTTGTGTTGATCTTACATTCTTTCGGGTATATATATATACATGTATCTAACTTGTAAGATCTGTATTTTTAAATTGATCTTACATTCTTTCAAGTATATATATATATAATTTATTCGTAAGATCGGTACTTTAAAACGCAACAGATCAATATACTTTTTTTTTAAAACTATCCTAAACACAGAGATCTTGTTTCGAACTTGTTTGAACTCTATGTTAGGGAAAGTTTGTTTGTTTTTGTGTCTTTCAAAAACAATGCACAATATAATGTTATCCATATGTACGGGTAGTAAGACATTTCATTGTAATCTATATATGATATATGATACATTGCTGAACGTAAAACCCTTCATATTTTGTATGTCATGTTATTTTACCTGTTGTTGAAAATAAAATAAAAGAAAAAGATATCTTTGATATATGACTTACTTTAATTAATGCCCTTCGGTCATCAATGCCATGATTAGTACGCACTTAGAATAATATATCACGTCGAATCTTTAGTCTTTTTTTTTTTAATTTCTAAAACCCATTACTTCAACTTCTCTAAACTAAATTTTTAATTCTTAGGTTCGACTTTTAATGATTTTGTGCAAGCTAATTGCGACAGGTTGTAAGTTCTGTCAGATCTTGTTAAGAAATGTCCATACAAACATAAGCTTTCTAAATTGATTGAAAATATCAATTTCTCAATTTTCTTTAACCTAAATTTGTCTAGATGAAAAATCAATATTGCTGAAAAATAATTGTTTGCCTGTTCATTGTGAATCCCTAATAATCAGTAAAAATAAGCATTAGTTGAAGTATCTTATATTGAGCAAGGCAGTTTGTGGATATGCAAAGATTTACATATATTTTCCTTTGTCCTGCAGTGGTAATTTATCATAATACAGATTCATATTGATCGAATACATTGAAATGTGTTGAAACTTTAACGTAGTTTATTTTATGCGGTCATGTCTTTTTTGCCCTACGTAGAGTGCGCATGTGCTAAATTTTACTTCCGATGTTAAGGATCTCGTCAAGTGTAAATCACTCTAGTACCAAATATTTGTATGGCAGTAGAATATGTCTTTCAGTTCCAAGGTAGATCATCTGCATTTCATTGTTTGTGTCTGAGAAATAAGTGCTTAAACAATATTTGACATTTGTGTCACTCAGAAACGGTAGTCATGTGGTAGTGGCAATGTAAGTGTCGCGACTAAACCATCCAAAAACGTCGACAATTAAAATACAACCACGTGCGTGTAAGTTGTAATTATAAGATATGTTCTATAATATATACTAGTAACGGGTAAAAGCCAAAACATCAAATAATAAGAAAACTTGCTTATTTTACAAATTATTTTTCAAAATATCTTCCAATTTCGGCACTTGTGACTATGCCACTCGTGAAATTATTGCATCATGGTGTCCACTTGTGAAAGATATTTCTATCTGACGCTGAAACAAACAAAACTCCTCTATATGTCAATATATCAAAATATAAAAAAAGTCACATGTTTTGGTATAAAGTTATGAAGTGACATAGAATTATATAATCCAATAATAAATTTGTCTCCTTGAAAAATTTTTTCTTTCTCTTTCCATTTTTTAGTATTTTGTTACATGTTTTACATTCAAGTGAACAAAATAAGATAACAAAGATCATGCACCTTTTTGGGGAGGGGTGAGATGTGTGGGAAAGGGGTGGGGGAATCTTATGAGTGATGTCGAAAGTTTTTTATTTATTTCTTAACAATGAAAATGCAATTTGTACTGCTCTAATCGTTATTTCTTCGTTACATTATTTATTTAGGACCAGCTACGGAAAAAACAACAGACACGTATCATAGTGACGTCCGTCAAATACGTCCCGTAATTGTAGACGTCATGACACAGTTACTGCGTCTAAGCAACCAGCCTCGCTGGCTTATCTTTCAAACAACCTCTAAATGTTCGAGTACTCATCTTGAAATATGGAAGAAGCACAACAAAATAAAAACGAAAACCAACAATGCAGTGCCTCTCGGGATACAGGTAGGCAATTAAATGCCACATGTTCCCTTTTTTCGATGGGACGTGCCTCTAGATTCATGTAAAATATGTCGAAATTAAGAGAAATTGCATTTTTTCTCGATGCAAATAAATGTAAAATGCAAAATATTAGTTATTTCTAATCGTCATTTTTCATAGAATAACGCATGCAACTGAAGGGCTATTTATTCAGTTGTGTGTAAAATAGAATTAATTTTTTATCAATATATTCACAAAACTTTGTCTTAAATTAATAGTTCACGTCTTGACGATAGTACCTTAAGGTAAAGCAAAAGAATGATTCTTAAATGAAATGACTCATTTTCTTAATGAACAGATATCCAAGAAAATAAATGCAGCAGTCCTAGGTCAGGTAAAGGTGAGAAGGAAAATAAAAAGAAGAATAAACCAAGAAAGAGGAAAAGATCTGCAAAACAGATGGAGAGATGGAACAGATATAGAGAAAATAAATATAGGAATTATGTGCACGATGCTGTCAATGGCCATGCTGACCCAGCTAAATGTGCATCATCATCATATGTAATGCCATATATTTATCCATTAATATGGCCTGTAATTAGGCCAGCTGACTTACCGATTTCTCGTAGCGTCTTATACGCAGACACTCGCTATAAAAGGCAAGTCCCAGATACGCAAGCTTCAGGAGTTTCGCAACACTCGAAGTCAGTTTTCTCAGTCAATGACCCTAAGCAACAATTTGCTGATACGTCTGTTCGTGTGAGGGTCTCGGATACCCCGAAAGAAGATTTAATCCCGAAAGCTTCTACTGCAACAACAACAACCCCAGAAATAATTTCCAGTTTGAGAGCAGACGCGGAAGTTTTTGTTCCTAGTATGGCTGCAGGATGCCTTGAACAACTTGTTCCCAACACCAACACCCCTGCTACAGAACGAGTTGGTCATCCAGGAGATACAAGGTGGCAGAAGGTAGATCCACAACCAAAAGCCGACGCGGACGTGTTTGTTCCGGCTGGAGAAGCAGGACCGCTACATGAAATACCTAAGGTTTTTGAAACATCAGCCGAAGTGCCTTTACCAGAAACACGTCTACGTAATACTGATGTTCCTGCTAAACTCAAAACCGATCACGACATTCACGATGAAGACATGTTTGGAATACTGTCAGTCTATGCTGACAGCGGTCTTCACAACGACTTTGATAAGGTAAGTTTTTTTTCTAATGCAAACATAAGAATGGTAGGTAATTTATTGCATGGGATGTTTTCTTTCTTCGAATATATATTCTTCGTGTCATGTTGGTTAAACACAAAACTTCCTTATCCTTCCTAAAATCAAAATAATATCAGAAAATATTCATATTTGAACACAATGTCATTTGAAAAGGAAGCAAGAAAGATAATTCATTATAGCAAGGAGGTAAATAATGATTATTTCTTCCCTGCAGTTTTCATGTATTTGTAAGCCCTGACGAGTGTCACACACGTTTAAAATGCGCGTTACAAGGCATGGGCTGACATACGTGATTACAAGGAAAACAATATTCTTTCCTTCCTGTATAATTTCAAGAAAACATGTTTCCACACCGATTTTTCATGTTTTTTCTTTTAATAGATTTTGCTTCATGTTCCAACAATTTCGAAAAACACTTTTTATCAAATTTGTATTCGAAACCATGATCGTGAGATAGGTAACGGTCTATTAAGGTGAATACTCGCACTCGTAAGTTTCGTTCAGAAATAAGAAACATAATTATTGCTATCTTTCTAACAGTACTGCTATCTGATTCGTTGAATCGATGAAAAGCTACTCATAGGCTAAACCAATCAAGTTGCCTAAATTAACAGATACTGGAATTGTACATCAATATTATATTTATATTGCAGTTCCGAGAAAGATATGATCAAAATTCTTTTGTAAAACTCTTTGTTTCAAATTTTCCCAACCCTTGAAATTGATCTTCTTTCGTATCAGACTTGGTCGTGAATTGGTGTTAAAACTACTGAATATACTGCTTCATGAATATGCATATATAATATAACATTATTTTATCGAATAATCAAAGTACTGAAAGTACAGAAAGGCTGGCTACCACAAAACACTGAATAGAAACTGTGCGGGAAAGATGCTTGCAAAATCTTAGATATTATGGGTTTTCCATATTAAACTAAGGCGAGCATAGGGTATTGTTGTGATCTTGATTAACTTGTGCATCCAAGTTAAAGTTCAATCGAGAAACCTAGTTTATCGGACGTAAACATGGGTCCAAGAGAGTAAACTATAGTTTAAGTCCGTTATACTGTGTGTTCGCTCGAAGATTTATGTTAGTATTCGATAATCATAGTTTTTCGACAAAGAATGTAATTGCTGGATAATCTGATTGCCGAGAACCATTGTATACGGACGTGAACCTACGTTTACGACCATGAACTTGGGTTTACGAGAGTGAACCATAGTTTATGAACGTGAACGTAGGTTTGAGTTCGAAAAACTTGGTTTCTCCAACAAAACTATGATTTTTGGTCATTATCCTATGTTCACCAGGGTTAACCTATGTTTACGGTTGTAAACCCATGTTCACGGCCGTAAACCTATGTTCTCGATCGTTAACATATGTTCACGTTCGTAAGCTATGGTTTACACTCGAGAACCCTGGTTTACTCCCATAAACATAGGTTCACGTTCGTGAACTTAAAATAAGGGCCGAAATTCAAAGTTCAACTGAAAAACCTAGTTGAAACCTGAGTTCACGGGCGTGTTTTCGCCCGAAAATATGGGTAAGTATTAGAGAAAAACCTGGTTTTACGTTCGAAAACCCTTGTTTATCTGTAATTGTTAATTCTACTTTTTTTACCGTAAACCTGGGTAAACGTTATTATTGGACAGTTGGCGTGCCATAACCGTTTATATGTTTCTTACTAAGCGATAATAAACATTGAGGGATATAATATCAGATAAAATATAAAGGTAACAAACACAAGATCTATATTTCGATATGCAATCCCCCACCCTACACACACATTATATGTGAATGTATGAACATTGATCAAATGGGGCGATTTTCTTGTCGGTATGAGGGAAATTTTGGGCTCGAACCCCGCTATAAACAGGACTGTTAATGATTATTGTCTAGTCACGTTGCTTTCTTAATACGATGGTTAGGAAAATTGACGTACCCGTAATAATGTATTTTTTTTTGAAAAGTATTCAATTCCTACCATGAGATTACATTAACTAATTTTTCAGGAGGGCGTAGGTTCAAACCCTACTAGGACCAAACTTTGTTCATTATTTTTCTTTTTTCGAGGAAGATGAACTGTTGTTTTTTAAGACATATTATCATTGATCTGTCGTACAAAAGCGGAAATGTTCCATTTGATTACTAGTAGCCATTTCTTAGTCATTTCTTGCTGTTTCAAATGAATTTGACCTGAAGGGTGAATGTTTTGACATCTTTGAAAAATACTTAGTTACATTTGTAAAAGTTATAGGTAGGTTTTACTTCTGCCCTATGGTTCTTTATGAATGCATAGAGCAAGGTCATAATTTTCAAAAGTTGGAGCTTAATTTCTTTCCGATTAAATCCTTTTACTCGAGGCTCCCCAGAAAAATTGTTATCGCCAATTTTATTTTGTGTTTTATAATTGTTACGCAATATTTTGAGGTTTCATTTAGAAAAAATATTTGGTAAAATGAATTCTCTGTGATCGTTTTGCACAATGGCTATCACTTTGAAATTTGTCTCTGTTTCAGCTGGAGGAAAAAAAGACATAACTTATACAAAATTAACAAATAAAAAACGAACAAACAAACAACAACGACATGGTAAAAGTCAATTACTGATGAATCACAGGGCGAAATATGTTAACTTCAGAACTGTATCAAGTTAGTGCAATTGTTAAACATTACCAATACGGGTCCACTATCTAAATATAACCTGAAAACAGTTGAAAACGTGTGTTTAAACAAAACTCGCTACATCCACACCCCCACCCTTAAAGCAAATTGGTGACAAAGCGCTTTTTACATTATTCTTTCAGTATTCGTCAGAATGTTTAAAACGAATTTAGTATAAGAATAGCCTAAAAACAGGTATAATGTGGTCATTTGTTTCTTATCACGTTACTGTGGCAATCACGCAGCGATTACGTCCCTTAGTACCTAGAGCAAATAATCTAAAAGAATTGTTTCTTAAAACTTAAGCCCTAAATATAAGACCTGACATAACTCATATCACTATAAATTCATTTTAATTGATATTTCATATTTCTTATTTTCCACTTTATGTCAGGTCGTCGAATAATGCGCAGTATAGTTCATATCGACGATTGTTTCTCGGAACCAGCGTTTGTTTACTTAGCTCCTTATAGACGGAGGTCATTATCTATAACGAAGCGGTCAACGTTGAGTTAGTTCCATTCATACGGACATTTCATTCATGGAGGCGAATTAATTTACCATCATTATGTAATATTTTCTAATGTTATCTTTCAAGTATTTACCGTTAGAAAAATAAAACATTATAACATGTTTGCGCAAGTAGATCTATTGAAACAGGTAAGTTTAACAATCTTTATACAACTCTATGGCAAAACTGATTAACGTGGCGGACTATCTGAATTGCGCATGAAATTATATTTTGTGTTGTCAGTCTCAGCACATGTTGAACTTTACAGAAACTCGATATATAGTTATAATAGTCTGGCGAATATCGCCAGCCTAAAAAGGGTACAACTTTATGATTATCAAGGTCAAGTTGAACTTGTCATAGTGGTCACCAGCATTAAGCAGTCACTTGCTCAAAGCAGTCGACTAACTTCCCAGATTGACATTCTGTTGCCTCAAGCAGTCACATGCCTTGCGCAACCAGACTGTGTCGCTTCCTTCACAGGCTATATTGATCAGTATTAAATAAGTATCAATTAATTGAGCGTCTTTTCTCTTTTTAATTATTGTTGATATTAACTGCAAAAAAAAATGATTTTTAGTAAAAGATTTCATACTCCGCAATTTGACATTTTAGGGAAATCAGTTTGAAAAAAAAAATGTTAAAAGATATATTCAAGATTCAAGTTGTTCCTACGTAATACCACCTTTGGATACCTTAACATTGGTGCATTATTTATATTTGGGTTTGAAACAAAAAGGAACTTTTCGGAAAATCATATTATGAAGATGACAGGGAAGACGAATAATAATTGAGCCGCGCCATGAGAAAACCAACATAGTGGCTTTGCGACCAGCATGGATCCAGACCACCCAGCGCATCTGCGCAGTCTGGTCAGGATCCATGCTGTTCGCTAACAGTTTCTCTAATTGCAATAGGCTTTGAAAGCGAATAGCATGGATCCTGACCAGACTGCGCGGATGCGCAGGCTGGTCTGGATCTATGCTGGTCGTAAAGCCACTATGTTGGTTTTCTCATGACGCGGCTCATATTATTCAAGGACTTTTTCAACAAGTCTTTGCTAGCTCAAACTCGCATGTGTGTATTTTTTTCAATTTTTTTGTTTTATATTCTGATTACAGATGGTGTGCAGCAACACAACGAAAGAAGACTTTGGTTACGTCTATTTTTCTATTTCAAATCTGTAAAATTGTAAGCAAATGTATAATAAAATTCATTTTGTAATTAATATCTTATTACTTCTTACCAGACTCATACTGAAACTTGATGAAGAACATAAAGATACCCAAACTCCAACGCAGCGTTACTTCCCCTTATTGGTACTGTAGTAGGGTAGAGTATAAAGGTGCACTTATACTTCCTTGCTATTGAGCTAGCTTTTATAGTGGCGTGTTAGAGTGTCCGCCTTAGGTATCGCGTTTTCACCATGGCATCAACAATAAGATTGCTTTGCTTCATGTGTGTCAAAGTTTCGGGCGAATTTAGGGCTACATATTCAGACGATTGCATATACAGATTTCCTAAAATGCATTTTATCAAGGAATTCCGTTAGGGCCATCGCATTTGAATGTGTTGATCTGAAACGCGATACTACGCTAAACGCGAAAACGCTATAATACGATAGTACGATGGTGAAAACGCGACAGTACGATGGTGAAAACGCGATAGTATATCGCATTATCATCATCATACTATCGTTTTATCGCGTCTTTATCGTAGTATCGCGTTATCATCATCGTGTTGTCGCGTTTTCGTTATCGTAGTTTCGCGATTTCGCGTTTTCATCATCGTACTATCGAATATCGCGTTTCAGATCAACACATTCAAGGCGAACGGAATTCCGTATTTTATAGCTATTTAGTCGCAAACGTCTGTTTTCGTATAAACGTGTTAAAAGTCGAAAAAAAAAATAGAAAAGAAATACTTTTCCTGATAAAGTAAGATCAATTATTTCGCTAGGCCAATCTCCGACTTCACAAATCGTTGTTCCTACATAATCAGTGTCGTAACCAGATCTGAAAACGCTAGAGCTGAACTTTTCAGCGAGTATGTATTGGTTTACGTACTAACTTAAATTAATTAAGAAGGCAATTATAATCGTGAATATGTTTTCGTAAAGTTACATCGATTATGTCTCTACGCAACATTTTAATGCTATTCAAGACAATCAATCTCGGCAAATAGTGTTCAAAAGTATACCCCACTGCAAGCAGGGATTGGACGTTTTGTGTCCTCCCCAAGAAATTCTGATTTTTTAGACATTTACAAATGGTACATTTTAAAGCAACAAAATCTGAGCAAATCAGATTGACAAGTATATCTTACTAGCACTTATAATTGAGGTATAGCTAATGGCATTAATGGGTTTTCAAAGAAAACGTGTGTAATTATACAAGATAAATGTGAATTTAAAACCCATTTAAGATACAATATTTCTGGCAAAACCTGTTTTGCTGTATGTGAAAAATTACATACTATAATGTCGTGTATAAATGCTGTAGAAAAAAGTAAATGAGTGATTATTTATGGAAGTTACCGTTGACTCTGCCACCACACAACAAACACAATTCACTTAGCCTCATTGTCAGTGAAAAACTTAAGGCTAGATAACATCTTCGTAAAAATATGTATGATTTTGGCATTTCATGTTTTGATAAGTATCAGTTTATTCTTAAACAGATGAAAAATGTATACTGTACAGATATGACAAAAGTTTAACAAATAAATGGTTTACAAAATGAATGAGCCATTCCACGAGAAAACCTGTATTAGTGACAAAAATTCAAAATTACGATAACAAAGTCTTCATAAAGAACATTCTTTTACCTTTCAAATCTGAAAAATTGAAGTAATTGTCTTCTATATTTCAAGAGTTACAATGATTTTAAGTAAGTCACCGAGGGCATTTTTAGACGTGACGTTAAGAACGTCATGAAAGCAATATGACGTCGCCGGGGTATAGCGTGTATTTTTCAAGTCATCAATGCAACAAATTTTGCACATCAGATACTAAACATCACACGTTTGAATACTAAATGATTTAGGAACAGTTTAATATAATGATTTTACAGAAAATAACTTAACCGTATATTTTTGGTTTCATCACGGCCCATTTATCTACACATCTTTATATTTTCATGATGCATGGAAGCTTTGGATCTTCCGTTGCCATGACAACACAAATAACAATTATTTGTAAAATATGTTAGAATTTGATGTCCATTAGATAACTCTATCACAATGTAATTGTTTCTAGTTTCTGTATGAACATAAGAAAAACAATGATTTTCCAGTATTTTAAATTACTTATTATGTCACTAATACAGGATTTCTCACGGAACGGTTAAAATGTATTTTGTGGACTCAGAAGGACTAGATCAAGTAGATCTAAGAAGAAATGAGTTTAATTATAAAATGAAATAAGCATTTTATCGACTGAGATTGTTCAGCATATAGAAAGAAAGTACTATCCCTCTTGTCACTAAAAACTGGAAGATAACATGTTACTGAGCATAATATATTATTATCATTGATTATCCTCCATATGCTGGGACATATTTTTTACATAAATTATGCATGCTTTTGTCGTCGAAGCCCAGTTGGCAACTATTTGTAGGTGTTCGTGGTAGTTCGTGGTAGTCTAAGTCTGGCTACAGAGATAACTGTGAAAAGTAAGTGTCTTAGATATTTATTGCCATACATTGATGCAAACAAAACGTATCTAAATGCATAAAGGAGGACCTGAAAAAGACGGCATCCTTCATTGCTGGATCAGGGGTGACAGTGTAGGCGGTGACAGTGTAGGGGTGACAGTGTAGGGGGTGAACGCCAAGAAGAAAAAGAATGCATAAATGTCATGGTATCAGGTCCAATAAAAACGCAAACATCTGGTTAAAACTACATGTACATAACAAATCAATGCGTTGTGTACAGATTCCGGGTAAACAAGTAAGAATATGGAAACTAGCTTATGTTCAAGCCATATCATTGACTTTAAACTTTATTTCAGAAAGTTTGACATACAACAATAAATACATGAAAATAATGGATCGGAAAACAAGTTATTTAAAACTTATATAAATTCCTCTCCATATATGAAATAACTACAAATAATCAAATACCATATTGTCAGGAATCATGGCTAGTGATAACTAATTTTATATGACAAATAAGAGTTAAATAACATGGTTGTAATGCTATCTGTTTCTACTGAATTTTGTAAAATAAAAAGGAGTGTTGCTTGAATCAAGTATATACTCACGGTACCGGGGTGCAAATCGACAGAGCAGGGCCGAATTAGGTAGTAAACCTTTTTGTTGCGAGAATGTAACGCTGAACATCAACGATTAGAGATTTATTCTGCTCGAAAGAAAGCCTATCGTTGCCATTGAGAAGATTGTTTACTGACAATGGACATGGAGTATTTAAGAAAAACCTTTCACGAATTGTTTGATATTTACGACAACGAAGCAGGTAGTGATCGACAGTCTCAGTGTTTCCACAGGTGCAAAGAGCGGATTCAGTTAAAGATCTTCTTTGGATGTCATAATTCAGAGAACTGCACCCAAGACGCAATCGAGTATGTAAAATTTGTCCCTTTCTAGAGCCACAGTTAAACAGAGGAGAAGTTTTAGATAAGTTTTTGTTTAGTGCTGATTTGAAAGCTGTCAGGGTAGCTGCTTCTTTTGTCGTTTGTGGTAATGCATTCCAGTCACGGATTGTTTTGGGCAGAAATGAAGAATTGTAAGACTGTGTCCTGGCGTTTACACTTCTTATGTTTCTTAGATTGTAGCCTTCATCGTTAATTTGATCACGACCTGGAATGAGATCAGACATGTAAGATGGAGATAGACCATAAAGCATTTTGTAGAATAAGATGAGACGATGTTTTTTTCCTCCGCTCTGCGAGGGTCTCCCACTTCAAATCATGTAATAGTTTCTGGATATTGCATAATTTTGTTGCACCGGTTACTATACGAGCTGCTTCGTTATGGACTGCCTCAATATCATTTTTCAGAGCTTCACTACAGTTGTCCCAGACTACATCTGAGTATTCAAGAAGAGGGCGAATGAATGAAAAATACATTCGTTCAAGGCTAGAGCGGTTAAGCACACATTTCAGCGACCTCATTATTCCAATCCTCTGCCATGCTTTTTTCAGTATGATGGAAATATGGGTTGACCACTTCAGGTCGTTTGAGAAAGTTAGTCCAAGATGTTTATGAGTAGTTACCTCTGTGATTGCTGCATTGTTCATAGATAACATTGGATGATGTGGTTTGGAGTGTTTGCGTGAGAAGACCATTGATTCAGTCTTTGATGGATTGAAAGATACTAACCAGGACTCAGACCAAGAATGAATACTTTGGAGATCTGAATTTAAGGCAGTTGATGCCTGATTGGGATTTTCGACTATTATGTACAGGCCCTGTGTTCACAAAACATTTTCAGTCCAGCTGAGTTTGATAACGAAACTTTATTTGTCATTTATATATAAATGGCATGATTAAAACTTAATTTCAAGTTCATAACCATTTTCAAGCAACTATTCAGTAAGGATGGTCAGTCTCAGTTGGAATTAAACCTTGAAGTTTTCGTAAAATTTATATTAAAATTTCAAACTTAAACTCAGCTGAGACCAAAAAATGTTTTGTGAACACGGGGCCAGACTGGTGTCGTCAGCAAAAAGACGAATGTTAGAGTTGGTAATAGAGACAATGTCGTTGATATAGGTCAAAAACAGAAGAGGTCCGAGTATGGACCCTTGAGGAACGCCAGCATTAATCTGAGACCAACTAGAAGAGGCGTTTGCATAGACGACACGTTGTTTACGGGACGACAGATAGGAAGAAATCCACTGAATAAGTGAACCCTTTACACCCAGTGAAGACAGTTTCTGTAAAAGTCCACTATGCCACACCCGGTCAAAGGCTTTAGAAATATCGCAGAATACTGCACGCACTTCCTTTCCTTCATCAAGGGCTCGGCAAATATCATTGTAGATAAATGTAAGCTGGTAGACGGTGGAGTCACCCTTAATGAAACCAGATTGAAAAGTTGTGAGGAGGTTGTTGTTGACAAGGTAGTTGTAAAGGTATTTATGAACACAGCGCTCCATGAGCTTGCCAAGACAGCTGAGTAGGGATATTGGACGGTAGTTAGATGGTTTTGACGGATCTGACTTTTTGAATAACGGTGTGACATTTGCAAGTTTCCAAGAATTTGGAAAGTAAGATTCCATCAATAGTTTGTTAGAAAAATTGGAAAGTGGTTCGGATAGTGCTGATGTGCCTTCGCGGAGAAGTTTTGGACTGACAAGGTCTGGACCACTGGCTTTTGATGGGTCTATAAGAGTAAGAGCATCTTTTACATCCTGGGGAGTGACAGTAATATTAGATAAAGATGAGTTGGTTAACATTTGGCTATGTGGTAAGGGACGATTTTGGTCGTCAATGGTAGATTGTGAGCAGAAATACTGGTTAAGAAGTTCTACTTTTCCCTGGTCTGTGGACGCTTCCATGTTGCCTTCGTATAAGGTTGGGATAGTTTTGGATGTTTGTTTGTGTGTAAGTTGTTTTGCTGTTTTAAACCATGATTTGGCTGAAATATTGGATGAGTTAACTTTTTCAATTAATTTATTTTGATAATCTAGTTTTGCTTTGTGTATCTGATTAGTGACCTCGTTACGTACTTGCCTAAATGTAGCCCATGATTCAACTGTGTTAGACTTTTTTGCCCTTTTATGTATCTTATTGCGTTTTCTAATGAGTTTACGTAATTTAGTGTTTAGCCATGGGATGTTATTTGGTCGGATGGTTACTACTTTATTTGGTATAGATTCTGATGCAGCTGATAAGATACTCTCTGTAATGTCTTGAGTAACCTTTTCGAGGTCATTACTGTCCATTAGAGTCTCCCAGTTAGTTGCTTGGAGTTTTGCTCTGTAGTCATCATAGTTACCTCTGTCGTACAGCCAAATCTTGCGCTTAAATGAAGTATGTTTAGGTTTGTCTAACTTTAGAACCGCAACGACTGGACAGTGAAAACGAGTGAGGTTTGGAATGAAAGGGTCAGCAACAAACCTAGAAATGACTTGGTTCGTGTTCTTCACAAACATAAGGTCAATTAGAGAATTAGAGTGTTCAGTGAAGTGGGTAGGGAGTGTTCTGAGTTGTTCTGCATTGTACGATGCCAGGTTTATTATTTTATTTGAAGTGGTGTTAAGAACATTGATGTTAAAGTCTCCTGTAACAAGTATGTTATCACACGACTGGTTGAAAGCTTGATCTATGCTTTGTTCTAAGAGAAGCCAATGGTTATTGTTTGAGTCAGGTGGTCGATAGATACCTCCCAAGATAATTTTACGTTTGTTAACAATAAGTTCTAACCAAAGCGCCTCAAGACCAGTAATAGCAAGATCTACTCTTTCTGAAGCAATGATATACCCTCTCGGACATAAATGGCGACACCACCACCAATACGGTTCATTCTATCACATCGAAAGGGTGGTTGAAAGTTTGGCAAGAGTAGGTCATCAGATACAACAGATATATTCAGCCAAGTCTCCGTGAAAACTAAAATGTCATATGATTGAGACTCGACTTCAAGGATCTCGATCTTGGGTTTCAAGCTCTGTACATTTAGATGCAAAACACTAAGACCACTGTTCAACACCTCACTGTATCCAGAAATTGATGATGTATCTGACACTGTAGTGTC
The DNA here is from genome assembly GCF_021730395.1 of Mercenaria mercenaria. Lineage (NCBI taxonomy): Eukaryota > Metazoa > Mollusca > Bivalvia > Venerida > Veneridae > Mercenaria > Mercenaria mercenaria. The sequence continues at coordinate 31,443,704 of NC_069375.1, read as the reverse complement.
AGGGCCAGGATTGGGTTGAACATCTCCAGAGATTAAAAGAAGTACATAGTATATATATACCGAAGTTAATATCAATAAGAAATCGCTGATTATTACAAGATACGGTAACAGGTAATAGGACTTCAAAATCAATGGACGGCGCGCACAATAGTTAAAGGACATACACATAATCAAGGCGGATCGAATATCATACATACTGTTACGTGCTGCGCCGCCAGACAGTAATAGACAACAGGACTACCTAGAAGGGAAATCATGCTTGTCGGTTCTAACACCCCGCCAATACCGTGAACAATACAAAGAAAACAAACGAAAAAAAAAAACAAAACAAAACATGATTTGAATGATAAAACTAATCAGTATTTGAAGTCGGACTAATGTTTTGAGAATAAGATATGTAGCGATTAATGATAATTAGAATAATTAGAATGAACTGTTTTTAATTCCATCGTGCATTAAAAAATAAGAGATAGAGACTTAATGAACTTCTATAAGATTTTAAAAGATTAGTATCTAAGCGTAGCGAAATAATGTTTGATACCGTATGTTTTACGAAGTAATACATTTCTAATTATCATGGTTTGTTAGAAACCTAGAGTACGACTTTACCAATGAAAGTACCATTAAACTGCAAAATATGAAAATTTCCTCAATATCAATTATTATATTGGCACAAACAAAACGTAACTAAATGCATCAATGTTAAGAATGAATAACACACAGTAAAATGAATATTTCATACAGCAGACGACTTCATGTATCAATGAAATTAACATCTGGGGAGCAAGTAAGTTTTCACCAGATTTTTGAAAACTGAACAGGATAATCTAAATACTATTTTGTACTATATATAATTTTATATTGAATCATGAGCTTTTGATCATTTTCAGTAATAAGGAGGAGGGGGACTATCCGGAAAGTACGGAGAATACAGAAAATAGCCTATATAAAAGGGTAGGTAACTCTCAATAACTTGACAAACCGATAGTGCCAAAAAATCTTTAATTTAGAATTAAACCAATTCTAATGGAGGAAGAAGATCTTCAGACATCAATACAAACATATCAACTACAGGTTTGCGAAATTGTCACTTTGTCTCTTATGCTGTCACTAGCTGAACTTTGGTAACGGTTCAGTGTGTAAGATTTCGGGCAAACCAAGTTTCGGACTTGTCACCAAGCTTTGTTATTTCAGGGTCTGAAGACAACGGGTTTCATACTAAAAATTGTGTCAGAATTAATATTGCCTGCCAGATGTTCAACTTCAATGTGCCGAAGAGTGCAAGCAGAAATTAATGAGTGTAATGTGAATTGATTCAGCAGAGCCATGAAATATCCAATTTTAACATAGGCAGTGGCTACGATTACGGTACCGTAATCCTAGCCTGCGGTTCTAGGACTACGGAAGTTCCGTATTCCTAGACAACCCTATGAGAATAGGCTAGGATTACGGAAGTATTTAAGAGGCATCAAATTTATGTTAGGACATGCATAAATGACATTGTAAACTTTCTCATTTCACTTAATTTCACTTATATTTCGTGCTATCGATCGGCCGTTTTGGGGTAGTATAATCTTAATGGCGGTGCTCGGAAATATAGAATTATTTATGTTTCGTATATACCTGCATTTTTTTTCACCAAGTCAACACAAATGGTCTTTAATAACATACAATATGGTTATAAATCATAAAATATTTTCGCACGCCTCCATTAAGATTATACTACCCCAAAACGGCAGGAAGAAAACACGAAATAATAAGGCAGGCATGAAAAACTAAGTGAAATAAGTAAGTTTACAACATCATTTATGCGTGTCCTAACATATACTTTATGCCTCTTAAAATACTTCCGTAATCCTAGCCTATCCTCATAGCGTTGTCTAGGAATACGGAACTTCCGTAATCCTAGAACCGGAGGCTAAGAGGCTAGGATTACGGTACCGTAATCGTAGCCACTGCCTTTAACATAATAAATTTTCAGCACGTACTGTCAGTTTAAAATTGATCCCTTAATATTGAACAACGTATTGATTAATGGAGTTTGACACAGGTACTAGAGTGCCAAGCATATTGGAGGTATGTATATATGTAGCGGCTCTAGCCTAAACAGGGGTTCCATTTGACCCGGGACTCCGGGTCCGGACCCGGGAGATTTTCAAAAGACGCTCAAAGGACCCGGCAGAATACTTGCCTGTGCGTCCTTCGGGACCCGGGGGCATTTTCCTTTGATAATCCTTTCTCTTATCATTAATCTCCTTCAGTAAAACTATTCCACGATAGACACGTGTATTCAAAATAAACACTCGCGGTCATGCTCTCCTGCCTCTGATCTCTGCTAAATCCCGCCCTTTCTCCTGTAGACATGCCTCGCTGATTTTTTATCAGCAAGTTACGTCACGGCGAGTGCACATAGGTAACAAGAAATCAATGAAGTGTTGAAATTAATTGATAAAGCGAATCCTGTGTACTGTCAAAAAAGGCGCCAATTATTAAATTATCGTAAGCAGCTGATTACCGAGCATGTGAGAAGTGCCCTGCAAGATTTTTTCATGCCAACTTTAAATTAGACCATTGTTTAGTGATCATATCGTAATTTCAACAAGAAACATCACAAATTTTGATGAATTTCGAAAGCAAAAATAAGTTTAGAATGTCCGTTCACGGGTCTAATTACACCCGATGTCATATGCATATTTCCAAAATTCCTAAAAAAGACCCTGACTTTCAGTGCAGTTTTTTATGATAAGTAGCATCATTACTTGAGGAACTATCGCTGATTTAGATTTGTTTGCCAAATAAACTGAGCAAAAACTACTTTCCGATGACATTCTGAAAGTGTAACAGTATTCGGATAGTACATTTTGGATACATTTTTCTAGAGTGTTATAGCACTGTTCTGTTATTAAAAATGAAATGAAATATTGAAGAAAAACCTAATTAAAATAACATGAATTTTGATAAATATTAGTTTACAATATGAGACTATATGACCTGAGACTGACATTTTTATTATGCTGTAACATGATCTTGGGTTTATTGTTTTCTTAGGTAAAGATCTACGTATTACTGAATAAAAAATATAGTAAATTATATTGACGTGTTGGGACAGGACTCCTGTATTTTGGAAAAGGACCCTTCAAAATTTGGGCCCAAGGGTCCTGGGACTCTTGGGTTTTCGGGTCTAGTGGAACCCCTGCTAAAGGATTATGACTTGGAGGTCCGTGCCTGGGATAGATGGTTTTAAAAAAGAGCCAGAGTTTTTTTTTAATTTTCTGTTTGTCATATGCATTAAGTTGTGACATAAATCTATTTGTTAACTGAACCAGTGTCAAACAACATCCCAACACTGACCCTCAGGAGACAACTGATGACGTAATGCAATATTTGTAGCATGCACCTACTATGGAGCAGGCAATAAGATTTGTCTTTGTTCATCTGCAGGGCCCTCACTCCAATTTAGGGAATTGGGATCAGCACAACGGGTAGGGGACTTTGTCATTTTGAAGAAAAGGGGAATTCAAAAACGTGGGATTTTTGGTCTATAATTCACCAGTCAGGGGTGTAACTGTTTCAAGTTATCACAGTTACCCATTTGAGTTATTGCTTATACTTTCATAACTTGTTTCAGTTATCATAAAATAATACAAAGCCCTCCTGTGCCAATTCCTTATTTTGAATGTGACTAATGCAGTTATTTCCTGAATCCTTGACCTTCTATCTTTCCAGCTGTGCAGTAAAAGTTTTTACGCAAGGCTGATAAAGTTTTACGCAAAAACGTTTTAAAGCTATAAAACTCTTAACATCCCATTATGCTTATCAGGTCATGATCAGACTAAAAGAGAATTTGATTAGCCACAGTTTGCTACTAATTTCACTATAAAGGTCACTTTGTGAGAACAGCAAAAAGACTTTTTTTTTTAATAACTTACCTGAGTTAACTATATTTTATAACTAATACAGGTTATAAAATGCTTGAACAAGTAACTGAAACAGGTTACATAAATTAAACAGTTACACCCCTGACTGTTCACTGCCAAGGAAATCATGAATCAGAGTTTTGTTTGTAACATTTGTGTGTTATATATGCAGTGTATGAGTGTTTAACTTTACAATTATTGTAACTGATAATTGTGTTTTGTATTATAATTTCACGTCTTAGTTATTTCAGTTGGATGATAGACTATCACTAGATACATAACACACTCCAATACTAGAAGCTTCCTTCGTTTATGCCAGCTACGTGTAAAGCACCTCAGGATTTTTTTCTGGCCGTTTTTATAGCCATTATTCGGCTATATTCCCAATGCCAAAAAGTATGTGTTTTTCCCAAAATGAGTGCAAAAATTCCCAATCTACATTCTGAAAAACATAATTTACATTTCCTCAAAATTGCACAAATACTGACCAAATTATGGACAATTTTGTAATGGAAGTATGTTAAAGAGGTTGAACAATGTGAAACAAGTGTATGAGAAAGAGCTTAAACACATCCTAAACTATATTCTATGGGACTAAATATTTCCCAGTTTGGAACATTTATATGCATCAAAATTCCCAATTTTGGGGATAAAGGCTATGTTCCCAAATTAGCTAGAAAAAAAAACATGCACCCATACACAGGAACCTAATCCCGATGTTAGTGATTTTTAGGTGGAGGAGGGGCTTGAATTCACAGCCCATAGGTATTTCCATTGTGTCTATTCTTAAGAATATAAAATTTACGCTTTGTTTTTGTACTTGCAGCTTTCCCAAGTAGAGCAGGCCATTCAGGCAGCTGGATCTACACCTGATCTAGAAGCCCTTCAGACAGATTTACAAGAGCTCATCAAACTAACACAAGGTTTATTTTTAATTTGATCTCAAACTTGATGTAAGACATTGTATCTGAAATCATTTGTCTCCTTCATGTGGGGAAATTGACAGTTACTTGCAGAGAACAGGTTTGTACTCAGGTACAGAATCCAGGAACACTGGTTAGGTTAACTATCCAACGTAACATCTGTATGAAATACTGTTGAAAAATGGTGTTAAAACAAAACAGTCAAACAAACTCAAAAATGTTACATCTTAAATAAGTATATTTTTGCATTACTGTTACTTTACAAGATACTGACAATAACTGTCTGAAGAAAAAGGTCATATATTTTTTTTTTCATCCAAGTTGCATTCGATAATTATGATTTTGGGACAACTTGTGAAGGAAAAGAATTACACTTGCATTATCCTAAGTGTTACTTATAGCGTCTAAAATCTTGGTTATGTTGTATCTGTTTGATTCCAGTAAGTATAAATGTTTTGATCTCATACCTCATATTTTTATTCCAATGTAAATGAGATCTTAAGCCAAAATATTTAGTCTTGTATGGTGTCATTTAACCTATACTGTGTTGATGCCCCATAAAACTCAAAATCATGTACTGTAAAATCATTTAATTTCATGGGCATGAAATTTCGTGGTTTTGGTCAAAACGGTATTTTCGTGGGGATATGAATTCGTGGATTTCAACTTTTGAATATAAAATGAATGGAAATTGTACTTGTTCGTTGGGATTAAATTTCGTGGATTGACTCAACCACGAAATCCACGAAAATTAGTCCCCAACGAATATTAATGATTTCACAGTAAATTGCTGAATATGTTTACTTTAAGGAGTGAAGTCAATGATCACATCCAAGATGAAAAAGTATACAAAACCTGTAGCCTGCTGGCAGCAAGTGATTCTGCCTTTGCAACCAGTTCAGACCAAGATCAGCCTGCACGTCTGCACTGTTCGCTATTCAATCAGTAAATTTTCAGTGAACACCCCTTCAAAGAATAAATGGTATTGCCCAAATTGAATGATGGACCAGTCCATTTTAGAAATTTAGCAGGCTAAAGGTTAAAAACATTATTTGAGGTGTGTGTGATTATTGATTTCAGTCATTGAAGTAAATATTTCATACATAGGTACATTTTTCTAGTAAATGTTCTTGAAACAGATTTGAATAAAAAAAATTCTGTCTTGACGTCAGTTTAAGTGTAGATTAAACTGAAACAAAAGAAACATATTAATTTTACAGTAGCCATCATTCTGAATATTGTGATTATTACTGTATTCACAGACAGTTTGTTGTCACTGAAAAAGAGCAAGTTGTTGAAGCAACTTGATGTTGATAATGGTGGGCAGTCAGAGTCAAAGCATAAAACAAGTGATGAAGGAAGACAGTCTGAGGCAGGGGCAGATAACTTAGATGAAGAATATGCAGCTTTTCAGGTGAATAATAAAGTGAAAATACTTTTTGCCAAGTCTGCTTTTAGTGGGCTTGACATAGTTGTTAAAATTACTGTTCAGTGGCTGTGCGTATGTACATCAATCTGAATTAGTCAGGACAATAACTTTCAGATGCATGAAGCAGTCCCTTCAGTATTTGTCATAAATGTTATGCAAAATGAGATGGAATCTCCCATAAACCCCAGGGCCCTATCTCAAGTTCCTGGTTGCACTTTTGGTTTAAGGTCATGTCAGGTCTTGCCTGTGACATAAGCTTAAATGGAGTAATTGTTTTTCATTGGCGGAAATGTTTGCCTCAATTAGACAAAGAGTTATAGGCAAACTTTTTTAGGGGTCAAAATTCATTTTAGATCTTGTATGGGCAGTTCCAGTAACTGGACATGTATTGAGCAATCTTGTTTTTATTTGGCAGAAATATTTGCATCACTGAGATGGAATGTTGCATGCAAACTCCAGGCCCTTGTCTCAGCGGTCAAAATCACATAGGGTCATTTTTGTTGAGCCTGCTTGTGGTGAGCTCAATATCATCATCATTTTTGGTGGGTCGGTGTATGTGCATTCGAGTGTGCATCCCTCCGATTTTGTCCGGACCATAACTTTGGCATGCATGGACCAATCTTGTTTATATTTGGCATGAAAGTTTACCTCAAGGAGAAGGAGTGTCATGCATAAACCCCATATTCCTACCTCATAGGTCAAGGTCACAGTTGGAGGTCATAGGTCTAATTGAAGTTTGTCTTGAACATTTCTTCTTCATGCATGGTGGGATTTTGATGTAACTTGGCATGAATGTTCACCATTATGAGACGGAGTGTCATGCGCAAGAACCAGGTCCCTAGGTCAAGGTCACACTTGACAGCTGGCGGGCTCGACATTCTACCCTTGGGCATACTTGTTTATTTTAAAGCTTTTTTGTGACTAACTTTGACATGCATGGAGCAATCCTTTTTTATTTGCATAAACGTTTGCCTCAGTGCGTCTGAGTCCTGGCCCCTGTCTGAAAGGTCAAGGTCACACTTAGGGGTCAAAAGTCATTTTAAAGATTGTCCAGGCTGTATGTTTGACATGCATGGAGCAGCCTTCTATTTGGTAGAAATAGTTGTGTCAGTGAGACAGAGTATCAGGTGAAAAATTATCTCAAACTTCTAGGTCACACTGGGGTCAAAGGCCATAACTTTAGATGCATCGAGCTATCTTTTTATTTTATTTGGCAGAAAAATTCCCTCATTGAAACTGCATATTGCCAAAGGACACAAGTCAAGGTCACAGTAAGAGTTAAAGGTCATGTGCTATCTTGTCAGTGCTGTAACTTAACTTGTATGAGCTTTTAGATTAATTTACTGAAATATTTCAGTCGTTGAGGCAGTGTGTCAACAGTTAAAGAGCTTGACAATGTTGCCCTCTAGGAATCAACATTCAAGTTCAACATCAGTTGTTACTTCATCAGAATTTCTCACAACTGAAGTGACTTTCTCTTGCATCTATTTGTCATAAATTCACTTGCTACTTATCTTAAGATGATAAAAAAATAGACATTATCCATGTCTACATATTTTGAAGAAAAAAATTGTTTGAGGAGCAACAGTTTTAGAGAAGGGATTTTCATCATTATTGACCTAAATATATTGCATAAAATTTATCGCTTACTGGAAATTGTGATGTAAATCCTAAATAATGATTTCAAAATTAAACATCAGTAATAACAAGTTTATGTTTATTTTGTAATTAAAAATGTTGCTTCAAGTATTCATAAAAAAATTTTGCTGAATATCTTTCAAGCATTTTCATTGTGGATCAATTTACAGTTCTATAAATTTCTGCTAAAAAAATCCAATTCATATTCAGTAATTTGATCATTGCACTTCAGCTATTTAAACTGTTATTACATTTTTATGTTTTAATGAGTATAGTTTGTTTTACAGGCAATGCTTGGGAATGAAATAAGTGGTGAAGACAGGTCTATACCAAACAGGGGAGACAATTCATCATCATATTCACATCTTGTGAAGGAAGACAAGTCCATTGAACTCTCAGAGATAGAAAACCCCATTGAATCCTCAAGGGCAGACAACTCTGATATAATCATTTGTCCTGTCCAGGCAATGTCAGACATGTATAATGAAATAGTCGGCACAAAATGCCGGGCACCATACATACATGAATGGGGAGCAAAAACACATGGAAATGCTTTAATTGCTGGTGTAGAAAAAGACTCAGAGTTAGAAATTCCAAAGGTATGCTTGAAAAATACATATATATATCTTTGAAGTAAAAGCAGTTTTAGCTCAACTATTCAAAGAATAGGGTTGCTATTCTACTCGCCCTGGCGTCGGCATTTGCGTGTCCTTTCTTGGTTAAAGTTTTTCAGCAACCTTTGTTTTTCTTTGTTACTATTGCTTATATCTTACTGTAACTTCACATTAACATTGTTCAGCATGCAAACAAAGTATGTGCAGAAGCTGGGCCCATTATACCCAAGGTCAAGGTCACCAAGGTGTTATACTTAAGTTATTTTTCAGGTTAAAGTTTTTCGGGGAACCTTTGTTTTTCTGTCATATCTTTGTTACTTTTGCTTATATCTTACTGCATTCTCGCATACCAGAGGTCTACCGTGGTTCCCCGGATGAACCTCTGGCACATTTTGCCGATATTTGTGGTTTGGTTACATTACAGGTAAAACGTTTCAGCCAATCAGCGTCGTTTCGCGACAAACTGTAGCGAACCAATCAAAATCGTCCGTGAAAAGCGTGACCGCGTCCTTTCATATCGATGCCGACTTACGAGGAATATTATTATTTCTTCAGGTAAATTTCTTAACATCGAATAACAGAAATAAATCTTTATTAATCGCAATCGTGGAATATCGCCTTTATCCATCGTTAGCAACTACATTTCTTACATATTGTTTGAAATTTCAATTCGGCGTGCCAAATAGTGGCGAACATTGATTGGCTGAAACTTCTCCCGGTAGTAATTACGAGTGCGCATGCTCACCAAATAAACGACAGAAATAAATCAGAGGTTCGTCTCGGGATTTTGACGAACATCTGATGGATGAGAATGATCTTACTGTAACTTCACATAAACATTGTCCAGCATACAAACAAAGTATGTGCAGGGGCTGGGCATATTATACCCAAGGTCAAGGTCACCAAGTTGTTATACTTGGAGTTATTTTCATGTTATTATTAATAATTTTTTTCATAAGCTTTGTTTATAGACATATCTTTGGTACTTTAAAAGTTAATGACTTGAAATTAAAAATATTTGTTTATAATCATCATCTGCATGTGTGGTTACAATCCTCTTAACTCTAATTGTATTTTTGACAGAATTATATAGATGATTGATTTATTTCTAGAAGAAGTGGTTGTTTATTTGCAAAATATTTAAAGTAAAACACTAATTGCTGGATGTTGCAAAGAGATGACCAAAATGCTTAAGCTATGCAGAGTTTCTGTGATCCAAACTGTAAATATATGTAATATGGCTAGGGAATGCTTGAATTGCTCAAAATAGCCAGGGTTCTCAAACCGTCTGTGCTTGAGCAAGCAATATTTCATAGGAATACTTCATGTACATTACTCCTGTATGTTTTTTTTTAGTTTTAGATATGTAGTAAATTATAGCCCTTACTGAAAGTTCATTTGCGTAAGACTTTAGATGAAGTTCTTTGAAATCTGTCTGATTTAAGTACAGAGAAACTTAATGCCATTTAAGTGTTTCAGGTCAAATAAGTGTATTGTAGTTATTGAGTGCCTTTGTTGTGTAATACAGCTATTACACATATGCTGTTATGCTGTGTTACTTCCTTTTATGTGTTTCAGGTCAGGGTGATGTTTTGTAATCCTACACATATGGCAATGCTGCCATGTAAATACTTTCTAGGTGGCAGTTGCAGATTCAGTGAAGGAGAGTGCAGGTAAAGGGAGATAATTTTACTACTGTAAGATTTCGCTGACAGTCTTAACCCTTACCCTGCTAAATTTCTATAATGAACTTGTCCATCTTTCAATTTGGACAGTACCATTAACTGTTAAAAGGGGTGCTTACCAAAGTGATACTGACTGAACGGCGAACAGTGCAGATCATGATCAGACTGCATGGATGTGCAGGCTGATCATGATCTACACTGGTCGCAAAGGCAGAATCAATCGTGTCGAGCATGATAAGGGTTAATCACCTGGAAAGGACAGTTGCTTGCTTTAAACCATTTGCACTGCAGGTTCTAAACTCTACATAGGAAGTACAATTCTGTCATGTGAAGAGGCTTTCAAGATGTATGGAAAGTCAGTGGCTTAACCCATGTCATAGTCTGTGCCTGAAATGATATCTACTTAACCTTTAGCCCACTAAATTTCTAAAATGGACTGGGCCATAATTCAATTTGGGCAGTACCATTTATTATTCACAGGGGTGTTCACTGAAAATTTTTGATCAGACTGCAGAATCACTTGCTGCCAGCAGACTAAAGGTTAAGGTCTTACTGGGGGCCTCCTTGGTTAAGTTCACTGTCTTCAAATCACTTGCCCCTCACCTATGTGGGTTTGAGTCTTACTACTTGTGGCATAGAGTTCTTCATTTGAGGAAGCCGTAAGGCTGGCTAATGAAAGATCCCTGGTTTTATCCAGGTGCCCTTCTGTGATGAAATAATGCCCTAATGCACCTAGGCTCTTCCTCCATGATCAAAAAAATGGAAAGTCGCCATATGAACTAAAGTTGTGTCGGCGTGATGTTAAACACCCTCTCCCCCCCCACCCCCACTCTCCCACTCACTCACACCCACCCCAAAAAAACCCACCTAAATAAGGTCTTACACCACCATTAAAACAAAAGACAATGTTAGGTATGCTAGAATTCAGCTCTTGGGTATTGTTGTATATTTGTTACATCCAGTCAAAAAATTGACATTTGACATGATCGTTTTTAGAGAAAGCAGAGGAAAATTCATTTGGAATGATCTGTCTTTCTGTTATGTAAATCTAAGTGTGATATTTTAGGTTGCACACCATGCATTTTAGATAAAATGGGTAAAGTTGTTTACAACTGTTGAAACACAGGAAAGCCATTTTGCATTTTGTATGTAAGATTAAAATGTCTTGCACTTGTGAATATCAGATTTCACATTTTTGCTTGTTGGTGTACCACTGGTAAAATTACACTTTGTAAAAGATATTCTTATACTAAAGCAAACTGTCTAAGATGTATATCCCAGTTTTTTTCCACATGGCAGGAAAAATGGTCCAAGTGGTCTATTTATGATGGAGAAAAGGTGTCTTAGGAAATCTTACTTTTAAATGTACATAAAGTACTGTAAACAGTCAGGGGTGTAACTGTTTCAAGTTATCGCAGTTTATAACCCATTTGAGTTATTGCTAATATTTTCATAACTTGTTTCAGTTATCATAAAATATTACAAAGCCCTTCTGTGCCAATTCCTCATTTTGAATGTGACTAATGCAATTATTTCCTGAAGCCTCGAACTCTTATCTTTCCAGCTATGCAGTAAATTTTTTTACGCAAGGCTGATAAAGATTTATGCAAAAGGTTTAAAGCTATAAAACTCTTAGCATCCTATTATGCTTATCAGCTCATGATCAGACTAAAAGAGAATTTGATTAACCACAGATTGCTACTTATTTCACTGTATAGGTCACTTTGTGAGAACGGCAAAAAGACTTTTTTTGAATAACACCTGAGTTGACTTATATTTTATAACTTATACAGGTTATAAAATGCTAAAAAAATTACTGAAATAGGTTACATAACTTAAAACAGTTACACCCCTGACTGGTAAAAGCACATATTATTGCTGGGTCAAAATTTCACAAATTTTAAATTTTGAGCATGTTCGCGAGGTTTAATATTTGCAAAATTGTAAAAAAAGGTATCATACTTTGAATTTGAATTATACTAATGGTGAATATTTACACTAAGATTAATTTTCGTGAGATGTAGGGCCTCACGAATATAGCAAAAATTAAACCCTCACGAAAATTTCTGCTTTTACAGTACCTGCTTGCCATTTTTATGCATGATAACACTAACAAGTGATGAGTTTTTTGGGCAAAACATTTATGTTATGTTGAATACAATTCTTTACAGTATAATTCCAGACCACATGTATACTTTTCACAGCTAGAATAGGAGCTGAAAGGTGGCTAGGTATGCATCAGTAATTCAGCAAGAGCGTGTGATTGTTTTTCCTCCATAAATAATATCTGATTTTGGTTGAAGTAGCCAAATAAATTTCACTATAGATATATAAGTTGAGCAAGAGTGTAGTATACGCATGATATGAACTTGAAGCTGACTCATTTTACCTTTAAATTTGCAGGTACAGTCATGGTCATGTTGTCCCCTTAGAAGATCTTCAGGAATATCAGGATCCAGATTATAGGTAGGTCACATGTTAAATGATACACAATATTGATGCAGTTTAGTTAATCCCCCGCCACGAGTGTTGTGGGGTTATAGGAATGGTCTCCGTCTGTCCTTCTGTCCTTTCATCTGTCGTAACACTTTTGTGTCCACTCCATATCTCCTAAACCCCTTGAAGGATTTTCATGAAATTTGGGTCAAATGATCACCTCATCAAGACAATGTGCAGAACTCATGAGTCAGTCTTGTCGGCTCAAGGTCAAGGTCACAACTCAAGGTCAAAGGTTTTAGCCTTCCATTTTGTGTTTGCTCTATATCTCCTAAACCCCTTGAAGGAATTTTATAAAACTTAGGTCAAATGATCACCTCATCAAGACGATGTGCAGAACCCATGAGTCAGCCATGCTGGCTCAAGATCAAGGTCACAACTTAGGGTCAAAGGTTTGAGCCTTTCATTTTGTGTCCGCTCTGTATCTCCTAAACCCCTTGAAGGATTTTCCTCAAACTTGGGTCAAATGATCACCTCATCAAGGAGATGTGCAGAACTCTTGAGTCAGCCATGTTAGTTCAAGGTCAAGGTCACAACTCGGGGGTTAAAGGTTTGAGCCTTCCATTTTGTGTCCACTCTGTATCTCCTGATCCCCTTGAAGGATTCATATGAAACCTGGGTCAAATGATCACCTATCCAAGACGATGTGCAGAACTCATGAGTCAGCCATGCCGGCTCAAGGTCAAAGATTTTAGCCTTCCATTTCGTGTCCGCTCTATATCTCCTAAACCCCTTGAAGGAATTTTATAAAAACTTAGGTTAAATGATCACCTCATCAAGACAATGTGCAGAACTTATGAGTCAGCCATGCCGGCTCAAGGCCAAGGTCACAACTTAGGGTCAAAGGTTTGAGCCTTCCATTTTGTGTCCACTCTGTATCTCATAAACCCCTTGAAGAATTTTCATCAAGCTTGAGTCAAATGATCACCGCATCAAGAACTCATGAGTCAGCCATGTCAGCTCAAGGTCAGGGTCACAATTCAAGGTCAAAGGTTTGAGCTCTGTATCTCCTAAACCCCTTGAAGGATTTTCATGAAACTTGGGTCAAATGATCACCTCATCAAGACAATGTGCAGAATTCATGAGTCAGCCATGTCAATTCAAGGTCACAACTCAAGGTCAAAGGTTTACCCTTGCACTATCTATAACATATGCGAGGGATTTAGCTGCCTTTCAGACTGCCTTGTTAGTTATTAATATTTAATTGCACCTGGTATGCTTTCAGGGTTAGCTTAAGTTCAAAATTATCTTGGGCTCAGGTTTTGTTTTCAGTTGTCATTTCTGTATAGAGTTAACCATTAGCCTGCAAAATTTCTATAATGAACTTGACCATCTTTCAATTTGGACAGTACCATTAACTGTTAAAAGGGGTGCTTACCAAAAAGATACTGACTGAACGGCAAACAGTGCATATCTTGATCAGACTGCATGATGATCATGATCTACACTGGTCAGTGGTCACAAAGGCAGAATCAATCGTGTCCAGAATAACAAGGGTTAAGGAAAAAATTTACATAGCAAACATCTGTTGGAAAAAATGAGTACTGTATTCAAAAACAGCACACAAACCTGATGTAAAGGGATTTTTTTTCTTTTCAGCTATACCAATATCACATAGTAGACAGCTTCTTTGCAAAGTAGTGGTACAAATTTTAGTATAACTATAAAGATTTTAATGTACAGTAAACCTCACTTATAAGGAACTCGGATATAAGGAACACTCGGTTATAAGGAACAGTTTTCAATTCCCCAATCTAATTCCTTCTTTATTCAATGTAAAAATCCTCGGTTATAGGGAACTCGGTTATAAGGAACACTCGGTTATAAGGAACACTTTTTCCAGTCCCAAAGTACGAACTTCAATGGAAAACCCCTCGGTTATAGCGAACAGACATAAAGAATAAAAATTACTGAAAACCGGAAATAAACAAACGATCGCTGATGACGTCAGAGTAACGTCGGCACTATCACGCGCTTTCATGCGCATGAATTAACACAGAATATTTCATTTCTATGATCTTTAGTGTGTTAATTTACGGATATGATAAAAATAAAATATAATAATGTCATCAAATTACCAAATACTAAACATTAGCAGACTTGTATTTACTCAAGATTATTGACAATATTCCTGCGTGGAGGTTGAAATAAATGTGCTAATTACACGTGATTAACAATGGCAAACAGTCCAGTTTACCAATTTCCAATTGTAAAAATTGTAGCAGGTGCTAAAATGGACAATAGCAAAAGTATAGGTATAATTTACACTTTAATCCGTTATCTAGTCACTGTATGTCATAAACACCCTACTTTTAAATTTTAATGGGTAGTCTAATTTAACATTTTTGTCATAAAAAACTGAACATTTATTTTATATTAATATTGTTGACTATTCATATAACATGCAGTCAAGCAAGATAAGGAGAGTAACTGCAACATATCTTATAGTCATCATATAGCGCTCTGTAAAAAGAAGATAGAAATAACCGACAAAAATAAACATAAATTACGGTCATTCTTACCGACGACCATTTTGGCTTGGTTTAGGTTTAACGCCGCGTTTCAACACTATGTCAGTCATATATATATAGGCAGTTTACCTTACCATCTCTCCAGGAAAGGACCGGTACTAAGCAACTTCCTCACATAAAGATTCAAGGTCGGCCCGGAGTGTGAACACTTAGCTCTTATGAAACGTCAGTCAAATAGTGTTCGCTATACAAATTGTGTTCGTTATACAAACCTCGGTTACAAGGAACTAGTTCGCTATACAGATATAAGGAACCTCGGTTATAAGGAACAATTTTTAGAGGTCCCTAGCTGTTCCTTATAAGCGAGGTTTTCTGTACAACCATTTGCATTTGTTAGGCCTCCATTATTGTTTTCTTGCAGCATGTTGAAGTTAGAGTCCCGTTGCCTTGCTAGGTATGATGATGATGATCTCTGGTATAAAGCTACCGTGGTTGACCTCCATGATGATGGTGCCACCGTTATGTTTGATGATTATGATGATAAACCTTTGTACTTGGCATTCGAGGACATTTTACCTCTAGGTTTGTTGTCACAAATTGATATACACTGTTCATTTATTAATCTTGTCATCTCAAATTGATACATAATTTTAGATGTTTCATGTGTGGAATCAAGTGATATTTTGATATCATTCGCATATATTTAAAAAGATCAACCTAGAGCATTAAGTATACATTCCACAAATAAAGATTGGATGCTTTTCTGTTGGGGTGTTTCACTTTACAAAATGTATTTTCTTAGTTATAATTAAGTAACCGTTTTTGTATCTTTATTTTAGCTAATTCTTCAGAAGCTTCCAGTGATTCAGATGATGACATCACAGATAATCAGCCAATCAGCAGACAGGATTCAGATGAAGATGATGAACTTCCTGTGTTTCTATGGAAACCAAAGTCACATGGTCTTGGTGATCTCGGTCAATGGGAAGCTCATACAAAGGTTTGCTTTGTTGAATATGTAATGAAACTTTAATCTGTACCAACAAAAGCTATAAAAATAAATAGATTGGCAAGTTGAACGGCATATAGAGCGAATCTCGCCAACATCTCATGGGAACTGAATGAGATCTCGTTTTACGGTATATAAAACAGAAAGCAGAAGGATAAAAATTTGTGTCGTAAAGAACTTTCTACCATAATCGTTCATTTATAATGTTAATGGTGTTTTTAGCTCACCTGAGCACGAAGTGTTCAAGGTGAGCTTTTGTGATCGACCTGTGTCCGTCCGTCCGTCGTCAACAATTTGACTGTTAACATTCTAGAGGTCACAATTTTGGCCTAATCTTAATGAAACTTGATCAGAATGTTAGCCTCATAAAAATCATGGACGAGTTTGATATTGGGTCATCTTGGGTCAAAAACTAGGTCACCAGGTCAGATCAAAGGAAAAGCTTGTTAACACTCTAGAGGTCACAATTTTGGCCCAATCTTAATGAAACTTGGTCAGAATGTTACCCTCAATAAAATCTTGGATAAGTTTAATATTGGGTCATCTGGGGTCAAAAACTAGGTCACCGGGTCAAATCAAAGGAAAAGCTTGTTAACACTGTAGAGGTCACAATTTTGGCCCAATCTAAATGAAACTTGGTCAGAATGTTACCCTCAATAAAATCTTGGACAAGTTCGATATTGGGTCATCTGGGGTTAAAAACTAGGTCACCGGGTCAAATCAAAGGAAAATTTGTTAACACTCTAGAGGTCACAATTTTGGCCCAATCTTAATGAAACTTGTTCAGAATGTTACCCTTAATAAAATCTTGGATGAATTCGATATTGGGTCATCTGGGATCAAAAACTGGGTCACGAGGTCAAATCAAAGGAAAAGCTTGTTAACACTGTAGAGACCACATTTATAACTGTATCTTCATGAAACTTGGTCAGAATGTTACTCATGATGATCTCAAAGTGCAGTTTGAATCTGGGTCATGTAGGATCAAAAACTAAGTCACCAGGTCAAATCAAAGGAAAAGCTAGTTAACACTCTAGAGGCCACATTTGTGACCATATCTTAATGCAACTTGGTCAGAATGTTAATCTTGATGATCTATAGGTCGTGTTCAAATCTGGGTCAGGTAGGGTCAAAAACTAGGTCACCGGGTCAAATCAAAGGAAAAGCTTGTTAACACTCTAGAGGCCACATTTATGACTGTATCTTTATGAAACTTAGTCAGAATGTTAGTCTTGATGATCTTTAGGTCAAGTTCGAATCTGGGTCATATGGGGTCAAAAACTAGGTCACCAGGTCAAATCAAAGGAAAAGTTGGTTAACACTTTAAAGGCCACATTTATGACCATATCTTAATGAAACTATCTTGATGATCTTTAGGTCAGTAGGTCAGGTGAGCGATACAGGGCCTTCATGGCCCTCTTGTTTTAATGTTGTTAGTATTTTCTACACGGGGAAGGAATGAATTTATGATTCAAAATTTGAGTAAACAACAGTGGCCGTTTGAAAATTTGACCCAATTTGGTCGGCCGTATTGCCAGTGTTATACTTTAATAAGCATCTGTTGATTTGATCACGGGTGATCCAAGTCAGCAAAGCGCTTCAATAAGATAACACTGGTTAACGCGGTGATACGAGACTACGCAAGATTATCTCCTGTTACAATTCTGTGTATTTTATACTTCTTTGGTACAAACAGTTATTTCATAAGCAACATCATCTGTGAAATTTGAGCTATATCTTACAGTCTCCTTGGTCTGTTGGTTAGAAGGCTGACTTTGACTGTCCCTCCATCACTACAGATTCAAGCCTAGCTCAAGGTTGAATGTTAGGATGTCATTCATCTGGCTCAAAGATCATTGGTGGTTTATCACTTTTGAAACTGGCTTGAACTATGTTGATTTGATTTAAATCTTGAACAGAATAAAAAATACTCAAATTTTAATATATCTCTTTGCTAGGCATATATCCCTCTGCTCTGATGGCTGGTGCACCAACTTTTTGTGGTTAAGATTAAAACGTGAAGAATGAAGGAAGTCATGCACCATTTTGTTGCAAATGGTTGATAAATGTAAGAGATAAACTTGCGGTAAAAAGAGCATTTCTCTATGCAAGGTTATTTGTATGTTAATCTGTATCAGCACTGACCGAGTTAGCATTAAAAAAACTTTTAGATTCTTGTTTTCTTAAACCTTTGAAAGAAAACAGGCCCTTTAAAGGGAAATAACCACCATTAAATAGTTAAAAAGACATGGGTATTATGTCCTCTTTCAGCTTTAACAGTTGGGAGTCTTTTATTTAAATATTAGCTTAGTAGTTTCGCATAATGTGACACAAATCTGTAGGCATGCATGAATGTAAGTATTGTTGATAAGGTGTCAACAAGTGAGTTTAGAGGCTGTTGGTTTCAAGATTATTGAATTCATGACCACACCTCATATGGTACCATTTCCCCGGAGTAGTATCAACAGTTATTCAAACAAGATTACCTCTTTATTCATAGTTTTAGCATAAACAAAAATACATTAATTAGCATAAATATATAAGTTTGCGTTAACAAAAATATGTGTTAGCTTAAGCAATTCTTATATTTCAGGGTATCGGCAGTAGATTGTTGACTAAGATGGGGTACGTGCCAGGACAAGGGCTTGGTAAGGCAGGTGAAGGGCGTATACAACCTGTTCCTATACAACTTCTACCTCAAGGTTAGTAAAGCAGTAAATTACCATTACAAAAATAGACAATGTGTTAAGATGGGGGGTTTGGAAAGCCCAAATTTTTACAAGTAGGGTACCTTGTTTATCACTGTGTCAAAGATTGGATATGTGCAAGAACATGGACTTGTTAAGACAGGAGAGGGATGCGTTCAACTTTCACCATCTTCTACCTCAAGGTGGTAAAATTGGTAGTAGGAATTGTTAAGAAATAAATGATTGGCAAAATATAAATTTTGCATGCTTTAAAAAGTTGTTTTTAGCTTAACAGAGCATGAAGTGCTTCAGAGTAAGCTACTGTGATCGCTCACCATCTGCCCATCTATTGTTCTTCCATCGTCCATCCAAACGGCATCTCCGCTGAAATGAGTTGGCAGAAGTTGATGAAACTTGGGGTGGATGGTTTTTTGGGGGGGCGATCATCTACAAAAACTGTTAAAAGAAATTCATTCCATGTGATATTCTAGTTGCCATTGCAACCAGGAGGAAAAAGTTTTAAAATCTTCTCCAAAATCTTAATGCCCAGAGCTTAGATTTTTGGTATGTAGCATTGTGTTGTGGTTTCTACCAAATTTAATCAGGTCATGCCCCTGGGTCAAAACTGGCCTCACATAGGGTTCCCTTGATTTACATAGACTTATATAAGAAAAACTTTTGAAAATCTTGTCTGAAATACTAATGCCTTATGAGCTAAGATATTTTGCATGTAGCATTGTTAGTGTTCCTCTACCAAGTTTGTTCAAATCGAGCCCCAGGAGTCAGTATTGACCTTGCCCTACTGTTCACTTATTTTACATATACTGATATAGGAAAATTGTCTGAAATATCTAGCGGCTGAGCAAGGGTATCTAGCATGTAGCTTTGTGTGTAGGTTCACTACCAAGCTTGTTCAAATCATGCATCTGAGGTTAAAGCCCCTTATTTTATATAAACTCATATGAAAGAAAACATTAAAAATCTTTTTGTATGAAGTTGCAAGAGTCAGAGCTTAGAGATATGGTATGTAGCATTGTCTAGTTGTTCAGTAACAGGTTTGTTCAAATCAAGTCCCTGGAGGTCAAAACTTGCCCTGCATTGGGTTCATTTGTTTTACGTAGAATTACATGGGAAAAACTTCAAAAATCTCCTTGCCTAAAACCGTAAAGCCCTTTGACATTTAGCACTGTGTAGTGGTCTTCTAATAAGTTTTATTCAAATAATGCGTCTCGGGTCAAAGTTGGCCCCACTCTTGGCTGTGACATGTTTTTCACAGACTTATGTAAAACTTCAAAAATCTTCTTGTCTAAAAGTCTCAAGGCCTAAAGCTTAGACATTTAACATATGGCATTGTGTAGAGATCCTCTATGGAGAAGTCATTTGCTCTTTTGAGTCAGATAAGCAATATAAGGTCATCATTGCAGTCTTGTTTATCGTTAATCTAGACTTAACAAAATTGGATAAGTACATGTTCTTAGCTGTAACTTAAATGTTACTTTTAAAATTTGGGATTCTCTTTAATCATGGACAAACATCTAAAAAAAATAGAAACAAAGATCTATACATTTTATTTGACTGTATCTTAGCAAAAAGGTGAACACTCAAGCAAAAAATTAAGCATACTTTTTATTGGCTCAATTTCTTCCTACCACAGATAAGTACAGTTGAAACTCAGCATCTTAAATTTCAAGGGACAAATCGTTTTACTTTAAGATTACTAAAATTTAACTTAAAAAATGGTACTTGTTAATGGCTTAAAATTTAACTTAAAAAATGGTACTTGTTAATGGCTTATTTTGCTCAAAGTGTTACCATATCCTTGAGTACATGTTGAAATGTCATATACATTGAATAAATAGTGAGACTACTGGCATTTTTCATTGTTTCATTTATGTGTGAAAGAATTTTATGTAGGCAACAATTTTTTAACATTGTCATGTCAAGACATACTATAAGTATGTAGGAATTTGTGTGAATCTGCCATTTGATGTTTCGTCTTTTTGACATCACTCATCTTTATCATAACATAGCGCAAAAAGGTCAAAAAAATAAACTTAAAGTATTGTTAATATTTTGTTGGTGTTGACCTTTTTAGTATCATTCAGGATAACAGATATTTCAAAATAAGTAAGTTTTAGGTACCGAGTTTCAACTGTAAATAAATTCTTCTTCTTGCAAAAAAAATATATCATAATGTTCAGAAAGACCATAGTTGGGAATTGTAACATGTTATATAGTCTTAATGTAACATGCTTAGATTGTAACATAACATGTAACTTTTTTGTAACTGATACAGTGTAAGAGTGTAACTTTTCAGTGTAATCTCAATCGTACAAAATAAAAAACAACAGAAAGAAAATTTTATTTTCAGTTTAATCAACAAAGCTATTTTTACATGCTATTATTAGTTACTGAAGACATGTGAAAATTATTTTGAAACATGATTTTTGCAGGTAAATCATTGGACAAGATCATGGAGTTAAAGGAAATAGCTGGAGAGAGAGACCTATTTGATGTAATGAAGAAACAAGAGAGAAAGATGAAGAAACAAGAAGAAAAACTAAAGAAACAGTATCAAGTCGGCAAGCAATATATGCCCAATATGTTTGACTTCATCAATAAAAAGCTGCATGGGAAAAAGGGTAAGCAGATATTCAGTATATTAATTAACCCTACTTTTAATGACCATGGTAAATTCCTACAAAACCATGTAATAAGTTGTAAGATGGCTGTTAAATAGCATGCCAGTAGTATCGTAAGATGGGAGCAAATTCCTCTATCAAAGCCCATGCTGTATAACCGTATTATTGCTTAATCTAGGGCATGTCATGTTTTTACCTGGAAATCAATATTGTTTTCATCTTCATTGTGAAGAGTTAATCAGTATCGCTTTTACACTCTGACAAGGTATCTTCCTGATCTAGATTTGCATTTTCATAATTGAAACATAAAGTAGGAAAACTTGTTATTGTACTCAAGGGTTTTGATTTACTGTTGACACACGATTGTTCACACATCGAGGGCTTGGCGCAAAACTATTGTATCTTGTTCTTTATTTATATACACTTACAATAGTTTTGCACCAAACCCTCGACATATATTTCTTATAATCAGGAAATCATAGTTGTAGCATATCCAGGTGTCATTACAATGCTAATGTAGTACATAACACAAATAGAACAATCTCTCTGAATTCAGGGTAATACAGTATGTATGCCATATGAGTTGGATTCAGTGTCCAATCAACATATATGTGAGTTCTGCTTAAGCCGGTGCTAGGGGGCGGTAAGAGGTGTTGCACATTTCATTACCTCTCATGAACAGACTCTATCAAACAAAGTCTGCTATTATTCTTCTTGGTTGCATTCTTTGCTTCCAAAGGATCTGTTTACAGATTTTATTTACAATTAACAACAAGTAACCATCCTTATACAGATCAGTAAAAATAGAAACCAACCAGACTTGATCTGTATGCAGACATTTAAAGGATTTTCTGAGTGTTGATGCAGCTTAAACTACTAGAAATATGACCTAGAAAATGTTTATACTATTCAGTAACATTGGCTTCCACTTAGGGACAACTTCATTTAATTTTTATCACAACATATCATTTATTTACAGTTATTTAACATTGATATAAAAACTTGGTTATATATAACAGATAGCATTAGAAAGAATTCATAGCAATTACAATGTTTTTGTGGACACACAGAAATATTCCATTCAATTAGGTTACAATCTGTTTGTAACTATCTGACTTTGGTATAATAGCCACTGAATTTTGTCCACATCTGTGTTGTGAGGGGAAAATGTCTGTTATTGCCAGATGAAGTGAGTTCTCAGAAACCAATACTTTTGAAAAATAATTTAGTATGCAGACAAATAGGCAAATTCCTTTAACTGAAGAATGATGCACCATTGACAATCACGTAATCTTAAAACGTGTGTCAGTATTTTTCCTCTATACGAATATTGTTGAATTATCATAGTAACAATAAATAAGCCCTGTATTATATTAAAAACTTTCTATGTAAAACCTCTGCATAATATTTATATGATTACGTCATATTAGTAAGTGGGTAATAAAATCATTCAAAGCAGTGGATACTTGTATAGACTAGATTTCGGAAAACTCAATTATTTCCCAGCAGACTTTAATGTGTCTATGTAAATGTAATTGTGCAGAAGTCAAGTCAGGATTCTGAATTGTATTATCATATCTTTTAACCTTTAGCCCGTCTAATTGAAACATTGCCATTGGTCAAGTTTAAATTTGTAGTCTTGAAAACAATCAGTTGGAAACTTGAGTTCTACAAAAACGGACCAAGTATAAATCCCGCATGATAACTCAAACGACAACATGTTTGATAATTATGATTTTTCTTCATTAAAACTTTTCAGTACAGAAAATATTTTTGTATAACATTACAGTATGCACTTAACTTCTGTCATTGACAACCTTTTTGAGTTCAATGATGCATGAGAACCATAACAATCAAACAGTAATATAAACATGCTGTCGTTTAAATTATGGTGTGGGAGTAGTATATATATAAAGCTATTATTTATGTGCCAGCATGGATCAGCACAGGTTTTATGATGAGATAATACTCAGTTGTGTTCTTCTTAGCAGCCACCTGTATTTAAATTTAGTGAACCACTTGACTTAAGCAGTCAGTCAGCTATCTTCCTGACAGACTTTTTGTTCAAATTTTAACTTGTCTCAAGTAGTCACTTGTCATTTGGCTGCTTAAGACAGGTTTTACTGTATAGCAGTTAATATTGTACAGTTGAACCTGCCCTTACAGTTACCTCTATTAAGCAGCAACTTGCTTTAAGCAGCCACTCGGTTTACTTCCTACATTGACTTTCTGTTCTAATTTCAACCTCTCTTTAGCAGCCACTTGCCTTTAGCAGCAAGATTATGCTGCTCCCTTGGCTGGCTGCTTAACACAGGTTTGACAGTATTTTGATGCTCTGGTCTATGAAATGATGTTTTTCAAAATTATACCCAGAAAATTGCTGCCTTAAAAATTAGTTAAGGTCATTTGTACAACAGAGAATTGCCTTATGTCTTCTTTTATATTTCACTGCTGTAGAAAGTTTTCATTCGAGGTTAAGCTTCAAGTGTAACACACGTGAAAATTAAATTTAAATGAATCTCCCACTCTTCTTTCCTTAGAAAAGTTGACATTAATCTAGGAATTGATTTCTACAGATTTTAAATGGATTTGGTATATGCGTAATTTTAGGTAGATATATAACGAATGCCACACTGAAAGCATGTTTAAATTTATAATTGTTAATGTTGAAATTGTTTTCCATGAAATCTACACTCCTTCATCTTGAGAGGTGCTTCTTTCAGCCTTCTTTCTGAGACTTTCTCTAAGCCACTCAAGTCTGGCTTCATTCATTCCAGATTCTATGTCACTTGTTACATTTAATCCCTCAGTATTTATGTTAGCTCTCTCCAGGATAGATAATGCATTTAGCCGCCGCCTGTTTAAGGTGTCAATCAGCAGAGAAGGCGGGGCTGAAACTCTTCTACCCATTGACCTATAGCCTCCAGGCGCTGTGATTTTAGAACTGGTTTCAAGTGACTGCATTGCTGACTGAACGGAATCATGACCTTTGACCTTGGTTTGACCTGAGTCATTATCAGTTTCATGTTCATTAAGAATTTGAAATCTGGGATGTACATCCGGCTCCTGGGCATGTAGCATCTGTTGTTGAAGATCTTGGTTTTCACTTCTGATGTAATTGTAGGGACTTGAAGGCATAGCTGCATCAAAGGACATGGACTTCATAGGGTGGCGATGATGACCTTTGACCTGGTTACTCGAAAACTGCCGTTTAGCAAATCTGTTTGACATAACTGTACTAGTGTCTTCATTGATTTCTTCCCCATATTCTACATTCTCATCAACCTCAGTATACTTTGATGTAAGGCTTGGGCCAGTTCTTGGATATCTGACTGCTGACTCGGGCATGGCATTGTCCCTGGGATGAGATGGTAATGTCAGTCTATGAGGATCCCAGGCGACAGTTTCTTCTGTAATTTCTGATAAACATCCAAACATCATCTCCAGTCCCTCCTCTGTGTCTACTTTCGGAGTCTCAAAAGTGTAATCATTTTCTGTCATCAGAACTCTTTCACTGTACAGTTTTTCTTCTCTTGCTGTTGCCAAGCAACTGTATTTTTCTAGTTCTTCTAGATCTCCAAACTCAGAAACCAGTCTAAGGAAGTCCACTAGACCTAGACTGGTTCTTAAAATTTTGTGTAATTCATTTTTTACAGTAAATGCTTTATTTTTCTTTTCACTTTGAATATCTCGATCTTCAAGTTGGGCTATAAGACGTCTTTCAATACACCTTACACTGTCTTGAATTTCCAATGACCTGCAAACATGTCGTGAAAGACTTCATTTATAATACAGTTATTTGGGCTTGTATTTACAGTACAGGGGCTCATTTCAGGAAGCTTACTTCTGACAAAATTAGAACTTAGGTGAAAAGTGTTGCGCGAACATCGTTTTTTAAAAGGAGATTCATTATAACTATTCTGGTATTCTTAGAATTTGTATTAAACACGAATAACATAGTGTTGTCTTAAAATTGAATTTTAAAATGATACGAGTTATAGCATTCGGAATAAATGTGTTTTAAAAGTCCATATTTAGGAGAAAGCTTTGGATGAAACTTATGAACTTTTGTGAAACAGGCCCCAGTTTTGAGTTAAATCAACAACCAGTTGAAAGTAAAATATTACAGGCTGTGACATTTTAAGTTAATTCAATAAATATTTCATGTGTAGCTAATATTTTTGCTGTTTTTTGCTTTATTTTGTGGCGTAAATAAATGAAAGAGTGTTTACCTGTGTTTTACAGCATTTCTTATTGCTGCTCTCCTGTTTTCCCAGTCTTTATGAGCTTGGTTCACCTTATCTATACTGTGAACAATGGCCATGGCTTTTACTTGTAACTGGGTCATCTTCTGCTGCACACTCTGTCTCGCCTTCATACTCTCAAGGTCATTCACCTGCCCAATCAAAATACAGTTAAACATGCTTTAGCAGTCACCTCTATTAAGCAGCCAGCCTGTCTTAAGCAGCCAGTGTCTCATTTCCCAAAATGGTCACTCTATAAATTACCTGCTGTAAGCAGCCACCTTTTCCCACTCCCTTGGCTGGCTGCTTAAGACAGGTTTTACTGTATTGTACATTTTTTTATTTAATCATATTTTATTGCTAATATAAATTTATAATATACTATACATTGGTACATATAACACATTACGATAAACGCACAAATCATGACGAAACTGATTAAAGTGAAAAAGTAAATGGGTTGGACCGCAAGTTTCTCCAACATTAATGACGGCCCTCCCCGGAAATAAGTAAGGTAACAAAATGATCGGAGTTGTGTTCAAAATCCATAAATACTATGTAAATATTGCAAAATATTGTATATAAAGTGAAGTGAGGGGTTTCATATTTAATATAAATTGTAATAAATGAGTATATAACACTGCATACTTCAATAACCACATATGCGGTATTGTAAATAAAGGCTTTGAAAAATAAATGAAGAATAAATGTTACATAGTTAGAGTTGATGGAAATGAGGTGAAGGGCTTCCCTCCAAAGGTAATTGCCTCACACCCAGGAGTGTAAGCAAAGGCCATAACTGTTACTTGTAACTTGGTCAGCAGGTCGACAAATGATTGACTTTAAAGCCCTCAAGATTATTCACTTATCTATCAAAATATTGTATTTGAAATATACGAAGTCAAGTGGAATCAATGCTTTAACCCTTAGCCTGCTGGCGGCAAGTGATTCTGCCTTTGTGACCAGTGCAGACCAAGATCAGCCTGCACATCTGTGCAGTCTGATCATGGTCTGCACTGTTCGCTATTCAGTCAGTAAATTTTCAGTGAACACCCCTTCGAATAATAAATGGTATTGTCCAAATTGAATGATGGACCATTCCATTTGAGAAATTTAGCAGGGTAAGGGTAATTACCATACTGTTGTCCTCTAGGTTATCGGCAAGTACATGACCAGCTGTACTAGCTATATCCTGTATTCCTGCCACTACCTCGGGACATTTGAGTTCTGATTCTGTCAGGGCCTCTTGAGTCATCTGTAGAACCTCACGCCCAGCTACGACTGTTGTTTTATCTTTCTGTGCTTGATTTATAAACCTAAGAGATCGTTTATGTTTATTAATCGTAATAAAACAATATGTACTGCAGAATAATGCATCATTACACAATACAGGGGTTGAGATTTCAGTACGCTTGAACAGGATTTCATAAATCCTATGTCTGAAGGCTGGGGACTACCAGAAAATCTGTTAGGGTACTAAATTTTCAATTTGAAATTCAATGTTCAGTAGTCTAAAGTTTAGGCCTAAAGAAAAAAAATCTTTGTTCCGGTAACATGCTCCAAAAAATTAGGGTAGGTATGTCGGAAAACAATTTTTTTATAGGATTTTTTTTTATTAAGTGAGACTTTTCAGAAATTATTTTTGTGTCAAAAAATGAATACAAATAAGGGGGTTATGCTTAAGAGCATCAGTAAGTTGATTTCTAATATGACTGACCATGTTTAAAGCATAAAAAGTGCAGTTTTCAACTTTTTGTTAAAAAGTTGAAAAATATATTCTCCAAGGCCATAAAAACATTTAGGGTCAGTCGGGATACCGGAAACAAACAATATTTTTTACACCTTATTTCACTAGCCTTCATGAAAACCAAATCAGAGCATGCTTTTTTACAATGGTCTGTAATGCCTTTGTTTAGTGAGATACACACACCTATTGACATTATTTGAAGACAGTTACTTGTTGCATAGGTCTACCAATAAATTGCCCGGATTCTGAAACCCAAGCTTGAGTCCGGGAAAATCATCATAATGATAGTAGAGTCTACTGGAAATTATTTTATATATCAATTGCAACAGGTCAATTTGTATGATACTGAAATACTGTATTAGAGCTTTTCAAGACCTTAATAAACACGTAAGTCTTAATTCGATCAAAATTCCAGTAATCATGTCAGATGCTTACTGAAACGCTGATGTGTGCTTACCAGTTTAAATATGAAATCGCAACCTTTCAGTTTTCTGTTATTTGTAAATTTATTGCTACATTATGTATTGCATTATGTCTGAACATTACAACTTTTTGCTTTACCTTTTTGTCTAATCAATAAAATTCATGTAACAGTTTCTTCCCCCATTCAGATAAACTAGCCATAACAGCTACCTTTATGAAGCAGAACTTGCCTTATGCAGCCAGTCAGTCAACTTGCGATATTGACATTTTATTTAAATTTCACTTTGTCTTAAGCAGCCACGTGCCTTAACATTTAGCCTGCTGGCATCATTTTCTACCTTTGTGACCTTTGCCATTCAGTCAGTATCTTTTTGGTTAGCACCCCTTTTAACAGTAATAACTGTGAACAGCACTGTCCTAATTGAAAGATGGATAGGTTCATTATAGAAATTAAGCAGCCTTAAGCAACCAGATTTTGTAGGTCCCTTGGCTGGCTGCTAAATACAGGTGTGACTGTATGACCCTTTTCTTTGTTGTGTTGTTGTTGTTGTTGTACTATTGATACATTGCCAAAACAGTTGTGTAGAGAGTCAGGACTTAGGTTACAAGTTCACAAAAGAGTTTGCATAGAAAGTCATTCATTCTCCACTTTTGAACAATGTAGGAAAGTAGAGTTACTTTTGAGGTCTGAATTAACCAAATATGAAACCTCAACCTCTCAGTTTTCTCAGTTATTTGTAAATCTATTGTTACATCCCGTATTGCAGTATGTCGTTTAAAGATTTGAATGTCAATGACTTTACACAACTTACAGCTTTGTTGAACTAAAATTTAGCCTGTTTATGTTAGTTATACAAGGCCACAAATTCTGCATGATAAGGAGGTCATTGAGATACAGTCGACATTGTATTAAGAGACCACCCAAGGGACTGCTAAGAAATGGTCTCTTAATGAATTTCAGTCAGATGAAAAGAAAAGTTATTTTTAACTGTTAATGTAACTGTTTTTATTATGAACATATATGTTTGGTTTCAAAATTTGTTTTAACATCGTGAACACTTTGCCAAGTCCACAAACCGTAAAAATTATACCTAGATTGTTTGTCAGTTCCACTGACAGGGTTCGAATTTAAGCTCGCATACTCGCGAAATGCGAGTGCAAATTTCAAACTGCGAGGTGAGATTTCAGACACCAGCATTTTTTTGCGAGTGAAAATTTTTGGCCGAATAATGTGCATTTCTAATGTTCATCTCGATCTTACACTGTTCTTTCTTTAACAACTCTCGGTCATTGCAGCGCATTGTCATTTGCAGAACGAATTTTGGAGCACTCTTTCATCTTTCGTCGTAAACGGAAGTTTACACTCGATACATGTCCCGTGCGCATGTCTTTTCAACTGCTGACAAGTACCTGCGCTAATTTTGATGATGTTAACTGCATCCGGTGGTTTTTTTTGGTAATCTATAATAAGTTACTATTTACATAGCGCAGATACGATTGGCTTGACTCGTCACGTGGATGTTTGTGTTAATGTTGTAATAAAGTGACAAGTCGCGGAAAATGCAAGTTGTTTTTTCATTTAGCAAGTTAAAAAAAATACCACTTGCGAAAAAATGCAAGTAGAAAATCTGGCTAAATTCGAACCCTGACTGATACAAGGTTAACTGCATTCAGTCACGTGCAAAACGGTCTCACTGATTACACAGATGAAGAAATGCCCGGTAGAATTTTGGTACCCGGTCGCTTAATAGATACTTTTGTCGAATATTTTACCTGTTGGGACTACATTGATGTGGTCGCTAGTCGTTTAATAAAAAAGTCGTTTAATGGAATGAATTTACATACTGAAAACGTTTGGGAGAGATTTTGACCGGTCGTTTAATACAAAAATCGCTTAATAGAGGTGGTCGCAAGTACAATGTCGACTGTATACCTAATGACACTGAAATCTCAATTTTACCAAAAATGGACTTTTGGCATTGTGAAAATAAGGTGACGATCGATTATTATTGTATTTATATAGATCAATATTGTACTTAATATAAATCGATATTGTAATTAACATTGATCAGTATTGTAATCAAAATAGTACAATATTGTCAATAAATTAGATCAATATTGTAATGGATAGTTAGATAGTTGTTTGTAGATCGTAATTATGTCTCCCACCACACAGTGGTGTGGGAGACATATTGATTTACTCCAGTCTGTCTGTCTGTGTGTGTGTCTGTCACAAAGCTTGTCCGCACTCTAAGTCGAACATTTCTCATCCGATTTTCACCAGACTTGAACAAAATGTGTTTGACCATAAGACCTCAGCCAAGTTCGATAACTAGCCAAATCGGTCCAGGCGTCTTGGAGTTATGGCCCTTGAATTACCAAAAATTGGTCTTTTTACTCTTGTCCGCACTCTAATTCGAATATTTCTCACCCAATCTTCACCAAACTCAAACAAAACATGTTTGACCATGAGACCTCGGCCAAGTTCGATAACTAGCCAAATCGGTCCAGGCATTTTGGAGTTACGGCCCTTGAATTATCGAAAAATTGGCCTTTTTACTCATGTCCGCACTCTTAATCGAACATTTCTCATCCGATCCTCACCAAACTTGAACAAAATGTGTTTGACCATGAGACCTCGGCCAAGTTCGATAACTAGCCAAATCGGTCCAGGCATTTTGGAGTTTTGGCCCTTGAATTATTGAAAAATCGGCCTTTTTACTCTTGTCCGCACTCTAAGTCGAACATTTCTCATCCGATCTTCACCAAACTTGAACAAAATGTGTTTGACCATGAGACCTCGGCCAAGTTCGATAACTTACCAAATCGGTCCAGGCATTTTAGAGTTACGGCCCTTGAATTACCGAAAAAATCCTTCTGTTTACTCTTGTCCGCTCTCTAAGTCGAACATTTCTCATCCGATCTTCACCAAACTTGAACAAAATGTGTTTGGCCATAAGACCTTACCAAAGTTCGATAACTAGCCAAATCCGCCCAGGCACTTTTCATTTATGGCCCTTGAATTACTGATTGGATTCACTCATCCAGACCATCTAATTGGATCCACTCGTCTAAAACATCTAGAGAAACTAACATTTTTCATCATCTAAGGGGCAG
The DNA here is from genome assembly GCF_021730395.1 of Mercenaria mercenaria. NCBI lineage: Eukaryota > Metazoa > Mollusca > Bivalvia > Venerida > Veneridae > Mercenaria > Mercenaria mercenaria. Next base: position 31,412,662 of record NC_069375.1, on the reverse strand, counting down.
TTGTGGGAGACATGCGCTTTTCTCAAAAGCATCTCTAGTTATAAATAGTGTATTACCTGACAAGAAGGGTATTTAACATCAGACCGTGTACACCATCTATTGGAAGCTTGGTCGGTTCCTGGCATACTGGACATTTCACATCCTCTTGTGAAGGCTGGGATATATGTGACTGCAGGCAACCAGTACAGAAACTGTGCAAGCAGTCGAGTATCCGCGGAGACTCGTAGATGTTGTTACATAACTTGCAACGGATCAAATGAAACTGCTGTTGAGGTTGGAGCCTTGGGTCTGCCATACTCAACTCAGCTGTAAAAAAAAAGAATGTATCTTTGTTATATGCACCTTAATCATTTACGTGAAATATATATATATATATATATATATATATATATATATATATATATGCATTGCAGAGTCGCGAAGGCTCTTGCAGAAATAGATTTTAAAGTACTTACATGGTGGACACATGGTATAATTTGTCATTTTAACGTTTTAGTTTTCATAAATCCAGCATAAAACTGTTGATGATAAATAATAATATAAGCTAACTTCAGCATTACTGTCATTGAAGCAGGACAAGTAACACTGCTGCTATTATTTCTGAAAAAACATCCTAATACCATATTGCTTGTAATAATAACACAAACTTCCGCATTTTGTTGATAAAAAAAAAATAATAATAAAAAAATAAAACAAAAATAAGAAGATGATAATCAGAATTACTTTTCAACTTGGATCTCAAACTGAGATTGGGGACCAGTTTCAGAAAGCAGCCTTACCATTGGTCAATTTCAAAAATGTGATAAGGAACAACCAGTCAGATGCTGGATCTTTCAGACTGGTCTCCAAACTTAAGTTTTATAACTTTGATGAAGTAATCTGCCCGACAAAAAACTCTATATCGGTCTTCCCACTGAGGCAGATGACATTTACCGTATATGAAGTTGCATTTATTAAATCACAAAACTGCTGTGGCGGTATTTTTGGTATGGATAATTGAGTAATAGGTAATAGGTAGCAAACTGTGAAACACTCGGATTACCACACAGATATTCATCAGAAATATGTTGTGAGATACTATTAGGGTTGTAGATTTTTATGCCCCCGCCATAAAATGTTGGGGGAGGGCATATAGTGTTACCCATGTCCATGTGTGTGTTCGTTCGTCCGTTTGTCCATTTGTCCGTGTGTTCGGGAAAGGGTGATGTTCGTGTCCGGTCCATAACTTTGACATGCATGCTCCAATTTCAAAATAATTTGACACAAATAATAAGCATGGATAGACGATATGTCATGCCTAAAACCAGGTCCCTAGCTCAAAGGTCAAGGTCACAGTCCTTGGTTGAACTTAGCCAATTTTCACTACATATATACTGATAATGTGGTCTTCAGGTCTGGTCCATAACTTTGACATGCATGGTCCGATATAAAAATGATTTGACACAAATAATAAGCATGGATAGACGATGTGTCATGCGCAAAAACCAGGTCCCTAGGTCTAAGGTCAAGGTCACACATAGAGGCCAAAGAATTTTGTCTTGAGCATTTCTTCTTCATGCATGGAGGGATTTTGATGTAAGTTGCCTCAGTTGTATACCCTCATGAGACAGAATGTCATGCGCAAAAACCAGGTCCCTAGTTTATAAATACTTCCCTTTGTTGTTACTATAAATAGCTTATATTGTAACTTTCTTATTACTGGTCGTAGGGAAAAAACAAGACCACTTTTCTGTAGTACAACATGCATGTTACATCCAATTTTGAGAAGTATTTTAACCTATCTCTACCTGGTAAGGATTTTTGTGTGGACTTGGGAGTTTTTTTTTTTTTTTTTTTTTTTTTGTTAAGATTAACTTCCCCTAGTTGTTACTATAAATAACTTATGCCTGTGACCTTTCTCATGTTGCGGGGGCATCCGTGTCTGTGACACATTTCTAGTTTTTTTCTACACTCTGACCATTAAATTTATTCCGTAGAAATTGCCGTTGTAACGGTGCACTCTAAACTGGATTATTACGGTACAATGATACTGTTTACTGTGAAGAGTCATTGATTATAGATCAGTTTGAAACCATTACTTGTAAAAGGCTGTTTTTACAACTTAATTTGTCCTGACCTGAATTAATTTTTAATGATTCCTATTTTTGCTTATTTATTGAACAGTAATCTGTGAAAGCTGTCCTGTTTTGATGACCCCAGGAAGTAGTAATGGTTTTCAGCTTTTACTTAGATATTTTAGTTGCGTAACTTACCCTAATAGACTGCTGCTGTTCACTTATAATGGAAATAAACTAATGAATTTTATACAACAAAGGGACGTATTATGTTATGTCGCCTGTGTCCGTCCATTGGTCCATCTGTTAGCAGTTTCGTGTCCGCTCTGTAACTCTTGAACCCCTTGAAGGATTTCTAAGAAACTTGACACCAATGTTCACCACATCCAAACGATGTGCAGAGTGCATGTTCTGGATGAATTCCTTCAAGGTTAAAGTCACACTTATGGGTCAAAGATCATATGAGAGTATTTTGTGTCCGCTCTGTAACTCTTAACCCCCTTGAAGGATTTCAAAGAAACTTAACACTAATGTTCACCACATCAAGACAACATGCAGAACACATGTTCTGGATGTCTTGCTTCAAGGTCTAGGTTACACTTAGGGGTCAATAGTCATATGAGTGTGTTTCATGTCCACTCTGTAACTCTTGAATTGCTTGAAGAATTGTAAAGAGTTCACCACATGGAGACAACATGCAGAGTGAATGTTCTGAATGTTTTGCTTCAAGGTCAAGGTTACACTTAGGGGTCAAAGGTCATCATTCTTTGACTCTTGAACCCCTTGAAGGATTTTGAAGAAACTTGACACAAAATTAATGTTCACCACATTGAAATGATGTGCAGAGCTCAAGTTCTGGATGGCTAGCTACAAGGTCATGGTTACGTGATTTTTTCTTAGATAAATGAAGGGATTTTAGTATTTGGAGGTTATTAATCCTAAAGATCACAAGAAATGAATTACAGAGCTGTAACACAACATCTGCCTGATTTACTGTTTTCTTTTGTTATGGCTTTTTTTTCTCAGTAATCAACAAAACCAGTGCCCAAGGTCTTTGAGCACAGACTTGCATGACTAGTTGTACCATCACAGAGCCAGATGATCTAGTTTTCATCTAATATGTTAGTTCCGTGAAGTAAAAGACTTTTAGAGAAGTAATCAATTACATTGCAAATATTATTTCTCTGAATTTCTTTAATCCTGATTCACAATGCTTAGATTTATACGCATTTATATTGAGAGTATCAGTTGTAGGGTTGATCAGTTTTTCATGATTCTTCAAGCTCCAATGAATGATTGTTTGGTTCTAATGAAAAGTTTATTGATGTCACCCAGTATTGAAAACAGTGTATTGATTATGTCAGATTTCTATTGAGAAACTATTGAAATGGAAGCTGTGAGATTCATTGACACTGAATGGAAATTCTGCTACTGTACCATCTGTACTCCAATTATACCTTTCTGTCCATGCAAATACAATTGCCCTTGATGGTGGCAATTGATTCTGCCTTTGCGACCAGTGCAGACCAAGATCAGCCTGCACATCCGTGCAGTCTGATCATGGTCTGCACTGTTCGCTATTCAGTCAGTAAATTTTTAGTGAACACCCCTGCGAATAATAGATTGTACTGCCTAAATTGAATGATGGCCCAGTCCATTTTAGTAATATAACTGGGTAAAGGTTAAACTTTTTAGCTAACCTGAGCATAAAGTTTCCCCTCACCCAATGTATGTTGTCTGTTTTCCTATGTCCATTAATAATTGCTTCAAATGACATCTAGAGATAGTACCTAATTTTTTCAAAACTTAGTTATGAAGTAAAAAAGCTTTGAAATGCATGCAAATGACCATATATTTCTCAAAAATAGATATATTCATAATATTTTAACCAAAAGTGCATAGTTATGAGCATTTAATATATTCATTTCAGGCTATTCATATAAAAGAAAGTTTTGTGATCAAAGAAACGTAACTTTTCTTGGACATGTAGAGCAGAAACATCAAAGGGACATAATACAGTTGATATTTTTATACCCCCACAATTTGAAGTTGTGTTCATTTCCTTTAGTGTTTTATGCAAGTTGTATTCATTTCCTGTAGTGTTTTATGCAGGTTGCGTGCGTTTCCTGTAGTGTTTTATGCAGGTTGCGTGCATTTCCTGTAGTGTTTTATGCAGGTTGCGTGCATTTCCTGTAGTGTTTTATGCAGGTTGCGTGCATTTCCTGCAGTGTTTTATGGAAGTTGCGTGCATTTCCTGCAGTGTTTTATGGAAGTTGCGTGCATTTCCTGTAGTGTTTTATGGAAGTTGCGTGCATTTCCTGTAGTGTTTTATGGAAGTTGCATGCATTTCCTGTAGTGTTTTATGCAGGTTGCGTGCATTTCCAGGGGTCACGCTGTCGATCGCCACTTGAGCCATTTGCGACAAAAAATTAAATGTGGCTCTGAAATTTTCTAATTGGCGAAAATGGCCCGAAGCTATGTCTGTCTGCAAAACTATGAATATTGCCAGTTTTACAAACCAAAAGATGTGAAAAATCGATAATCTGTGTAGACACAACATCCGTTATTGAAAGGGAGGGAGCCAATTTGCAAATTTTTTATTTGATCAGACAGTTAATTGGGGATAATTAGATTATTGAATAACAAACTGGGTAATTATAATCATCATTTTGTGCACTTGATACGATTTTATGAGCAGTCAGCCGTTAGACAAATTTTCTATGATTGCCAAGGGTTAGTTTGGGCAAAAACAAATAAAAATGCTTTAGACAAGCAGAAATTGTAAGTATTGAATAGCTATGATGATAGAAAAGCAATAAAACATAGGTATTTTATCAAATATTTAATTCTAACTTACGTTTTCCGAATTTGTCACCTGTTTTCGCGACCGTGATTTTCGGATATTTCTGTCATTTCTGATGAGATTTTTTAGTGCAATCTTAATAAAAAGCCAATAAAAAGCCTACATTTAAGAAAAATGTGACAACTGTTGCAAAAGGAGCTCTTATTTTGAAGTATTTTTCGAGAATAAAACATGCGAAGGCATCGAACCCCACCCACTTATAGGCAATGTGCAAAATAAGACACTGTTTTTTTTTAAACATTTTTATTTTAAATGTGATTTTCAGAATTTTTTTATTAAATGGCAGATGTTTATAAAAATGATAATTTTAGAAATTAACACAAATTGATTTTCTAAATAGCTTTTTAAAGGGTTACTAAGAAATATGTAATAACTACATTAATTTCTTGAGTAGTATGAGTACTTTGGTACATATAATGTAGTCCTACAAGAACGTCAATGCTATGCGCTTCGCAGTTGTTGGCCTAATAATTTTATCTTCGGAAAAAGCAGTGGCTCAGAGAAAAAAATTCCCCGTGTGACCCCTGCATTTCCTTTAGTGTTTTATGCAGGTTGCCTGCATTTCCTGTAGCGTTTTATGCACGTTGCGTGCATTTCCTGTAGTGTTTTATGCAGGTTGCATGCATTTCCTTTAGTGTTTTATGCAAGTTGATGAGCACTGAGCTGATGCGCACTAATTGGGAAAATTACTGTATCTATAGTGACAAAATCAATACATTTGCATTGAAAACTGGTAATAACATGAAGGATTTAATCAGAAATAATGTTTTTATTATGTAACTGATGCTTATGATTTTCAACAGATTCTCTGAATCATTAATAAATGCACTGAACTTTTATCCCAGTAGGAAAGACTGCTCTTAACCTTTATCATGCTGTACAAGATTGATTCTGCCTTTGCGACCAGGGTAGATCATGATCAGCCTGCACATTCGTGCTGTCTGATCAAGATCTGCACTGTTCACCATTCAGTCAGTATCTTTTTGGTAAGCACCCCTTTTAACAGTTAATGGTATTGTCCAAACTGAAAGATGGACAAGTTCATTATAGAAATTTAGCAGAGTTAGGGTTAATTTTTAGGTGACCATAGTACAGAGTGCTCAGATGTCTTACATAATGTGGTTCATCATCTGTCGTTCCTCAAGAAGTTAATGCATACGCTAGCATCCACAGTTATTTAGCAATCTTAATCAAACTTACCCACTATGTATATGGCTGTAAGATCCTGGTGATATTTCATAGCACATTCTCTAATCAGCCCATGTGTCTATTTTTAGAATGACCTAATAAAACCCAGGTTTATGGTTAAAGGATTCGACAAACATTGAGAGAGATGTGTGTTGTTTATATTGACTCAATGAATTGTGTGATGGTTGTATGATGTTATACACATTATTTTTTCTGTTTAAGAACTGTAAATGGATTTCAGACATGTCCTAGAACTCTGTAGACTGAATAACAGAAAACTTTTACTTTACTTGGTGTTATTGTTTATTAATATTAACAGGCAGTAAACTGTTTTCACACCAAATTAGATTATCTTTTTCATGTTGAATGAGAGCTATGACATTATAGTTATAAGAAATAATAATTCAGGAAAACTTTATAAAATCAAATCACACATTGTTCTGTATTATGATTGGTGAAAGTAAACAAAAAATTATATCCATAGGAAAATAAAACACCTGTTATTGAACCCTTAGATCAATCAAAAAGAAAATACGTATATAAAAGTTACATAATGTGATCTGTCAGTATAAAACAATTTTCCCTTTTTTGATAACCAGAGTGGGGAGATCATGAACAACTTTTTTTAATTTGTGAGAAAATTTACTGTTTTGTTTTGAGTCAACTCAGTTGGACCAATCCAGATGTTGCGAGTTCAATCTCAGAGACAATTTGTCCAGAGAAAATAAATCTGAAATAATTCGTTCTCAATCCAAATTTTGTGGGGCTGATGTATTACAGTAGTTACTAGACTCGTGATACATAACCTAAATAGGACTAAAATGATAATAATGCCGCGTCAAACAATAAAGGAAAAAAAAAACAAGAAGAATTTGTCAGAACAAATGTTACAAATTTAAATACCTAACAAAAATGAAACGATAGCTTTTTTCTGCGTTTTTCTTTTTTTACCATCATTCAAGATTATATAAATAATAATTATGATGTGTAAAAATTACTAAATTCAAATTTAATTTAACAATATTCTTCTTTATCTTTTGTCATTTTTCATCTTAAACAAAAGTAGTGATTGTTACAATATACAATCAATTTATTATACTTTACAAATATCATCTAATAACATCGTGGAAAATATTAGTTAAAAAGTTTGTCCAGCACCTTCACTCGGTACATTAATTAAGTAGTTTTAAATGGGCTATAAAATTACAACACATTATTGTTTTAAGTTTTACTATCGTATATTTATTTATTTATTTATTTATCAAAATCATGCAGATATTCTTATTCCAACTGCCCTTTTCGCCAGTTGTTAAGACATTTTATGCGCATTTTCTTTTTTTTTTACTAAGAATAATGGCAAAAAGTCTCATAATTATGTATACATGATCAATTATTACATGTATATTTCATCCATGATTATTTAAAAAAGATATGAACAAAATGCATCAAAAGCATTTTAGTGCTTTAAATGTAGCAAATTTTTGCAACACTGGCCAGGTACATCATTTACTGTGAGATAAAAATGTGCAAATGCAATTCTTACAGTAATTAACTCTATGTGCTACAGAATTCTACTGTCCGAAAATCTCTCTGCATTGATTGTTTGTTACTAATAATAGGAATGACCGCATTGAGTGTGACATAGTGATACCTGTAATCTGAAAATGTGCTATTACAGGCAATATTGGACCATTAGGTCAAAAGTTATGAAGCTAATAAGTTTCTTGAAACTTACATCTTAGGTAGGTGCTTCATAGTTGGTTTGTGTATACTCTAGCATCTACCATTTTTGTAGCTGTCTTTCTTAAACTTTAACACAATTTTTAATGGTCATAAGTTCTGGATCAAATTGTTTAATGGCCAATTAGGAATTTTGAATTAGGAGTTATGGCCCTTGATTTATCAAAAAATGTCATGTGATTAAGTTGGCACCCGCCAGGTGAGGATTGCCAGGTTAGATGAAAAAAGTATAAGAAATTAAACAATTCCTATTGTTTTGCTAAATATGATCATTAATAATTCTATGCTAAATATGATCTTAAACAATTCTATGCTAAATATGATCTTAAACAATTCTATGCTAAATATGATCTTATGCTAAATATGATCTTAAACAATTCTATGCTAAATATGATCTTAAACAATTCTATGCTAAATCTGATTGTAAACAACTTTTTGCTAAATTTTATTGAAAACAAGTTTATGCAAATTTTATCATAAAACAAGTTTATACTCAATTTGATTGTAAACATGTTATTCTACCTCTGATATCTGTCTGTCACACTGATCAAACTTTATACAGATTCTATTTTACAGCATCACCAAAATTCTGTTTAAGTACATTTGCTCATTCAAGGGGAAAATGCAATATTAAACTTCCACTGGTTTCCAAAACAAGTTGTAAGTGTATTTTATATTTCATTTTGATTTGCCTACGAAAATATAACTTGTAACAATATAATGGCTTACAATCTTCCCTTATAGATAGTATTACATATTTGTGACTGTCTTACTGGTTACCAGTATCATTTCTTTCTGTTTTTCAGACCTCACCAGTGTCATTACTTCTTAACACTACGATATTCTACTTTAAGGTGCCACACTGTATCAGTAGCATATCTTAGTAGTGTTACAATACATCTTACCAGTTACCAGTTGACCTGTATAATTTCTTACTTCAATTTCACACTTTACCATGTCATTTCTCACTAGTGTCACACCATTCCAGTATCATTTTATCGTGGGCTTTGTCAGTCTGGGTGTTCGTCAGTCGGTCCTTCTGTCCATCTGTCTGAATTTGTGTCTTGGATATCTCAAAGATCATTTGACCCAAAGTCATCAAAACGCACAGGATTGTCATTCAGCATGTAAAGTTGTGCACCTGATATTTTAACTGAGATTTCAAACAGCCACACCAGAGTTGTGACCCTTGTCTTAGTCAAAAATATGCATAAAGTGGGCCTTAAAGTTTGTGTCACATGTATCTCAAAAAATATTTTACTTAGGATTATGAAACATTATAGGAATATTATGCAGCATGTGAACAGTGTGGGGAATCACGTGACCCAAAATGGTACGGAACACGGAAATCAACATGGCGGATATTTGACTTTTTTTACCAGTTTTCAAAGGTAAGTAAAAACTACAGCATCTATTCGCTCGTATTATAGCGCAGTCTATGTGCATTTTAATACTCTTTCCAGCAATGTTTGTGTCTTGTCTACATTCCTTCTAGTTTCTGAGTTACCTTCAAGGTTTTGACCGAAGCGAGGATAATATTCTGTAAAAATGCAATGGTACAATACACGTAATCACTCTTTGCACACAAAAATCTTTGTAATTTGCAGCTTTTCGAACTTGTTTCAATCTGTAACTGTTACATTTTTATAATAGAGTAACTATGCACAGTATTTGTTTTTGATTTTTCACAAGTTCTTGCGAAAAATTGACAAACTATTGAAATGGTACGCGACACTTGCTATGATACGCAACACATATAACTGTTGGCAGTCTGATATGCAACACGTGCATGTGTAACCAAGGGCTATTTAACTTCAAATTTTTGTCATAAGTAATTTATTAACTATTTGAAACGTGGTTTTCAGTTTTTAATATCGTTCGGAAGGACTGCAATTATTATTTATGTTTAAAGAGGTCAGCACACTAAGACTTTCATGTTTCAAAGTAACATAAAATATTTATTTTATTTCAGAATGGCACAGTTTTCTCATCTTGTATAATTTTCTTTTACAGAAATGGCCAAACCTAAGAAGAAACCGGGACTGACACTTGGGAAAAGAACTGGATAAAGAAGCAAAACAAGAATGTTATTATTAAAGTAACTTTCCAACTGCCGCTATCCGTCAAGAAAACACCAGCGAGAAAGCAAGCAAAAAGGCTTATGCCATCTAAATCCCCTCTGCAAATAGAAAAATAAAGGGAATTTGGTCACCTGTCGTTTCCAAAAAACAGTTTACAATAACTCCCGATAAAAGACTTCAAGATCACTTTTTGGACGTGTAGAGGAAAACAGTGATACCAGAGACGATGTAGAGCACTTCTAACTTGAATTACTGTATGAAGAAATGACATGTTCGATACTGCAAGGAGAAAGAGACTTCCTGTGAGAAGAAAACAGGGAACTGTTAGTACATCAAGGAACGCAGTTCAGAAAGGAGTTCTGTGTATAAGGTGGGAGAAGGCTAGAACGAATGAATCTAAAATGTTACCGATGAAGAGGATGGGACTGGACTGGGAAGTGCATATGAATGAGAAAAAAAGTTACGATATCAGTACCGAAAATAAAAGGAAGATGATATAAATACAATTGGAGAAAAGAAAAAATATTTCAGTACTTAATGTGAAAAGAAATATGATATAAATTTACACTAAATGAGATGAGGAATTTAATACAAATACGGGAAGTGAAATAGATACTGAGTAAAGAAAGAACCGATATTTTTTAAATAGTAAATTTTAGGGAAAATTTGATGTATTCAGTAAACAATGTGAAAACATTGTGATTACAATCATGTGGCTAAATGTTATGCAAAAGGACATTATGAGATATAAATGTATATACTGAATGGGAATAAAAATACTCAATGACACTGAGAAAAAGAAATTTCTAATGACAGTGTTCTTTTTTTATTTTGTTTTAATATATTGTTGGAAGCTTGCTGTATAGATTCTGTATAGATAATGAAAATGAGCTTTGATAGCTTTTTTGTCAGTTGAAAACAAAATGATATGTTTTTATTTTTTGCACATGTTTTTGTGACATAATTTTGTTTAATTATGTTTTTAATTGCAATAAAGAAATAACCGAATTGTTACTCAAGTTTCTAATCACTGTGAAATTGAAAAGATAGAGGGTTTATGTTAGAGCCCCACTGATACCAGCCTCTTTATATGAGAACACTAGGTAGTTTGGACCTTGTGTTGGTTCTTCCAAAGTCTCTTTCTGCTCGTACGTACCTGGAATACTGTTTCAATGGACAATATAGCCACCAAAAACAAAATCAGTTTGAATTATTAATCATTTATTAATTGTTCATCTTTTGTACATAAATATAAAATGCTTATTTAACTTGAACTCCTGGTTAAATCACACTTTACTAACACATAAATAATACTTGAGCAAATTGCAAGTATATATATATATATATATATATATATATATATATATATATATATATATATACGGATATACAAAACTGGAACTAAAAACAACGTCAATATGGTGATACCGTCACATAAAAAACCCATAAAAATGCCAACTATAAACATAGTAACACAAAATCCATAAAATCGCGAGTAGGGTATTATGAAACATTCACAGATATACCAAGACAATTTATTCGCTCCAAAAATATCACACAGACACATTGGGTCTGAAAAACATGCCCCCTTGGCCAGACCCCCATATTAGCTACGCCCATATACAGTATTGTACATCCTGAGACATAAAACAATCGTACATACTATAAAAGCTCACGCAGTTCCCAAACACAATGTAGTGGGTGAACTTTTTTAAACGTGATCCGATGAAGACTATTTAGTTTGTATGATGATTTATGTCTCGGGATGTACCATAACGTTACTGTACAGGGAGTAGCAGATAATGTTGGCCTGGCCAAGGGGGATAGGTTTACCGGGCCCCATATACAAAATTTAGTGTAGTATTGTTTTCAATGATACTGTAAAATAAAACGTTTTCTGTTAAATGTTTTAATGATGAAACTATCAAAACTATCGACTAAAATGCTTCAGAAAGGTAAATAGTTACATTTATTTAGAGTTCAATAATTAGTTCAAATTTTAGATGACTTTAGCACGATACGTGACTTAATTGTCATTAAAAAAGTCAGCTTTCTAAAACTTATTTGTAACTAAATGTTACGAACACTAGCAAATCTGGTAAGGCAAAGTTTATCAAAGATGTTTAGGGTGATGCCAGCCCTAGAGCTGACATTCCCAATACGTTCTCTTCCCTATTTTTGTATCCGCTCATAAAACGAATAAATCGTCCTCCAAACATTATCCGGCCAAGTTTCCAAAAAAACTTAGTTTTGTAAGAGTATCTCATTTGTGTTGTATTAGTGCACCCAAACCAACAAACAACCTCCATCCACAAAAAATGCTATACTCTTCAGTGGGATTTTTTTCTTTAACTAATTTTAGAAAGTTTATCATTACTTCATCAAGTCCATCTTCCTCTTATAATACCGAGAAAACTTCTGACAATAAATTTTCATTAACTGCTTTATCAAACACATCAACGGGGACTACATTGTCTGTATTATGCAGCTCTTCACACTTGCAATCCAGTGTTTAAGAAGTGCTCTACATCGTCTTTACATATCGCTGTTTTCCTCTACAGGTCCAAACAATTCTTGAATACTTTAACTTAAATCGAGAGTTATTGTATGTTTGTTTTTTGGAAGCAACAGGTGACCTAATGACTTTATTCTTCAGTTTGCTGGATATAAGTTGTAGAGGGGATTCAGATGGTGTAAGCAGTCTTTTTATTTGTTTTCTCGCTGGAGATTTCCTGGCACATAGTGGCAATTGGAAAGTTAGTTTAATATTGATATTCTTGTTTTGCTTCTTTATCCACTTCTTTTTCCCAAGTGTCAGACTCCGTTTCTTCTTAACTTTTGCCATTTCTGTAGAAGAAAAGTATACAGAATTAGAAATCTAACAACTGCGCCATTTTGAAATAAGAGTTATAGATTTTATGTAATTTTGAAACATGAAAGTCTTAGCGTGCTGACCTCTTTAAACATAAATAAAGATTGCAGTGCTTCCGAACGATCTTAAAAACTGAAGACCACGTTTGATATAGTTTAATTAATTAATTATGACGCGAATTGGAAGTTAAATCGTCATTGGTGACACATGCACGCGTTGGGTATCAGACTGCCAACAGTTAGTACGTGTTACGTATCATAGCACCTGTCGCGTACCATTTCAATAGTTTGTCGAATGTTCGCAAGAATTTACGAAAAATCCTAAAGAAACACTGTGCATAGTTACTTTATGATAAAGATCTAACAGTTACAGATTAAAACAAGTTCGAAAAGCTGCAAATTACATAGATTTTTGTGTGCAAAGTGTAATTACGTGTATCGTACCATTGCGTTTTTACAGAAAATTATCCTCACTTTGGTCAAAACCTCAAAGGTAACTCAGAAACTAGAAGAAACATAGACAAGACACATACATTGCTGGAAAGAGCATTAAAATGCGCATAGACTGCGTTATAATAAGAGTAAAATAGATGCTGTAGTTTTTACTCACCTTTGAAAATTAGTAAAAAAGAAAAATATCCGCCATGTTGATTTCCGTTTTCCGTACCATTTTGGGTCACGTGATTCCCCACACTGGTGAAGTTGCCCTGCCTCTGATGGAATAATGCACGGAGGGGCACCTTGGGTCTTCCTTTACCATCAAAGCTGATAAACCCAAGAAAAACAAAACAAACTTTCTAATGTCACTCTTTACCAGGTATCATTACTTTTAAATGTCATACCTACCAGTATCATCACTTACTAATGCTACAGATGAACAGTATTTTTCCTGCCAATTATCAGTCTTCAACAATCACTGTTTATATTGTCAGTACATATTCTAATGTTATCCTTTACCACTGTCTCTCCATTTAATTTTATTAATCCAGTGTAAATCACTGATCAGACTCTTCGCCAGTGTCTCATTAAACAATATATGATTCTCTTCTTACTACTTCTCAAAACCTGCGATATTAAATTTACAACACTTTTTACCCAGTGATAAATTTTTCACCGGGATTTAGAAAATTACTTATGAGTAATAAATGGTTAAAGCTTAAAATGAGTTTTAAGGTAACATTATTTTCTAGTTTGAACAATTATTTTCACATCAGGTCAGTATATGAACACTGTCTCGATTCATTTCTTGTCTAGGTAGGAGTGCTTTAAACATGGTCATATATTATAATCAAACTCGGCCAGGGTAGTTTACAGATTAAATGTACATAAAATTTTCAGCTTCAGCTGCATTCTAATTTCATATTTGAATATTTTGAATCTCAATCCTGCTGTGTCTGTAATAGATACTATATGAACTATTATGGTAAACATTAAAAAAGGAGGGATTGAATACAGACCTAATAACTTTTATTAGTGTTTGAGGTACATGCAGTTTAAAGCCAAAATTGTCTCCGGATGTGCATAAAAATATCAGCTTTTTAAAAATGAGTAGATGTATTTGTAAATAATTAAAAGATTATGAATTTATATCATCTAAATTGATTTTTTTAATGGGACCCATGTTGTTTTTTCTTGTTATTACATGAAGAGCACAAACATATTCCAAGGTGAAATGAACGTTAGAAACAAAGAATTCAAAACATGCAAATTTGAGCAGAACATACTGCAAATTGCAGTAAACGGCCAGTTTTCATGTAAATTGCATTAAATGCTGCTAACTTCAAAAGAGTGGTTTCATAGATCTAGATGAGCATGTGTGACTGAAAAAAGCAGTGATTTAAATACTGGTAAGCCTCTCATCTCCATAACTCAAAATGTGTTTTCCTCACCAGTGTTTGATAGTAAACATTTTTAGATGTTACTTTTCAATCTTTGCTTGTCTTTGAGAGTCAGTAGGTAATTTGGGCTACATTTGTAAGAAATAATTAAGCTATCAGTTCATTTGACTAAAGGCCTTTTGTAAAGTACTGTGAAATCATTTAATTTCGTGGGCATGAAATTTCGCGGTTTTGGTCAAAATGGCAATTTCGTGGGGATATGAATTCGTGGATTACAACTTTCGAACATAAAGTAAATGGGAATTTTACTTGTTCATTGGGATTAAATTTCGTGGATTGACTCAACCACAAAATCCACGAAAATTAGTCCCCACAAATATTAATGATTTCACAGTATTTACCAGAATCATCCTGTTTAAAGCATTGACCAAGGGCCTCTTGTCTTAAGTCATTCACCAAATTCTCTTCTCTAAAGTCATTGACAAAAACCCTCCTTTTGAAATTCATTTTGATTTAATCAAAATCCTCTGGGCCAAAGCTATTGTCCAGAAGTTTCTTGTATAAAGTCAGTGATTAAAAGCCCCTTGCCTAAAGTTATTGACCAAAGGCCTATTGTCTAAGACCATTGACGATTTAGAGTAGTCATGAACCAAAAGCCTCTTCATGCAGTTATTGACTAAAAGCCTATAATATAAAGTCATTGACCAAAAGCCTCTTCAGTTATTTACCAAAAGCCTCTTCAGTTATTTACCAAAAGCCTCTTCCGTTATTTACCAAAAGTCTATTATATAAAGTCGTTGACCAAAAGCAGCCACTTATCTAAAGTTATTGACCGAAGGTCTCTTGTCCAATAGCCTAAGTCTAAGTCATTGGTCAAAATCCTCTTTTGCCAAGGTCATTGGCCAAATTCTTCTTGTGTTAAGTCATTGACAAAGGCCTTTTGTCTAAAGTCATTGACCAAATCCTCTTGTCTAAAGTCATAGACCAAAATTGTCTTTTTTAAAATAATTGAGGAATAACTTTTTGTTTCAAGTCTTGGACCAAAATCATCTTGTGTAAAGTCATTAACCAAAGGTCTCTTGTGTAAGGTAATTAACCAAAGGTCTCTTGTGTAAGGTAATTAACCAAAGGTCTCTTGTCTAAAGTCATTTACCAAAGGTCTCTTGTCTAAAGTCATTTACTAAAAGTCTCTTGTCTAAAGTCATTTACCAAAGGTCTCTTGTCTAAAGTCATTTACCAAAGGTCTCTTGTCTTATGTCATTTACCAAAGGTCTCTTGTCTAAAGTCATTTACCAAAGGTCTCTCGTCTAAAGTCATTTACCAAAGGTCTCTTGTCTTATGTCATTAACTGAATGCCTTCTGTCAAAAGTCAATGAATAAAAGGCATTTGTTAAGTCATTTTGTCTTCCATCTCTTTTTCATCGGAGTTAGTTGTCAGAACATGCTTATAGGAAAAGAGTGCTGGTCAGAAATCCAGGAACATGGACGACAAAACAACTGACATTCTTTTGTAAAATGGTGATAGCCACAAAAAGAAACTAAACAATGATTGTCTTATCTTATATGAACATGAAGAACATGCAGATGTGATATTTACTTCTTCCTTTACATACCAATATAAAAAAAACACTGTATAAGCTCGGCTTTCATCATTTATAACTTTTGAGTTTAGTATTTATAGAATATCATTTAACCCTTACCCTGCTAAATTTCTATAATGAACAGGTCCATCATTCTATTTAGGCAGTACCACTTTTTATTAAAAGGGGTGTTCACTGAAAACTTACTGACTGAATAGCAAACAGTGCAGACCATGATCAGACTGCACAGATGTGCCTGCACTGGTCTGAAAGGCAAAATCATTTGCTGCCAGCAGGCCAAAGGTTAAGTGTTATTCTTAATAAATGGTTCAAAATATTAATAATTTTAAAAAAGAAAATATTTTACCTTGTATGGTATAATATCCGTTGACAAAATCACTTATTAAATCAACACTGCATCACCAGCTGCAGTTGTGCTATTATGATTCCTGTATAATTTGATTGGAATATGATTGCTTGCTGAGTAATTGAATATGTTACTGACAAAATCCCCGCACTACACTGATCAAAACTGCTAACCTGCCATTCTGATAACTGACTAAATTATTTTCAATTATTTTTCATCTCCATGGGGTTGAGCGCAACTTTGGCCATTGAACAAGTCACCCAGCTTGTATAAGATCACTGGTTCTACTCATGAGCCTAATGTAGTGCCCGAAGGTGTAGCTCGGGTCATCCTCCACCATTAAGGGCTCAGACCCACAAAGATGAAAGATTAGTGAGATAATATAAATATTAGAATGGCAGGGTAGGTGTTGTAATCAGTAAAATATAAATCCAACAGTTTAATCGCACAATTTGATACATTTAGGTAATAACGAAAACTCATAGCGTAAAATGTTATTTGGAAGGAAAATCTTTTTTGCTTGATCGGATGTTGATTTATCACTAAGTCGTTGACTTGTGACCAGTTAAATGTAAAATCATGTTGCGATTGGTATATTTTGAAGACTCAGGGGGTTATACTATCTTCACAGTGTTAAAGTGGATCAGATTCTTTAGTTTATTGTTTTTATCAAAGTAATTTTACTTCTTCAGATATTGTCATCATTTGAAAATGTCATAAAATCTTTAAAGTAAACAAACTTGTGCTCTAATTCACCTTACCATACCATACAGGTGGTAATGTTTATGAATGAAAATGATGTTTTCAGTTTGATAAATTACAAGTTGATCAGCCAGCTTGCCATGCAATAAATTGTAATGTGACTACAATGCAACTGTTGTCCTGACTTTAGATGAGTCATGGAGATAAAGAGAGACTAGAGAGGGAGGGAGTTAAGGTTTCAGATGTTCCCATGCATATATTACATCACTGCAAAGTTACTGTATACAATAACAAAGAAGACACAATATTTTCAAGCTTGCTTGCCTATTAATAGTAAATATTCATATTAAAATATTTTTAAGAAATGACTTTTTTTTGTGTGTGTGTTCATGCGAAATGAATGACAGAATAGGATCGGCAAATCCATGAATCACACTAGCCATTCGTGCTTAATTTGTCATTCAGTTCGTATGAACACCGAAAAAAAATTTAAGTTTCATTTCTTATATTTATATTATATTTCCTTTCCATTTGTTAACAAGATTATACAATAAATCGCAAACATTTTGTTGCACTTACATTAAAATCAGTTTCCCGGCCATTCTGTTCACCAGGGATTCTCCCTGACTAGACGCGGATGTCATCAAAACAACGGTCCGTTATCACTAGGCAGCGATGACGTAACTTTCGCGCCTTTCCTTTTGCTGTTCATACGAAATGAACATCATAATTTTCAATGGAAAAGAATAGGACGAATGTAAATATTATAAAGTGTACAGGTTTCACCCAATCTGACTTCTAAACAAAGATCTGAGAATAACTCATTCACATTCGTCTTCTGTATATTTTGGATTTCCGATATTGCTATTTTTATTTTCGCAAATCTATTTTTATTTGAACCAGTCAGACGACTCGTTTCAACAAGCATTTGGCTGAACCATCAAAATAACGTGGAATGCCACAGTGTGGGAAAAATGTGCATTTAGTCCGTGGCTCAAACCCGGGACCCCTCGCTTATATGGCGAGTGCTCTACCAACTGAGCTAACCGGCTGCCTGACACATATTCTCCCCTTACGTGACCAAGTCCGTACCATGACATATGATACCTTTCAAAACATGACAGCACAGTCATGATGTGGCCGTCATAATAAACATGAAAAACCCAGGCTAAATATAGATTTTTTTAACTTCTACTTTCACATACAAAATGTTGTAAGTAAGGCTCTCATTGGATAGCGGAAGGGTCGTCAGAACGAGGCTATCAATAGCGCGTCTTCAGATCCAATGTGCGTAGCGTTAATTGGAGATGTAATTTAGTCAGATTGAGGTTTCACCATAAATACGGTAATGATATTGTAATAATTTGCTCAACAGTCTGATATTTATATATACTTTATATTTTACTCATTTAAGTTCCATGATGCTTTGTATATTATTTCACAACTAGATCTAAGTAAAGAATATGCATAATTACATGGTTGGAAAAAACTCGACATTCAATGTTGCAAATGAAGTTATATGGTCAAAGTCATAAAGGGAGGTAATCAGTGTATAATTTCAGTGGCATTTCTGCTACCATTATGATAATTAAAATATTCAAATATTTTACAAGTATCTGAGTTAACAATTTTAAACCCAGAATAGAAAATAAGCAGTTAATGTTTTCTATGTGGCAGCCACATTTGAACATATTACAAATACAAATGTCTGTTGTTATTTTGTAAACCAATTATCAACACCTTAAACTAAATGTTCACCTTGAACTGAAATTCGCAAATGCCTTTCAAATGCAAACACAAACAATAGGATCAGGAAGCAATTAATTAAATGGTTTATACCTTTTAAGCAAATGATCTGACACATGTATTCATTTTGTTGACAAAAATTGCTTTGTTACCAATGGGATTATGACAAACCTAGTGCTGATAATTCCACAATTTGACAATTTTTTGTTGTTTTTTTCAACAGCAATCTTTAAGTGCCGTGTGGCGGCTGTAAAAAGTCTCCCCGTACTTGGATTCAGTGTTGTTATATTTTCTGGTCCTTTTGGATCATGGAGTCCATTCAACATATGTGTAATAGAGTTCCTCTTAGCCGCAGTGCTAGGGGGCGTGGGGGGTGTTGCACGTTTTATTGCCTCTTGTGAACAGAATCAGGCCGAGCCTGCTATTATTCTTCTTTGGTTTCATTCCATGCTTCCAAGGGATCCTTTTGCAGACTTTGTTGTTTATTATCAGTTTATTTGATAAACATGAACTGACTTTGCATATTTTGTCCCTTGATTTTAGCTGCTCATTTTGTAGCTTTTCATACTGGACTGTGATTGCAATCAGTTTATCAGACATTCAGAATACAATCTTTTCTTTTCTTATTTAAAGGAAAAATTTGGATGATTTGGTAATGACGTAACATTGATAAGATATAGTTGTGCTATATACATACACTTGCAACCAGACATGAAAGAAAACATTTGAGCAGGTTCATAAGTCAGTTTATGTAAAACTTTTTTCATGTTTTTATGCTGCAAAATTACAGACTGACAAAACTAAAGGTAAAAGTAAAATATTTAAAAACAATTGATCTTATTTGTTTGTAGGATCATTTTTTCATGATACATTCTTGTTAAAGAACTTGTTGCACATTTGAGACAGTGGCATTTGGTTAGAATATATAGTGAAAATGATAATGTTTAATAGTACATTTATTGTGTGTTTATATATTCCATATTCCATCAAGAATAATGCCTGGATTTTGGAACATATTTCTGTTTCTATCACCATGCTTCAACTGATCATCTGGTATGTTGCCATTTTCATCATTATTTACATCTATTACATGAACTGGTACTGCTTGATTTCTGTCTATATCTTCTGCAGCCTCATCCTGAAATTCTTTAACGTTCCTCACTTTATCCTTATTTCTGACTTTATCATTTAAAGCATACACTAACTTATCCCAGAACAATCTGTCGTCTGCTTTAACAAAAGTGAATGTTTTTAAGCACCTGCTCAGATCAGGATCTATCAGATGTTTGTCAAGTTCTTCTTTTATAATCATGATCAAATGACGCTTCTTTTCCATGAGACTCTGAGAGAAGGCTGTTTTAAATTCATATTTACACCAATTTGAAAGAAGAAAATTGTTAGACAGAATGAGAACTGTGTGATGGCTGTCCTTCACCTTCTCAAGTATATTGTCTGCGATGCTGCCACCTATTGGAAAATCTCGATGGTGTATGCACAGTTTTAGTCCTGGTCCATTGTTTTCTACCGGCATTTCTAATCTTGGCAGAAGAGTTTTGATAACCCATGGACCATCTTGTTCACTGTAAGCAATAAAAGCATCATATGTCTTGTTCTCATATTTAGCGAGTTGCCGACACGGTAGATTTACGTGTAGTCTAGTAAAAGCAAGAATCATAATCTCCTTTCTACACCTAATTGAGATAAACAATATTGCCAACAAGAGTGCAACAGATATGCCAAGCACAGCCAGTGGTGCAGCAAAAATCTCTACCTCTAGTATATCACAGAAATCTTCATCTAAATCTGAAATTAGCTGTCCTTTTAAATTCTCAGGACTTGAACATTTCATTTTTTTAAGATATTTGTATTTTTGTATAATTCCGCTGGACGCATTCTTCAATGTCTTAACAAAGTGGGTCAGTTTACAGTCACAGTGAAGTGGATTGTCCCTGATGTCAACAAATACAGTATTGCTATGCAAACTAAGAGCTTCTATATCTTCAGAGGTCAAGGTCGTTATGTTGTTATGGCGGAGGTCAAAGACACCAACAGTATCATTCTGTAATCCATTATCTGTGAGTGTGGAAATGTATTTTATTTTGTTATAAGACAAGTCTAGGTACTGCATTTTGGGAAAATATCTCCTCCATTCTAGAAGCATGGGAGAAAGTTGACTGATCTTTGAGTGTGACATATTATAAAATTGTAGCACAGGGTACTGAGACCTATCCGTCTCAAAATGTCCATGATGCCTGGCAGTTGAATGAGAATAACTTTGATCTATGTAGATTAAACTGTTAAATGAGCATAGGTGCTTTACTTTGGTATGTTCATGACCAAATTTTGCAATTTTATCAAGCATTTGCTTCTCCTCAGAAGGAATTAAATTAGATGGAGTATCACTGTCACTATTTCTTGTAGCTGTACTAAATTCTCCCCAAATTTTTGTTGTTTCTACTGTTGTGAAGTCTTTTCCCATTTCAGTATCTTCCATCAGCTGAGGTACTTTATCTCCTTGTTCCACATCTGTGAAATATTCTGTACAGTTCCTAAGCACATATTTTTCCAGTTGTTGACCTCCACAGTCATATTGTTTACTGACATTATTATAATTGTTTAAAATATCAAAAAATGTTTCACTCTTTATTCTCAACTCAGAGTTCACAAATTCTACCACTTTGAGACTGTCCTCATTTTCCAGTTCAGCATTATATTCCGCCAAAAAGTCCAGGATGGTACAGTTTGATACAGACACAAACCAAAGGTATTTTGCTCTTAAAGGCCATGGTAGAGATACACTTGCATTCTTGTTTGTACATTTAAATTCAAATGCAAAAAGAAGACCTTCTATTGGCAGAGCCCTGTAAACTTGATTCTCATTGGCTGATATCCACTTCCTGTAAGTTTGTAATGACCAATGATCATGCTCCTTTAGATCACATGACACAAGTACTGCATTTTGACTGGTGAAGTTTGATCCTGAAACAAGTTTAAAGCTTGCAGAACACATTTGTTGCCAGGAAATAGGTAAATATTCTTGCACAGGTCTGGTGTTTCTTATCTTCGTTTCTCCGGAAGACAGATTATCAGAGTAGTTCCTGCTTCCACTGTGACCTTGAACTTTTAGTTGAAAGTGATGATTCTTATCCTGTAATTGCGTTTTTATTTGATCATCCATGTTTTTAGCATAAGCTGAATGTTTAGCATTACCTGTGCAAAATGCACAGTGTGTCATAAACATACAACACAGTAACACAGTAAAAGTGTATTTATACATGTTTTATAGCCAGTTATAATGAAGAAATTTTGTCAGCTGTCTGCCATACACTTTGTTCCTATGGATATTCTTTAAGATAAGATTTTGTCAGACTTCACTGTTGTTTTTATAACTTTTAAGTCGTGATTGCTTGTCATGTTGTAGACAAGTAATTTTTGTCACAGTGTCTTGTATATATATATTAACATGTAGGTTACAGTAGGCAATGTCAATGTAACATAAAAATAGTGTAATGATCTATCGTCTTGATGTTTGTTTTTATTTCTAAATATATAAACAGGATTTGGCCTAGTTTTTAAACTTCATTAAATTGCTATTTATCATCAAAATTGTTACGGGGAAACCCCACTCTTACGTTTGATTTTTCTCCGTATATTTCCTCAATTAGTGAGACCAGACAGATGAAAAATGCTTGTTTTTTTTACCTAGACCTTTTTTGTAATATAGGAGGAAAGAGGTAGAGATTGATGTGAAAAATACCTAAAATCCATTAATATTTATCTGTATGTGATTGTATCATTAAATTAAGTGTGATTGAATAAAGCTAAAAAAAAATATTTTTTTGTACACAGTTGCAATGCTATTATTTATGCAAGGGACTGATGGCAATTAAATGCTGCCAAGAAAATGCATACATTGCAAGAACCAGTAT
This sequence comes from Mercenaria mercenaria, assembly GCF_021730395.1. Classification (NCBI taxonomy): domain Eukaryota; kingdom Metazoa; phylum Mollusca; class Bivalvia; order Venerida; family Veneridae; genus Mercenaria; species Mercenaria mercenaria. Next base: position 31,389,703 of record NC_069375.1, on the reverse strand, counting down.
ATATATCCTGTATCTGGTCGCCAGTGGACCATTTAAGGATTTTATCTTTCCTACTTTCCTGTAGTTAAGTATTTGCTGTAATATTCCAATTCATCAAAATGATTATTCTATTGTAACTTTATTGTAGGAAAACTTAGCGAGTTGATACACAAGCATGAAGGTCAGAGTGGACAAAACAGAGGTCAAGGTCAACCCAGAATGCATAGAACCATATCTGAACACGATCTGAAATCTAAATCTGACAGAAACATCAATATACAGGTACTAATGCTTCGGTAGCCATTTGCTTATTGTGGGTTTTAGCAGATCTGAAGCAAGGATTATTTGGTCTGTTATATGCTAAAATGAACCTTGTATATATAACTTGAGACCAAAGTAATGGCCTTTGTCTTAGTCAAAAAAAGTTTGTGTTGCATATTTCTCTAAAAGTATTTGACCTAGAGTCATGAAACTATATAGGAATGTTGTTGTGCACCTGGAGTATCAGTTGGCATTTCATTCAGCCAGACAAATGTTATTGCTCTTGATTTAGTCAACAGTCTTCTTGGGCAAATTGTAGTGAAAATTAACAAGCTATTAATTTTTATGCCAGGATAATAATAAGACTTTAATTTTATGTCCAAGTACTGTGAAATCATTAATATTCGTGGGGGGCTAATTTTTGTGGATTTTGTGGTTGAATCAATCCTCGAAATTTAGTCCCAACAAAGATGTAAATTTCCCATTCATTTTATGATCAAAAGTTACAATCCACGAATTCATATCCCCTCGAAATTGCCGTTTTGAGCAAAACCACGAAATTTCATGCCCACGGAATTAAATGATTTTACAGTAATCTTGCTAGACGTAAATTCATTGAAATTATCAAGGTGGTGTTTTGCTTTTGTTTTTTTTAAACTACCGTTACTCTCATGTTTAATTGATCAAAAACATTTTAGTTAAGTGAAACCCTTCAAGATTTCTTCAAGATAAATAAATAAATATTTAGCAAACAGCCTTGATTTTAATAGCAGTTTGATGCTTTTTCCCATCACATATTGTAATAACCTCAGGCTACGGAAAGTACACGGTGAGATAGAGATGTATGAAGTAATGTTATGATGCAAAAACACAACAAAAATAAAGTGAACAATGAGATGTTATCCTAGATAGATACATCAGTAGACGTGATCAGACTTACATAAATTACACATCAATGAACAGGGGATAGCAAAATTAAGGTAGAGGAACACTAACTGTTTGATCCTTAAGATTTGTAACATGAATTTCGACTTTACGTTGCAAGATCCAGGAATGAGGTGTAAATCATTCTTAAAGTCCCTAGGGAAGTTTTTAGGATCTTTTTCACTTTTTAAAACAATCTTTAATGATGTCAATTTTATGCCCAAAACTGTGTATTTTTCTTGGCCGCTTGCAAACAATTTGAAAAACAGTTGTTTTTTTCTTCAAAATTTTGCAGAATTTTTACATGAAAATATTAATTTTATGCCAACTGTTTATCAGAGGTCTTCATCAGTGGCCTTCCGATGATGCAAACTGGTTAAGTTCACTGACCAAATCGCTTTCACTGTAACAAGGTTTTTGCTTGATTCTTCTTTATATATATAAGACAATACCATCGATATTATAAAGATTTCAGAAGGTGGTGACACAGTTACAGAAATTCAAAATCCAATATCAGTGAGGGGCAATTGATTTGAAGTCAATGACCTTAACTGGTTGGTCATTGAGGTTCCTGTCAACTGGAAAAGCATATTAAAGCAAAAACTGTTTTGACTGTGTTGATTTATTTGAATTTCCATAACAATAACCCTAACCACCTTTTGAGTTCTTTAGAATGAAGCAGAATGTCAAAAGTATTGTCTTACGCATAAAGAGAAATGAAGCAAAAACCTTGTTACATAAAAGATGGATCAAACAATACAAACACTTATCTGTTTCTTCAAAGGAAAATTTAGAACTTTCAGTTTAATTACAGAATTTTGTCTATTCATTTTTTACTAATAGGCCAAGAGTGCATTCTCCTTTTAAATATAGCACAAGTTTGTTAATATGACAATACATTACAACGAAATTACAAGATCATGTTTTTGAGTTCTCATTCGTTTTACAACCAACTAATTGGGACACTTTGCTGTTGAAGATTCATTTTTTGCTAAGACAGATTGTCATGTTTTACAACATCATCATTTAATGACATTTTATAGCTTCATACAGCTTATGATGAAATGTTTTCAAGCCCTGTTTTTAGCTCACCTGAGCCAAAGGCTCAAGGTGAGCTTTTGTGACCACTTGATGTCAGTCGTTTGTCTGTCAACAATTTCTTGTCTGCACAATAGTGGTTTCATTTATGATTTGATTTTAACCAAACTTGCACACAACTTGTATCACCATAAGACCTTGGTTCCTTTCTTGAACCAGCCATATTTCACCTTGGGATGCATATATAAAAGAAACTTTGAATATCTTCTTCTCTGAATCCACAATAGCTAGAGCCTTGATATTTATATAAACCTAATTCTGTACTTGTATCATTATATTATACAAACACACTTGAAGCCTTTTATACAGGTGAGCGCTTTTGGGTCAATGACCCCCTTGTTTTTCAGTCTTCTTAAAACACACTGGTGTATTATATACTTACCATTTTAGCTCACCAGTGAGCCTTTGTACTCCAGCTATGTCTGGTGTCCTTCTGTTAGTATCTTTTATATTGGAATAATTGCTGCACAGAGTTTTACCAAATGTTGTTGCACAACATGTATTATGAAAAAACAACTTATGACCATGATGTTTTCATTTTCAGTTATTGAAGACTAGTGAAGAGATGAAGTCAGTAGAGAAAGAACTAGTCAAGTTAAAACAGTCCCTGTCTAGGAATGAGAATAGGTATGGTAATCACGATGTTATTTTCTGTCATTGTACTTTCTGACTTGGTGTGTAGCAAAAACATGTGTACTGTCATTGCAGTTTGGAACAAAATAAAAACTTTTCTGAAAATTTTCCACTACATTCGGTCACTTTCAGTGTCAATCTTGTATATTTCTATTTCATAAAAATGTAAATTACAGTGAGATCCTTCATCTCCTTGACAAAAAATTCAAGGTTTTGACAAAAACTTCTATTTTGTGGGGACATGAATTGTCGATTTTAAAGATAAAATATATAGGTCAAAAAGATTTTTTTCAAAGGGATTACACTTATAAAATCAGCTGATAAAGTTGTTGAAAACGAAAACAATTTCAAAATATTTTCATTTTAAGGGAATGAAAAAAACCAATTTAATATATGCGACACACATATTGTCTAATTTCAGGGATAGGAATATGGCATCCCAGGTTAGACAGAAAATACAGTCAATGGAGAGATACCTGGAACAATTGAAAACCTCCGAGTCTACCATGCAAACCCATCAACAGAAACGAACAGACCATAAAAAACTGACAATTTTCTAATTATTTATGAAAGGTTTTGTGACTGAAAGATAAATTATTTGTTATGAATGAATTAAATATTGACATGTCAAATGAAGATTTTGTTTTTGCTACCGGTATGTAAATTATGTAATTTAAATGTAACTATAGCTAGATAAATAGATTGAAGCGACCTAGCTATCAATATAAAGCCCTTGAAACTTGTTTGTTGTAGAGATTTTTAGCCCACCATCATCAGATGGTGGGCTATTCAAATCACTCTGCGTCCGTGGTCCGTAGTCCGTCCGTCCGTCCGTCCGTCCGTCATTCCGTCCGTCCTTCCGTTAACAATTTCTCGTTATCGCATCTCCTCAGAAACTACCAGGGGGATTTTGACCAAACTTTGTCAGAATGATGTATTGGTACCCTAGTTGTGTCCCCCTGAAAATCAGACTGGTTCATCAAATTTTTAGTAAGTTATGGCCCTTTGTTTATTTCTATAATTTACATAGATTTATATAGGGAAAAACTTTGAAAATCTTCTTGCCCCAAACCACAGAGCCTAGGGCTTTGATATTTGGTATGAAGCATCATCTAGTGGTCTTCTACCAATATGATTCAAATTATTTCCCTGGGGTGTAATATGGCCCCGCCCCGGGGGTCACATGGTTTATATAGACTTATATAGGGAAAAACTTTGAAAAGCCTCTTGTCCAAAACCACAGGGTCTAGGGCTTTGATATTTTGTATGTGACATCATCTAGTGGTCTTCAACTAAGATTATTCAAATTATCCCCCTAGGGTCAAATATGGCCCCGCCCCGGGGGTCACACGGTTTACATAGACTTATATAGGGAAAACTTTGAAAATCTTCTTGTCCAAACCACAAAGCCTAGGGCTTTGATATTTGTAATGTAGCATCATCTAGTGGTTCTCTACCAAGTTTGTCAAAATTATCCCCCTAGGGTCAAATATGGCCCCGCCCTGGGGGTCACATGGTTCATATAGACTTATATAGGGAAAAGCTTATAAAAACTCCTTGTCAATAACCTACAACATTCAGATTTGGACCACATGTATGGTTTTGAGTGGCAAGATGAACCTTGACATGAGTTGACCTTGATTTTGACCTAGTGACCTACTTTCACATTTCTGTAGCTACAACCTTCAAATTTGGACCACATTCATAGTTTTGTGCACTGAAATAAACTTTGACCTTGACATTGACCTAGTGACCTACTTTCACATTTTTGAAGGTACATGCTTCAAATTTGGACCACATGCATAATTTTGTGTTCTGAAATGAAATTTGACCTTGATTTTGACCCAGTGACCTACTTTCACATTTCTCAAGCTACAGCCTTCAAATTTGGACCACCTGCATGGTAATTGTACCAAAACAAACTTTGACCTTTACATCGACCTAGTGACCTACTTTCACATTTTTGAAGGTACAGGCTTCATATTTGGACCACATGCATAGTTATGTATTCCGAAATAAAATTTGACCTTGATTTTGACCTAGTGACCTACTTTCACATTTCTCAAGCTACAGCCTTGAAATTTGGACCACATGCATGGTTTTGTGTACCGAAACAAACTTTGACCTTTACATTGACCTAGTGACCTACTTCCACATTTTTGAAGGTACAGGCTTCAAATTTGGACCACATGCAAAGTTTTGTATTCCGAAATAAAATATGACCTTGATTTTGACCTAGTGACCTACTTTCACATTTCTCAAGCTACAGCCTTCAAATTTGGACCACTTGCATAGTTTTGTGTACCGAAATGAACTTTGACCTTAAGATTGACCTAGTGACCTACTTTCAGATTTCTGTAGCTATAGGCTTCAAATTTAGACCACAGGAATAGGATTGTGTACCGAAACAAACTTTGACCTTGATATTGACCTAGTGACCTACGTTCACATTGTTGAAGGAACAGGCTTCAAATTTGGACCACATGCATAGATTTGTGTTGTGAAGTGAAATTTGACCTTGATTTTGGCCTAGTGACCTACTTTCTCATTTCTCAAGCTACAGCCTTCAAATTTGGACCACTTGCATAGTTTTGTGTACCGAAATGAACTTTGACCTTAAGATTGACCTAGTGACCTACTTTCAAATTTTTCAAACTACAGTCTTCAAAATTGATGCACATGCATAGTTTTGTGTACAAAGAACTTTGTCCTTGAAATTGATCTAGTGACCTACTTTCACATTTCTCAAATTACAGCTTTCGAATTTAGACCACATGCACAGTGTTGTGTACGGAAATGAAATTTGACCTTAAGCTAGTCAGTAAGTCTTGAAATTTGGAACACACAAAAATGACACATTGGTGGGCGCCAAGATCACTCTGTGATCTCTTGTTTTCCTCATGATTGTTTAACCTTACATGGCTAAAGACAAGGTATTATAATACACCTTACTATAAATAGTAACAAAATTGTGCAAGACAGAATCCTGTAACCCAAAAGCATGCACAGTAACAGAAAGCTACACAATAAGTGGTTACAATGTGCTTTTAGTGGTTACTGACACTTCTAAAGGTACTTCAGCACTTTGGGACAAGCACTCGTGCCGACATAGATTTATCCATGCCAGTAACCATTTCAGGCAAGCAACTGCGATTTAATAAGTATAAAATATTGCGAAATTTGTGGCAGTTTTCCTGTAAATGCATTTACAACTGTATGTCATGGTGAGTTGTGATTAGTGATACAATACAACCTCTCCAGAGCGGCCCTGTCTTAAGCAAAAACCTCTCTATAACAAACATCATCAAAATTTCCCTAAACTGAAATATACTTTCAAATTTACCTCTCCAGAACAACAACCTCTACATAACAGTCAGTATTTGTATCTCCCAAAGGGTGTTGTTCTACAGGGGTTGCACTGTATTAGCTTATATCACGGCCATTAGCCCACTGGAACACAGCAAGACTTAGTGATGCCAGTATATTCTGAACAAGAAATAAACATTCAAAACTGAAGGAAAAATAATTATACCAATAAAGAAATCATGACGGGTGATCATACAAGTTATCGCCATAAATAACTGATAAATAACTGAGGCTCTGAACTTGATAAATCTGTTGTAGTGATTTGCATAGTATTTAGTATAACTGATAAAGTTACAATGAACCAGAAATAATTAACTCTGTCAAGTTTGGAACTTATGTTAAAATAATAACACTTAAGGCAGAACTGTCTTGATGAATTTGTACAGAATGTACAAGGCCCCACAATTAACACCAAGAAGTGTTGCCCTTGATTTAGTTAAAAAAATTGTAATATATTAACCTTAGAGTATATCAGTTAAATATTTCAAGTATTCATGTGAAAAATAGCATGGCCGTCTCCTTTGGTGCATTTAAGGTTTATAATTTTTTCCCTAACACACATTTCTTTGTTATTTAAAACTTAAAAATGTTAAAGGAATGAATAAAGTTAAAGAATTAAATACAAAGGGGTATGAAAAAGCAAAACAGAGTTACGAAACCTGTGTATTGCATGTCGGATTACCACAGTGAACAAGTGTCTAAAGTTTCAAGCATCACACGAAAGTGGTTACTGAGATTGCTGCATAACTTTGTGAAAATGCAAAACAGAGTTGTGGAACCTATGCATTGTACGACTGATCATCACATTTAACTATAAAAACAAGTGATTAAAGTTTCAATCGACTCCAAAAAAAAGAACTGTAAATGAAGCGCAGTTAAATGAAACACATTTTATCAGTGTTTAAACCTCAAAACCTTCACGAATTTATAGTTACCAATGAAAGGTCAAGTGCAATATGTTTGATATTTTGTGAAGCTAAAGTACGCTGCACCTTTATAACGATGAGTCACACTGAAAACAGAAGACATGAGATAGCTTTCCTGTAACAGTTTATTTCAAAACAACTTTCTATGGTTTCAACAGCAAAGTACACAAAGGTATTTTTTTTGTTTAAATGAACAAATAAACATTTACTAATTGATGAAATTCTGTGTTATATCATCGAGATATAATCCATTTTGCTGAACATATAACTCTCTGTGAGATATCTATACCGAGCTACTTGTACATTGTGGATTAAATTATAATTCTTCAAATAATGTTACTTGACGAGGATTTTTATAATGTTATGCTTCCAATATTATATTGTAATTGAAATAAAACTTTATACTGGGGATGCCTTGGTAATGTCAGAAGACATCTAACGTCATTTTCCGTCAGGGGCCTCATTTGAACAGCTGACTTACATGTACTACAAACTGTATATGGTCATTTTGGAAATTTATTATTTCCGAAATATGCATGTTTGGATAATGAAAAACATTTTTGACCACAGATCACTCACTCTTGAAAAACTTGCCCTTGATTTCTCGACAATTTTTTCCCCCCTGATTCCATGTAAATCAACTACAAAATGTGGCCTCAGAGAGTTAACAAGGTATTTTCTTTGACTTGGCAACCTCTTTCTTTCACCTAAATGACCCAGATTTGAGCTTTCAAAAAGCCAGGTTTTATTGTTATTAGGACATAACTGTTGTGGGTTTAACGCTATTTTTTCAACAGTACTTCAGTCATTAACGAAGGGCAGTTCACCTAACCAGTGATCCTTGATTCTGTACCAGTACAAACCTATTCTCCGCAAGTAACTGCCAACTTCCCCACATGAATCAGGGGTGGAGGACGAATGATGTAAGACACAATGTCTTTTATCAAATCATCAGAGAACATACACCCTGCCTGGGGATGAAACTCACAACACTGCGATCTTTAGATCTGCGCTCTCCCTATTGAGCAAAGCGACGGGTTAGGACAAAATTGTGACCTCTAAGAGTGTGAACAGAAAAACAATATGGTAATCACAATAGCTCAACTCCAGCAGTTTGTGCTCAGGTGAGCTAAAAAAGAATGTCAAAATAAAACTGTAAATGAATGGCAGTTAAATGGAACACAGTGTTTAAACCACAAAACCTTCACAAATTTGGAATATCTTGCATTTCAAGCAGAATATAAAAAAAAAAACTGATCTGGATTCCAAATCTAGTTCCAGTCTGTTCAGTTCTGGCACCTTTGAAGAAAAGAATCATTGTACTTCATTCACATCTTTCTACTATCTTTATTCCCAGAAAATACAATTTTTTATAATTCACTATTAATATGAAATGATATGCAATAAGCCCAGCTTAAAGCATAACAAGAACATGTTTATTCCACACAATTTTCATGTTTAATGGTGGCTTGGGAATAGTTTGCATTAAACACTTTTTTCTCATGTCAATTTCTGGTTAGAACTACACATGAAAATTTTTCAATTTTCTATTGTGATGCACAAACATTTCGCTTACATGAAGAAAACAACAAGTTAACACTATGAGGTGTTTTTTCTCTTAAATCTGTCCAGAACATTTCCACTGGGTAAGTTTCTGTTTTTATTCATAATTTTCTGTCTAGCTCTTTGTTTCTGCTTGACAGATTGTTTAAATTGTTGTCTTTTATGTTCCTCTATAACACCTTTTTTTCTCTGTACTAATTTTGCACCTTTCGATCGACCCTTCTTCTTGTATTTTGGTTCATACTCCATCTTTAGAGGCTCGGCATAGGGCTGCAATAGAAAAACATTGAACTATTACCTGGAAAAATCTGCTTAAATATAGAAACAGAGACACGTCTAAAATATGCCATAATATGCAAAAAATTAAAAACCTTTGTTTGATATTTCTGCAAAATACAACCACCCACAGTTGTTCAACAAATCAATATTCAGGGTCTTCAAAGAAAACTTAGATAAAATTTAAGAGAATTCTTCTTAAAAAAAAGTTTGGTAAAAAAATTAATAAATTACAATATTTTAACTTATTTAATGTCTTTATCAATGTTTTTAGTCAAGGTACAAAATGTATAAATGTTTTTATAATGGAAAATAGTAAAATGATACATTAAAACCTTACAAATAGATGCTTTAAAAATATCATTATAACTATTTACCCTGATCTTATTGTGTCTTTCTATTTTATCTTGGAGAGTTTCCTTGTCTACCTGTGAGATTATATTGGAGTCAATGTGGATCATGTCTGCTGGAATCTGTAATACAGTGAAATTACATTAATTTTGTAAACACTCTTCATTTCTAAATATTTAAAGGAATAGGACCTTAAATCTCTGAAGTCCAAAATCTTACTTGTTTCTGTAATACACTACAAATTTGCTCTGCTCTGTCGTCTTATTTAGTGGCATGGTGATTAATTTGCAATGCCGCAAGAAGTGAAACTGGACCTGCATTTGGGTACAACATGAATATAGCAATTTAAACCTGTCTTGGTTTTTTTACAAAAATGAAGTTTTTTTAAGGGATAACACTTGGGGGAAATAATAGCAGAAATGAAGTTCTCATCATTTGTAAGTGTTTTACAGTATCCCAAGTAGTTTTAGAACCAGGATAACCTTTACTAGTGCTGTCAAATATCCAAAACAGCATCCTCAGATCAAACTTAAAATACAAATCCTATCATTAACTGGCCTCATTTGGCAACGTCCTATTAAGTTGAATGGGCCATTGGCCATTTTTTGAATGGAAACTTTGAATGTCTCAAGGTCACCATTACCATAACCTTTCACAAAGTGACCCCTAATAAAATGGGGTAAACTACTAAGAGAAAGTAATAATTCCATGTAGTTTGAGGCTAAAGCTAAAGCTTCCTCCAGTTACTGATTTGAAAACCTCTTTAGTCTGAAGGTCATTGTGACCTTGCACTTTCATCTAACAACCCTAAAACTGACCATAGGCAATATCTTTACGAACCCCCAAGTATTTTCAAGTTTTTGACTGAAAACCAAATGACTTACTTGAGAAAAAAAAAATTATGTGAAATCATTATTCATGTAGGACAAATTTTCACAGATTTCTTGGTTGTATCATTCCATGAAATTAAATTTCCATTTATCTTTTAAATCTGAAATCCATTAATTCATGTCCACATAAAAAAGCCGTTTTGGTTGAAGTCACAAAATATTATGCCAATAAAGTTAATAATTCAAAATTAAAACCAATCTTCCTCAAAGCATGAGACAATCAGCAATGAGATGTTTCAAATGACTAGCTAACAACATTATAGTTAAGCCAGTCCATGTTAGACTTGTCTGACTTGATACGTACCTTATCTAACAACATTTTGACCTCTGTTTCTTGTCTCTGTTTCTTAGTCTGGTAAGGATTTGTCTCCAGAGCATCAAAGTTTGGTTCACCAGCACCTAAAATACGAGTATTAAATGATTACAACTACTTAATAAGAAATGAGGAAAAATAATAAAAGTGAAAACAAAGTAACTTATTATAATATATATATATATATATATATAGTGAACATTCAAATTTACATTTAAACAAGAGGCATGTTGGACATGGCTATCTTCCAGCGAATATTTTAAAAGAAACTGACTATCAACATCAAAATACTGAATTGTTTTGTGAATAACTGGATTTACCTGGAATAATTAGACTACTGAATCCATCAGCATGTCCAACACCTAGAACATCTTCATATGGACAGAACTGTAGACTGTGTACCGATGCATGTACGTCATGGACTAAATATGGACTGGTTACTGTATGTCTGCAACAATCTTTATATACCTTTAATACAATAATGTACAACTTTAACTTGGACTGTAGACTGTGAACTGAAGACTGTCAGCTAATGCATATACATACATGTATACAGACATTAGACAGTAACATAATGAAATAAATATTGCTTTTGTCTGTATGTATGTATCCTTACAGACGTTACCAAATATGCGATATCATTCCTCCAGAACAATATCGGGTTTTGGTCAAAAGTGCAAGATATAGAAGACACTTTAAGATGTACTCCTAGTTTTTAAAGGTTCAAAGTAGAAATGGGGCCTCCGTGGCCGAGTGGTTAAGGTCGCTGACTTCAAATCACTTGCCCCTCATCGATGTGGGTTCGAGCCCAGGTGCCCGCTCGTGATGAAATAATGCATGGAGGGGCACCTGGGGTCTTCCTCCAACAAAGCTGGAAAGTCGCCATATGACCTATGTCATTAAACGCAAAAAAATAAATAAAATCAAAGTAGAAATGGCACCTCAAAGAACATCAATACAAGAACTTGTCTAAGACTAGTGCTGTTTGTAGCTGGTGGAGCTGCTGGATGGAGAGACGGACACACAGATACAAGGAGAGACGGACACACAGATACAAGGAGAAAATCTCACAACTACAAAGCACTTTTGAGTCCATGGTGACATAATTTAAAGTTACCACTTGCTGAAAAGGTCACTGGAGTTACAAACAGGTATTTGTCTATGGATAGAACATGTTCAGAAACTTTTGTAAGTAAGAAATCCTGATCCATATTTTCCATGAGAATTTCTAGTGTTATTTCTAGAGCGACGCAGCGGGGCGCCCCGCCCTGCCCTTTTTTACTGCTGCCAAGCTGCCCTTAAAATTTGCCCTCTTGCCTTTGATCTTCTGCTAAATTCCGCCAATTTCCCTGTTGACATGCCTCGACAATTTTTTGATCAGCAAATTAGTCACGGCGAGTGCACACAGGTAATGAGAATCAATGAATGTTAAAACTAATTGATAAAGAGAATGGATCCTGTGTAATGTCATAAAAGGCGTTCCTAAGCGGCCAGCTGATTACCGAGCACGTGAAAAGTGCCATAGATTCCTTTTTGCAAAATTTAAATTAGACCGTTGTTTAGTATAATAACAAGTATATATCAATGCAGTTTGATTCTACTGTAATTTCAACTAAAAAATGCACAAATTTTAATGAATATCGAAAGTATAAATAAATTTAGAATGTCCGTTCATGAGTCTTATTACTCCCGATGTCGTATGCAATTTTTCTATATATCCTTCAAAAAAGCTGACTGTCGGTGTATTTTTCATGATGAGAAACATCAAAATTTGAGGAAATATCTCTGGTTTACCCTAGTGGTTCATGTAAACTGAGTAAAAACTACTTTCAGACAACATTCCGAAAGTGTACCAGTATCCGGATAGTATATTTTGGATATGCGTTTTAGTAAACTTTAACCTGACTGTAATAGCACTTTACTGTTAATGAAATATTGATGAAAGACCTGATCAACACAAAATGACTTTTGATACTTATTAGTTTACAATGTGGCCTGAAACAGGCATTTTACTATGTTGTTACAACATGATCTTGGTTTCAAGATTAAGCTTATATTAAAGCCCTCCACTATTTCATATTCATATGAATAAGTTGACATTCTTGGTGACATTTTTAAGAGAAAGGCTTGAATGGTTTAACGTAAACTATTAAGTAAGTAAAAGGCATTTGTAAACTATGTTACTGCCTTTGGGAAGATTTACTACTTTAGTCTGTGATATTTCTTTTAAGTGTGCAATAAAGATAGATGGAATACATAGACATCTAGAAATGCAACTACTGCTATGGTAACTTTCACGTCTAAAAGAGCACCTTGCCCCTTTCGGACAGCACCCTGCCCTTTTTGAGCTCTAGAAATAACACTAATTTCATTTATATATGTAGAGCTTGATTATTAATTTTGAAAGTTCTTGTTCTGTATATTTTTGTATATTTCAGTTGTAACACTGGTGGCACTGCGGTCGGAAAACAGGTTTCCAAAGGCTGTCAATTTACAGACATTTAAACGTTATCAGACTTCAGTCCCAGTTTACTGGATCTAGGTAAGAATAAAGTAATGTATACCTGTACAATATTTCCCATACAGGATGCCAGAAGTCCTCTCTGACTAAAGGCAAGTTGTCCAGCCCCTGCTGCAACCTTATAAGACTGTAACATTTTATATGTCCGAAGATCCCATACCTTTAACGTTCTGTCTATTCCAGAAGTTGCCATGTACCTGTAATTATAACCCCTTTATAATAAACTAGAGTCAAAGAACATTTCTTACACAGTAAGGCTTGATTAAGATTCTTCCCTTCACAGGTGAAAGTTAACAAACTTTTTATTGCTTACCAGTACCGGTGTAACAGCCCAGTTTTTCCCCCAGTCAGTTTTTTCCCCGGGGAAAAAACTGACTAGTCAATTCTTTCCCCCGGGGAAAAAACTGACTAGTCAGTTTCTTCCCCCCCCCCAGTCAGTTTTTCCCCCCTTGAAATTAGTTTTCTGATAGGGGAAGAAACTGACTAGTTAGTCAGATTTTTCCCCGGGGAAAAAACTAACTAGTCACTTCTTTCCCCCTAGTCAAGTTTTCCCTTCAAGTACTGGTTTCTTTCGGTATTGTTATTAGGTGTCTGTTCATTTTCCATTTAAATTTCAGATGAAATAGGTATTGTTTTCCACTTGAATAAACCTATATGTTTCTTTTTTGTAACTTTAATCAAGGTTTTTTTTGTCAAATCAAAATTTTTAACTTCTGTTTGATTGCCATTACTATTTAATATCTGTCAGGAGCGGGGAAGAAATTGACCGGTCTGTTCTTTCCCCTCCTAGCATGTACTTGACCTTTTTTCTGACCTGTTAAGTGGGAGAAGAAATTGACTGGTCAGTTCTTTCCCCCTTGCATATACTTGACCTATCAGGTGGGGGAAGAAATTGACCGGTCAGTTCTTTCCCCCTAGCCAGTACGTGACCTGTCAGGTGGGGAGAAGAAATTGACCGGTCAGTTCTTTCCCCCCAGCATATACTTGACCTGTCAGGTGGGGGAAGAAATTGACCAGTCAGTTCTTTCCCCCCAGCATATACTTGACCTGTCAGGTGGTGAGAAGAAATTGACCGGTCAGTTCTTTCCCCCCAGCATATACTTGACCTGTCAGGTGGGGGAAGAAATTGACCAGTCAGTTCTTTCCCCCCTACCATATACTTGACCAATCAGGAGGGGGAAGAAATTGACTGGTCATTTCTTTCCCCACTAGCCACTACTTGCTCTGTTAGGTGGGGGAAGAAATTGACTGGTCAGTTCTTTCCCACCTAGCTAATACTTGCTCTGACAGGTGGGGGAAGAAATTGACCAGTCAGTTCTTTCCCCCCTAGCCAGTACTTGACCTGTCGGGTGGCGAAATGAATTTGACCAGTCAGTTCTTCCCCCCCTAGCCAGTACTTGACCTATCAGGAGGGGGTAGAAATGGACCAGTAAGTTCTTTCCCCCCTAGCCAGTACTTGCTCTGTTAGGTGGAGGAAGAAATTAACTGGTCAGTTCTTTCCCCCCTAGCCAGTACTTGCTCTGTTAGATGGGGGAAGAAATTGACCAGTCAGTTCTTTCCCCCTAGTCAGTACTTGACCAGTCAGGTTGGGAGAAGAAATTGACCGGTCAGTTCTTTCCCCACTAGCATATACTTGACCTGACAGGTGGGGGAAGAAATTGACTGATCAGTTCTTTCCCCCCTAGCCAGTACTTGACTGGTCAGGTGGGGAGAAGAAATTGACTGATCAGTTCTTTCCCCCCTAGCATATGCTTGACCTGTCAGGTGGGGGAAGAAATTGACTGGTCAGTTCTTTCCCCCCTAGCCAGTACTTGCTCTGCTAGGTGTGGGAAGAAATTGACCAGTCAGTTCTTTCCCCCCTAGCCAGTACTTGCTCTGTTAGGTGGAGGAAGAAATTAACCGGTCAGTTCTTTCCCCCAAGCCATTACTTGCTGTGTTAGGTTGGGGAAGAAATTGACCATTCAGTTCTTTCCCCCCTAGCCAGTACTTGCTCTGTTAGGTGGGGGAAGAAATTGACCTGTTACGTGTGGGAAGAAATTGACTGGTCAGTTCTTTCCCTAGCCAATACTTGCTCTGACAGGTGGGGGAAGAAACTGACCAGTCAGTTCTTTCCCCCCTAGCCAGCACTTGACCTGTCGGGTGGCGAAAGAATTTAACCAGTCAGTTCTTTCCCCCCTAGCCAGTACTTGACCTATCAGGAGGGGGAAGAAATGGACCAGTCAGTTCTTTCCCCCCTAGCCAGTAGTTGCTCTGTTAGGTTGGGGAAGAAATTGACTAGTCATTTCTTTCCCCCTAGCCAGTACTTGCTCTGTTAGGTGGGGGAAGAAACTGACCAGTCAGTTCTTTCCCCCCTAGCCAGTACTTGCTCTGTTAGGTGGGGGAAGAAATTAACTGGTCAGTTCTTTCCCCCCTAGCCAGTACTTGCTCTGTTAGATGGGGGAAGAAATTGACCAGTCAGTTCTTTCCCCCTAGTCAGTACTTGACCACTCAGGTGGGGGAAGAAATTTACCTGTTAGATGTGGGAAGAAATTGACTGGTCAGTTCTTTCCCCCCTAGCCAGTACTTGCTCTGCTAGGTGTGGGAAGAAATTGACCTGTCAGTTCTTTCCCCCCTAGCCAGTACTTGTTCTGTCAGGTGGGGAAAGAACTGACCGGTCAATTTCTTCCCCCACCTGACAGAGCAAGTACTGGCTAGGGGGGAAAGAACTGACCGGTCAATTTCTTCCCCCACCTGATAGTCAAGTACTGGCTCGGGGGGAAAGAACTGATCGGTCAATTTCTTCCCCCACCGGACAGGTTAAGTATATGCTAGGGGGGAAAAGAACTGACCTGTCAATTTCTTCCCCCACCGGACAGGTTAAGTATATGCTAGGGGGGAAAGAACTGACCGGTCAATTTCTTCCCCCACCTGATAGTCAAGTACTGGCTAAGGGCGGAAAGAACTGACCGGTCAATTTCTTCCCCCACCTGATAGTCAAGTACTGGCTCGGGGGGAAAGAACTGACCGGTCAATTTCTTCCCCCACCGGACAGGTTAAGTATATGCTAGGGGGGAAAGAACTGACTGGTCAGTTTCTTCTCCCCACCCGTCAGGTCAAGTACTGGCTAGGGGGAAAGAAATGACTAGTCAATTTCTTCCCCAACCTAACAGAGCAACTACTGGCTAGGGGGGAAAGAACTGACTGGTCAATTTCATTTCCCCACCCGACAGGTCAAGTACTGGCTAGGGGGGAAAGAACTGACTGGTCAATTTCTTCCCCCACCTGACAGAGCAAGTACTGGCTAGGGGGGAAAGAACTGACCAGTCAATTTCTTCCCCCACCTGATAGTCAAGTACTGGCTAGGGTGAAAGAACTGACTGGTCAATTTCTTCCCCTACCTGACAGGTCAAGTATATGCTAGGGGGGAAAGAACTGACCGGTCAATTTCTTCCCCCACCTGATAGTCAAGTACTGGCTCGGGGGAAAGAACTGACCGGTCAATTTCTTCCCCCACCTGCCAGGTCAAGTATATGCTACGGGGGAAAGAACTGACCGGTCAATTTCTTCTCCCCACCCGACAGGTCAAGTACTGGCTAGGTCAAGTATATGCTAGGGGGGAAAGAACTGACTGGTCAATTTCTCCCCCCCCCCCCCCCGACAGAGCAAGTACTGGCTAAGGGGGAAAGAACTGACTAGTCAATTTCTTCCCCCACCTGATAGTCAAGTACTGGCTCGGGGGGAAAGAACTGACCAGTTAATTTCTTCCCCCACCTGACAGAGCAAGTGCTGGCTAGGGGGGAAAGAACTGACCGGTCAATTTCTTCTCCCCACCCGACAGGTCAAGTACTGGCTAGGTCAAGTATATGCTAGGGGGGAAAGAACTGACTGGTCAATTTCTCTCCCCCCCCCCCCCCCCCCCCCGACAGTACTGGCTAAGGGGGAAAAAACTGACTGGTCAATTTCTTCCCCCACCTGATAGTCAAGTACTGGCTCGGGGGGAAAGAACTGACCGGTCAATATCTTCCCCCACCGGACAGGTTAAGTATATGCTAGGGGGGAAAGAACTGACCAGTCAATTTCTTCCCTCACCTAACAGAGCAACTACTGGCTAGGGGGGAAAGAACTGACCAGTCAATTTCTTCCCCCACCTGACAGAGTAAGTGCTGGCTAGGGGGGAAAGAACTGACTGGTCAATTTCTTTCCCCACCCCCCCTGACAGAGCAAGTACTGGCTCGGGGGGAAAGAACTGACTGGTCAATTTCTTCCCCCACCTGACAGGTCAAGTATATGCTAGGGGGGAAAGAACTGACTGGTCAATTTCTTCCCCCACCTGATAGTCAAGTACTGGCTTGGGGGGAAAGAACTGACCGGTCAATTTCTTCCCCCACCTGATAGTCAAGTACTGGCTCAGGGGGAAAGAACTGACTGGTCAATTTCTTCCCCCACCGGACAGGTTAAGTATATGCTAGGGGGGAAAGAACTAACCGGTCAATTTCTTCCCCCACCTGATAGTCAATGTTGGCTAGGGGGGAAAGGGCTGACTAGTCAATTTCTTCCCCTACATAACAGAGCAACTACTGGCTAGGGGGGAAGGAACTGACCAGTCAATTTCTTCCCCCACCTGACAGAGCAAGTGCTGGCTAGGGGGCAAAGAACTGACTGGTCAATTTCTTCCCCCCTCCCACCCCCAACAGAGCAAGTACTGGCTAAGGGCGGAAAGAACTGACTGGTCAGTTTCTTCCCCCACCTGATAGTCAAGTACTGCCTGGGGTGGGGAGGGGGGGGGGGAAAGAACTGACCGGTCAATTTCTTCCCCCACCAGACAGGTTAAGTATATGCTAGAGGGGAAAGAACTGACCGGTCAATTTCTTCCCCTACCTGATAGTCAAGTACTGGCTTGGGGGGAAAGAACTGACTGGTCAATTTCTTCCCTCACCTGACAGGTCAAGTATATGCTAGGGGGGAAAGAACTGACCGATCAATTTCTTCCCCCACCTGACAGGTCAAGTATAAACTAGAACTGACCAGCAGTAATTTCATTACCTTAGAAGAAATCAATTAAAAAAATATAACAGAAATTAAAATGAGTTGATTTAAAAACATTTCTTTAATTTACACAAAATATGAAACATATTTCTTATTTTATATGAAATTAAATGAAAACCGACTATCAGAAATAAAAAGCAGGCTAGTTAAGAATTATAAACCAAGAATAACAAGTTCTAATTCACTAACAGGGGAAATAATTGACTAGTCAGGAAAACTGATGAGGGGGGAAAGAATTGACTAGTTAGTTTCCCCCCCCCCCCCATAAGAATGATCAAGAGTAACCAGTTGCAATTGAGGGGAAAAAATTGACTAGGGGGGGAAAGAACTGACCAGTCAGTTTCTTCCCCAGGGAAAAAACTGACTAGTCAGTTCTTTCCCCTGGGGAAGAAACTGACTAGTTAGTTTTTTCCCCTGGGAAAAAACTGACTGGGGAAAAAACTGACCGTTACACCGGTAATTTGTTTTATATTCATACAGGTCCTGCCATGGTTCTCAGAACATTGTCATGAATTTACTTCTTTAGGAACAAATATTTGTAATTTTTGCCTTTTTCAGTTAAATCTGATATAAAAACTCTTTAGAAACTTTCAATAAGCTTCCTAGGTTGGCAAAAACTGCAATAAGCAAAAGGTGATGACTGCAAAGAGATAAAACTCATACACATATTTTTTTCTTTTATGACAATTCTGAACCCACCGTTTCTATCCATATTAACATACTGGTACTGATGATAAACCCGGACAGATGATAAAGTCGAACACCTTGGAAATATTCGATTGCAATCGGTTATTTATAAAATTGAACACACCATCTAATTGTTTCCACTTACAATACCAACTGGTGTAAACAAAAACAAAATTGGTAAATATTCTGTATAAATAATTGACTTACATAAATTTGTATAAAAAATATTTATCCAAAATTACTGGGGAAGAGGGTGTTTTTTTGCGCATGCTCACTGTCGAAACATGAAGGCCTGACATTTGTTAACTTTTCATTACTTGATCAGGAATGACTCTTGCAGCTTTTTGGGGAAAGTTTCAATATAATAATACCAAGAAAATTTTGTAAATGACAAAGGGTTCGAATTTATCATCAGTCAACGTTCATACAGTCCCCTTTTTACATACCCCTTTCAGGCCCTCACTTCGTGTGAGTTTGCTTACTAAATATAAATTTGAATTATGTAAAGTTTTCAGCAAAGGTTAAGCTTTATTTTGATACCGACCACTGATTTCAATTTGCAGAAATAAGAAAGTTACAGGTAAAAAACCTCATTTTCTGTTTGGGTTTATCATCAGTACCAGTAATATTTTCAAATCTGCTTATTTCAAACAAAACATTTGATGCACTTAATTTTTTTTCATTGTGTACAATACAAAACTTATTAAATTCCTTTATTAAACAATCTAACAAACCCATTTTTGAGATTTAGATCTGAATTAATTTATTCTCTTACTGCTAACTGATTATTTACCTTGAAATAAATTGCTACATAGTCTTTGACTAAATTTACACAAGTTGGGTTTTATTTAATATAACCAATTCTGATAAAAGATGTAGTCTATGTTGACATCAAAGTAAGCTTTTTGATGTATATCATCAAATACTTTTGACATTTCAAAACTGAAAGCTGGCTGTTTATTATGTTGGTACAAACATGTACTTGAAAATTTAGTGACTTACATTCCTGATTTGTCCACCGTGACTGACCGTACCCCTGAATTATGACACAGCATCTTAACCACAGGTTCTTTCAACTTGGGACACCACTGAGTTACCGTTCCTGTAAATTATATAAAATCTCTACATGTGAAATAGTCCGGGTAAATGTGTCAAAGTTACAACCTTGTGACGAAAACACAACAGTCATTTCAAATTTTTTTTTCTTTTGTTGGATTTAACGTCACACCGACACATGATAGGTCATATGGCGACTTTCCAGCTTTAATGGTGGAGGAAGACCCCAGGTGCCCCTCCGTGCATTATTTCATCACACGCAGGCACCTGGGTAGAACCACCGACCTTCCGTAAGCCAGTTGGATGGCTTCCTCACATAAAGAATTCAACGCCCCGAATGAGGCCATTTCAAAATGATAGGTTTCTGTCCTAACTTATGCAATCAGTAAATAATTCTCTTTTCAGATATTTACTCATGAAAGTAATTACTTCCTAAAGTGCATTTCTGTAATGACTAGCTAGTAATGCTATTGTACTGATAATTTTGCTACACACACGACACATTATTGTGGCCTAAAGATACAAGTATATTTTTATGCATGATTTCCATGTTCAGTTATGCTTATATTTGATACTACCAAAGCAATTCACCTGTACTGAAGCATACCCTGTTCTTTTACAGTATACCCTTTAAGATTTTGCATCAGTTTTCTCAACAACCTATTATATAGCCCAAGTTAAATGCTGTAAGTGAAATACCTCCAGAATGACCAAGAGCTACTATAGCATTAGCAGGATTTTGACACATTACATCTAATCGTCCCATCCCTGTACCATAACCAGCTACTTTCTCTCCAACAGATACATCAACATATGATAAATAACCTTTTGCATTCTGAAATAAAAGAATAATAGGATAGATAAATTTTCACATTCTGATACAAACCATAATTAACTAGTCACATTCAAAAACAACTACCGGTATATGAAATGGTCAATTATTTTAAAAACTTCGAATAGTCAAGCTAAAACTTAAATAACTTTCGCAATCAAAAATATTTTAAATATATATCACCGATAAACAAAGGTAAGAAAAAACATTCATTTAGTATGTACAGACTTTATGATTGAAATATAGGCAAGGTTACGGACTTGGCTCTCAGAAAGCAATTATACATTCAAAAGAGTTAATTATGCTTAAGCTATGCTACAATAATGATAATAATAATAATAAAATCTTTATTTAATGAAGGTAACATACAAAGTGTACATAACATGAAAATGAAACATAAACTTATTTTCAGTATGGCCTTCAGTTAACAAATGCTGTTCAATAGATGTTCAGAAACCAACTTTGTTGAAGAGGTATAGTTTCAACACTACTGTCCTAATTCTATGACTGTATAAAGTGATAGCATCCACTGACAAAATACCTATTCTAGGCTACAAAAAGGACCTTTAACAACATAGCCACTGTCATACTGGGCGCCAATCTAACTGTGACTGCCTCAGATTCCATTAAACCCAGATTGAAATCAAAGCAACGAGTAACTCTGTAGCAGACAAAGAGTGAATGCCCTACATGAATTTTAAAAACTTGTATACATACTGCAGTTGCTAGCAGGAAGTGGTAAGGTAGAAATTCCATCCTCAGTACGCTGTCCAGGACCTTCAGGCAGTGAAGCTCAATGCCCTGATTGTCGTAGATATATGTCCACTGTTTCTGAGCTACAGCATACATTGTTTCCTGATGAAGCCATCTACAAGTAATTATAACGCAATTAACAGTCTATGCTTGCAACTAAAATTTGTGAAAACACATCAACGCTCACATGTCCCTTCTTGAGCATGAATATTTGTATGAATGTTGGAACCCATGCATTGAAATAAGGACTACAATCTGTATGTTGCGTGTTTAACAGGAACTTTTCAAAAAATACTTTTAAACTACAGTTAATATGAAATGGCAGTTACTTCACCTATTAAATCAGTGTTCCTATAATTTGTACCAGTAGTGAACTGGACTCAACATTCATTATAAACCAGACTCGAAACTCCAACATCTGATTGGTTGATTCTTTGGTCAAATTTGAAATTAATCAATGACTTTGTCGCATTGCGACACTGGTTTCTATATAGTCTTATATTCTCGGAGCCTGTTCTCTTAAAATATTTGAAAATTACCCTGAATTTATTTGAATGTAGAGAACAAATTACTTCAGACTTACTGTCTTCTGTAAAACTGTCACAAGATAATTTTCCTAAACTAAAGAACGAATTCTCATCCTCTCAACTCAGAGTCTTGTACACTTTCTACTAACATACCGGTAACCAGGCAGGCTACAACTTTTACATCAAAAGAATAGATTTGAGCCGTGCCATGAGAAAACCAACATAGTGGCTTTGCGACCAGCATGGATCCAGACCAGCCTGCGCATCAGCGCAGTCTGGTCAGGATCCATGCTGCTCGCTTTCAAAGCCTAATGGAATTAGAGAAACTAATAGCGAACAGCATGGATCCTGACCAGACTGCGCGGATGCGCAGGCTGGTCTGGATGCATGCTGGTCGCAAAGCCACTATGTTGGTTTTCTCATGGCACAGCTCATTTCCTCATCAAAGATAATTATAATGAGATTCCTGACTGTAATGCTTCAACATTACCTAACATCATGTACTGACTCCATAACATTTATTTCACAGAGTAACTTCTTTGTCATCCAATCAATGGCTGCAACATGACCTTTAGCCCCTCCAAACAAGAGAAACCTGCCATTGCGTGTGTAGTTGATCCTGTATGGTCCAAAATCTGTCAACTTCAGCTCAAAATACTGCAATCAAATAATTATAATTCTCAATTTATGGAATTTACTGCATTGTATGGCACAAGGAACAGATACTTAAAGTAGCTGACTTCATACAATACCACAGATACTCTATTTGGAAACCATGTATTACTGTTTATGACTGAAACTTCAAAAATATGACCTGGCATATTCCCTGTATTTATTTGCTGAAATGAGCGATTGTTTCCACTATTTGACAAAACGACAGTCACTTTATGTGCTTAATTTGTACTTCAATAAATACAAAGCAGTCACATTGTAGGGCATGTCTTTGTTTTTGTTTCCATATTGTCATTTCAAAGATATCCTGTGACTTGGTAAATCCCTGTGTTTATCTATGTGCAAGTATATGCTTTCAAATAATGAGGTTATCTGATCTCTTTTAGTCATTAATTACAGACTTACCTTTTGTGCACTAGTGATATCGACAGCCTCTGCTAAATCATGTTGAGTTATGTTTGTTGTTTCTTCATCTTCTTCAACTTCCAAAAATCTGCAATGTTTTAACATTCCCAATATCACATTTGTAAACTTTTTTTCGCTTGGATAACACAGAAAAAATGTTTTAAAAGTATTATCTGACATGCTTTTAAAATGGTGAAAAAGTCTGAACTTTTCACAGGTTTTAACAATAAAACTAGTTACCAGTATTTTTGCTCTTATTCAATACCAGATATATATACTTTTTATACCAGATTTTGTATCGACATACATTTTCCTTATTTTTCATTTTTGTTTTTTTTGTTTCAGAGTCACATTGACACAATTTAGATCATATGGCAACTTTTCAGCTTTTGCCCCTCTGAGCATTGTTTCAAGTATTAGCAGGCAGCTTATCACGACCTTCTGTATATTAGAATTATACACTCGAAGTGAGGTTTCGAACTCACATCAGTGACGGGGCAAGTGGTTCAAAGTCACAGCACTTAACCAATTTTTCACCTAAGTATGAAGGAGTAATTCAGTATTTCAAAGCTATTCTTGCAACATAAATAAACGTCGAGCTTTGTATGCCCTGTTAGAAAAACATAAACTTTGTCCTTGCAAGAATCTGCAGAATACATGCATAGTTGACATCAACTTACTAGTAACTTCTTGAAAATTATACAACAACTTTCTTACCCTTATCATGCTGGACATAATTTATTCTGCCTTGGCGATCCATGCAGTCTGATCATGATCTGCACTGTTTGCCATTCACTCAGTATCTTTTTGGTAAGCACCCCTTTTAGTAGTTAATGGTACTATCAAAATTGAAAGCTGGACAAGTTCATTATCGAAATCTAGCAGAGTATGGGCTAAAATTAATTACACAAGAAAGTATAAGTTATCTACCCCTGATTTTCCTGCATCAGAAATTCTGTCCTAGCTGTCTCTTTAGCTGCCAGTTTGAGCATTTTCTCTTTTTTCTTTGTCATATCTGTGGCAAACTCGGAACGCATTTTTTGCTGAAACATTAATTACATCTGTACATTTGTAACAAAAATCATAAGCAAGGGAAAAGTTACAAGGCAATACAAAGTACCTTATCTGGAAATGGGGCCATGAAACAATTTGCTGACTCCAGTTTTACAGTACACCAACACAGCGCAGGTTGAATGGTGCCAAAAAGGACTAGATAATTTGGTTTCACATCTCATTTACGTAAGTGCAAATAGGTTACAGACTCACTGCTAAAGGTGTATGACATGTACAAAAGCATGGTTTTGCTGAAAAATATGTATATGATAATTCAAACTAGTAAAAGTATATCATCAAGCAAGAGTTAACTGTTTTTATTTCATTTCATGATACACACCATGTCTTTTCAAGGATTTTTATAAATTCTGAATCCGTTACAAGAACTTCAATATATCAAGTCTAATTTCGAACTCAATATGAGCCATGCCATGAGAAAACCAACATAGTGGGTTTGCGACCAGCATGGATCCAGACCAGCCTGCGCATCCGTGCAGTCTGGTCAGGATCCATGCTGTTCGCTAACAGTTTCTCCAATTTCAATAGGCCTTAAAAGCGAACAGCATGAATCCTGACCAGACTGCGCGGATGCACAGGCTGGTCTGGATCCATGCTGGTCGCAAAGCCACTATGTTGGTTTTCCCATGGCACGGCTCATATATTGATTGAAACATGCCCTGAATACTTACAGATTTCATGGCCTCTCCACGTTCATACTTCTGTATCTGTGCTTTAGGTATAGGCTTATCCCCTGGGTATGGATCCCTTTTCTACAATTTGATAATCGTTATGTGATTAAATTTTATTTGACTGATTTACAGAGCTTGACTTTACAAAGTCATGTATTTAAACAAAAATTGTGTGTATTTGTTACAAGACATTATCTCAGGTATTACAATAACCTACCTTTTATAACACAAAAGGATATCTAAAATAATGAGAATGTTACACTTTATACAGTAGAAAATGACAGTAACATTCCTTTCTTGAATGATCAAATCTACAATTTTCAAGTATCGCACTTTACAACTTGTTTCAAAATTTTGATAGAATTTGCACTTAAAAATATTTTGCATAGCAGCTCAGTTGGTAAAACATCTAAACACTTTACAGTATTCTACTGGCTCTTTTTGAGTTCACCATCTAGCTGAACATTTTCCTCACAACTCAAAACATGTTACCAATAAGGACCAAACATATTTTTCTAGTTACTGTGTTAATCAAAACATCCTTACCAGTTTATTCTCACCAAACTCTTTGTCCTTTTCAGATTGCTTGTCTTTTCCAGTTGTTTCGTCCTTTCCAATTTTTTTGTCCTTTCCAAATAGTTTGTCTTTTCCAAATTTTTTGTCTTTTCCAAATATTTTGTCTTTTCCAAATTTTTTGTCCTTTCCAAATGTTTTGCCTTTTCCAAATTTTTTGTCCTTTCCAAATTTTTTATCTTTTCCAAATTTTCCATTCTTCTCTGCCTTGTCCTTCAGTTTACTCTGAAACTTGTCTTTTGCCTTGAGCCACTTGTGAGTGTGTTCAGTTCTGTTGAAGTCTACAGTGTACATTTGTTGCTTCTCTTGTGTCCCATCCAGGTTCTGGTACTGTCCAAGTTTATACCCTTCCTTCTTGTTAATGTTATCCTGGAATAGCAATTAAAAGCATTTATTTAAGATGTTTGTTTGCTTGTTTTGGGTTTAATGCCGTTTTTCAACAGTATTTCAGTCATGTAACGGCGGGCAGTTAACCTAACCAGTGTTCAGGGCTTAAGCTAGGCTAAGATTTTAGGGAGAAGTCACTTCTCCCTCAGGTAAGATTAGGGAGAAGTGGAGAGATTTTAGAGAGAAGTTGCGAGATTTTAGGGAAAACGTGGAAAGATTTTAGCACCATGACATGCAAACTGAAGAAGGAACTAAATATGCTTAATATAACGTTACTATTTTTATTATTCCCAGTCTTTGTTTACAAAGTCTATTAATTTATAGTAAATAACAAATTCACTGAAAATGTCAGCGATTCTGTTTTCTTATCATTTTTAACCTTGTGAATCCATGGAATCTAATGTGATTATATAAACTGCAAATTCAAGTTTTTTTCACTCTTGCAATGATTGTCCAAACCAAGAAAACCCTTTAAATATGAATACAATTAAAAAAAGTTAATTCCATATCAGCAAAAAAAAATAAAAATAAATCAAGCTCCCAGGGCTAATGCACTCAAAGTCAGTCACTTTAAATAACAAGTATGTGAATTAAATACATGTCAATAGCAGTGACATCACTATGACATCACACGGAATACACATCTTCTTTGATCTGCTGGTGTCTCTTTGATACGCTGGTGTCGGCACACATTAAAAGAAACAGTTGTCAAACAGGTTTAACCCAGTTTCTGATGGCAGGTGTCAAAAATTAGCTTGTATCATAGCTAGGTGTTTTTTCTTAACAAATCTGGTGCAGGTAATTCGTATACAGTGAATACAGGGTGCGGTAACTAAAAGTGTGCAGGTATTTGATACCCGCACGCTAGTTACCGCACTGTTGGGTAGGAAAGTATGCCAGCGTGTCTGGAACTGTAGACAGCGAAGTGTATTTTATTGATTTTCTGCTCTAGCATTGGTTTATTTTACCTGGGCTTTACACATTTGTAAAGCAAGGATATTAATTACCCACTGAACTGGTGTATATGGCAATGTGAAACGCCTACAACTACCATATATGGATGGCTATGATACAAAACAGAAAGAACATTAAAACTCTCGGATAAACAATTTATACTTGGGGGCTATGCCCCCTCGTACAAATCGTTTACCCTCGAGTTTCAATGCTCTTTCTGTTACGTAAATTTTAGTCACAGAAAGTGCCAGTGATAATATTATGTTTCTAAAGTTTGGGTTTTGAAAAATATGAGTAAAATTAAGTGGATTTAAGGAAATTACTCGAGCCAAACACGGTAAGATACTTTCTAAAGGTCAAAAAAGAATGTGTAAGCTTATGTAATATAAATCCCTACTGCTTTGTTTATCAACAGTCAGTTTACAAAACAGTGTCACCTTCGCACTTCTCCGTAATCTGAAGTAGGCGGAGCTTAAATTATGCCATCGTGTATTCCAGTCAAGTGTCAACAGTCCGATAGCGGATAACTGGAGGAGTGCGTATACAAAAATCGGGTGACTTGAATTTCGCTTTGATGTTAGATTAGAGCGAAGTGGGAAGCTACAAAGCGACTATTTCGCTCAAGTGGCTCCCCAGCTTAAGCCTTGGTGTTCCTGGATTCTGTACCAGTACAAACCTGTTCTCTGCAAGTAACTGCCAACTTCCCCACATGAATTATCAGAGGTGGAGGACGAATGATTTCAGACACAATGTCTTTTATCAAATCGTCACGGAGAACATACACCCCTCCCGGGGATCGAACTCGCGACCCCGTGATCCTTAGACCAACGCTCTCCCTACTGAGATAAGTGGGCGGTCTTATTTAAGATGTATACTTCTTTTCAGTGACCTACTTAATTTCATTGTATGTAATGTACCCCCTCCTTTAACAATATTTTAAATTGATATAATTGCAGTCAAAGTGTTTTGTTTTGTTGGGGTTTCAGTCAAGTCATGCAAACCTTCCAGCTTCAATGATGAAGAAAGATGCTAGGAGCCCTACTGGGCATTATTTCTGATAAGGAGGTGCACTCAGGTTTAACCACCAACCCTGATTACTTCCTCGCATGTCAATCTGAGAATGACAAGAACCCAAAACAAGAGGGTCATGATGACCCTGGATCGCTCACCTGAGTAATATGAGCTACATGTTTCAAATGTCAAACTGATGATTTTTAGAATTTTTTTGGAAGATTTTCCAATGTACAATCAAGTAACCCCTGGGGCGGGGCCAATTTTACCCCTGGGGTCATGATTTGAATAAAGTTTGTAGAAGTCTACTAGGCAATGTAACATATCAAATATCTAAGCTCTAGGCCTTCTGGTTTATTTTTAGCAAATTTATGAAGACTTTCCCATGTACAATCAAGTAACCCCTGGGGTGGGGTCAATTTTGATCCCGGGGTCATGATTTGAACAACTTTAGTAGAGGTCCACCAGGCAATGCTACATGTCAAATATCTAAGCTCTAGGGCTTCTGGTTTTTGAGAAGATTTTTTAAGACTTTCCTTTGTAAAATCAAGTGACCCCTGGGGCGGGGTCAATTTTGACCCCAGGGTCATGATTTGAAAAAATTTGGTAGAGGTCCACTAGGCAATGCTTCACACCAAATATCTATGCTCTAGGGCTTCTGGTTTTTGAGAAGAAGATTTTTAAAGTTTTTCCTTTCGGTTGCCATGGCAACCAGAGTTCTGCATGGAATTCAATTCTTTAAAAAAAATTTGTAGAGCTTCACCCAAGGAACATTCCTGTGAAGTTTGGATGAAATTGGCCTAGCGGTTTATGAGGAGAAGTCGTTTAAAGTAAAAGTTTACAGACGCCGGACAACGGACGGTGAGTGATCAGAATAGCTCACCCTGCGCCTTTGGCTCTGGTGAGCTAAAAATTAGGGGCAATTCTATGCTAAACTTATTTATGCCGGAAGAAGTTTTGAAGTTTAGTTGGACGAAAACCTGCCAAAGATATAGGTTTAACACACAACATTTTTTAGGTTTTGAGGTATGGACAATTTAACATATTATAATCTGTAACTCACTGTTTTAAAGGATCACAAGCATAAATTCAGAATTTATTTAAGATTAATTCAAACATTAAAGTTTATGTAATACATGTATCTCATGTGATGTAACTATGAGTTGATATTTCGAAGCATTCAATAATTACATGACACTGTACTGATTTGTTTTTTACTTATTTAGGCATTATCTCAAAACCGTATGTTCAGCATATTAATGTAGTACCAAATTCTGTCAGAGATTTGAAAGGTGTTATCATAGAATGCCACATACATTTGTCTTCCTCTTATTTTTCTTGAATTCTGATCTCCTGTCTCTGTATTTACTATGCTGTCTACCTTGTCCATGCTTCTGCTGGTTCAATCCTTCCTGCTTTTTGTCATGGTCGTCCCTGGATTCAGTAAAGTATCTTTTTGGGGCAGGCTTTTTATGTTTTCTTTTCTGTAAAATACAAAAATATGTTTCTTATTTCACTTCAGTAAGGGAGTCAGTGGCACAGTGGTTAGCAGGTTGGACAACAATGCCAGTGTTCAGGGTTTGATTTCTGGTTGTGCTGATATCCCAACTAGTGCTCAGTGATTTGCTTAAACTTGTACTGTTGTGATAAAATTGCTATATGTATACAGGCATTTCTCAGATGCAGGACATATTTTTCAAAGTATCATGTGCTCTGATGTAAAGCCTGCATGTCAAATAAGGGCATATTAATTTAGAAAATACAATTCCAAATATTGTTTATTTTTCCTATTTATTCGTTTTAGAAAGTGGGAAGTAAATAAAATCACAAACCAACGGGTCCTCTTTACAAGTAATAGTTCTATAAAAAACGAAACGAAAACACAATAAAACTGACCATAAAATATCATGATACACATTGTGGTACAGCTCTAGTTATTGCGATATATCATATCTTTTTCAGGAGTAATACCCAGCCCTATCCATGAAGCAAATGTAATATAATTATATTCTTAATATTTTTTCAATGTGAATGTGCTTACATAAATTATATGCAATATTGAAAACAATGAATTAATAACCAACCAATCACAGCGTTCAACAATTTTGCAAGATAATGATTTGAAGGCATTATAATTGCTAGAATACTGCACAATAGGTCTGTATACCAGTTTTCAATATAAACTGAGTACTGGTATTATAGGTTCGATTGATATATGGTATTGAAGGTTCTCATAATTGTCAAAATACTAGGTTTTTTTTTCCTTATATGAGCGGTACCGGTAAACGTTACCATTCCCAATGCCAAAAAGTGTCCATTTTCCCAAACTGTCGGTAAAAAAAATCCCAATTCTAAAATTTAAAACTGAAAGTAAATCGGCCGCGAAATGCGCCGCATTGTGTTTTTTACGACTGCGTAAATATAAATACTCTCTATCTGTCTTCACACTTGGACGTTTCGTAACTACCATTGTAAAAGAATGCGGCAAAATATTAGTAGGTTATTGGAGGTACAACTGTTAGTTGTATCAATTCCTGTTTTACTGATAAAATGTCGCAAATACTATTGAAAAAGATTAAGGCAGCCAGAAAAGAGTAAAAGAATCGATGAAATGCTTTCAAAACGACAGAATGTTCAAGAAGAGCCTTTTCAGTTGTTATGTTGAATTAATTACTATAAAATGTGCTTCATAGAATTTCCCAATTTGACCAAAAACGACACAAGTTTTCCCAATTGCACAGGTACCAGTACCATTCCCAAAATACTGATAAAAAACCTGATATCGAATAATTAACAAGAGCTGTCACGATTGGTGACAAATGCCCCCGAAGTAGGCCCAAGAATGCCACAGTTGTATATGCAAAAAAATCACATATCATTTAGTGACCTTGACCTTGACCTAAGAGGTCTGGGTCATAAGCGTGACAAATCTTCTCAATATGGTTAACATTTTTGTCAAATTATTTTCAAATCCCTCAATAAATGGCAGAGTTCTGGACCAGACAAGAAACACCTTTGACTTCTAAGTGTGACCTTGACCTTGGGGCTAGGGGTCTGGGTCTTGCGAATGACACCTCATCTAATGTTCTCATTATGAGGAACATTTATACCAAGTAATTTCAATATCCGTTAATGAATGGCAGAGTTATTGACCGGACACGAAACATACCCTGTTAACCTTTGACTTCTAAGTGTGACCTTGACCTTGGAGCTAGGGGTCTGAGTCTTATGTATGACACGTCGTCTCATTATGGTAAACATTTATGCCAAGTTGTTTCAAAATCCCTTCATGAATGGCAGAGTTATGAACTGGACACGAAACAGACCATGTTAACCTTTGACCTCTAAGTGTGACCCTGACCTTGGAGTTAGGGGTCTGGGTCTTGCGCATGACACGTCGTCTCATCATGGTGAACATTTACACTAAGTTATTTCAAAATCCCTTTATGAATGGCAGAGCTATGGACCAGACAAGAAACAGACCATGTTAACCTTTGACCTCTAAGTGTGACCTTGAACTTGGAGCTAGGGGTCTGGGTCTTGCTCATGACATGTCGTCTCATTATGAGGAACATTTATACCAAGTAATTTCAATATCCGTTAATGAATGGCGAGTTATTGACCGGACACGAAACATACCCTGTTAACCTTTGACTTCTAAGTGTGACCTTGACCTTGGAGCTAGGGGTCTGAGTCTTACGTATGACACGTCGTCTCATTATGGTAAACATTTATGCTAAGTTGTTTCAAAATCCCTTCATGGATGGCAGAGTTATGGACCGGACACGAAACAGACCATGTTAACCTTTGACCTCTAAGTGTGACCTTGACCTTGGAGCTAGGGGCCTGGGTCTTGCGCACGACACGGCGTCTCATTATGATGAACATTTATGCTAAGTTATTTCAAAATCCCTTTATGAATGGAAGAGTTACAGCCCAGACAAGAATTTACTGGACGGACGGACAGTGCGATTTTAATATGCCCATCTTCGGGGGCATAAAAAGAATCAAAAGTGTAATTCTGTAACCTATTCCTGCAGTAATTTTAGTGTATTTATGGGCATGCTGGAATAAACTGTTGGTATGCCACAACAGTAGTTTAACTCTTTTTCTATATGCAACTTCAAAGGCACCCGCTGACAAGCATGATTTGTCGTATGTAAATTCAGCACGCAATCTAAGGAAACCTGTTTTTCATTGGTTATCTATTTTTATTTTCACACTGAAAGGACTTTACCCGCCAAGGAAATCAACACATCATGCCAGTAATATTTCATTACGGAAGCAGGTATGACCGTATTTACATAAGGAAAAATACCATTTACACTCGGATTATCTATTTCAGTTTCATTAATTAAGTCATGCAATTAAACAATGAGCGACTGGTTTTAATTTGTACATGCCGTCTTGTTGAGAATGGTGTCGCAACTCTGTGATTTGAAACGAGAGGCTAGCTAACATGTTGTCTGCTCAATTTGATATTAGAAAATGAAAACATGCATTGTAATTCTTTACTGATCAAGACAGTACATGTTATTTTTAACAGAAAAAGTGTAACTCAGTAAAACATAATTCAACATATTGGAATATCATATATTGAATATCAATCATTTTGTATTGATATAAATATCTTATCAATCATTCCAATCGATACACAGCCCTACAGCCCAAGTTCTATTTGTTTTTCCTAAGAGTAATGCAGTAATGGATAAAATTTTCCATAGTGACTTATCACACTGTAAGCTTAGTCCAACTAATTTGACACGATCCTAGGAAATATTGAGAAAATTTTTTCATATGGCAATATCCCCACTCGCGTCAAACACTCGAAAGACCCAAATAGTTGAAGCAATTTCCGATGGAATTTTCATCGCTGACGATGCTTTACATGCTATAGGTTTAAATGCCGATTATTTCACGCATTGGCCATATAAAATTCAAATAAAACTTACATGTATCAAAAGGGGATTCAATTCCTCATTGATTTATGAAAAAATTATCAAATAATATCCAAAATTAAGATTTTTCTGGTGATTTAAACCTATGTATGTACTGTACACCATTAACGTTTCCAGGGTATATGCACGCCAGTATGCGCAAGCAATAAAACCAATAACTTTACATGACTGTGTACTGTGATTCATCCTCCATTATTTTGGTCCTTCAAAGATTATGTCATTTCGATTGCCAGTCATAAATATTAACAATCTGAACGTCGAATTATTTTGACTAAGTGTAATCCTAAATATGTATTCCATATATATCATTAAGACGGTGTTTAAGCTAGGTGTATGCCAGGGTGGGTATTTTGAGGGTTGCCACCTCATAACGTCTAGAAACCCTTTTACTGGCAAAGATTTTTGCCACACACCCTTATCTCCCTTACACTGAAACGCTCAAAGTAAGTTACTAGGGGACGTTTTGACTTGATACCGAATATGCTCAGTGTGTTTAAAAAGGATACAAATATTGACTAAACTTTGGGAGGGGCGGAGAGAGTAGAGGTTGACCTGGAGCCGAGTTTTCTGTGGCTCTTTAAAAGTCGCGAAATTAGATGATAAACATTATATATAGTGAAGAATTGTGTAAATGCTACTCTACAATGAACCGGGAAGTCGTAAATAATTTCTTTAATTGTGATACCAAGTTTTACCTCTTCTACTTGAATATTTTCCATTATAAACGCAATTTCTTTCTCTCACATGGCCTGGACCAAAACAATTCAGGATAACAGCCGTACAGTAAAACGTAACATAACCGTACAGACTCGGCTTTCCGCCAAGAAATGGCATGCAGAAGTGTTGCGATAATTACATGTCCATAAAACATCACAATATATTTAAACATTATCTGCAATAAAAAGAATAATCTGAATTTTATTTTTTCAACAGTAATCCAGCATTAATATCTACTATTTGATTTGAGCAGTTTTGTGAAAATCAAGAGGGACATAATGACATTACCTAGTTTTTATCCTAGATTACCTAATTTTCATTTTCACATACATTTCATAAAGACAAACATTCTGGCCAGGTTTCAAGTAGATCGGGAAGAAAATATGGCTTCTTGATTGTTAAAGTTATTTTATGATTTGACCTTAACCATCCGTCTCTGGAACTCCCTCCCCACATCAGTCAAAGCTAGCCCCAGCCTCAGTATCTTTACAGAGAGGCTGGCGGCGGTCACTATGTAATTCTTCCATTCTGTCCTATTTTAACTGTAGCATACTGTCCTTTTATTTTTTACTTTTAACTTACTAATACTAATTTTCATTTTACAATACATTTCATAAAGACAAACATTCTGGACCAGTTTCAATAGATCGGGAAAGAAATTTGGCTTCTTGATGTAAAGTTATTTAGATGTTGACCTTAGGTGTCATATAGTTTTGCCCATACAACATAGTTATGACATAGTGTCATAGTGACCTAGATTCCATATTCTAGCGGATGTTTTTGAAACCTGGTCAGAATGTTTGTCTCTATGGAATCTAGGTCACTATGACACTATGTCATATCTATATTGTATGGGCAAACATTACCTGAATTTCATAGTTATAGATTTTCTAAATGTTCCATCACGATTACAATCAAAATATGGTCTATATAATGTTAACAAGATTTTTCTATTGTTTGACTTAAGTTTGGACCCGAGATGACCAACAATCGACCTCTTTCGAGATCTTATTGAGGTAAACATTCTGATCAAGTATAATCAAGACAATGGCAGCATTGTGATATCGGGTGAGTTTACAGCAAAATTGTTGGGGAAAAAAACATGACGAACGGAAAACGACAGAAACAGGGTGATCCAGCACAACTTGGGCACATTGGTATAAGGAGAGCTAACAACGGTTGTCAGAGAAGACAGCGCGCTCGACACTATCGATTCTAGATAGTGGAATAGGGCATACATCTCAGGGTGTGGCACCCACATGACATTTGGAAACCGTAAACACGGATGAAACATTTCGATTCAGGTAACATTTTGCTATATTTTTCCTATTACTTTACAGATTTTCATAAAATAAAGCGCGTCGAAGACAACGAAATGAGTGATTTCCTCGCACAAAGCGTCGTAAGTTCTCAGTACTGTTCTCAAACAATTCGCCCAACTGTTTTTCGTGGACTAACTGTGTATAGATAGCGTACACACTTTCGCAGTTGGACGAAGTGTTTGAAGTACTGAGAACTGATTGTAGATGTTTCGTGCGGATGAAAGCACACAGTTTGCTGTATTCGACGCTCTTTATCTGATGAAAATACGTCAAGTTATAAGAAAATCGGGGCATTTACTCTGTGTGTACAGTATCCAAAAGTCTAGTGGGTTGGCCACCCTGTATTTGTTGTAACTAGAGATATCAGTGATTAATACCCCTGATGTGGCTGACGATGTTGGACAACAGTTTAAGTGTTGAGTCAAATCCATTTAGAAATAATAAAAAAAGTAAAAAGGAGCATAGCTCATGGTGTATTTAATCCGGAATTGCATACCTTTTGTCATATGATGTCGGAGCTTATAATATGACCACAATTTTAGTTTTAGTTTACAGAAATAGAGTGAAAGTGCCCCAAAAATTTAAGCCGAAAGTAAAAGGTGACATAATTCAAGACATATTGGTGCTAGAGTTATGGAGCTTGTGCCATATGATATGGGTGATGATGTGGAACAACTTTTTTATATTTGAATCAAATCCAGTAACACAGTGAACATGTATCAAACTTAAACATGAAATGAAAGGAGAGTATGATAAATGAAACATCGGTGCAATACTTATAGCCCTTTTATCGTGATGTAGGTGATGGTGAAGAACAACTAAGTTTGAAACAATTCCGTTGAGTAAGATAAAGTAAAGTGCATCAAAACTTTAACCAAAGCATGGACGAAGATGTCAACGCCGGTGCCACAAAGACAGTCCTTCATATACAATTTTTTTAATGTACATCGCATAGTAGAGAGTGGCGATAATAAAAATAAGTGATCGTGAACGTTGCTTCATTTTTTTACTCTGGCATGTTTATGGTGAAGCAAAATAATTTTCACAATCTCAGTACAGAGTCACTTTTGATACTGTTTCGGGATTTTCTATTTTTAACTATGTTGGTCCCTGTGTGCTGCCAAACTGTTTGAATAACTTTAGAAGAGTCCCACCCAAGAAATATCCATTCCAAGATTCATCAGCCGCCATCAACTTGTGTCAGAGGTGTTGTTTAAAGAAGACAACAGATGGCGAGTGGTCACACCAGGGTCGTGCCGACACACGGTGATACGTATTCAGTGAGCTAGAATGCACTTTTTTTAAAACTCAACTATAAAAAAATATCCAGCTCCGATAACGTTGTCATTAAGTGAGGCAACATTGTTCTGTAAGCGATACACTAATAGACTCATTATCTTAAGACACAGCTTCACCTGTCAGGAATAAATGCCTTGAAAAATCTTTAGTCACGGGGAATACTATCATTTGCTTTACTCTAAAGTGAACTCGTGTGGCACATAGCCTAGATATATATTTGGTCTTGCCATCAGTGAGAACACTGGTATATACCTGGCTGATGGATCAAACATACTCTACCGCTAGGCTGGATATGTCTAGAAAACACTAGTATTAGCCTAGATGTGTCAGATTTATGCAAAGTGTCTCTATTCTCTTAATTACAGAAAACACTAGTAGTTGTCTAGATAAAATTCATGCTATCACTAAAGTGGACATACCTTCAGTCCTCCAATCACAGAAAACACTAGTTGTTGTCCGGATAATGTATCAAATTAATGCTATCCCTAAACGGGACTACCTTTGGTCTGGCCATCACCGAGAACACATTTACAGTATTTGCCTGGCTGATGGATCAAACAATTGCTATCGCTAGACTGGACATATCTAGAAAACAATAGTATATTTGTATATGCCTAGTAGTGTCAAATTCATGCTAATCCATAGTGGACGTGTCTTTAGTATTGCAATCAAGGAAAATATTCAAAGTCTTGACCGCCATCGAAGACGAACCGTGAATATCCCGACATGTCTTTTTAACGCCACCACCCTGAACGGGACATCTTTGGTCTAGCCGTCACGGATAACACGATTATAGCCGCACACATGGATGGACTCACACAAGCTCTAGACTGGACAAATCTTTAGTCTAGTCATCACATTACTTGCCTCACAAAGGGATCAAACCCCTACTGAACACCAAGACTGAACATATCCATTGTCTACACTTGTTTGCCTGGTCTAAATCCTGCCACACTGGGAAAATCTTTGGTCTACCAGCATAGAGAACTAGTACTTGTCTGGCTGATGGACTGGGCTTTCGTAACATATAGACACGACATATCTTTGGCCTAGCCATCAAAGAGAACAGTTGAATTTGCATGGTCCACTGACTTCACTCTTTACTGCTAGACTTGTAAAGTCCAAAAGGGGCCATCATTCTTGCAAAAAGCAGGATGGAGTTATGTTTCTTGCTATACAGAGTCAGCTTATGATAGTGAACAAGTGTTGCAAGTTTTAAAGCAATAGCTTTGATAGTTTGGGAGAAAAAATTGAGCTAAACATAACACTTTACCAAGAAATCTGATATTTTCTAAGTCCAAAAGGGGCCATAATTCTTGCAAAAAGTAGGATGGAGTTATGTTTCTTGCTGTACAGAGTAAGCTATTGATGGTGAACAAGTGTTGCAAGTTTTAAAGCAATAGCTTTGATAGTTTAGGAGAAAAGCTGAGCTAAACATAAAACGTAACCAGACAACGCCGACGCAGACGTCGATCAAGTGATGACAATAACATCTTTTTTCCCCCCAAAAAATTTGATGAGCTAAAAATGACACACTCAACTAAAATTGACTATGGTAGTTTCAAACACATGACTGCTCAACAATGCCGAACCCCAAATTATATCAACATCCGCTTGTTTTGGTTTTTATTTCATATAATGTACATTATGTAGATACTGGACAATTTACAATTATTTCTGTCTCTGCACTGTTTAAAACCTAAACAAACATTACTGGATGAAAAATTGATCAATTTTATACATCATAACTATCATAAAAACATTCAGTTCTAACATGATCAAATTTATACAACTTTTTTCCATACAACATGTATACAAACTGACTTTATACAAAATAACGCCGTGAACTGACATAATGCTTCACAATGAAGATGGGTACGAAATGACATCTTTTAACAATTTTTTTATCAATTTATATCAAAACAATTCATTACAGTGAACATAATTTATACATAGTATAAAACATCAACCTATACACATACCTTTATACAAATACAAGGTACACTTCAGTTTGACAAGATTATTGTATTTAATGCAAAACATGCATTTTCCTTGCAAATTTACATAACAAAACCTTGTAATCTATATTGTTTCATTAGAGAAAATTACAACTTTATTAAATGTTAAACATTTGAAATACTAAACAAATCATTGACAGCTTTCAAAAACTGGCAAATTGTGGAAGCAGTCATTTTAAAAGTCTATGACATCCGTTACATGCTTCTGAAATTTTTACAGATTAAAAAACGCCATTAATAAATTACCATACTTTAACTGGTTTTGAACACAAGGCACAGTAGTTTACTATTTGACTGAAAGATCATACTGGGAAAAAAAAAAAAAAATTTTATTAAAAGAAGTAAATTTGGAAGTCACTAAAATCTGAAAAACTGTTTTAAATGTTGCTGCGGAAACAGAATACCCACCATTTTCTTTAAGATTTAGAGAACTGTAAATGCCCATTACCTTGTGTAAATGCCCATTAACCATTGTTTTAGTTGGAACAATTAAAAAGTACTTTCCCATGTTTGTTTGTCTAAAGAGATCTATGAAATACACACAAGTTTGAAAAATTTTGCATTCCCTGTAAAAACCTGTCATCTAGAACTTCTGTGTTTACATAATTAAAGTAAAATCATTCAAAATTTCACTTAAGGAAACAAATAACCAGCCAATGTTGCGGACTGTGTAGGACGAGTGACGAGTGACAGAAAAGGCTATCTAAAAATACAGAATGCCATTTTACAAATTGCTGCTACTTACACAGTTCAGTAACTGTAGCCCTTACTCAAGTGAATAGATCAATTGAGCCGTGCCATGGGAAAACCAACATAGTGGGTGTGCGACCAGCATGGATCCAGACCAGCCTGCGCATCCGCGCAGTCTGGTCAGGATGCATGCTGTTCGCTTACAGTTTCTCCAATTCCAATAGGCTTTAAAAGCGAACAGCATGGAGCCTGACCAGACTGCGCGGATGCGCAGGCTGGTCTGGATCCATGTTGGTCGCACACCCACTATGTTGGTTTTCTCATGGCACGGATCAATTTCATTTTATTCTATTTTATTATAAATTTTATCTTGTGATACGTCATTACAACATAAATACCATAAAACACAATCAGATTTTTTTTAACAACAATACAAAAATACAAAACAACAAAATATGAAGAAACAATGACAAAAACTAATTACTTTTAAAAAGTACGTTTAACATAACAAATTTACATACAAAATAAATTTGACTAAAACAGAAATAAATACTTTTATCAGCTATAAGCACCTAATAATTTCTGTTTCTGATACTTTTCATGGCAGCAATTTAATTAAGTGGCAAATTTGAGGCCACTTTCCAACATAATCAATATTCGAAATATTTCCA
This sequence comes from Mercenaria mercenaria, assembly GCF_021730395.1. Classification (NCBI taxonomy): domain Eukaryota; kingdom Metazoa; phylum Mollusca; class Bivalvia; order Venerida; family Veneridae; genus Mercenaria; species Mercenaria mercenaria. Next base: position 31,350,303 of record NC_069375.1, on the reverse strand, counting down.
ACATATATCAATACAGGAAGTATTTCTATCATACCTCAACATTTTATATTGTACTGAAATACACTGTGCTGGAGTTCATCCAAACAATATATTGTTGATAAGGAAAATGTGATACCTATACCTTAAGATAGACAATACTAATTTCATTGTTTAAGCAACAACAAGTACCTGTTGACCTAATTATGTCAGAGTATACATTAGAAAATATTGTGCCATAATATGATATTAATTACAAGCCAGCTTAAAAGTATTTTTAAGACATATGGAACTAAGAGACAGGCATAGCAGGTGTACCAACAGATTTAACATTACAATTATTTGCACAGATATACAGAACCTTCCAAAGAATAAGGGGTTGGTTTGTAACAATTATCAATCAAATGTCAAGGGCCAGTATCTGCATAGTAAGAAATATACTGTTTAATTTTCATGAAGTCTTTTTATTTTAAAGAAATGGGTAAAATACCAATACACAACCAGCTACATTAAAACTGTACACTGTTCTGACCAGTTACCTGTATTTGTATTTGTACATCATACTGTCTATCTTACACTAAGTTACAGTTTTGCTTCATGCGTACTTCAAGGCAAATACAGCATTTGCATTCACATTGGTGTTTAATTTTTTGCATAATTTATCACTACAATAAAACACAGCTCGCTCGTGAATGCAAGTAAAATGATGGTTATAACCCTTACACTGCTAAATTTCTATAATGAACTTGTCCTTACATTAACTGTTAAAAGGGGTGCTTACAGAAAGATACTGACTGAATGGCAAACACTGCAGATCTTGATCAGACTGTTTTCATTGGCATAGACTGGTGATGCTTAATTATAATACACTCATGAAATTTTCAAAGAATGTTTTAGAAATGTTATCAATGATATTTCAATATGCTACTTGACAAGCAACTTTTCAAAACTTTTGTTGTGTGTATCAAATCCAATCTCGTATTATTTTATACCACATTTTTTTGAAAACCATGTACCCATTCAAACTTGCTATTTTCCACTTCAAATCAAGATCTCACAAAGGATGTAATAAGTTCTATTTGAACTTGCAGTTGCTTTATTCTGATGGTAACAACTACTGATAAATTATTATCAAACAACCTTTTCACCATGAACAATCTATCTGCTCAAACATACCATCATATATGCAGCGTAGATAAAAACAATATAGGTCATTACAGACCAAAAGCAACCATCCTAAGGTCACAGCCTTTTTTCAACCTTTTTTGGAAATGACAGTTGCTCATAGCAGTTTTGACTATTGACCTGCATTCAGACTTTAAGCAGAGTGACTATTGACTGACAAGCCATTTGGTTAAGTATATAACATTGTATAGATTTAAAAAAAAAAAATACCAGTATCAAAACATTTCTTTTTATAAAATGTTGGTGCTTCCTGACATTATGGTAACAGACAAATGTTGCCTACAGTCACAACGTTCAGGACCAATTAACAAGTGCTCCTAGATAATTCATTGTACAAAAAAGGTGGTCTAATCTTGTATTTCCTCGCCATCTATTTCATGTCGTTGTCTGTATTCCTCCAATGTTTTCTGTATTGTGTCACTAGAGTATCTACATTTTGGTGAGCCACATGTACATGTAAACTGCTTCCACTTGATTATCCAAAACTTCTCCCCATAATCAAACCTGTAAAAATAAATTCACCTTTTTCACCACATAAAACTAACTACCTTTTCTTTCTCAGAATACTGTTGAATATTTTACACAATACTGGACACAATTTCTGCTTATTCAAAATCTAGCAATAAAGCTTTATTTTGAAACATTCATAATCGTAACAGAGAGATTACTTTTAGAAAATAAAATTCCTTAAGACACAGAAAAATTTATGAGTTTCTGACCAAGCTGCACCTTGGGTAATTACCTAGCAGTTTACATCTGAGTTCTGGCCCTGTGTTCACAAAACAGTTTCAGTCTCAGCTGAGTTTGATAATGTAACTTTATTTGTCATTTATATCTAAATAGCATGTTTAAAACTTAATTTTAAGTTAATAACTATTTTCAAGTGGCTTTTCAGTATTGATGGTCTGTCTCAGTTGGAATTTAACCACGAAGTTATAATAAAATTGATATTAAAATTTCAAACTCAAACTCAGCTGAATAAGGAGCCAGGTTCCAAGTAATTATAAAAGTCATTTTGGTGACCAGCCTCCGAATGCAACCTTTACCATATGTCAATTTCAAATTCATCCTTAGATGCTGGTGTTATAGAATTGGTCTAATATCTTGGGGACTCATTACTTACCCTAGTTCTTCCTGTGCTTTGATATCTCTGTTAGCAAACAGACAGATTCTTGGGAAGCGGAGATCCTGGGAGTCTACAAACACCTTGACAGGGGTAAGGTTTGGTTCACATAAATGATTGATAAACCTGGCTACATTACCATACCTTCTAGCATCTATACAGTACGTCTCACCATCCTGTAATAAATCAGTGTTAAACATTTCGAAATGCAATCATTCACATTTGCAATTCCATTCAGCCGATGTAAAGAATGATGTCTGAAACAACTCAAGCTCATGTTGACTACTACAACTGATGCTACAAACAGAGTTGGAAGTGACAATAATATTCCAACTTCTACAGAAGAACCATCTAGCTGGATGGCTTCGTTACCATGACTCTGGTGCAGGCATGAAAATCAAAGGTGAGGTTCAAGTAATATTCATAGAAAGCAACCTAAACCACTCAGCCAGAGACTTAAATTGTTTGTTTTTTTTCTTCACATAACTCAGGCCTCCTAGCAGGCCTGAACAAAAATAAAGGTTTTTATAAAGGCTCCAATCTATGGAAATAAAGGCCTTTTACTGTAAAATATTAAACAAGAGGACCATGATGGTCCTGAATCGCTCACCTCTTCCCACATGACCCAGTTTTGAGTATGACGTTGTTTTTTCTATTACTGACCTATTGACCTAGTTTTCGAAGGTACGTGACCCTGTTTTGAACTTTACCTAGATATCATCAAGGTGAACATTCACACTAATTTTCATGAAGATCTCATGAAAAAAATGGCCTCTAGAGAGGTCACAAGGTTTTTCTATTTTTATACCTACTGGCCTAGTTTTTGACCGCACGTGACCCAGTTTCAAAACTGACCTAGATATCATCAAGGTGAACATTCAGATCAATTTTCATGAAGATCCATTGAAAAATATGGCCTCTAGAGAGGTCAAAAGATTTTTCTGATTTTAGACCTACTGACCTAGTTTTTGACCGCAGTTGACCCAGTTTCAAACTTGACCTAGACATCATCAAGATGAACATTCAGACCAACTTTCATACAGATCCCATGGAAAGTATGGCCTCTAGAGAGGTCACAAGGTTTTTTTATTATTTGACCTACTGACCTAGTTTTTTACGGCACGTGAATCAGTTTCAAACTCGACCTAGATATCATCAAGGTGAACATTCTGACCAATTTTCATGAAGATCCATTCAAGGGTATGGCCTCTAGAGAGGTCACAATGTTTTTCTATTCTATTTCAAGACCTACTGATCTAGTTTTTGATCGCAGTTGACCCAGTTTCAAACTTGACCTATATATCATCAAGATAAACATTCAAACCAACTTTCATACAGATCCCATGAAAAACATGGCCTCTAGTGGGGTCACAACGTTTTTTCATTATTTGACCTACTTTTTGATGGCACATGACCCACTTTCGAACTTGACCTAGATATCATCAAGATGAACATTCTGACCAATTTTTATGGAGATCCATTCACAAGTATGGCCTCTAGAGAGGTCACAAAGTTTTTCTATTTTTAGACCTACGGACCTAGTTTTTGACCGCACATGACCCTGTTTCGAACTTGACCTAGATATCATCAAGATGAACATTCAGACCAACTTTCATACAGATCCCATGAAAAATATGGCCTCTAGAGAGCTCACAAGGTTTTTCTATTATTTGACCTAGTTTTTGACGGCACGTGACCCACTTTCGAACCTGACCTAGACATCATCAAGGTGAACATTCTGACCAATTTTCATGAAGATCCATTCAAGGGTATGGCCTCTAGAGAGGTCACAAGGTTTTTCTATTTTTAGACCTGCTGACCTAGTTTTTGACCGCACGCGACCCAGTTTCAAACTTGATCTAGATATCATCAAGATGAACATTCAGACCAACTTTTATACAGATCCCATGAAAAATATGGCCTTTAGAGAGGTCACAAAGTTTTTCTCTTATTTGACCAACTGACCTATCTTTTGAAGGCACGTGACCCAGTTCCTAACCTGACCTAGATATCATCAAGATGAACGTTCTGACTAATTTTCATGAAGATCCCATGAAAAATATGACCTCTAGAGAGGTCACAAGGATTTTCTATTATTTGCCCTACTGACCTAATTTTTGGCCGCACTTGACCCAGTTTTGAACCTGACCTAGATATCATCAAGGTGAACATTCTGACCACTTTTCATGAAGATCCATTGAAAAGTATGGCCTCTAGAGAGGTCACAAGGTTTTTCTATTTTTAGACCTACTGACCTAGTTTTTATCGGCACGTGACCCAGTTTCGAACTTGACCTAGATATCATCAAGGTGAATATTCTGACCAACTTTCATAAAGATACCATGAAAAATGTGACCTCTAGAGTGGTCACAAGCAAAAGTTTACGGACTGACGCACGCACGCACGGACGGACGACGGACAACGGACGCTGCGCGATCACAAAAGCTCACATTGTCACTTTGTGACAGGTGAGCTAAAAATAAAGAGTAATTAAAGGCTATTTTTGTCGGAAGTCTCGTTGAAAACACATAATATATATAGGTATTTACTAAAAAAAGTTAATTTATATATGGAAACCCACACTCTAAAACCAGATATCAGAAATAGGCATGTTTGATATTATCTCATACTGTTTGAATTATACATTATGATTGATATACATACCTAACTTAATGGGTATACCTACTTTCACTGCACATTTATATCACCTATTTTGTATATGGTTCCTGTTTTATGCATTGTAGCGTCTACATCAACTTTGCTCAGAATGCTGTATCTTCACCAGACCTAGTCCACTGTTACCATAGTGTAAACATCATGTCACCAGACCATTTCAAGCATTCAGCTCCATGGTACCTTATGCTGAATACATGTAACACCTATGGTCTGGTGAACACTACTGCAAACATCTACATGTATGTGGTCTGGTGAACACAACAGCATTCTGAAAAACTCAAGATGAAAGATACACAAGCAGTATCCTAATAACAACACTTTAAAAGTGGGGAAGAAATACAGTAGTATAACCATTACTTGCTTTAAACTGGCACGGCAAGCAGTCTGAACAAAAATATAGGTTTTGAGTGAAAATTACAGGCTATTTGGCCGTTTTAAAGGTTTTTTCAGAAGATTTAAAGGTTTTAAAGGTTTGCTCTGAAATGAAAGGTTTTTAAAGGTTTTAAAGGTTTCACTAGGAGGCCTGCATAACTCGAACAATTTCCAAGTTCTTACAATAAAACTTCTTGATGTCTTAGCCATTCTTTTATAACACCAGAATAGATACACATGTATCTCAGATTTTAGTGTTTACTTAACCATAGTCAACTGTTGCTGAAAATAACATAAGGCATTTTTTGGTCAGTTACTGTGTCACAATATGGATGAAGACCAACCTTGGTAATAGCACCTACCTCCCCATAAGCAAGCCGGATATATTTCGAACATATTCTGTGATTTATAACTTGGATTAACAGAGTCATCTAGTATACCATGAAAGATATTCTTATGGCATAACTTACTTTATTATCCAGGTCAAACAGGTAGGAATCATCCTCACGTCTATCTGCCTCACAGTCTGATATATGCTCTCCTATATACCTGCCAATGTACATGTATACATGGAATCCTTAGCAAAAAGATTTTCCGTCTCACAAAATCAAACACTATAAAGGTCAAAAATGTATTACAAATACGTTATCATTTAATTTTTTTCTTATTTTTAACATAAAGTCTCCAGTACTCAATTCTTTTTTACTACCAGCTTTCTGTGAATTCTTTCCAATGGTATGTATCAACTGCCTTATGTAAAACTAGATGTGTGTCCATGCCCCCACTCCTGCCACTGTAACATGGTTTTATGACTCGGGTTAAATAATTTTTAAGATGTTTGCAACAAAAAAATTATGTCAACTTGAAAAACACACTTCAAATTTTACTGAATGAAATAAATTTTAATCTTTTTTTTTCAAGACTCATAATCAGTCAAGTAACAGATGAGATGTCTAAACTTAAACACATGTGCATAAAAATAACATATGAATACACAGTCATGAACATACTCGCAAATAAATGTCCCCCGTGCAATGTCGACCAGAGTTTTACATCCCCAGCCTCGTCCTACAGTCTTAAACACCTGTAGCCGTGACCTGAAAACAGAAATGTAATCACAAATACCTTTTACATTCTTTGCCATAAAATGCAATCTTAAATTTCAGGAAGCTTAATATATGAAAGTTGAAACAGTTTGTATAAAAGTATCAAGAAATTCAAAATAAAAAAAGATATATATTCAACAAATTTTTCATGTCTAAAATACATCAATACAGTACATAAAGCCAACTGATACTTCAAGCCTTTGCTCCATATGATACTGAAACTATATTGATACTGAAGTCTCTCAAACTGAGATTTAAGAATTTGAGCACAGTTTAACTAATGACTTTTAAAATAGATTTAGAAATATTCCTTTTGCCTGATGTGTTCATTTTGCTGCACTACCATCTTCTTATCTTTGAACTAACAAGGCAAGAAATCGTAAATGATAAAGATGGTGCTGCTAACAGTACTGACACCTTGACAACTAGTTTCAAATAGCAACTGCCAATATAGATGCGTAATTTCTATTCTAACAGAATTTAGGGAAATCAAACAGAAAGTAACTTACATAACACCATTCTGTACAACCCTATTGTTACAAGTGGTCCAGCACTCACAAGCCCTATTGCACTCAAATATCAATGGCGGTTCAAGCATGTTGAACTCTGGTATCAGCCGATTATACTGTAAAATTGACAAGGGAATGGTCAAATATCAACAATGGTTCAAGCCAGTTTAGTTCAAATATCAGTCAAATATACCTTCATAACAGTTATAGAGGATATCTTTTTGTTTCAGTGCGAGATCAAAATATATTTCATCAAGTGAACACCAAATGCAATATTTTCATGAGTGGCATATCCACGAGTGAAAATGTAAATTATGGTTTTCAAGAAGGAAATATATTTTGATCTTAAATGTAAAACAAATTTTCTTTTTATTTCATGTTTTGACTAAATTTCTTTTTTATAGTTTCTCATCAGTGAAAAAAAAACAGATATATTTCTCTCTTAATATTTCCATAATTCATTGAAAAACATGTAATAAACTCTTTTCTGTTGTGGTTAGAGGCACAATTTAGGTCATATTAGTGACTCTGCCTCCTTTTGATGGTAAAGAATCTCCCTTGGTGCCCCTCATGGAATTATTTTCACGGCAGGCAGTTACCTGGGTAGAACCACCTACCTTCTGTGAGCCAGCTTGATGGCTTCCTTACATGAAAGAATTCTAACCTGAAGCAAGGTTTTGAAACCCAACAATGAGAAGCATGTGAAGAAGGCAACCTTAACCACTGGCCACAGAAACCCAGCATATGAAATTGTGTAATTCTTATTAATGCCCTTGACAGAACTGCATTGGTTAACTGCTTAAATTTCATTTGTTTTAAAATATGAAAGACACTGGATCTTTTGTTTTAGACTTGGTGGTTATAGAAATCCATGAAATTCAATCCGCATGAAAAAATAAATTTTCATTATCTTGATCTTTAAAGTTTGCAATCCATAATTTCCCGAAAATATGCACCAGCAATTATGAAGAAAACTACAAAATTTTATGCCGAGAAGTAAAAAGATTTCATAGTATGTATTAAGTATACTGACACCGCTAACTCACCTTATCGTACCAACACCGTATACTATTTTTGCCACAAGCACAGTATATAGATGAACAGTCATCCTTACACTGGCATGTCTGTAGACTTCCTATGACACGATTAATGTTAAGGCACGTTGTCTCTATATTGTCAACAACATAGAGATAATCTTTTGGCTCGCCTTCATCATCTACACCATTAACACAAGGAATTGGAATGTTTTCACGACCCTTTGATAAGTCTCTGAAAGAGTTTATTTCAACACATTATAATTACTTACAACACTCATTTTGTATTAAAATGATAAGATAGTAACTGTGTACAATGTCATATTTGATAAAAAAAACTGTATGTTACTAAACATTTCTAATTATTCTACATCATTACACGTAATTTACAAAGTTTTTTTCCAAAAATGTGCTTTTGTTAGTTTTTTTTGCCTCATTCAAGTACCCTATCTAATTTAAATTAATCTAACCAAAGTTCTTGGATTCCGTACCAGAACTAAACACACCGCTTCTCCACAAATAGCTACCAACTTCTCGAAAAGTAACTGCCAACTTCTCCACCTGAATCACTGGTGGAGGCTAAATGATTTGAGACACTTCCTTTATCGAACAGTCACAAAGAACACAGGCCTCTTTAGGGGATCACACAACCCTATGATCCATAGGTCTGCATCCTCCCTACTGATCTAAGAAAGCAAGCTACCAAGAAAGTAAAATAATCTTACCTATGAATTAATTTATCAGGTTTCCCCATATGTTTGGCACCAAAACTTTTCAACTGTTTATTTACTTTCAATGCAAGATACACTGCTGTGTTCTGTTCAATACAACACTGAAATTGCAAATAGTACTCGTATCAAAGGCAATATTTGGCTTGACCAAGCACACATTCTCTCAAAATTTTTATAACTTGATATTCACGATCCTGGAACTTTGGAAACAAGTAAGAAAGTGTCAAAATTCTTGTACTTATTTTCATAGAGATTTTATAAATGTAACTTAACATATTTTTAACTGCAATACATCATTTGTAAAAATATGCATACATTTTGAAAACATACAACAGTTGTAAGTTCATTATTACCAAAATCTCAAAGAATGAAATTATGAGAAAGAGGCATACATTTTATGCAGAACTCTGTGGGCATGAGATTTTTCCTCATGAAAACTGTGAACAAAAACCTTAAAAACATTAAAGACACATGAACCAGGCAATATCATTTTTACTTCTTCAATTTCAGAAAAAAAAACTCAAAACTAAAAGCAAATTCGAACATTCACTTTTAAGTTTTAATTTCTGACCTTGAGCTTTGATGATCTCAGTACATGACCAAAACATGTGCTTGAGAAAGTAAACCTAACACAAGTAATTTTAGAATTGTTATGTTACCTCTAAAGGTGTTTCTCCCTTGTTATTTTTGGCTTCAACATCAGCACCCCTTGCAAGGAACAGCCTGTAGCAAATATAATTATAATGTAGAAACTTGCACATCTTTTTGTGCTGCACATGTAAGATATCTCAAGTCTGTGCTTCTTTGATTTCACAAAATATTCAATCTAATTTATAAATCAGTTATCAATGGAAGGGCCAAGTTCTCAATAGGCTGTTCATAATGAAACCTGGCACACACATAGAGTTTATCCACAACACATTACGGTTCTAAACAGCATTAATTGAAACATTGTTTAAGCTGCAGCCAAGATAAAATCTTCATCAACATCACACGTTTGCCTTGCACAAATCAGTCCTGGGATTCAGTTAAAAATCAAACGCCTGAAAACCTACATTCCCAAAGTCTAGAATGTCCCTTTTTCAATAGATGTGTATGGAAATTCCGGCAGCCAAAATCCTGAAATCAGGACCGGTCCTGAAAAGTCACTGGCCTGACAAACAGATATGACCACCAAACACCATGACTGTGCTGTCAATGACTGTGCTATAAGCGGTCCAAAACTTGATTTTGCAAACATAGTGATATAAATTATGTGGTATTTCACGGTTTGTGTAAATATATAATGTGGCATGAATGATACTTACACCACACACTCATAATGATTCTGCCTAGCTGCTATATGTCTGAAATAAAAAGTTATAAACTATTTCACTATTTATACATGATATCATATGCACCATAATCTAACATATTTATAACATTACACTATTTAAACCAGATACAGTAACATAGTTTTCAACCATGCAAGTAAATATAGAAAACAGTGAACAAGAAAAGTGGCTGTTAGGCCCTCTAGCAAGAGGACCCTGGTTCAGATCAAACACTTCTCAAGCACACAAATATCAGACTAGTTAAAGATTCCTTTCCAATCCAGAAAACATCATTAGAATGAAATACTGTGAAATCATTTAATTCCATCAGCACAAAATTACATTTCAGCCAAAACTGCTCTTTCGTGGGGACATAAATCTGTGGATTTCACTTTCTGAAGATGAAATGAATTCAAAGAAATTAGACCTCAACCATCAACAAGAGCTTGTCGAACATAAAATGCCCCCCTTGATGCATTCAGTAATTGCACAAGGAACAGAAATTATATGCTCACTGTAAAACAAAAGTTCTACTGTTCTGGTTCAATGTGACCTTGACCTTAAACCTATTGACCTCAAAATCAACAGGAGTCATCTGCTGGTCATGATCAACCTCCCTGTTAAGTTTCGTATTCCTAGGCCAAAGCGTTCTTGAGTTATCATCCGGAAACCGTTTAACTGTTCAGGGTACATCTCTCAAAATTAATAGGGGTCATCTGCTGGTGATGACCAACCTTCCTATCAACTTTCATGATCATAGGCCCATCGAGTTAACATCCGGAAACGGATTGGTCTACATTCTGACAACAGACAGACTGACTGACCGACCGACATCTGCAAAACAATATACCCCTCCTTCTTCGAGTGGGGCATAAAAACAAGAGCTGTCACAGGAGATATTGCACAATAACCTGAGTCTATGTCAAAAATATCAACTTAAAAGTAATAAAAGAGGTAAAGATAAAATGTATAAAAACACTATATAAGTATATCCTAAGCAAAAAGGGGCATAATTCATTAAATATTGGTGCCAGAGTTATGCAGCTTGTGTCATACAGTGTGGGTGATGATGTTGAACAACTATTTTAAGTTTGAATCAAATCCATTCAGTAATAAAAAAAGACTGAGTGAAAGTGCATCAAAACTTTAACCTAAAATTCTAAGTAAAAAGGGGGAATAATTCATGAAAAACTGGTGCCAGAGTTATGCATCTTGCATCATATGATGTGGGTGATGATGTTGAACAACTATTTTAAGTTTGAATCAAATCCATTCAGTAATAACAGAGACAGAGTGGCATCAAAACTTTAACCTGAAATTCTAAGTAAAAAGGGGAAATAATTCATAAAAAAATGGTCCCAGAGTTATGCACCTTGTGTTATATGATAATGGTAATGATGTTGAACAATTGTTTAAGTTTGAATCAGATCCATTCAGTAATAACAGAGATAGAGTGAAAGTGCATAAAATTTTAACCTAAAATTCTAAGTAAAAAGGGGAATTATTCATGAAAAATTGTGCCAGAGTTATGCATCTTGTGTCATATGATGTGGGTGATGATGCTGAACAACTATTTTAAGTTTGAATCAAATCCATTCAGTAATAACAGAGGTAGAGTGAAAGTGCACCAAAACTTTAACATGAAATTCTAAGTAAAAAGGGGGAATAATTCATGAAAAAAGTGGTGCCAGAGTTATGCACCTTGTGTCATATGATGTGGGTGATGATGTTGAACAAATATTTTAAGTTTGAATCAAATCCATTCAGTAATAACAGAGATAGAGTGAGTGCACCAAAACTTTAACCTGAAATTCTAAGTAAAAAGGGGGAATAATTCATGAAACAAGAGCACCGCCTTGCGGGTGCTGACGCTCATCTGATTTTTTTTGTATAATAGAAATATTGTCCTACCCATGATTTTCTAAGTCTAAAAAGGGCCATCACTCTTGCAAAAAGCAGGATAGAGTTATGTTTCTTGATGTACAGTGTCCACTTATGATGGTGAAAAACTGTTGCAAGTTTTAAAGCAATAGCTTTGATAGTTTATGAGAAAAGTTGACTTACACATAATATTCAACCAAGAATATGATTTTTCTAAGTCCAAAAGGGGGCAATAATTATTGCAAAAAGCAGAATGGAGTTATGTTGCTTGCTGTACAGGGTCAGCTTATGATGGTGAACGAGAGTTGCAAGTTTTAAAGCAATAGCTTTGATAGTTTAAGAGAAAAAGTTGACCTAAACATAAAACTTAACCAAGAAATCTGATATTTTCTAAGTCCAAAAGGGGCCATAAATCTTGCAAAAAGCAGGATGGAGTTATGTTTCTTGCTGTACAGGGTCAGCTTATGATGGTGAACAAGTGTTGCAAGTTTTAAAGCAATAGCTTTGATAGTTTAGGATAAAAGCTGACCTAACATAAAACTTAACCAAGAAAACTGATTTTCTAAGTCCAAAAGGGGCAATAATTCCTGCAAAAAGCAAGATGGAGTTATGTTTCTTGATGTACAGGGTCTGCTTATGATGGTGAACAAGTATTCCAAGTTTCAAAGCAAAAGTTTTGATAGTTTAGGAGAAAAGTTGACCTAAACATAAAACTTAACCAAGAAATCTGATATTTTCTAAGTACAAAAGGGGCCATAAATCTTGCAAAAAGCAAGATGGAGTTATGTTTCTTGCTATACAGGGTCAGCTTATGATGGTGAACAAGTATTCCAAGTTTCAAAGCAATAGCTTTGATAGTTTAGGAGAAAAGCTGACCTAAACATAAAACTTAACCAGGCAACGTCGACGCAGACGCCGAAAACCGCTCAAGTGATGACAATAACTCATCATTTTTTTTCAAAAAATCAGACGAGCTAAAAATGGTGCCAGTGTTATGCACTTTGTGTCATATGATGTGGATGATGATGTTGAACAACTATTTTAAGTTTGAATCAAATCCATTCAGTAATAACAGAGATAGAGTGAAAGTGCATCAAAACTTTAACCTGAAAATCTAAGTGAAAAGGGGGGATAATTCATGAAATATTGGTGCCAGAGTTATGGCCTTTATGTCAGATGATGTGGATGATGATGAGGAATAAGTATTTCAAGTTTGAATCAAATCCATCAAGTAATTACAGAGGTAAGTTGAAAAAAGAGAAAGTGCACCAAAACTTTAACCAAGGTGGGGACGCGGAAAGACGCCGACGCCGGGGCGAGTAGGATAGCTCTCCTTATACTTCGTATAGTCGAGCTAATTATTTCTCACCCATATTACAACACAATCGTATGTACTTACAAAGGTCTATCGCCATGCATATTCAAACTATCGAGATCACAGCCTGCAGACAATAGAAGTTCTGCTATAGCCACACTGCCAGAAAATGCTGCCCAATGCATTGTTGTATTCTCTTCCTGTATATACACACACAAATATAAACATGCCATATAATAGTCAGTTAGATATCAGTAACACTCTTACTTATAATATCTGGTTTTACAACAGCAGGGCACAACTTTTCTTTTGTTTTGTTGATTTGTTTTGGGTTTTACGCCATTTTTCAACAGTATTTCAGTTACGTAACGGTGAGTAGTTAACCTAACCAGTTTTCCTGGATTTTGTACCAGTACCAACCTGTTCACCACAAATAACTACCAACTTCTCCACATGAATCAGAGGTGGAGGACGAATGTTTTCACACACAATGTCTTTTATCAAATCATCATGGAGAACATACCCCTCGCTCGGTGATCTGTAGATCTGCGCTCTCCCTAATGAGCTAAGCAGGCTGGTACTTTTCTCTTGAAATTCATATAACGATTAATGTTAGTTCACAATAACCCCAGCAATGCTGCATTTATCTACTAATTAAAGTTACCACAGAAGCACAAGTTCACAGAAATATGTTTCACCCAAAGAAGAATCACTGGTTGATAAATTTTACCTAAGGAAGAAACAATAATTGATTCATTTAACAAAGAAAGAAACCCAGATTCATTTTACCCATGTGGAAAATATTTGACCAAAGGAAATATACTTTGATTTGCATATATTAGTGCATAACCACCTTAAAACCACCCTTGCCAAGGTAAAATTTAAAATCATATATTATACAGAATCACAGCTGCATCCAATTTAACGTATCTTAATATTCTATGTGTTTCTACTATCCCACCACAATGTTTTCAAATTTTGATATTTCATTATGCTCGATGCTATTAAAACTGATGCTGGTAACAAATAACTGAAAAGATGGCAGTAAAACTCTACTAACACTATCCCTCAAGTTTGGATCTGCTTTCCTCTTGAGTAGCAATTTGACAGCATCCACCTGGGTATGTTCTGCTGCCCATATCAGTGGTGTCCAACCTCCGTCATCTGTCGTATTAATGTCCAGACGGTCCGAGTTCAACAACATGTTAATGATGTTCACATTACCAGCCTTTGCTGCAAAGTGAAGGGCTGTCATCCCATCATCAGCCTAAAATGGTAATGTTTTTGTATTTTATATGCCTATTTTAAGATTATTTTACTGTACATTAGTGATAAGATTTAAAGTCTTGATGACAAAATAAGATGCATTCAAACTTAGTTTAAGGAATAGTTGTTCTAGAAAATCCACAACAGCTGCTTTAGAGAATGCTTAGTTTTATACCTTGGTCACAAGTTAGGAAGAGCATTTGCACTTTAGACCAATTTATGCTCTTAAAATTCCTATGAAAATCATTTCAAATTTATTCATTGTTTGGTTTTACATCGTACCAACACAATTATAGATCATATGGCAACTTTCAAGCTTTGATGCAGGTGCCCCTCAGTTAGGACTGGGACGATTACTCGGTTATTCGGATCCAATTCGATTACTAGGTGAAACTGGTTTCAATTTTGCAAAACTGTTAATCGCTCTCAAACAATAAAGTGTTAACATCACAAATACTTTATCTATATACATTTCTTTGACCAGCACATAGACCCGCAGTATATTTCCACTAAAACACATCAACTGATAGTCTTGGATTTACTTAACGTGATATCTCTAAAATCATATACACCAAAATATGACTTATTAATTATCACACTGCTTCCAAACTATATTTAAGTCTGTAAGTTCCTAATGAAGTCAGCTGATGAAGTACCTTTATACGGTCGTAGCATTTCAAATATGGCGGCTGATTAACCGGTTCGATTCGATTTCATACAAATGATTAACCGGTTTCAAAATTTTGAAATCGTCCCAGCCCTACCCTCAGTGTATTATTTCATCACGAGCAGGCATGTGGGTAGAATCACCAACCTTCCGTAAGCCAGCTGGATGGGTTCCTCACATGAAGAATTCAATGCCCCAAATGAGGCTCGAACCTACATCGATGAGGAGTAACAGCATGCCCATTCACGCACTGCAGTACGTGAATCACGTACAAAATATCAAATGCACGCATAAAAATCACTTGTTGGGGGTACATGCACGCAGAGATTCGGAACTCTAGTTCAGCTGCAATATCGCTGTTTATTTCATCGCGCACTTGCCAATTGTTTGGTATGGTCTAAAACGCAGATCCGGTCCAAGAACGTTATAATTTCGTTTCCATCACCGAATTCTCGGCGTAATTGTCAGCTGTATAGAGGGGTTTGGTAAATGTTTTAGTCGGACGTCATACGGGTCGTGTGCAAAAAAAGAATGGATACGAAACGCAAAAAGGCATTTTAGCTTTAATAAACTCAGCAAAAGGTTAACAGTATTTTATTTTTCGATATTTAACTGCAATTTTGATACACATTGCATATCTGTAATAGTTTGGCCATTTATTATTGATGGACGAATTTTACCAGTCTTCAGTTGACTGTATGTTATTTCGGACGAATCGTGTTCCGTTCACGAAAATTGGGAATACATGAACCTTGCTGAAAAATTATTTATATTTAGTATAATATAGGGAGGGGTGTTTTGATTCAGAATTTCCTATCTTAACTTTGGAAAAACATTTTACTTTTTCTAAAATTATCTCATCTGTTATACCCCACCCACGAGAGTTCTGTATGAAGAAAACAACAACAAAAAACAAACACAAAAAACATGTAATATACAAATTTCAGTAGTTAAATAGAAAATTTTCAGATCTGCCATGTAGTGTACCCCCAAATTTTGAAGTGTACCCCTATTTTGCAAAAGCAGGGGGTACATGTACCCTCAACTTTAAAAATGAGTGGGCATGCTGAGTAAATGATTTGAAGTCAGCAACCTTAACCACTCGACCACAGAGGCCCCAAAATAATTTCAAATGGTTTACATTTTGTTTTGTTGGTCTTAAAGTCACATAAATCCAATTTTAAGTCAAACAGAGACTTTCCATGTTTTGATAGACAATGCAAAGTCAATGACCTTAACCCCTATGAAATGGAATATAAAAGACCTTTCATTTACCTTTGCATCAATGATAGCATTAGCTTTAATAAGATAACTGACAACATCAGGGTGGTTTTCTTCAGCTGCAAACATCAGTGGGGTCTTCAGTGACTTATCTTGGTGGTGTGGTGATGCTCCAGACTACAGGAATATATAATAAAGATTTTCTTAATGTAGTGTGTCCGTATGATCATTGGCAACATTGGTGTGATCACATATTCACATTACTCTATTCAAAGTTCGTCAGACATAAAGTTCAATGTTTATATGGACCAGAGAATGCCGAAATCACATGTGATTGTCATAAAGTGTCAACTATCTTAATAGGTTTTTCTACAAAATACCTTCAACTTATAAGAGGCAAGAAAGAATGTCTGATGGAATTATAGAATGTTTACCTGTATGAGAACATGTACTATACTGAGGCTGCCTATAGCTGCTGCTGCATGAAGAGCACTCTGACCATCTAAATCATCATACAACTCATTCGGGTCATGCCCATCCTCTGTAAAACATATACACTATCGGTTATAATGAGCTAATGTCTGCTTCTGTCTATAAATTCTCACCTACAGACAAGTACACTTGCATAGCCGGGTCTTCAGAAGTTCGAATATGTGATCAACATACTCTCTACATTGACTCAGCTGAACAAAAGGACCAAGAAAATTTAAACCTGTGACCAGTGGGGGTGAATCATTTGAACAAAACTTAAAAGGTCCACACTAGCCATGATAGAATGTTGAAAACCCATTTTTGGAAGACCAATCAATGGAGTTATTTTTCAATACTGGAAATTACGATATGCCCACTTACCCCTGCATCAAACAAGAGGGCCATGATGGCCCTATATCGCTCACCTGAGTACCATTGCTCTTAATGATAAGATCAAGTTTTGACATAGATCACATAGGCATACACTTTAAATATCATCAGGATAAATATTTTCTTGTAACAGTCCCTTTTGACCTATGGGTCAAGTACTAGTCATAGCCAAACACCATACCAAGTCTGAGGGTGCTTGGCTCAAATGCTGCATTTTTGTACTAGCATGACTATTCCTTACCCTGGAAGACTTAAATAACATTTAAAACCAATCTCAGATGCTGCTGAGGTATATTCATTTGCATAAAATAAAGGGAGGTAATTTTTGTCATAAATTCAGTCAAAAGTTATCTACCCTTATTGTCGGAGTCCATCTGATGGCATAAATGATATTTCAAATCAGTATCTTCATTGGTTACTGATATACACCCATTTTAATTTGAAACAAAGGGAGGTAATGTGACATAAAATCAACCCATAGTTATCTCCCCTTACTGTCTCAGTCCAACTAATGACAATAATGAAATTTCAAATGAGTCCTATAAATACTTACTGAGATAAATTCCTTTTTATTAAAATCAGGGGAGGTAATCATGCATTGGTATATGCATGTAGAAGATACAGAGTACAAACTCATGACAATGAAATTTCAAATGAGTCCTATAAATACTTACTGAGATAAATTCATTTTTATTAAAATCAGGGGAGGTAATCATGCATTGGTATATGCATGTAGAAGATACAGAGTACAAGCCTTTACAACAATATATTAGAAAAGTAGAAATTTCTTACTACGGAAGACAAAAATAATGTTTCAAACCAATCTCAATAGAAGCTGCTAGGTATATTCATTTACATAAAAATAAAGGGAGGTAATTTGTCATAAATTCAGTCAATATGTATCTTCACTGATTTCCAAGTCCATCTGTTGACATAAAACAAGGAAATTGTAGACGGACGGATGGACGTACTAAGGGCGATCACAAAAGCCCACCCTTTCACTACATGACAGGTGAGCTAAAAACAGTAGGGCAAGTCATAATGGTATGTTCCCCCATGGGGAACTTAATTCAAATACTATAATTACTGGGTTTTTTTTTTTTTTGTATAAAATAGTATGCTAGTGAAAAAGACACTTGTGAGACGTCAAGTATTGTATATCAAACAGGTACTTCAAAGTTATTTGTATAACTTTTCTCTGGATAACTGAAAAATTATGTCTTGTGTTTTTTCTATTTCAAGCTCTTGTTACAAGTGTGTGGTGAGTTCACAGAGAGGCAATGTTTGAACAAAATGTTGATGCCAATGGATATCAAGTACTCACACTTATAACTCACATTCATTTATATTAATCTCATTGCAAGATTATTAAAGTTACTCTCAGGTAAATACAAAGATAAAGGACATTCTGCATACCTAGCATATAAACAACTCTCTCTAAATCATTGTCATAGGCCGGGGTATACAAACATTTGGGCAGATGTCGGTACTTCTTTGGCCTGAAATAACATAAAACAGTGACTTAAATAATCATATCAATTTCATGCGAATTGTTTTTGTTGTCTGTTAAAATTAGTGTAAAGTGGTATGAAAAATTCACATGCTACACATGAATACGTAATAAACATCATAATTTACCTATAGGCACCAACAACTGTGAGCATAATTCATTAAATCTATTTTCAAGATCACAAAAGCAACGTGTCAATTCTAAGACTATTTTAATAAGAGGACCATGATGGCCCTGTATCGCTCACCTGAGTACCATTGCTCAAAATGATATGTTCGTTTCAAACCAATCTCATTAGAAGCTGCTAAGGTGTATTCATTTAGATAAAAAATAAAGGGAGGTAATTTGTCATAAATTCAGTCAATATGTATCTTCACTGATTGTCCAAGTCCATCTGCTGATATAAATGAAATTTCAGATCAGTATCTTCATTAGTTACGGAAATATACCAATTTTAATTTGAAATAAAGGGAGGTAATTTGACATAAAATCAGTCCATAGTTATCTACCCTGATTGTCTCAGTCCAACTAATGACAATAATGAAATTTCAAATAAGTCCTATAAGTACTTACTGATAAAAATCCATTTTGATTACAATCAGGGGTGGTAATCAGATATAAAATAACTCTGGAACCTACGACTGGATCGGACAGATTTGTCATGGAATCCAGGATTTATTGTTGTTGAAGATATTTTGGAAGTTTGTATCAAATCAAACCATAAATGAAGTCTCTATATGGCTGCAAAAGCCAAAATAGCAAATTTTGGACCTTTAAGGGGCCATAACTCTGGAACCCATGATGGAATCTGGCCAGTTCAAGAAATGAACCAAAATCTTGTGGTGATACAAGTTGTGTGCAGGTTTGGTTAAAATCAAATCATAAATGAAGCTGCTATTGTGCAGACAAGGTCAAAATAGCTAATTTTGGCCCTTTCAGGGGCCATAACTCTGGAACCCATCATGGGATCTGGCCAGTTCAAGAAAAGAACCGAGATCTTATGGTGACACATGTTTTGTGCAAGTTTGATTAAATTCAAATCATAAATGAAGCTGCTATTGTGCAGACAAGGTCAAAATAGCTAATTCTGGCCCTTTCAGGGGCCATAACTCTGTAACCCATAATGGGATCTGGCCAGTTCAAGAAAGGAACTGAGATCTTATGGTGATACAAGTTGTGTGCAAGTTTGGTAAAAATAAAATCATAAATGAAGCTGCTATTGTGCAGACAAGGTCAAAATAGCTTATTCTGGCCCTTTTAGGGGCCATTAACTCTGTAACCCATAATGGGATCTGGCCAGCTCAAGAAAGGAACCGAGATCTTATGGTGATACAAGTTGTGTGCAAGTTTGGTTAAAATCAAATCATAAATGAAGCTGCTATTGTGCAGACAAGGTCAAAATAGCTTATTCTGGCCCTTTCAGGGGCCATAACTATGCAACCCATAATGGGATCTGGCCAGTTCAAGAAAGGAACCAAGATCTTATAGTGATACAAGTTGTCTGCAAGTTTGGTTAAAATAAAGTCATAAATGAAGCTGCTATTGTGCAGACAAGGTCAAAATAGCTTATTCTGGCCCTTTCAGGGGCCATAACTATGTAACCCATAATGGGATCTGGCCAGTTCAAGAAAGGAACCAAGATCTTATGGTGATACAAGTTGTCTGCAAGTTTGGTTAAAATAAAGTCATAAATGAAAGCACTATCGTGCAGACAAGAAATTGTTGACGGAGGCACGCACAGACGATGGACGACGGACGAAGGGTGATCACAAAAGCTCATCTTGTCACTATGTGACAGGTGAGCTAACAACCAGTTCTGAAACTGGTCCCCAAATTCAGCTTTATAATGTGTGAGTGAAGTCTTGCAGAAGTTTAAAATTACTTCAAGAAAAGCTCACCTTTCATGAGTAAGACTTGACAACACTCTCTCCAAGGAGTACCTATCCGGCCCAAGAGGTACATCAGCTGAAATATAAAAATAGTTTAATAAACTATACACCTATTCATCAACCTTAATCATCTCAACAGAACAAGCATTCATTCCTTACTAGCATAAGCGAACCCATTTAATTTCAGTTATCCATTCAACTGCCTTGTAAAACATCAACTAAATAGCAGTTTATAAACACATATTTCCATACAGAATGTAAACACTATGCAAGTACCTGTAGACAGGACTTCCTTGGATTTATCTAGAGTATGTGATACAGAATGTAAGCACTATGCAAGTACCTGTAGACAGGACTTTCTTGGATTTATCTAGAGTATGTGATACAGAATGTAAGCACTATAGCCAAAGATCACTGATGTAGCACATGGACTTGTCTTGGATTTATCTAGAGTATGTGATACAGAATGTAAGCACTATGCAAGTACCTGTAGACAGGACTTTCTTGGATTTATCTAGAGTATGTGATACAGAATGTAAGCACTATGCAAGTACCTGTAGACAGGACTTTCTTGGATTTATCTAGAGTATGTGATACCACTGGTTCATCTGCCGTCTCCTCTCCACTACTTGTACTCTTCCGATCTACAACACCTATACGAGCCTTCACCCTGAAATATCAAATTGTTTTCATTTTAAATTTTATCATATAGCATACATAGATTTTACACATACTGATTATACTGTCACATATATGTACATATGTATACAGTGTGTTTATTCTACGATGTACATAGTTCTCTTCACAAATCTCAGGCATGGGCATGCACCTGGGTAGAACAACCAACAATCCACTAGCCAGATGGATCGCTAACTCACATTCATGAGAGAACTTTATGCCTCAAGCAAGATTCTGAACCCAGTAGTGTGTGGCAAGCAATAAGTAGTCAGCAATCTTAACCACTTGGCTCTGGAAGCCCCTCTACACACACTGATCTGTCAAGGCATGTACACATATATCATATATTGTACATAGTTTTCTACAAATACTGATTATTTATTTGATTTACCTCTTTTTCCTTGTATATTCTACTTGAACAATTTGTATCTGAAATAGTGTACCAAGCTAACTGTCCAGTCCCAACCAACAGATATCAAGATCCCTACAAGACAATTTTGCAATATTACCAAACTGCTCAGAAACAAAATCTAGTCAGTCATTTGGGCACCTTGACAATCAAAAGTTGAAGTAAACTACGTACTGTGATCTATTTGAAGGTTTGCTCTCCTTGGCAACTGCTGGCTTGGTTTCCTGCATACTCAGATGTACCTCGTACTGGTTGGACGTTTCCCCACAGTGTGGACAGAAGTTTTTGCCATCCTTTGTCACTTGACACTGTTCATGGAAATTATGTATAAAACTGCTTCCTTCTTTCTTACATTGTAAAAACTTGCCCTGTAGTAAACAAAAACAAAAGCTTTCTTAAAATTATAAAACGTCAACCAAACAACAGGCAAACAAAACACACATTATCACAGAAGACCTGATCTCCACTGGTAAGACAAGAGACTGCAAAAATGAGATCATGGATTATATTCTGTTTGCTAAATATTAACTGTCTGTCTTTAGAATACCAGTACATACAGTATTATATGTAAAGGGTGCAATACAATTCAAATTTCAATCAAGCAAACAAAATGACTTGTGACATCTAGAAAACTTATTTTCAACACAATATAATTTGAAAGCTGTTCCTTCCTTCCAAAGTTGTTCCTACCTTACATACAAGACCCCCTCAATCCCAAATATTCTTCCTCTTTTCGTTTGTTCTACACAGTCAGTAAACCCCAATTATTACAACCTTACATAACATTTTAAGATCAACACCCCACTTAACCTTAAATGTTAAAACTCTACTTAACCTGAAATACCAACACACTTCATAACATTAAAACTCCACCTAGCCATAAATATTACAAAACCAAACCTAAATATTATACATCTGGAAGCACAAAAGACAACTAAGCAAAATAATACCAGACTCTTTTCACTGAGCCTGTTCATGAGAAGTAACGAAATATGCAATGTCACCCCTTATGACTCCCTGCAGCTTCTTGAGCAGCATTATATTGTAAGCCTAAATATTTGAAAAAAGACTAGTTATGAAATTTCTCAGAACCGCTTGAACAAACCTGAGTACAAAAGTGGCCACATCCTGGACAACACTGATGTACCCTCAGTCGCTTCCTGTGACTATCACATAATGCAAGGAATGGTATCTTCACTGCTGGCCGTACCAACTGAGGGTTTGTAACTTTATTACAGCAACCGAGAACCTTGCCGTCCACAGAGTCCAGTGCCTGACAGAATGTCACTATTGTCGTCATTTTCTGGAAACTGGCTCCACTGATCTTACATGTACATAGCGGAATAACATCTTTCTCTGGCGTGACCGAACCTAACACAGCCTGTTATAATATTGTGGAATACAATAAATATGGAGGCATGCCAGTTGAATTTCAGGAACTTCCCTGAGCCTTATAAAGTTGTAGCCACTTTCTGAGAGAAAGTGCCAAATCGAATCTGAATTGCCGAAATTTATCCACATTTTAATTAAATTCTTGTAGCTACTTTCAAAAAATCTGTAGCCAGTTCTTTGAATTTGTAGCATTTGGCTACATTGGCCAATAGCAGAGGAGGCCCTGAATTTGCAATGCTGCAAGTACTTTAGTATCTATTGCTATAGTGAAGAAAATTTTTATCCTTATGAAACTTTAATATTATCTACTTTGTTTCAGTTATGTTTATGCACTTGCATATTTTTGGAGAAAGGTTTCACAGCTTGCTTCAACTGTGCTCCATGACAACTAGGATATACATGCAAGTATAGACAAGTTAATTGAAGTTGGAGGAAAAAACCTGCTATCACTGTAATTCAATCCATGTTAAACAATTCAAAGAAAGCAAGTTAAAACAACCTAAATTACCTTTATTCTGTAACTGTTTTGAACTTTTCTTAAGGAGTTGCCCACTGTGGCCACATGGCAAGTCAGACTTAATGTTAAGTTGCAGGCACTTACTTCAACTTGCTCGAATTAATACAAACTACTTAGAATTTATTTACAGCTGTACAGTGTCCATTTAACCAAAAATTAAAGATATATAAATTAAAAGCTTAGAGACCTAAAGTTTCCATCTGACAGCATTCGAGTTGCTACTAATTTTTTAATTTCATGAACAAGTGGGTATATCCTTATTTCTAACACCACTGTCATCAACCAGTTCATTCAACAGATTTAAAATTAGTTGTTTAGACAAACTGTTTTACCTTAAGGTCAAACTACCTTCAAACTGGAGAGCATATTGCTCAGTGTTACAGAACTATACAAGAGGGCCAAGATGGCCCTAGGTCGCTCACCTAAGAAACACTCCATTACGGTGTAAAACATGTTTGACCTAGTGATTTCATGGAAACAAATATTCTGACCAATTTTCATTAAGATTGGACCAAAAAATTGGTCTCTTGCGATAAAACAAGCATTTTCTTAGATATGACCTAGTTTTTGACCCTAGATGACCCATGTTCAAACTCGACCTAGATTTTATCAAGGCAATCATTCTGACCAAAATTCATGAAGATCAACTGAAAAATACAGCCTCTATCACATACAGAAGTTTTTTCTTTGATTTGACCAAGTGACCTAGTTTTTGACCTCAGATGACCCATATTCAAATTCGACCTAGATTTCATTAAGGCAATCAACCTGACCAAATTTCATAAATATCAACTGAAAAAAACAGTCTCTATCGCATACACAAGATTTTTCTTTAATTTGACCTAGTGACCTAGTTTCTGACCTCAGATAACCCATATTCAAAACCAACCTAGTTTTCATCAAGGCAATCACTCTGACCAAATTTCATGAAGATTAATTGAAAAATACATCCTCTATTGCATACACAATGTTTTTCTTCGATTTGACCTAGTGACCTAGTTTTTGACCCCAGATGACCCATTTTCGAAAACAGCCTAGATTTTATCAAGGTAATCATTCTGGCTACATTTCATGAAGATCAGTTGAAAAATACAGCCTCTATTGCATACACAAGGTTTTTCTTTGATTTGACCTAGTGACCTAGTTTTTGACCCCAGATGACCCATTTTCGAACTTGGTCTAAATTTCATCAAGGCAATCATTCTGACCAAAATTCATGAAGATCAATTGAAAAATACAGCCTCTATCGCATACACAAGGTTTTTTACGTGATATGACCTAGTGACCTAGTTTTTGATCCCAGATGACCCATTTTCGAACTCGGCCTAGATTTCATCAAGGTAATCATTCTGACCAAAATTCATGAAGATCAATTGAAAAATACCGCCTCTATCGCATACACAAGGTTTTTCTTTGATTTGACCTAGTGACCTAGTTTTTGACCCGAGATGACCCATTTTCGAACTCGGCCTAGATTTCATCAAGGCAATCATTCTGACCAAAATTCATGAAGATCAATTGAAAAATACAGCCTCTATCGCATACACAAGGTTTTTCTTTGATTTGACCTAGTGACCTAGTTTTTGACCCGAGATGACCCATTTTCGAACTCGGCCTAGATTTCATCAAGGTTATCATTCTGACCAATATTCATGAAGAAGAATTGAAAAATACAGCCTCTATCTCATACACAAGGTTTTTCTTTGATTTGACCTAGTGACCTAGTTTTTGACCCCAGATGACCCATTTTCGAACTCGGCTTAGATTTCATCAAGGTTATCATTCTGACCAATATTCATGAAGATTAATTGAAAAATACCACCTCTATCGCATACACAAGGTTTTTCTTTGATTTGACCTAGTGACCTAGTTTTTGACCCGAGATGACCCATTTTCGAACTCGGCCTAGATTTCATCAAAGTTATCATTCTGACCAATATTCATGAAGATTAAATGAAAAATACAGTCTCTATCGCATACACAAGGTTTTTCTTTGATTTGACCTAGTGACCTAGTTTTTGACCCGAGATGACCCATTTTCGAACTCGGCCTAGATTTCATCAAGGTTATCATTCTGACCAATATTCATGAAGATTAATTGAAAAATACAGCCTCTATCGCATACACAAGCTAAATGTTGACAGACGACGGACGACAGACGACAGACGACAGACGACGGACGCCGGACATCGAGCGATCAGAAAAACTCACCTGAGCATTGCTCAGGTGAGCTAAAAAAACAGAAATAAGATAAAGTGAAAAAAATGTTTACCTCCATTTCTTCACCAGTGTCCTGTGACCCAGTTTCTGACCTTTGTTCCTCTGGAGTTCTAGGAGGAGTAACAGGGTACATTCCATTAGGAAAATCTTTTGGCAGTTTCAAATCTATATACTGTCCATTAGGTAACTGCATCCTTGGTTGTGTCAGAGTGTTTTTAAGCACAGAGTGTTGCTGCTGGACGGCAGACTGTAGCACAGTCTGGGCTGGTTTCCCAAACATTGAAGATGTCACTGAATCTAACACACCTGGTTTTGAAAATAACACTTGTGACTGGGAACCAGCATTATTTGTTACTACAGTTGATAATGGCATAGGTGTAAAGAGCAAGGGTACGCCTTTAGGCTGAAGAAGAGCTGTGGACCCTGGCTGTGAACTGGTTGTTACCACTTGTCTTCCTTGCGATTGAGCAATAGCTACAAATTGAGCAGTTTGTGATGAGGCAATGCTTTGATTATTAAATATCTGGAACATTGGTAATCCATTGAGAGTACCATTCTGGATAATTGTCTGTGAACCGCTGGATGTACCAGGAGACAGGAATATCTGACTTCCTGTTCCTGAAGCTGGAATTATGGGATGCCCTGCTGTGGGCATGCTCAGTGGAGGACTTCCTGTTGGTAATAAAGTGATCAC
Source organism: Mercenaria mercenaria (assembly GCF_021730395.1). Taxonomy (NCBI): domain Eukaryota; kingdom Metazoa; phylum Mollusca; class Bivalvia; order Venerida; family Veneridae; genus Mercenaria; species Mercenaria mercenaria. Next base: position 31,323,758 of record NC_069375.1, on the reverse strand, counting down.
ATGTTGTTGCTGTGGTGGGGATTGCGATGCTTCCATTTTGCGTTTCTTCTCTTCAGGGCTGGCCAGGCAACTATCTGCTGGTGATTTTGGTGAAGTAATAAGTCCAGATTTAATTTGGTCTGAAATATAACATTGGTGATTTTTTTAAAGTTATCTCTGAGAAGTGTTATTAAAACTATCCATACTTAAAATTTACCATACATGAAGCAATTTGGTTCATGGTATCAAACCTATAAAGATTATGTTAAAGAAATTGTTCTTTCTGCAAAGTGAAATTACCAGTCTGCTAAAGCACTTACCTACAGCTTTTCTCTTTCTTTGCTCACCATTTGAGGTCTCCATAGATCCTAGAAATATAAATGGTTACTTCAACATGAGAGACTGCAGGTCAACAAGAAAGAAAAAGACATACAGCAGATGGATTTTTTTTTAATGTTTTAAGAAGCAAGTGAAGTCCATGCTTGATGTTTTTGTACTTGCATCAAGTTAAGTTCGAGCTGTACAGGGTGTTTGAACAACTAATGTTGACTACACCCTATGACCGATTCCTGGACTTCTGATCAGTTCTTTTGTCTGGGGAAGTCAAAAAAAATAATGGAGCTATATTCTGCTCTCAAGCTTCTTATTTGCCAGATCCAGCTAAATAGTTGGAACACCCCTTCACTACTGCATGGGGAAATCCGTATCTAGATGGCAGTCTACTGACACAGTACAATTATGAAACAGGAAGCTTCAACGGTTTTTGCACCAATCCCAAGAATATTATACATAAACACTTAACTACACATACAAATACTGTGAACATTTAAAAATTGTGGTCAGGATATTTTGTTTGGTCAAAAAATACTATTATGTGGGGATATAAATTCGTGGATATCAAATTACGAATACAACAAGAGCACCGCCTTGCGGGTGCTGACGCTCATCTGATTTTTTTGTATAATAGAAATATTGTCCTACCCATGATTTTCTAAGTCTAAAAAGGGCCATCATTCTTGCAAAAAGCAGGATAGAGTTATGTTTCTTGATTACAGTGTCCACTCATGATGGTGAAAAACTGTTGCAAGTTTTAAAGCAATAGCTTTGATAGTTTATGAGAAAAGTTGCCTTAAACATAATACTCAACCAAGAAAATGATTTTCTAAGTCCAAAAGGGGCAATAATTATTGCAAAAAGCAGGATAGAGTTATGTTGCTTGCTGTACAGGGTCAGTTTATGATGGTGAACAAGTGTTGCAAGTTTCAAAGCAATAGATTTGATAGTTTAAGAGAAAAAGTTGACCTAAACATAAAACTTAACCAAGAAATCTGATATTCTCTAAGTCCAAAAGGGGCCATAAATCTTGCAAAAAGCAGGATGGAGTTATGTTTCTTGCTGTACAGGGTAAGCTTATGATGGTGAACAAGTGTTGCAAGTTTTAAAGCAATAGCTTTGATAGTTTAGGATAAAAGCTGACCTAACATAAAACTTAACCAAGAAAACTGATTTTTTAAGTCCAAAAGGGGCAATAATTCTTGCAAAAAGCAAGATGGAGTTATGTTCTTTGATGTACAGGGTCTGCTTATGATGGTGAACAAGATTTCAAATTTCAAAGCAATAGCTTTGATTTTTTAGGAGAAAAGCTGACCTAAACATAAAACTTAACCAAGAAATCTGATATTTTCTAAGTACAAAAGGGGCCATAAATCTTGCAAAAAGCAAGATGGAGTTATGTTTCTTGCTATACAGGGTCAGCTTATGATGGTGAACAAGTATTCCAAGTTTCAAAGCGATAGCTTTGATAGTTTAGGAGAAAAACTGACCTAAACATAAAACTTAACCAGGCAACGCCGACGCAGATGCGACAACCGCTCAAGTGATGACAATAACTCATCATTTTTTTTCAAAAAATCAGACGAGCTAAAAATGGGAATTTTACTTGCTAGTTTGGACTTAATTTTGAGAAATAACTCAAACCATGAAAATTAGTCCCATACCAATCCCACATGATTTCACAGTATATGACTGAAAATGTTATATCTATACAGAATGCTAAACTTACTTTCTGTAGATACATTCTTTTCAGGAACTGTATCTTGCATCTGTAAAATATAACAGACATTTAATCACTCTAGATGTAAAACTATACTGAATGACTGATTTCTTTATTAGTCTTTATAAATTTGTACTGAGCCTTGGATAAATATATAAAATTTGATCTGAAGCACTAGCTTAGCAACTGTCAACTCTCAATCATTCTTAAAATCACTTGCTGCTTACTGAAGTAAGCTTAAGTTTTAAGCTTGCATGGTTGGATTCAATTGTTTTATATCAAAAGAAGAAGCAATGCTTGTTTTGTTACATTTTTTCTACAGTTGGCATTAACTCTTATCTGTAGATCTGTAAATCATTTTGTTTCACATTAACATATCATCACATCTTAGTGTCAAAGTTTTCTTCCCCAATTAATACTTCCTTCCCTTTATAATATTTCAACAACCCAAAACAAAGAAACAACAGGCTAGATTGCCTAGTGGTAGAGCGTCCGCTTAGAGTGCGGGAGGTCAGGGGTTCAATCCCCGGCAGCATCATACTCAAGACGTGAAAAATGGTACCAGTACTCCCTTGCTTGGCGCTCAGCATTAAAAGGGAAACTAGCCCCTTCTCTCATACCCTCGTGGCGATGGATTCCATCAGGAATGAGGTGTCAAGAGTGATTAATATAAGTTGTAAAACTTCCTTCACAATCGACCTAAAATAATTTATGTATAAACTAACAAAGAAACAACTACAAACCTTCCTAGAATGACTGCCAGACTTCAAGAAGGAATCCAGAGTTCTATGTGTTGCTGGGTCTATACCTTGGCGTACTGTTTTCCTTGCTTTCTTCAAACTACCACTAGAACTAGCAGAACTAAATGATTTCCTAGAGTTCATAGTCAACATATCTAAAGCATTCCTTTGTGTTGGAGAGCTTTTACTATCTGCTGCTTTATCACTAGAAGTTAAATTGGGCACTTTGTTTGGGGTTGAATTGACTGGCATACTAGCCCCCATCTGACTAACTTGCTGTTCACTACTTTCACTTGCAACTGTTTTCTCAACATCTTTTTCCTTATTTTTGTCATTGTTTGTTTCTTTTTCACTATCTTTGCTTAACTGCCTTTCTTCAGACTTTTTGGATTTAGTTTTTTTCCAAACTTTTTCCCCTGGCAATTTGTATGCTTTTCTTTTCTTTTTTCTACGAATAAGTTTCTGCTTTATGAAAAATGGATTTTCTGTTTTGCCTGGAGATTTAACAGGGGACTTTAATGGGGATCTAACTGGGGACCCCTTTTTAGGGGGTGAAGAGCTTTTATCAGGTGATGGGATTTTGATAGGCTCAAAAGCTTTCCTCTTTGAGGGTTTAGGCTTAGGCATATCTAGAACCCCTTTCTTTTCTAGTTCTTTCACATTAAAAGTCAGAGATGTAATTGATGCAGGAATACTAGGTTTACTAACAGAGTTGCTAGCAGAGCTTACACAAGATTTTCGAGCTTTAGCATGTTTTTGAGGAGGTGGAACTACTTTCTGACTGTCAGTTTCAGCCTTAGTTGTGATTTTTGACAGTAACTGGTCAAGTTTTTGCCCCTTTGACATTGTCTTTGACTGTATTATAGACGTTGCAGCACTTCTAACTACAATTTCCTTTTTAGGTTCTTCAACAATTTTTTCTTTCAGATCACAACTACTATCTTTCACGGGATCTTTTTCAACAGGTTTTTCTGCTTCTGTTGCTATCACTTTCAAGTCTTTGCTTTCAATAGCAGATGGTTGTTCGGACTGAATTTCTTCATTTAAATGTTTTTCATCAATTTCCATAGATTCTTCATTACCTATATGTTCACTTGTTACAGAATTACTTAACACAGAATTATCATCGCTATTAACTTCTTTAACTAAAGATGGAGGCCCTGAGCTACTGCTATGTTCAATCAATTCTCCAGAAATTTTTGTAAGCTCTTCTGGTTGCTTTTCACTAACATCTGGACTATTTACAAATGTTGCATTTTCGTTTTCAATAGTTTTCATTTCTACATCTGTCTCTTCTTGTACTGCTGAATCAGTTACTGTATCACTTGTATTTGTATTTTCCTGGGTTAAGCTGTCACTACCTAAATCTGAAAGTTCAACAGGAACAGAAGGTATCTTTTCTTCTTCAATAGGGCAAACTTCAGAGTTCTGTTCTAAACTGGTACTCTCTGTAGTATTTTCAATTTTATCTGGTTCCTTAACAGAATTTTCTACAACTGTACTTTCTGTTTCATCCTTTTCAGAAGGTCCATTAAGTACAACATCTTTCTCTTCATTCTTGACTTCACCATTTTTCTCAGTGACTATATCTTCTGGATTAACAACCTTCTCAGATTCATTTAAAATGTCTTCAGTTTCTTTTTCAGGTTCAGAATTTCTTATCTCTTCATTTGTTTTCTCAGTGTCACCATTCACAATAGTTTCTCCTTCCTTAACTCCATTACAGCTTATGTCACTAGGCAAAACAGCTGTGGGTTTTTTACTTTCATTTTCAGTTACATCTTGGTCCTTTCCCAGACTGATTCCAATGTTTTCTTCTAAATTTTTAGACTGATCCTTCAATGAGTTCACATCCTGTTTGACCTCTACCGTTGCAGCCCCTCCAACATCATTCTCCTGAAGGAAACAAATAAGTGTTATACATAAACTAATCTGATTGTTAAAGTAACACTATATATCCCAACAGTCTTTAGTACTTCCTTATCCAATCATAAATTTCCTTCTTTAATAAACTAATTTACAGGATTACATCCCTAAATCCTTCCTCAATCATCGGCATTAACACACAAGAAAATGTACATGAAACATAACAACTTACCAACTGATAATGCTATACAAGCTGAATTTATAACCTTTTTTGGAAGTACTTTAAATCTGTCCAATGTATTTTCTCAAGTATAAGTATTAAACAATGTATAAAAATATTCTGTGTAAAACTAGTTTAACATCCTGGTTTGGAAAAGATAAAAGCATTTTATCAAATCATTTTTAACTACCATATCCAAATAACTTTATATTAACGTAACCATTACTGGTCACTCACATACTACTAGCTTTGGTTAATATGTTATTTTGAATATGTGGGTAGGCATGATTTTCTCCCATTACATTAAGTATGATATAATAAACCTTAAAGTTTCAAAGGAACCAGATGAATGAGGATCTGAAACTCAAATAGCTTCACTACATGTAGCTAAACTGGTCTTGTATAGACCCAGAGTCACGAGTTGTATGTAAAATCTATTAGGTCATGCTAAGTAAAACTAGAACTGTCACAGGAGTGACTCATACCCCACCATATGGTCTTGTCACAGAAGAATGGCAACCATAAGGAATCTTAAAAATACTTTGGAGTACTTCATCCTGGGCTTCCACATATAAGTAATACTAGTATAATACTAGTATAGTAATACTAGTAAATATTTTAAATCTAGTAAATATTTTAAATCTCTAATATTAGAGATACACTAAAAATGAATACAAAAAAGTGTCTTACCGACCCATGTTACCACGTAAAAATGTTTTTACTTTTTACATAGGACTTATAATAACAAGAGGACCATGATGGTCCTGAATCGCTCACCTCTTCCCACATGACCCAGTTTTGAGTATGACGTCGTTTTTTCTATTATTTGACATAGTGACCTAGTTTTTGAGCTCATGTGACCCAGTTTTGAACCTGACCTAGATATTATCAAGATAAACATTCTGACCAATTTTCATGAAGATCCATTGAAAAATATGGTCTCTAGAGAGGTCACAAGGTTTTTCTATTATTTGACCTATTGACCTAGTTTTCAAAGGTACGTGACCCTGTTTTGAACTTTACCTAGATATCAAGGTGAACATTCTCACTAATTTTCATGAAGATCTCATGAAAAATATGGCCTCTAGAGAGGTCACAAGGTTTTTCTATTTTTATACCTACTGGCCTAGTTTTTGACCGCACGTGACCCAGTTTCAAAACTTGACCTAGATATCATCAAGGTGAACATTCAGATCAATTTTCATGAAGATCCATTGAAAAATATGGCCTCTAGAGAGGTCAAAAGATTTTTCTAATTTTAGACCTACTGACCTAGTTTTTGACCGCAGTTGACCCAGTTTCAAACCTGACCTAGATATCATCAAGATGAACATTCAGACCAACTTTCATACAGATCCCATGAAAAGTATGGCCTCTAGAGAGGTCACAAGGTTTTTTATTATTTGACCTACTGACCTAGTTTTTTAAGGCATGTGACCCAGTTTCAAACTTGACCTAGATATCATCAAGGTAAACATTCTGACCAATTTTCATGAAGATCCATTCAAGGGTATGGCCTCTAGAGAGGTCACAAGGTTTTTCTATTTCAAGACCTACTGACCTAGTTTTTGATCGCAGTTGACCCAGTTTCAAACTTGACCTATATATCATCAAGATAAACATTCAAACCAACTTTCATACAGATCTCATGAAAAATATGGCCTCTAGAGAGGTCACAACGTTTTTTCATTATTTGACCTACTGACCTACTTTTTGATGGCACGTGACCCACTTTCGAACTTGACCTAGATATCATCAAGATGAACATTCTGACCAATTTTTATGGAGATCCATTCACAAGTATGGCCTCTAGAGAGGTCACAAGGTTTTTCTATTTTTAGACCTACTGACCTAGTTTTTGACCGCACATGACCCTGTTTCGAACTTGACCTAGATATCATCAAGATGAACATTCAGACCAACTTTCATATAGATCCCATGAAAAATATGGCCTTTAGAGAGGTCACAAGGTTTTTCTATTATTTGACCTACTGACCTAGTTTTTGACGGCACATGACCCACTTTCGAACTTGACCTAGATATCATCAAGATGAACATTCAGACCAACTTTCATACAGATCCCATGAAAAATATGGCCTTTAGAGAGGTCACAAGGTTTTTCTATTATTTGACCTACTGACCTTGTTTTTGATGGCACGTGACCCACTTTCGAACTTGACCTAGATATCATCAAGGTGAACATTCTGACCAATTTTCATGAAGATCTCATGAAATATATGGCCTCTAGAGATGTCACAAGGTTTTTCTATTTTTAGACCTACTGACCTAGTTTTTGACCGCACGTGACCCAGTTTCGAACTTGACCTAGATATCATCAAGATGAACATTCAGACCAACTTTCATACAGATCCCATGAAAAATATGGCCTTTAGAGAGGTCACAAGGTTTTTCTATTATTTGACCTACTGACCTAGTTTTTGACCGCACGTGACCCACTTTTGAACTTGACCTAGATATCATCAAGATGAACATTCAGACCAACATTCATACAGATCCCATGAAAAATATGGCCTCTAGAGAGGTCACAAGGTTTTTCTATTTTTTGACCTACTGACCTAGTTTTTGAAGGCACGTGACCCACTTTCGAACTTGACCTAGATATCATCAAGATGAACATTCTGACCAATTTTCATGAAGATCTCATGAAATATATGGCCTCTAGAGAGGTCACAAGGTTTTTCTATTTTTAGATCTACTGACCTAGTTTTTGACCGCACGTGACCCAGTTTCGAACTTGACCTAGACATCATCAAGATGAACATTCAGACCAACTTTCATACAGATCCCATGAAAAATATGGCCTTTAGAGAGGTCACAAGGTTTTTCTATTATTTGACCTACTGACCTAGTTTTGACGGCACGTGACCCAGTTTCGAACTTGACCTAGATATCATCAAGGTGAACGTTCTGACCAATTTTCATGAAGATCTTGTGAATTATATGGCCTCTAGAGAGGTCACAAGGTTTTTCTATTTTTAGACCTACTGACCTAGTTTTTGAGGGCACGTGACCCAGTTTCGAACTTGACCTAGATATCATCAAGGTGAACATTCTGACCAACTTTCATAAAGATCCCATGAAAAATGTGACCTCTAGAGCGGTCACAAGCAAAAGTTTATGGACTGACGCACGCACGCACGGACGGACGATGGACGACGGACACCGCGCGATCACAAAAGCTCACCTTGTCACTTTGTGACAGGTGAGCTAAAAAAGTTAGAAAAATACCTAAAATATTGAAAATCTAAAAATAGGATTTCTAAAAATAGACTAATTCCTGAAATTTAAGTGGAAGAAACTCTGTACAAAGGTTAAAAAAAGGTTACTTCCCTTTGGCTCTAAGCCAATCAGAATGAGATATAGTGAAAATACATCAAAATTAACCTTAAATTCTAGGTAAAAGGGGACACAATTCAAGAAAAATAGTGTCAGAGTTATGCACCTTGTGTCACATGATGTGGGTGATGAGGTGGAACATCTATTTTAAGTCTGAATATAATCCATTCAGTAGTAATTGAGATATAGTGAAAATACATCAAAATTAACCTTAAATTCTAAGTAAAAAGGGACATAATTCATGAAATATTGGTGTCAGAGTTATGCACCTTGTGTCAAATGATGTGGGTGATGAGGTGGAACATCTATTTTAAGTTTGAATCAAATCCATTTTGTAATAATTGAGATATAGTGAAAATACATCAAAATCAACCTTAAATTTAAAGTAAAAGGGGACATAATTCATAAAAAATTTATGTCAGAGTTAAGCACCTTATGTCACATCATCTGGGTGATGAGGTGGAACAACTGTTTTAAGTTTGAATCAAATCCATTTAGTAATAACTGAGATATAGTGAAAATACAACAAAATTAACCTTAAATTCTAAGTAAAAGGGGACATAATTCATGAAAACTTGGTGTCAGAGTTATGCACCTTGTGTCACATGATGTGGGCACATGATGTGGGTGATGAGGTGGAACATCTATTTTAAGTTTGAATCAAATCCATTCAGTAGTAACTGAGATAAAGTGAAAATACATCAAAATCAACCTTAAATTCTAAGTAAAAAGGGGCATAATTCATAAAAAAAAATGATGTCAGAGTTATGCACCTTACGTCACATGATGTGGGTGATGAGGTGGAACATCTATTTTAAGTTTGAATCAAATCCATTTAGTAATAACTGAGATATAGTGAAAATACAACAAAATTAACCTTAAATTCTAAGTAAAAGGGGACATAATTCATGAAAACTTGGTGTCAAGAGTTATGCACCTTGTGTCACATGATGTTGGTGATAAGGTGGAACATGTATTTTAAGTTTGAATCAAATCCATTTGGTAATAACTGAGATAATAGATTTCGGGACGCGTCGGGACGGGACGGGACGCGACCAAACTGACTCCTATATACCCCCCTCAAACATGTTTGGTGGGGGTATAAATATTATAATCTCCAGCTACTTTGGCTTCAGAGAGCAAGATTTTTAAATACTGACCTCCAAAATAATAAATGCCTTAAAAGGCTTCTAGAGACTGCATGAAAACATGTAACTATAATTGCATAGCTAGTGTCTTTAGGTTAACTGGACAATATGGCTAATACATGGTTAAATGTCAAAAAATTGTTTCAATAGTGAGAAATCATTAATCAACACGAGTATTTAAAAATGTTAATGTATATTGCACAAAACCGGAGTATCCCACAGTAGCCTAGCCATTAAACTTAAAAGTCTACACAGTCATTTCTCCTCATCAAATAGGTTAAGACAAGAGACAATTACATGAACACTGTAACAATGTAATGTTGCATTTAAGTCTGCATTGCCAAAGTTATAATTACATAAAGAGCTATCAAAGAACTTTAAACATTAAGATCTCAGCCTCATAACAAATTTTTCTCTGTAATAAGGCAATTAATACACACCTTATTCTTTTCCCTTCAATTTGAGAATAGAAGGTTAGTGCAAACAGGTTACATGTACCACAAACTTAAAACATAAACAATTATATTCTTTTAAATTTAAGATTTAATTTGATTGTTTTAATACTGTCTCCTAGACATGGATATATATAGTTTTAAAACAGAGTAACATCAGTCAAGAAAAGAGATATGAAAACTGTCTAGCTACGCCTCAAGTACCATGCTCTTAAGTAAAGCAAAGCCTAGTAAAGTAGGTCAGTCAACGATAAAATTAGCATAATGTATGATTGTATCCTCCAGACAAGATTTACCAGTACAAGGACAAACTTTTATTTGCCATGCATAGCTGATATGCTTTACAACCTATCCGAACTATCAGCCTTCGCAAATCTTTAACTACCATTGTAACATACACTATTTAGACTTTAGTAAATACATTAACAAAATACAGCATGCACTTTTAGAGACATAATTTGCAAAAGAAATGAAAATTTTAAATCGCTTATTAAAGCAAACTGTTTAATTTATATAAACAGCCCCAAGACACTGCTATTAAACAAGAATGACGTCAACATAATTGCAGCACACACACCCCCTGAAAATCTGACAGAATGCAATCATGAAGTCAGAAAGAGGTGAAAAACCTCTGATATATGAAAATTCCAACAATATATTATGACTTCAGTGCTGCTAGAGCGGAAAAGAAGGGCACAGCACCCTGCCCCTTTCTCAAAGCGCCCTGCCGTTTTTAATAGCGCCTATGCCCTTTTGAGTCCAGTAAATATATGTCTTACTGTAAAAACGCCCCAAGTGTCCTGTTTATTGTCTGTGATTATTATGTTTTTGTCCATGACACACAATGATTCCAGTCAAAACAGGATCACATGAAAAAACAATAGTTTCATGCTGAAAATGCATCCGAGGCTTTCTCTAGCCCTGTTTTTCAAAATTTTCTTGACGGAGATCCCCCAAACCCCTCCCCCACTCCCACGTGAGGTCTCCCCCTTCTCATCGCTTTGAGACTTGCAATTGCCCTTTGGGCACTAGCAGCCTGCCCTTTTCAAATCTTGACTGCAGCACTGAAATGTATCCAAGTCTTACCTTCTGCAGAGTAAATTTATGGGCCAATAACATCCACATCAAAAGCAAAACTTAAAGTTTATTGACATTTTCAACTTGTCGTGAAGGTTAATATGGTGATTTTTATGAAATAATAAAATAAAAGAAAACTTTCTATCAATTACTTTCAGTATCTAACATTTCTCTTAAGCAAGTATGCATAGGGATAGATGTAACTACTTCAAACAGAATAGTTTGTTTTTTCTAGTGTCAATGCTGGAAGTCTCTCATAATGTGATTTTTATGGATTATGCTGATTAAAAAATGTTTTACTGAATCCAAGAAGTCAATAATTATGAAATCCAAATGTCATTTTCCCTGCAAAGAACATGTATACATCTGTCAAGAGTAGTTTAATAGGTCCATTAGATGATGCTAAATACTAAGAACATGATCTGTTCTGATGACCTTTACATAAAGCAAACAATACTCTTTTTAAAAGCAACATCCATTCACTTCGCAGTCTTGCAAAAAATGTTGAAAACAGTATAACAAGAGCACTACCTGCGGATGCCAGTGACATCAATTATAAGAATGATTACCGAGATATCAGCTTACATACAAAAAACTTAACCAAATTGGGACGCAGACGCCGACAAACTTGAAAGCTCTCCCTTAGTATTCTTTGACAAGTCCAGCTAAAAATTCAAAACTTGTTAAAAACACCGAACAACATAGCCTGGTTTCAAGTCCGACAATGTTTAATGTGCTTCTGTACAGCAAATCAATTGAATATCATCAGAAAATAGCTTAGCATTTACACAAAAACAATAACCAGTATCAATAAAAGCAAAAAATATCAACCCTGAATTCCAGCCTACAAACAATTTTCTGAAATATATTTTGAAAATATCACTGATGATTATCAAACCATGTTAACACAATCATATAAAATAGCAAAATTAATGTACTTAACAGAATACTTTTTTTTCCATTTTAAATTTGTATTTTACATAAATTCAATAAATTTCTGCAGAAAAATGTCATTGATCATCTAAGAAACAAATAGTTATGTTAAAACATATTTCAAGACAATGAAAATAAATTTCTGTTTAGTTAGATCTAAGCCTATTCCATTTTTTCAGCATCAACACTATTAAAATTATTTTTTTGTTTAGGCATTAAAAAAATTGTTTGTTTCCGGTATCCCGAACTACCCTAAATTTTTGACCAGAGCCTAGATGTTTTTATGGCCTTGAGAATGTTTTTTTTTTCAACTTTTTAACAAAAAGTTGCAAAACTGCACTTTTTTATGCTTTCAACATGGTCAGTGACTCAGTGATGTTAGAAATCAACTTACTTATGCTCTAAGGACCCCTTATTTGTATTCATTTTTTGACAAAAAATAATTTTCGAAAATTCTCAATAAAAAAAATCCCCCCCCCCCCCAAAAAAAAACAATTCCGACCTACATACCCTAATTCTGTTGAGCATGTTACCGGAAACAAAGAATTTTTGTTTTAGGCTTAAACATTTTAATTTATTTCAACATGCATTTTTAGTTTTATATTAAAACCACAAAAGTTTGGCAGAGATGGTGCAAGGTGCCAAATTCCAGAAGCTTCCCTGATTCTTTAGTGTGCTAGGTGAAAAGCACCCACACATGAGACTCTTATCCCAATGTAATTAGCAGGGACATGATTTGCTACCACATTGTGTCCACACAGTTACAGTTTATTACTTGCAATAAATCGCAGGCCCCTTGCCTAATTTGCATATTCTGACATGTTATGCTCTTCCCGCTTTTGAACAGAATTGGTATGTGATCTTACTGTGTTTTACAAGGCTCATTAAAGAAGTTAGTGAAGAAGGGACACCTTCATATATACTGCATCCTGTCACAAAAACACTTTATGACAGGATAAAATTTAAAAGTTTGTAACACTACCTACTAATAAGGTCTGTGTTACTATAGCTATTAAATTGACTTGGGACATGTCAATAACCCTTTGAAGCTGTACATGTATATAACTGCATCATTTAAATAAACAAAAATGCAATTCATTATAAGTTTTTATTTAGCATATTGATTAATGATCCCTGAAATGTATAACACATTTAACAAGAGCTGTCTGTAAGACAGCCAGTGCCCAACTATCTGAATCGTTGTCCCAGAATCAGGAATATTACCCTAAATGTTAAAATATCTACAGATTTTAACCAGAGGTTTTAAGTTCAAAAGGGGACATGATTTGGTCAAAATGCATGTCAGACTTATGGGACTTGATGCAATCAACTAGTTTCATAACCCGGAAGACACATGTGAAGTTTCAATTTTATCAGACTACCGGGTATCTTTTTATATTTTTATGACAATGTAGTGAACTGAGCCAGTCTATATCCTATGTCCAATATCATATGACTGACTTTCTTCCATATTGAATTGATTTCAACAAAAAAAGGGAAAAATGTAGAAATATATTTATTATCAGTCTAGTGGCTAGCAGGGATCACTTTTGGCAGATAGAAGCTACTATTATGAGATTAATTCCCATTCGCCTTGAATCAATGGGATTTTTGACAAAATGAATGGGATTTTTTCTTTTTATAATGGGATTTTACATCGGCAGACAGCTTTTATTACACTGAAAAACAAACATCTGTTTATTTGTAAGAACAATTATCTTGTAAATAAACAAAACATATCCTTTCAGAGACACCTTTTACAATTCTAAAATTCAGTGCCAGGAATCGCTGAATAGGTTGATGAAAGTTGTAACCAAGTCTTGGGTCCACATGCATTTTTCCCCTAATGCTTTTACTTTAAAGCTGCTTTGTCAAAGTTGAAGTTTAGTTATGTCTTTAAAATTGTTTTGACCTAATGAAAGTGTATCAAGTCCAGATACACTTCCATTAGGTCAAAACAATTTTAAAGTCAAACTTATTTATGACCCTACCCTCAACGATTTTGTTTTGAAATTTGGGCGTTCAGCGTTTTTTATGAAGGAACTTCACCGGAGGTTTCTCCACCATCTTGGTATTCTCATCGCTATTCATCCGCGCGAATGGAGGCAGAAAGTTTGTCCTTCCAAATGCTTAAATTTCTGTTTCAAGGTCAAAGGGAAATAACTAACAGGGCTTTTGATTGGTTGAAAAAGTATATGGTATTTCGAGACAAATATTTAAGATGTAAAGTGGTCTCTCATTGGTGAAATATCTGTTGAATATGTTTGAAAACTGTTTTATTTCTTAAATTGAAGTTCTAAGCCATGATTAATGGAGGAAAAAATATTTGAAGTGTATTTTGTTTGAAAATTTTGCTTGTTTTAGTGATTTGGTATTTTCATGAAATGTAAACAAAAATTCACTGCCGGACTGGGGGTTACTGACTTGCGGGTGAAAAAAGTGCACAAAAATGACGGTCAACATGTATATTTCTGGCTGTTTTCTTTTAGGCCTTGAATAGTTCTTTCACCCTGGGTAGGTGGCATCAAAAGTTTAAATGTTAGGAAAGGGCTATAACCCAAAACATTACAATGTAAGTCTATGGGAAAACTGTTACTTCCCTTTGACCAATGGTATTTTGAAACATCGCGAAAACAGATTATTTTTGTCTGGTAGTCATATTCATCGGACGCTCTATGGAGATAAATTAGCCATGATATATGTACTTGCATGCAAAACATTACCCAAAGTGTGACGCTGACACCCAATGCCAAGGTGAGTAGAATTCAATAACTAGCAGAGCTAAAAATAGGTATTTTTCTTTTCATATCCAAAATCAACATTATTTAATGTAACATGTATCCACTCATATTTGAAGTACTGATTAAAAAATTAATCTTTACAAATACCTGAATTTTATTTAGATGACAAATACATGTTTGCTTGTCTGTGTCTAAAGTAAGGCAAGAAATTTATGTATTTTGTCCCAAGTTCATGCCTAATTTTTCAATTTTCATTTACCTTTTTAAACAAGAGCTTCTCATTTATATGACTATGAATATTGTCCAAATTTGTTTGAGAGTTATTTGTCATCCAAATGAAATATGAAAGTGAGACCAAGTTTATGGCTTTACCTACACACAGAATGCAGCTTTAAAAACTATTAGCTTTTCTTACATTCGTACAAGCTGTTGTTTCCTCGATTAAATGTGACACTTTTCCATCATAAGTATCGACAAGAGCACCGCCTTGCGGGTGCTGACGCTCATCTGATTTTTTTTGTGTATAGAAATATTGTCCTACCCATGATTTTCTAAGTCTAAAAAGGGCCATCATTCTTGCAAAAAGCAGGATAGAGTTATGTTTCTTGATGTTCAGTGTCCACTTATGATGGTGAAAAACTGTTGCAAGTTTTAAAGCAGTAGCTTTGATAGTTTATGAGAAAAGTTGACTTAAACATAATACTCAACCAAGAAAATGATTTTCTAAGTCCAAAAGGGGCAATAATTATTGCAAAAAGCAGGATGGAGTTATGTTGCTTGCTGTACAGGGTCAGCCTATGATGGTCAACAAGTGTTGCAAGTTTCAAAGCAATAGCTTTGATAGTTTAAGAGAAAAAGTTGACCTAAACATAAAACTTAACCAAGAAATCTGATATTTTCTAAGTCCAAAAGGGGCCATAAATCTTGCAAAAAGCAGGATGGAGTTATGTTTCCTGCTGTACAGGGTCAACTTATGATGGTGAACAAGTGTTGCAAGTTTCAAAGCAATAGCTTTGATAGTTTAGGATAAAAGCTGACTTAAACATAAAACTTAACAAAGAAAACTGATTTTCTAAGTCCAAAAGGGGCAATAAATCTTGCAAAAAGCAAGATGGAGTTATGTTTCTTGATGTACAGGGTCTGCTTATGATGGGGAACAAGTATTCCAAGTTTCAAAGCAATAGCTTTGATAGTTTAGGAGAAAAGTTGACTTAAACATAAAACTTAACCAAGAAAACTGATTTTCTAAGTCCAAGAGGGGCAATAAATCTTGCAAAAAGCAAGATGGAGTTATGTTTCTTGATGTACAGGGTCTGCTTATGATGGGGAACAAGTATTCCAAGTTTCAAAGCAATAGCATTGATAGTTTAGGAGAAAAGCTGACATAAACATAAAACTTAACCAAGAAATCTGATATTTTCTAAGTACAAAAGGGGCCATAAATCTTGCAAAAAGCAAGATGGAGTTATGTTTCTTGCTATACAGGGTCAGCTTATGATGGTGAACAAGTATTCCCAGTTTCAAAGCAATAGCTTTGATAGTTTAGGAGAAAAGCTGACCTAAACATAAAACTTAACCAGGCAACGCCGACGCAGACGCCGACGCCAACAACCGCTCAAGTGATGACAATAACTCATCATTTTTTTTCAAAAAATCAGATGAGCTAAAAATGGCACAGATGTATTTTTAACAGGTACATACCTGGATGAATCGGTACTGTGTCAGTATCAAGTACCGGTGTCTCACACTGTCTGAGACACTAATGTTAAATGTCACTACGAGCAAGTACATCAACTTAAATTGAAGATTTAAGTAACAAGCAAAGTCAGTGAGTTTATATCCCCAGCAAAAAAGGCTGTTGTGTTAACTTAAGTGTTAAGGAGGGGACTGTATTTTGAAAGACGTAACAGTTAAAGGGAAATAACTCTAAATTTACTGTAGATATTCAGGCACCACAGCCCTATAGTAATCTATACTTGTAGATTCATCAACAGATTATTTTGATAAGTGGGAATTTATTGGTTGTAAACAAATTAAAGGGCAGTAACTCTGAAGTCACTGAAGTGATCCTGATGAAAATTGTGTGTGCATCAATACAATAGTGATCTGCTTTTGTGTAGTTTCTTTAAGATCCATCTATGGGTTACTTACAGTCAAAAATGGCTATTTTTTACCAAAACAATCTGAAAAACTCCTATTACTAGGTCAAGGGGGTATGGGTGTAACGATACGCTAGTCTCACGATACAACATATATCGTGATACAGATGCAACGATTCGGTACCTATCGCGATACACACTGAGAATTCATGTGACAAAATGAAAAAGAAAACAATTAGCTGCGTTTAATTTAAACGCTTGATGCCCCCAGTGGCATCCTTGTCGATAGATTTTGCACCTAAGTCCAAAACAAGGTCAAGGTCAAACTGAGGTCAGGTGATGTTACAAGATGAGGAATGGTCACAGTTTACATCTGTATTAGTATCAATTCATTCTTGTAAGGGGTATTGATGCTAGACGAAACGGTCCCATTTGGTTAACCAAGAGATGGCCCATATAAAGCAACCCAAGTCCAATGATACACTGATTTTATGAAAGTTTCCATTCAATGTTTTTGTTTTTCACTGCATCGTTACTGTATCGTGAAACAGGACTTTGATACGATATGCGTATCGCCAGACTAAAGTATCGCGATACAGTGAATTGCGATATATCATTACACCCTTACAAGGGGGACATTAAGGTCATGTGCTTATTTATGTGAGGTTTGGTGATTCTAGCTAAAATACTTCTTGAATTATAAGCATTTTCAATTTCAAATGGATGCACTTGAGCAAACTCGGATGCAAGGCCGGATGGATGTACAGTCATACGAACACTGCCAAATCATTTCCCTTTGCCATTGGCAGGGGATAATGAAGGAGATATTAGACTTTACAGGGCATTTATCTGGCTGTTTTTGGGGCCGAATATGGGCCTCATTCCCCTCATAAAATAATGTTTTCTCCTTTCTCAGAAGAAAATTCCCCTGATAATAGGTTGTTTGATTCAACTAGATATGAACTCTCTTTCAAGTTCTATTATAGTGTCTCTAAGGAAGGTTACTGCTGCAATACAGTTACATTAGTTAGAAATGATTGAAAACAGTATCAGTAAGTGTGAAAAGTAGTAACATATACATGGCTAAAAACTTCCCCTTTTTGTCTTAAAACGACGAAAAATTCCCCTTCCTAAGGGCATGGGTACCTGTCCCCAAAAGTTGTCTAGTGCCCAGCTTTATAAAAACTTTATTGAATTTAGATATGTAAAAGGGGCTTATTCTAGCACTGCTGGTTGAGATACAGAACTTTCCAAACATTATGAGATCCCTATGAGCAAGATAGGCAAGTTTCAATAATGAAGTTATTGGACTTCATAAAAAACTTCAAGCAATGCTAGTGAGTGCATTAGCCCCATCACCATTAAATTCAGAAAATAGTCAAGCTGAAAATGAAGAAACACATAATACTTTTTGCTTAAAAGCCATTTCACACATACAAAGAAACTGATCTCAGACCTAAAGATTTGTGTAAAGTTTCATGATGATCCATCAAAACTTAACTGAGTCAAAGTGGACACTACTTAATGTGAGCAAAGGTCATGTGCTAATTAATAATTATGTGTGGTTTCACTTTGGTAATTCTAGGTAAAATACTTTAATAAGCATTTGCGATTCTGAACAGCCAGACAATGCTTAATCAGTTCTATAATCCTTGGAGGATAATTATCAATACACCAGTAAAATGCCCTCAATACAGAAAATGATGTTGTTATTGCCTGGATATTAAATTATGCACAGTTGCTTGTATCTCGGCTAGAGAATGAACTGGGTACATGTGATTTAAAGAGAGAAAAAGTTGTGTGTACATACTGCAATTACACAAGGATAATGTACTACTACATTCATGAGCAATGATTTGGCAAAAAAAACGGTATTGTTCATCATCTTTGGCATCAATTATAAAACTTCAATGTGTGCATATTGTTGTTCTGGTTTAAACTTATGTTTTCATTTTCTTTAAGATTTTGGCATATTTGGAAAGCTTCAATAACTGTTTATGATCTACTTGCATTAATAAGACAATGTTACACTTGCATAAATCAGACAGTGATTTCTTGATTAAAGTATGTAATGCATAACAAATACACACATTCCAAAACTTGTTGCAGGAATGGGTAGATTAAACTGATCTCCACATACTATCAATGCCAGAAACAATAAAGAATCAGTGATTCTAATACATGTATGCCATTTACTCAAGCAAACAAAAGGTAAACACATTCATGAATCATGATCTAGGTATCACTTTCAATGGGAAATTATGACAAAAAAGGATTTTCACAAACAGTATTAAAAATAGGGGTGGGCGATATACCGCGGTAGACCGGTTATTGCGATGTTTTTTCCGACGATACGATATTGCGATATGATTTTCGAATACCGGTTATTTTATAACATTAAGTAACACTAACGTAAACCAAGAAGATTCACAAAAAAAATCCTTTTCTTGCCAGCATGATTCAACTTTGTTTTCATTTTTCTCCTTCCATTTCCGGTGCAGGTAGCAGACTGGTTTACAGCTATTTTACGGACCCAATTCCACATAATAAAACCAATAAGAAAATTTAGATAAATATAATTTTGTATTTGTCAGCGACTCATTAGTAATTTTTCTATCAACTAGAATTTATTATTCATACAACAGCTATACCACTTCCCTCGTTTATAATCGGTGAATTGAGCAACCTGTGTTATATGATTGTATCCGTAAACCGAATGTAGTGCCGCACAATAAACTAAATAATATTTTGACGCAGTCTACTTTCGCTTTTGAATATTCGGTAATACTCCCCATAATCTAGTCAAAACTTTTTATTTTTTTGTTTTTTTGTTTACTGGTATTTTTATTTATTGAGAAGGTCGAGCAAACACTCGTGTTGTTGATACTAGTCATTTTACTCATTTTTAATTGAATAAATTTGAAAAAAGAAACAGTATGATTCATCATGTTTTTGTTCATTAAATAACTGGTACAATATATCGCAGTATATTGCAATATCCACATACAATATTGCAATATATCGCAATACCAATTTTCGTGGCAATACCCACCCCTAATTAAAAATAAATAATTTTTTGGTCATTTTTTCTGACAGGTAGAATCCTACAGGGTCCAGAGGGAGTGGGAAACAGACAAGATTATAAATATGGCCAAAGACTGTCCAAACCCTGAAAAAGAAAACAATTACCTACCTATTTTTTACCAATTAACCATAATCATGGATATAATTGTTTGGCCTAATTCAAACAGTCACCTTAGTGTATTTTGACTAGCATGGAGGGGTGGAGAAAGAAATTTGGCAGGCACCTATCTATTCAAGAAGAAAAAGCTAATTTACTAGTATTCTGGCCGCCAAAAAAAATCATCAGTCAATTCTGTCAAAAATGCAAGCCCCGAAATATATTTTCATTAAAGCAAAGCCAATCATAGCCGAAAGAAGCCTTCAAACTTGACTTGTGAATGAAACTGGACATCTGAAATAACTGATCATGACCATTATAACAATGTATCTGAACTGTACATATAGATAAACACTGTTTGAAGCATTCAAGCAAACACTTTGTACAATAAATCTTAATTAAGAATTTAATTCAAAAGTATGTTTTTACAAATGTTGATAAATGGCATAAAATGATTGTCAATAAAGCTTTCGACAAATGACACATCTGAAATCGACTAATATCAACCTAATTTCTAATTTACCAAGTTGTTACTATTTTTAGTAACACCAATGTCCTCATGTTTATTGGCGTGAAAGCCAACAGGAAGCAAATGGCTTTCTATCAACTTTCTGCCTGTTTGCAAGCAAAATGGTCAAATGATCAAACTATGTATAAACAATTTATTACGAACAACTTTTGCAAATGAGAAAATTTTAGTCAGAAGCAACGCAAATCTAAGGCAAAAATTGCCATTCGCAGATCGAAAGAAAGCCGGGCAAGTCAGCAGAATCCCAAAGCATAAAATCAACCGGAATTACGTATGATTTTGGATCAAATCGTAATTGTAAAGCTGCGGACGTAACACACATTGTATAAAGAATCATCAACACATTGACATAGAGGCTTAATACCCTTAAACAGAGGTGAAACTTGCCAAAATGTAAACAAGTACCTGTTCTGTTTTGTCCATCGTGCGGCTGTGGGAAAAGACATCTACCATGCGCATGCGCAATAAGTTAGATTCCGTACCGTGACTGTCCTAATACCCTCCCACGCTGGAGAAGTGCCATAAATATTTTTAAACTTTAATTTTTGTGTCTGGATAAAGGAAAGCTCTAATGAAACTAAAAATTAACATGTAAAAAATTAAACCGAACACATTTTATTTCTAAGTACATTTGTTTTGAAGGTAAAACATCTTTTTTTATACCAAATACACAAAGTAATGCTGCATGGCTATTCTATCAGTTCAACTTGCCGGGCAGACATGGACTTGCCGTGCCGACATGGACTTGCCGTGCCGCATATTATTAGTTTATTAGTTATAAATGTATAATGTTTTGGCCTTGATATTGCTTTGTTATTTATGAATTATATTCAACCAATCGTTACCTGGTATAGATAAAAGAGCAATAGTGTATTATGTGGTGCTTGCCTGGGAAAGGGCGACAAAACAGTTAGCCTATGCAATTTGCTATTTTGCCATTATAAAAAAAAAGTGTTTTTTTTTTTACTGAGCTAGCATACTGGAATACTAAAGACATTTTTTTACAAGTATCATAACAAAATTTTAATAAACGTAAACTAGGCCTTTGCATTGATATGAATTTCTTCATTTTTCCAAAATACACTAAAATGTAGATATCCACAATAAACATGTTTAGGGAAGAATAAATTGACACCCAAAACAAATTAAAGTCGCTGTGAGCCCGCCCGCTTAGCTCAGTAGGTAAGAGCGTTGGTCTACGGATCCCAGGGTCGCGAGTTCGATCCTCGGGCGGGGCGTATGTTCTCCATGACTATTTGATAAACGACATTGTGTCTGAATTCATTAGTCCTCCACCTCTGATTAATCATGTGGGGAAGTTGGCAGTTACTTGCGGAGAACAGGTTTGTACTGGTTCAGAATCCAGGAATACTGGTTAGGTTAACTGCCCGCTGTTGAAAAACGGCGTTAAACCCAAAACAAACAAATAAAGTCGCTGTGTCCTAATGAAGAAGGGCATTCAATCATTAAACACCATGTTGATCTTATTGTGTGTTCGTTTTGAAAATGAGAAAATTTTAGTCAGAAGCAACGCAAATCTAAGGCAAAAATTGCCATTCGCAGATCGAAAGAAAGCCGGGCAAGTCAGCAGAATCCCAAAGCATAAAATCAACCGGTATGTTCATTAATTTTCAATATATTGACTAAATAGCAAGTGTTATGTACATATAGATGTGCCATATATTATCTCTACAAAGTATATTAAACCTGCCTATAGATGTATTTCGAATACAGATATAGGTTATAGATCATTTATTGATATTCTAATGAAATTAATTTTTACCGTAATGCAGCGCTAGTATAATACACAAAAAGATAATAAAAATCTCAGGTCGCTGATTGGGCGTTATTAAGACTAGTTAAATTATACAAATTGGTCGGTTATGCCAGGTTACGCGAATCATTTAGTTGACAAATATAAATAATAAATATACAGGTGATAGATTACTTATTGACCTGATCGATGAATTAAGTGTTTTCACTTCCTGTAAAATTCAATTTCATTGGAAGGTATGTCAAACAAATTATGTATAAAGTAAAGTAAGTAAATGTTTATTTATTAACGTGACATGTTACAAATAAATAATACAATTTTCATATAAAAAATTATTTGCACCCGGCCCTATGGGCCTATAAGTCACCTCATATTTTAACATATATAAAGGTGTAGTGTGAACAGAGTTATAACTACATTTGTAGCAACTACAGTTTGACGCAGTCTTATCATGTTATAATAATAAATAAAAGCAAATCAAAGTGTAACGAGAACATCTTTCGTCATACACATAAAAGAAATGTTTCACATTTAATACACAAAAATAGAACACGAATTGTCAGTGAAACAGACTATTTTTACGCTTAAAATATGCATCCACTAGGAACTTAGCTAATCTTCTTGGGTAATTGTTCACAAGATATACAAGTTTCTCAGAGTCGCTCATACTTATGTAAATATCCCCTAAAACAATGTCATTAAAATGTTGCAACCTTTAATTGTTGTAAAAGGTACCACTGATAACAAAATGGATTTCGTCTTTAATTAGGCCCGTATCACACATTCTACAGAGTCTCTCCTATATATCGCCCAGTCTCGACTCGAATTGGTAAAATGCCACACCTTAACTGTGCAAGAAGAGATGTGTAACTTATATCATTAGCAATTACTTATATATTTTCATGGTACTTAGAAACTTGATTGCTCATTGTTATGCTGGATGTTTTTAATTTTTTCTTATCTTATTTTATACATACGATTTACTTACTGTTGACATACTTTCATGTACGTAGGCCTAATGAGAAATCTAAAGTTGAATTTAAACAGTTAATTAGAACAATATAAGAAATACATAATGCAAGAGTATCTGACAGCTGTATCAGCATGATTCCCAACTGCCGATACCACTATGAAAGGCAATCGTCAACAGCAGTTCTTTACTTGTATCAAAACATATTGATTATGGTTTATTTGACGCCTAGTTCAAATTTTCCTTGCACAGTCTAATATCTACGGTGGTATACAATCTCAGAAAAATATTTTGTTTTCATTTGTAGACGCGGCTCCTATTTAACTGAACTTCCAACAGCAATGTGAGAGTATCTAACATGGACATAGGCGCATTGAAACTGATGTAGAATCTCTTGGAAATTTGTGTACGACCGTGAGAACGTGACAACTGTTTAGACGCTGCAAAAGTGTTTTAAAAGTCCGTCCCCTTACCGTGTCAGACATGTTAAATAGCCATACAAATGAACTATTTTGCGATTAAAACACAATATCACGTTTCCCGGTCATCTGGGATTTAAAAAAAGAAACGAAAAGTCTAATAAAACTCATCATCATTTCATCATGCACAATACACTAAGCTGAAGATGAACATTTTTATTTTGTTGAATGTAAAACTTATCTTTAATAAAAGGTCATTTCCTAAAGAAGGGTCGGAGCAACCCGAAAAAGACAAACTTGGCCGTATATATGGACGACCCGGACCATGATTTATAAGGTGACCAAAAGGCTATATGTCAATGTTTATGTTTTGAATAGTTGTATTTACTGGGATCAAGGCGTGTTCTTGTTACTAGATATATCTAATAAATATTCTAACGCAACCTCGGCATTTTGGAAAAAACTTTCATAAAGATGTGAAAATTTCCATGATAAAGTTAATGTACCATTAAAATATAAAATATAAAAAAGATATTTCAAAATACAGAAGGACGTAACAAGTTTTTCAAATGTATATAGACACGAAAAGTGGGGTCTATATATTTAAGTATAAAGTTAATGTTTTTTTGCAGTTATTAATAGTATATTGTGCAATGTAAACTCCAACTCAGTGTTGCTTTCCTTTACTGGTACATACGTGATTGTTTGACAATATCTGCGCGAGGGTCATCGACATACTTTTAAGCTATTTGATATCAATGTGTACACGCAATGAATTTTAAAGAAGACACTGGAGATAAAAAATATTCATAAATGTATATAATCAAAACTCGCTCGTAAAGGGAAAAAAAGTGTATTTAACCAATAATGGCTGAAACGGATGGGGAAACACCAGTGTTGGGACACCGTTCCTAGAGCATTTTTAATTATGCATCTTACAGAAGCTTAAACAACCAGTCTTCATCATTTACTTAGGAGCATATACGCGTGTCAAACCCTTAACAAATTCTAACAAGCCAGGCCCCGCATTGGTGGGACACCCTTTCGGAGCGTAAATGCAAGAAATAAGCGACGAAGATGAAGAAGTCTTCAGTTTTCGGGATCAAAAACTTAATGAAAGCTCAACAAAATACTACGGTCATTATTTATTTATTTATTATACCAGGTTTATATAGCGCCCTTTTCATGATAAACACGTTCAAATGCGCTTTACATATAGCAAATGCAGCCGAGCACAGGGTGGTCTGACCAGAGGGACAGAGTGTGATAAAGCCCCCAGAACAGATAGAGAGAAATCCTTTTTAGATACAGGTCCGACTAACTTCTAGCTCTTTGCGAATAGACAGTCTAGGTCTTTAACGTGTATATGAAATGTAAGTGTACTACATTTGATTATTTTGAGTAGCTGTCACAGTACAAGTGGAAGAAAAAGATGATGAAGTAATTAAAGTAATTAAAATAATTAAATGATAAAGTTGAATATTTACAAATATTGGTATATACATGAGATATTGCGATAACATTTGTCTACAACAAAGTCGGATTGTCCAAGACTCGAGATCATGCTGCTAGGATGATCCTAAAAGCTGACATATGATATAAATACTGAAAATATAAAAATACAAATAATACCATGCATTATTTGCACATTTCTCTTATTACTTAAATTGACTCTTTGCTGACAATAAAAATGTAATGACAAGTTATTCATTATCTCCGCAGTCTCATTTTTTTATGTAGGCGATCTTGAAAGTGTGTTTTTCTTCCTTGTCGCGACATTATTATTATTATTGTTATAACAGTGGTTTCTTTGATTGAACTTTATTTTGATGTTTATATTCTGTGAAAAATTCATATTTTAAATTGAGTGTGTTGTACGTAGACTCATATTTTGTTGTAAATTTAGGACTTACCAGGGTTTCTTGTTCATAAGGTAGACAAGTTTTCGTAAATTTGCAAGGACATTTTCTAACTTACTTGTCGCACTTTAATATAATAACAGACAGTAAGAGCATATACTTAACTAAAGTCTTTCGATTAGGTAGAAAAGTTCCTTACTGCTTCATCACACAGTGAAAGGTATGGCATAAGATGGAAGAAATTATCAGTACCATAAAAAATGTATTTAAGACATATAAATTCAATAATATAGTACTGACTGATTTTTTCCTTTTTTTTTTTTTATAGAAGTTGAAATTATTTTGAAAATGTTTTGACCTTGAAATGTACATCAGAAGGTATACCCTACTAATTTACGAAGACCTTTTTGCATGTTTGAGGTCATTTTACTCTTTGTCCTTTTTTACTAATTAAATTGTCATTGTTCAATACTTGGTAAATCAGTGCTCCTAAAAGGCGTCCATTTCGTTGCTGATCAATTGTTCTGTCGTCATCACCGATGTCATTATTAGCATTATTATATACACTATCATCGTCATAATAATAATGATAATAGTCATCATCATCATCGTGCGTATTAGAGATATTCTTATGAGAAAACTAATGCTGTGGATGATCCTTTAACACATATTATGTTATTCATCAAAATTGTGGATACATCTAAATCAGAAAAAATGGAAACTTCACAGGTCATATGCAAATGTCGCAGGCTCGGTTTGATTGAGCCTGCTTATGAGTGGTAATGGAAACTCATCCTACCGCCCACGTCATTTAGCCGCGGATTTAGCAGATCTCAACATTCATACATGTGACAAGTACCAAACGACATCCGCAGATGCGTTCATGCGGAGGTGCCTACATGGAACCTTCAATGATACACAATGTACAATTCTAGGAAAAGCAGCGTATGGACCGTCCCCAGACAAAGTTATTGGCTTGCCTAAACGAGAAAACAATGTGCAGAAGTCACTGGAATTTAAAGAAACCATTAGTTTGTTCTATAACAAACCATGTTCGTTTAAGCGCAGTGTTAGTATCACAGCGAGCGCAATGCTGTGTGATATTTATGTAAAACAATATATCATTAACATCATGACGATGTTGGAATGCTTTCCATGTTTACTAGATTTTCGAAAAGGAACTTGTCTCATACATTAGGGTTGTTATAATATCTCAGTGCAGCTAGGCGAAAAACATACTTTGTTTTAGTCTTGTGTCAAACATATTTAATATAATCTCAAACACTCCTATAGATATGAAAAAGGATAAACGTGTATCTTTTTTTAAAAAAAATACATATATAGCGGTATTTTGTAATTTTGACAGCTCTATTTTCACTTTCATTTTGCAATGTTGCACATGTTTTGAAACATTTTCTTCAGGAGAAATATAGTAGACTGTCAATAATCATAGACTTAATGATTAAATAATGTTTGAAAGTACATGTGACATAAGAAGAACAGAACAGAACAGAACCATGATACGTTTTATTTTTACTTGTAGATACTACACCATCAATATATATAATAGTAAAGTCTCACAATCAATTGAACAGTACAGTGTGTTATAGAAACATTCTTATGTCTTAATATGGTATGTGAAGTAGGATGGCCATTCAACTTCTGTTAGAGCAGAACATAAAGTAATATTTATACTTTTGTTTCTCCTTATAGTATAGAGCTAATTTATAAAGTATATTTCTGTTTTGTGAGTGAAACAATCTTACACAAACTTACAATTTTGACCAAACTAGGTCTTACGAAATAATATTGTTTGATAAATCTTCTAAAATGGTATTCACCTTCCAGGTAAGCAGACAATCTCTCCGTTTTTGGAATCCTGTTGTTGGCATGTATTCTAGTATTGATACTCAGAACATGAACATGAGCTGAGGTTCTTAGTTTCGTAATAAAAAAAAATCTTAAAGTACTCGGAAATAAATCTAAATGCAGTTCGAAATCAAATATAACTTTACAACTGTTATACTACCCAAGTATATTGCTGGTTTCTTTACTAATAATTCAGCATTTGTTTAAAACAGTCAATAATTCACTGTTTAAATATACTTACAGAATCTGGGTCATTCTAAACATTTGCAAAACAAGTACATGATCATGCCGAGTATACGTAGCATTTAGAAGATGAATTCAACCAGATTTTTGCAAAACCATAACCATTTAGTCATTTGTTTTACATTTGAAACCCAGCTTTATATCCCTTACTACAATCATCAAATGACTGTATATAAGCATGGGTGGAAATGATATACTGAACAAAACAGCTTACCTGCCATTTGATATGTTGCCAACTTACTGGAAGTACTTTCCTGAATTTTAGCATGCTCCTTAAACAACATCTTGTTGATTATGATTCAAAATTTCAAGAAAACCAGTCGTTGAGGTCTTGTAGATTTACTAGTTAACACATTTTTGAAAATTCACAAAAATACACTAGAATGTCTAGAATTTACAAACTAGAGAAAGACGTTACAAGGGAAGAAAATTAAATTACAACAAAAACAAAATACGCCCATGGTTGTTTTAATATAAACCTCTATATTGTTAAAATGGTATTCACCCATTTTTTCAAAGGAACTATTTGGTGACTTTTGAAAATTGGATGCGATAGTTTATTGAACAAATATGTCTTTGCGTGATTTAATAATTTTGAAATTTTGATATGTTTATTAACAACAGGTTGGATGCAGCGTTTTGTCGTTTAACATGTACACCTATGACTAAGCACTGGGCTTAAAATTTCAAGGGATTGGTATATCATTTGAGAACTAAAACGAAATGTACGTACATTTTGATATGTTAAGCATGCAAATGACATAGTTTTATTGGCGGAAAACGCACATAATTTGCAAACTAAATGACGAAGTACCAATCAGACTGACATCAACAGTGGGAAAAGTGAAATAATTCACAAAAATATATCAGAAGATAAATATAAACACCTAAGTATTGTTTTAAATGAATATCTTAACAATGGTGTAACTGCAAAAGCAGTAGCTCAAGATGCAAACGTGTACTTGGATTGTAAATTCTTTGGAAGCGTATCATAAATTGAGCCGCACCATGAGAAAACCAACATAGTGCGTTTGCGACCAGCATGGATTCAGACCAGCTGCGCATCCGCGCAGTCTGGTCAGGATCCATGCTGTTCGCTAACAGTTTCTCTAATTCAAACAAGCTTTGAAAGCGAACAGCATGGACCCTGACCAGACTGCGCGAATGCGCAGGCTGGTCTGGATCCATGCTGGTCGCAAACGCACTATGTTGGTTTTCTCATGGTGCGGCTCAATTATGTTGTCTACGATTCCTTTGTTTGGCCAGTAATCAACAACGTGGCAAATATGTTGGGCTACTGGTCAAACTCCTTAAAATGCAGTTTATAATAGAATCGTGTGTTGATAAATACACACTTAGCGCAGCACTTGCAAGAAAGATTTAGCAAGGTGTTTGTAGTAGTAGTAGTAGTAGTAGCAGCAGCAGCAGTAGTAGTAATATTTATTTAACGAGGTTAACAACTTTGGCTAAAGCCAGTCTAACACATGATCCTCCAACATAAATATCTAAACTTTAATATTTCCTAAGTATGAAACATACGACATGAATTAAAATAACGTTTACTGAACAATCTAATCATTTAGTCGCATAAACAGTATCAAAGGAATGTAATTTCTAGACAACATCAGAAGCATAAAGTATGAACGCGTGGTTAAAGAAAAAATATTTCTTATTATAGCGCACCAAAAAACTAGAAACTGTTATATGAAAAAAGCACAGGAAGGCTCTATATTACATTAAAAAAAACCCAAAAAAACAATACACGTATTGGAATTATGTCTGCATGAAATTAAATATTTGTAACAAAAGAAAAAATCCAAAGGAGCCATAATAACATATTGCATATGTATATGCAATATTGATATATGTTTTATTAAAATCTATAAGAAGAGCCTTTGGAACATTGGAATTGTATTACATAGATATTAAATAGACTCCATGATCCCAAAGGACCAGAAAATACAATCAAAGGCCTGAATGGCCTGAGTCGGCTAATGATTGATGTACTGACAGTATAGTCTACCAGTTTCAGTTTGGTTTTAGTTTTTTTCTTAAAATTTCATAACACAGCTCGATATTTACCCAAAATATTATATCCGGATACGATAACACTTTTCTCCAGCTTGAACAATATATTTTACAAATTGTGATGATACGAAGACATTTAGCAGCAATTGGCAGTATCTGACATTGAAGTTCACGGTTAAATTATCTCTTATTTAAATCTTTTCATAAAAAAGTTGTTTCGTTTCGTGAAAGCAGCCAAACATAGACGATCTACTTTCGATTTCAAAAACTACAAGAAAATACAATTTAATGTTTCGCCGATTTGTTTATTTCTCGAAAAATAAGAATTAAAATCATTTTTAATATCAGTAGTAACTAAACAAACCAGTCAGAGCTTCTTCTTCCGATAATTTATCCGTTTACTGACTGCAAAATTCAACCCACGCAAAGTTTATAGAAATCATACGATGCGTGTTTACGTTCAATGTGGGAGAATTAAGGCTGATCGGCTATGTTACCTAACGCATCCAGACGATTCAGATTTTGTTTTTAAAAAAGCATTGTGTGCGTTTCTGTAGTTTTATATACGTAAGAGCTTTGGAAATTAATTATACATGATTTCAATAACTCCTATACAGAATTTACCAAATACA
Source organism: Mercenaria mercenaria (assembly GCF_021730395.1). Taxonomy (NCBI): domain Eukaryota; kingdom Metazoa; phylum Mollusca; class Bivalvia; order Venerida; family Veneridae; genus Mercenaria; species Mercenaria mercenaria. Next base: position 31,293,589 of record NC_069375.1, on the reverse strand, counting down.
CAACTACTGACCCGTGGAACTTTTTGCGCCAGCTAGGATGTTACCAATGCTTTTAGTGGAATTAATAAAATCACATAAAGCTTAAAATGAATGCAACACGAATGATGCAGTTACAAGTTTGAAATTGAAGCTTACATCGTATAATGGTAATGCAACAGGATTGACACATACTCTTCAGAGTAACTGTTATTGGGCTCCTTCCGTTATTTCCCTACCATGTTAAGCTAGCCGATACTAGCCAGTCGTCGAGCACTTAAATGCTTATAGTATATTATTTAGTAGTGGGCGTGTTGATTATCTTAAATATTGCAATACATAAGATGATGCTATGAATATTAAAGAATATAATAAAAGATCATAGATTAGGTAGTTATTCAACGCTACACGAAATAAAATCCTAATCATTGTGCATTTGGGATGTATTTTGCAAGAAAAGAGTGCTATAGAAATGTGGTAGAATTATGATAATATCACCTGCTGATTTTCGGTATTTTTACAATTGCTAAGAGTATAACTTTGAAATTTAGTACTCAAGCAAAATATTGTGTATGGCATATCATAATTTCAACTGAATCAAATAAAGTTACCATGTCCATTTTCAATCTCACTCCGTGTCTAAATAAAAAAAGACAACAACAACAGACAAATAAAGCCATTGAGACGAACTCGTCATATGCACGACCATTCCCTCAGACGGATCCATACAAACATTAATGTTTTCAAGTTATCCTTCTTTCCACACACCGTTACCATATGGAATCAACTGCCACCCCTGATCGTTTAACAGCCTGATCCTGAACATTTCAGACAGGCTGTTAACGCATCGCACTACTACTAAATGACCACACCCTTTTTTATCATGATTTTATTCTTGTTAATACAGTTTTATCTTACACTATCTTCCTTTGACGTCTTACTGTCATTCTTTTAACTTTTATTCTGGCACAGACGCGCACCTGCTAGTTATACCCGAAAGGGGCGTCAAGCAGTATAGATACATACATACATACATACATACATACATACAAATACCCTGTACATAACTGCGTTGTTAAAATTTGTTGTAATTTCGATATCTCATTAACGGTGCTTTATTCTAGAGGCGCAAGAAAACTCTAAAATGTTATTCTAATTGGAAAAGCGATCGGTTTTTATTGACCGGTAACTTCTTGCTCGAAAATATGTATTTTAGATGTTACATGCTTCATTACATTAGGAGTCATCGTTAGTATTTTAAATAAAAGCATTTTACTTGGTAAAATATCGCACTTTTATGAAACTGAAAAATAGTCTGTAAAATCACTTGTAATGTAACAGTGCTGTATTAGGCTAAATGGTTTTGAATCACCATAGCTTGAAGTGAAATACGGTCTTAGACAGGGATGCCGTTTGTCTCCTGCCCTTTTTAATTTATATATCAATGGCTTAGTTACTACTTCTTAAGAATCGGATATTTGGATAGAAACTAATGACGATATTATTAGTACTAGTATTCTACTGTATGCAAATGGTGTTGTTCCCGTTGCAGAAACTGCAAGTTATTAGATATTTTTAAAACTTGGTGTATTGAAAACAAAATGAGTGATACTGGTGATAAATCTAATGCAGTTCATTTTAGAACAAGTAGATATAATGTAGCAGATGATGTATTTAGTATATGTTCAGCTCCTATATCAGTGAGCACTGAGCCTTGTTGACCTTTGGTGGCCTCCAGTACTCAACCTTTACAAAACTCTACTATTCTATTGTCTGGTCATATGTAAGTTATGCACCATCTATATGAGAGGTAGTCATGAGTCATACTGTCTAATGCTTATCAAAACAGGACAATGCTGGGGGAAAGTACACATTAAATATTCAGATATTATTGGTGATTTTATAAATGAATTTTGGCAAAATAGATACTCGTCAATGCAATCTTTGACAAATTTAATACAATAGTGCTTATATTTATATCATTCCTTAGGCAAAATATGTTTATCAAATTTAAATTTGTGCTAAAATAACTTAGTTGGGCAAACAGGATAGGAAAGTCAATTTTTAACAATACTCCCAGTTAAAATCTAACATGTATTAAGAACTCAGTGAACAAAAGTAAGTGTAAATGATCAGTTGTTAATCTTTTGAACAAATCCATTGTTTGACCAAAATCTGATTAACTGCCTTTAAGAAAGTTCTACCAATATAGGATCCGGAGACAGGTAAGGTTTTTAATGGGGCCTTACTATTAGGTAAACTAACGCCATACATAATTAACATTATTATTTACTAGTATTCTTGCACCCTGTTATACGGTTTGCGTTCGAATTTCCATTTATAGTGAATGTGTACATAACTTTTCTTGGTAATTTCTCTCCTGTTTGTCTTTTAGATGGGAATATTTCACTGATACGCTAGAGAAATGAAAATCACCATGTTTACAACAAGGTTTAAACTCCCTAGTGGTGATTTTGCTAATGAAAGTTCCGTGGCGATGCCTTACTGCTTATTTGTGTTTTTTTATACGTAAAGGTTTATCTATGCATTTTTGTATGTACACATCCATGTATATATAGACTGTTTTGAAGGGGGTCAGTGTTTACGTGGTTTTTCCTATTGGATAATTTTTCCTTTCATGGTGATAAGGTAAACATGTCATTCGTAAATAGCTCTGTTTAGCAATCACTAAATATTCAACCTATTGCTTAACGTTTTCCTTGCAGATTTACAGCTATCCAGCGCAAATATTACGTGTTATATGTTCGTCAATCTGTATAAAACTATATCTGGTCTTATGGAACTAACACACTTTTGTCAAGTCATCTAGTATCCATTTCAAACAATCGTGGTTCTTCAAAACTGGCGGCTGTAACACCTGTTTGATTAAACACACTAGTCAAACTAACAATTTATAATGATCAACAAATGAGTTTTTCTTTGAAAATTATACATCTCCTTTTTATAAGCTTATATATTTATAACAATCTAACAACAAGTGATCGATGGCCTGGAAGATATATCTGAACATGTACCACTAACCGATTATGTTTTCAGTGCAACCTCTTTCAAAACATTAGTTAGAAACAAACATTAGCACTTAGAAAAATAAGTCCAAACCGCAAACATCTTAAGCGACTAAGTTATCCTAACCAGTGTACACTTGTTATCCAAACCGTTACATTCATGTTTCTACTACACTCAACGTTTTGTGTCCTTTTGAATATTTAGGTGTTTTGTATCACAATTGATGCATACATGTACCAGAGATTATTATCAAGTATATTCATATTCATTAAGACAAAGACAAAATAGTTTGATTTTACTAACAATAAAAACGAAATTTCAGAACACCTGACACGAAACTGAGCAATTTCTATGAGTTTAGAAGACATGTTTAAGCTAAAAACCCTTCAAATCGAAATGCCGGTGTGGCGATTCCTTCTGGCGCCATTACTATAGGGTTGCTCAACAGAGTTTGGTTAGAGATTAAAAAAAATACGTATGAAATATCTTCAGAAATTTACATGATGTTCTGTTGCGGCCATATTGGACAGATCCAATCACACGACAACCATTATTGTAGTAATACAGTGTAATAATAATTTTACAGAGCTGCAATTCTAATAAATTTTGAGTAAAATGTAATTTTCAATGTAAATCTTTTACAAATATAACACAACACTTTTAAACATTCACACAATTCCCTACACTAAGTATGTTTGATAAACTTATGCTGAAATATCTCTTTGTTAGGCAAGAATGATACGATATCCTAATACAAGTTTAAATATCTCTTGTGAAAAGGTAACATCTATCAGGCATTCAGTAAACACAAACATTTAACCCTTACCCTTCTAAATTTCTTTCATGAACTTGTCCATCTTTTAATTTGAACAGTACCATTAAGTGTTAAAAGGGGCGCTTACCAAAAAGATACTGACTGAATGGCGAACAGTGCAGATCTTGATCAGACTGCATGGATGTGCAGGCTGATCATTATCTACACTGGTCACAAAGGCAGAATCAGTTGGACTGGAAATGGTAATACGACTTGCGGATGAGTTCAGTTCAGTCCAATGGTACACTGTTCTCGGAAAATATTACAAGTTTTCTTATTTTCCGTGAAAAGTGTACCATTGGAACCAACTTCCCCCCAGTGTAGCCTACCTCCCTACCCTAGAGCAGTTCAGTGCTGCAGTTTGCAGCCTTGAACATGTCTCGCCCTAGTTATCCTGCAAACTCGAAGTTTTAACCTTTTTATATCACCAAAATTATTTTTAGTTTCTTCCACTCTAAATTTTTTATCACTATATCTTTTTGATTTTGACGCGCAAAACGTCTACGGTCCCGCAAAGGGTTTGACGTCAACGGCAGATAGATAGATAGTTTGGGCGCAAACGATGGCGAATTATTCTGCAAAGCGAATAACCAACTTAATATATGTGTAAATTAATCAAAACAGTCATCAATGTGACATTTCGCTATTAAGTAAAACATTTGATAAAATTTGAAAGCGCTATTTCTAGATGCATACATGGCGCTAAATATCACGTCGACGTGACGTCAACATTATATCGCTGTGATGATTAAAGCATTGTTGGTCATATTTAAATTATTATTCTAATATGACTAACAATGCTTTAATCATGATTCTAACACGCACTCGTGATTTAATTATTACGCATCCAAACTTCTGCCCATATTTTATTAACTGATAAAATATAGGAACAGATTTATTATTTCTTAATTAAAGCATAATTGTTGGTAGTATTAGAATTATTATAGCATTGTTGGTCATATTAGAATTATCATTCTAATATGACTAACAATGCTTTACAAGGATGTTATGTTGACGTCACGTCAACGTGATATTTCGCGCCATGTACGCATCAACAACTAGCGCTTTCAAATTTCATGAAATATTTTACTAAATAACATTTATTTTATGTTTTTCGGTGGTTTATCGAAATATAACGGTGAATTATATCCTGATAAACTCACTGGCCACTCAGTGAAAATTATCAAATCTGATAGCCGGATTAACGTCAAAAAGTTTACCGAGCGTACTGAAAGCCGGAAACAATATGACGATGACGTCGTTAAAATGACGTCATCTTTGCGATGCTTCCTGGTAAAATTTCCCGCAAACTTCGACATTTTATTGAAATAAACACAACAAAAGTAGAGTTTTAGACATAAAATAAACAGAAAAATTGTTGGTATCGATGTAATATCACGGTAATTTCACTCGTGAACACCAAAAGTTGTTATTTTCACTCGTGAAAATATCACTTTTGGTGCCCACTCGGTGAAATTATAACGTGATATTACACCGAAACCAACAATTATCCTCTATGTCATGTTTTAAACGAAATAATATGACTAACAATGCCCTCGTGAAATTATTCCGCCCGACGTATAACTGCCCATCGTGTATAAATAGTGATAAAGCACTGTTTTGCTAAAAAAAATTTCTTAAGTGAAATCAATCAAACTGGTTTAGTCGCAACGTTCATATGCAGTCGTACTCATATAAACGTTGGGACATGGACGAGTCAGACATCATTAAAATTCAAAATTTCAAGCAGTCATTTTTTTTATCTTAGTTAATAAAGTGTCTCTAATCCAGTGATCATGATTTCCATTCAAAATCTAATAGACAGTTGTTTTTTTTAAACTGAAAACCTCAAAAGTTGAAAATTTTATTTAGAATGCATATCTAATTGTGTTCATGCATGCGAAAACAAAAAACGCTTACTCAACGTGCGCATAAATAATTGTCTGAGCCGTTATGTAAGATCAAACTTTCGCAGAGGAAGCATAAGATATCATATTTTCATAAGCAGTGTAACCTAACATCCGGTGTTTACGAGTAAAGAAAATGTGACCATTAATGCAAAGCAAAGACATTCCATTTTATTTCATGTTTATTTGTGAAATTAGCAGACATATCTCCCTTACTTTAATGGTTCAATATTTCACTGAAAACATGCAATAAAATTGTATTAAAGAAATATGCTAGAATATAGGCCTACTTAGATTAAATAAATGAAGACATTTTTTTTCTTCTGTAGAACGATACACAAAGATTTTTGTAAAAAATCTACATGTGTATCAATATTCACTCTGCTTTGAAAATCAACTTGACTTTTAAGATTAATATGTCAGTCAGATATTTTAGCATACGCTATCTAATAACAGCGCCACGGCGTTAGGTCTTTTGTTAATGCTTTGCTAAAATAGAATACATTTATCAGTTCTTTGTACTGAACTATCACATAAGTCTTTTCCTGATGAGATTGAAGGTCGTGATGTTATAGAGTCTCTTTACCTGTCAGTTTAAAAAAAAAAGCAAATAAAAAAGAAAAGAAAAAAAAAACAACTTCCAGGAACAGGTTCATAGTAAACACTGCAAAAAATAGACGGGACAGTGTCACCAACAACTGCATTTTATGCGTATTTTCAGGGGTGTGGGGGACATCAAACCGGATATTCGCCATTTTGATGTGAATGTAGAGCGCGGTATGGCGTCATAACGTCTCTGACGTCATGTTTGCAAACGTTAACCCATGCATGCACTAAATTCATTATGAAATGATTGCGCGGTAAACGTATGCTGTTTTGAAAACTACAGCGTAGACGCTTCAGAATATTCGACTGAAAAATATACTTAATTCAGCCTCGCCACGAGAAAACCAGTGCGTTTGCGTTTGCGACCAGCATGGATCCAGACCAGCCTGCGCATCCGCGCAGTCTGGTCAGGATCCATGCTGTTCGCTTTCAAAGCCTATTGCAATTAGAGAAACCGTTAGCGAACAGCATGGATCCTGACCAGACTGCGCGGATGCGCAGGCTGGTCTGCATCCATGCTAGTCGCATACGCACTATGTTGGTTTTCTCATGGTACAGCTCAATTATACCTTTGCAGAAATAAAACAATTTTATTTTCAAACTGGAGAATCTGTGTTTATACCATTTATGATATCTCCCGTGAACTTGCATGCTAAACGTAAAAACAATACAAACATATTGTGCTCTTTGACAAAACGGCAGTTACAGACAAGGTTCGAAATTTTAAGCAGAATGCCGTTGATCTTTCTTCATCTTTTGTTTTCCTTCCCTGTTATTGATATATTTCTGTTGTCGTCACATTTGTTTGTTTGTGTGTTTGTTTATCACTTTTTAGCTTCTTATTTTTTTGCTGTATAAACTCAGAACTTTTTATCATTTTTATCATTTTTATTTGATATTTTGATTCAATGAGTTTAGGTTTTGACAAACTGAGTATCAAATCCGTAGTAGATTTCCCTTTCTAGAACTTAACATTAATAAATTTGGGATAGGGTTCCGTATATGTGCCGGCGAAAAACTTTCAAATCTGTTTAAATTAGTATTATTGTCATTTTTCAGGTGTAAAGAAATGGACTAAAATCCTTGCTACTGCTTTAATTCACAAATGTTCAGGAGAGCTTCAAGATAAATTGAACCATGTCTATATATTGCTGGTATTATTTATGTTTTTTTTTAATTGTAGATGTTAAGTTGCCGACGGATGTTCATGATGCAAGCAGCGCACGTTTAAAGAAGGTCACATTGCGACAATTGAACATGTTTGGGTGCTCAGTTATAGATGTAGTTTTGCATCGAAATGGTGAGCTCGAGCTCGAGTGAAGATTTGGTCTACTCAAGTCATGATATATTGTAATCGTCTGCTAACCAAAAACGTTCAATCATGTTAAAATTTTTGGTTATTTTTATTAGTCAGAAAATGGGCTCGAACCCTTGCTACCACCGTAATTCACAACGTTCATGAGAGCTTGAGGCTGGATTAAACCATGCCGATATATGTTTGTGAAAAAAAAAAGTAGATGTTACATTGCCGACGGATTTATTCGATCAGATGTGGATTTTCCTCCAAAAGAAGAAGATATCTAGCTTGCCGAAAGAAAGTCAGTGTATCTCCACATGTGGAAGTCCATGAAGTCGGTTCCCGACGGAAAATCAACTGAATATACCATTATACCAAATCATTTCCTGAAATAAATATACTGTGCGAAAATGTAGGCTAATTATTATTCAGACGTCATATAAATTATCAATTAGTCCAATTTCAGGTAACGCCCAAAATCAGCTTTGCATTCCTTGGCATTTTATTTCTTACAGCAACTGTTCAGGACGGAAGCATCGGCTAAATGGTAAATTCCTTTAGCAACAAAGATCTACTACTGACCCATGTTCGATAGGTACAAATAGAATTTATTTTCTGTCAACTATCGAAGCCTATGTTGCAAGTCATATACAAAGACTCGTTTTATTTGATAAAAAGCAGGCAAATCAAACATCTGATTGTCTCAAATTTGGTTCCTGAAGCGGGAAGCTCGAGGTACTCTCTGAGAAATTCTAACATGGTAACCATGCTAAATCTACGTTATACTACCGCTCCTTTTTGCATTCGGTGGTACGTGACGGGAACCAACTAACCGCAATCGCTCAACTTTCCCAGCTTAAATAAGACAAAAAAACCTATTTTATTCTGTAGCAGAAACCCAATACCTACACACGGCTTCGCACAATATTCATCAACATCCCTCCCTATAAAAACATTATTACGAAACATGACAAAAAAAAAAAACAGTTAGACAGGCAAGGTCTATACTATACACCGTGCAAGTCTACTATCTACTTACTAATCACTCTAGTGGAGCAATATGTGATTCATACTTTCAATTTTTATTGCTCCCCGTTACAGACATAATATTACAATACGCACAAGTTAAAAAAAAAAATTAAAAATATATGCTATTACGTTGCACAGTAAGACATGAATGTACATTTACCGTAAATTTACGTGCACACACGATAGCCTTTGCAATCGCACGTTAAAACTATTTCATGCTTAATGTACCACGCATTGGCCTTTTTTGTACACACACGAAAGATATGCGCGCAACCATATTAGTAGCATTAGCAACTCAGCCACTTTGGTAAAAAATATGGATTTTTGATAGTATCTAAGTCACCTATTGATTGGTCTTCATGAAGCTTTACACGAATGTAGATCACTATAGGGCGGTGGTTCATGTGCATCTTTATCAGGACCACTTCAGTAACTTCAGAGTTAGTGTCCTTTAATTTGTTCCACATTCCATAGATGCCCGAATAACACAGCAAGACATTAATGGATCTTCATGAAATTTGACACAAATATAGATCTAGATCACTACAGAACGGTGGTGCATGTGCATCATTCTTATGGATCTTTTCAGAAACTGGAGATTTCTTTTGCCTTCAAAGAATGCTTTGAAATTCATAAATCCCAAAAAAACAATGTAAACGCATTGACGGATCTTCATGAAACTTCAGATATTTCTGCACGTTTGATAAACCGGAAGTAATGGCGGAACATCATTCATCATGATACCCTGGACGGAATAAACATCATTTAAGCAAAGAGTAAATTTGTTAACATAAAATATAAAACGATTGACACGTTAAAGAAGTCCAAATAGTGTGAAATATGCGGATCTCTAAATATCTCAAAAACAAGCATACTGACATATACATTTTATTTCACCGTAATTTATTTTTATAGATCATGTTTATTTACATCAATGAGAAGTTTCATTAAAATCTGCGTTTCTAGAACATTTTCTATCCACGAAAATGTTATCAAAATTATTATTTTCCGATTGACTTCCATTATCAAAACTTGTGTGAAGATCCAATTTTTCAAGCCAGTCTAGCAAAAAATCAAGCACACGACCCTATGTTATAATTTTACTTTGCGAATTTCCTGAGAATATCTAATGAAAATAAGGTCTGTATAGAAAACATTTTTTGAGAAAAAAAATCAAATCTCAGTAATCATCTGAGGCAAAATAAAGTCACTGTAGGGCTTGAGGTAAACGCGCATTTTTTTTTATCCGGATGCAGAGTTATTGCCATAGTATTATTAAATCTTTCTTCCTTATTAAAAACACAACCTATTCGGCGGGGGATACAAATCCACTGAATCTACTTCTTATAATATGCAAACGCATCCATTTTTACTGACAAAAATAATGATACACAGTACATAAAAGCGCAAAAATATTATGTGAAGAAAATCGCTTGAAAAAAATGTCAAAAGGCAAGATGCGTTATGGAAACCACAATTGAATTTTGTTTGTTCCGCCACTGTAACTGAAAAAAAAAAAGAAATTTGCAATTTTCATAAAGAACGGTTGTCACTCATTCAAATATCAGTCATTTAAAGTTTTCGGGAAGGTCATTTCATTTATACTGGTCGTGATTTCCGGTTTCTATGCTACAGTAGTCATGGTTTACACAGGAAAACAAGTTTGTTGAGAATACCGTTATAAAAACGTTTGCGTTTTCTGATTGCTCGGTCATGTGACGTATATCCTCGGGTTGCAAACCGGTCTCACAACAAGGCTGTTCACCTACGTTAATCTGCTACGCGATTGATGATTTGAAATGCGCGTTTACATTTGATCTGAAATTAGAAAATCACATTATCTATTTTCTTGTTACACATGTTTCCTTGCTTTCAGGTATGGCATACAGTGTCTATTAAGGTGATATAATATACTGACCGAAGACTTTTGCTGCTTGCCTATAGACAAAATCAGACCAAACTCTCTTAGTTGAATTATGTCCTTTTCAGCAAATTCTCGTACGAAAATCAGTCGACTCAGTAGAACTACTATCACACTAGAAGACGGCTGCGAATTACACAGTGTATTCTTTGTAAAACTCTGGAATGCATCATTGCCAATATTTTTAAGATCAGTAGTCAGTCCACCGTATTTTTTATGAAATTCAACCGACACTTTATTTTCATGACGTCAAAGCGGTCCGTTAGAAAACAAAACCACACTAAACAGGCAAATATTTCGTTAATATCTTTCAAGATGTAGATAATAACCCTTGATAACATGTTAGAATCGAAATAATATATTTTAGACAGTGACTTTCTCTTGAATAAAATAATTGTTTGTCGTTCAGATGTGTATTGTTATACTGAGCACACAGGTAGCACCCCCGCGACATAATTCCTTCTCTTCTGAACTCCAAACAATGATTTTATTCAAGGACAAATCACTTTATTTAATAAGATAAATCATTTCTTAAAATACGCGTTATCTGTGATGACGACGTGACGTATGTAACGCTGTGAACAAAACGAGCGTTCCTCTCTAAGTAGTCCTGCCCGTTGGGTATTTGTATGCAGTAGCATTTGTATGCAGTAGCTTTATCTATAGAATTTTCTTAGAAAAAAGTTTGGACTCCGTGTAGTCTTTCTCCGCCACAAAAAGCTAGAAAAAGTCGCCACATTTCCTAAATTGTGCCGGTGTGATTCTAAACTTCAACAAATATGGACTTTGAATATATATTTCTTGTCGGATGAAAATCATCGGTGATATAACCAGGGGGTGAACTACTTTATAATCGATATAGTGTATGTTTGAATCGCCTTCAAAAATGTAATGTAGAGAGGATTATTTTTTGTTGTTGTTGTTTCCGTGTAAGATTGAAATATTTTTCGACGTGTGAAATCAGATATAAAATTGAAATTTAGCGTTAACGACTGGAGTGAAAGGTATTTCGATCTTTCATTTAACACAATCAAATGTTCTTTTATTTTATGTATTTTAAGGTTTTGCCAAATTATACCAGTTTACCCGCAAAACGTCACGCGCGTCATACACGATTTAATGATGCTACCGTGAAATATTGCAAAGATATTACATACATCTTTGAGGTTTCTAGAGTTCTATTTCACTTTAATAAGGTGGAGTTCATATGAGCCGCGCCATGAGAAAACCAACATAGTGCGTTTGCGACCAGCATGGATCCAGACCAGCCTACACATCCGCGCAGTCTGTTCAGGATCCATGCTGTTCGCTAACGGTTTCTCTAATTGCAATAGGCAACAGGCGAACAGCATGGATCCTGACCAGACTGAGACTGCGCGGATGCGCAGTTTGGTCTTGATCCATGCTGGTCGCAAACGCACTACGTTGGTTTTCTCATGGTGCGGCTCATAGGTATTTAATCTTCAGTGTATCTTTGAAACAGTTAAAATTTCAAACATAATCCACCGTTACTTTTTAACATGGACATTTCACGTACTAACATAAGTAGCATCCGGGTAGCACGAATATAAATTTCCAGGTTTATACAATGGCAAATGTAATTAATTTTAATGTATATTTTTCATTAACAGAGCAACAGAAATTTCTGTGAAATTTTATCGAAACATATATGAGAACAATGATGTGACACAGGTCAATATCGATACAATTTCCAGGCTGTGAGAACTAATAATTCTAACGCTTTGACGAGACAATTTGTGTTTTTCTTGGTGGATGCAACGGCGAAGACCTGCCGGTAGACGGATACAACCCGTAGAAGATCATATCTTAAATTCAAGATGTTAGATTCTTAACATCTGGGGGAATAATTTGATTTTTGAAATGCAGCATTCTCGTAGTAATCCTACATTCCGGTTTAATTAAGATCCTTGCATAGCAGATAACGTATAGTGTTTTACATCGGTCGCCGGTGGTGCGCAACGTGTGAACACGTGAGACATATTTTCACGCTTATTGTTCAGTTTTAGGACAAAGAAGACAGACCAAGAAGGAAGGTAACACAAAATTGATAAAATTTGTTGTTTAAATGTTTGCTTTTCAGCTCGGATTTACTGTTCGAAATTTCATTTTGATTACCTAATGTGAATATAATTAGAGATACATAAGTAAGAGAAATTTACAGCACATGTACTCTGGGGAAATGCTGCACTTTTCGAGACTTGACTTCCCGCCAATGTTCATTGATGTTTATCGAGGGTAATTTTGACTGTCTTTATTTGGAACATGTTATTTTTCTGAAGCTGTATCTTCTAAAAAGTCATTGTCATAATTGGGAACAGATTATTTTCTGTAGCTGTATCCTAAAAAAGTCTTTGTCATAACTGGGAACAGATTATTTTCTGTAGCTGTTTCTCTAAAAAAAAGTCATTGTCATAATCTGATAATTGGGAACAGATTATTTTCGGAAGCTGTATCATCTAAAACGCCATTGTCATAATTGGGAACTGATTATTTTCTGTAGCTGTATCCTCTGAAAGGTCATTGTGATAATTGGGAAGATTGTTATTTACTGAAGCTGTATCCATTTAAAAAGTCATTGTCTTACTTGGGAAAATATTGTTTTTCTCTGAAGCTTTAACTTCTAAAAAGCCACTGTCTTTATTCGGTTAAAAAGCGCCTGTCGCTTATGTTGTATTGTTTCTCTGTCTAATTTATCTTATCTTATCATAATAATCTTTCCAGTCACAATAAAAAGCCATTTTTTATTACTTTTAGACTGGTATGCATTTGTATTACATGGGCAGATGACACATATGTTCACGCTTACTGTTTAGTTTCAAGGACAAAGAAGGACAAAGAACATGAAGAAGGAAAACCAAGAAGGCATGGTACAAAATTGATAAAGTTTACTTGAAGGTTTGCTGTCATTATCATAATTGGGGACAGATTGTTTTCTCTAGCAGTATGCTCTAAAAAGTCATTGTCATAATTGGGAACAGATTATTTTCTGAAGCTATATCCTCTAAAAAGTCATTGTCATAATTGGGAACAGATTATTGTCTGAAGCTGTATCTTCTAAAAGGCCATTGTCATAATTAAGCAAATTGTTATTCCCTGAAGTATCTTTTTAAAAAGTCAATGTCTTACTAGTGACATATTCTTTTTCTCTGAAGCTATGTCTTCTTAAAAGCCATTTACTTTATTTGGAAAATATCGTAGTAATATTTCCAGTCACAATAAAAAGCCCCCTTTCTATTAATTTTAGGTTGGTATGCATTGGTAATATATGGGCAGATGACACATATGATCACGCTTTCTGTTCAGTTTCAAGTACAAAGAAGAACAAAGAACATGAAGAAGGAAAACCCAAGAAAGAAGGTAACAAAATTGAAAAAAATTAAAGTTTATTTCATTGTCATAATCTGGGAACAGATTATTTTCTTTAGCTGTATCCTCTAAAAAGTCATTGTCATATTTGGGAACAGATTATTTTTAGAAGCTGTATCTTCTAAAAGGCCATTGTCATAAATAGGAAGATTGTTATTCACCGAAGCTATATCCATTTAAAAAGTCATTGTCTTACTTGGGAACATATTTGCCATTGCCTTTATTTGGAAAAGATCAAAGTAATCCTTCCAGTCACAATAAAAAGCCATTTTTTGAATCGATTGTAGGCTGTTATGCAATGGTAATATATGGGCAGATGACACACATGTTCACGCTTACTGTTTAGTTTCAAGGACAAAGGACAAAGTACATGAAGAAGGAAAACCAAGAAGGAAGGTAACAAAATTGAAAAAAATTAAATTTTACTTGAAGGTTTGCTGTCATTGTCATGATTGGGAACAGATCGATTTCTTTAGCTGTATCCTCTAAAAAGTCATTGTCGTAATTGGGAACAGATTATTTTTAGAAGCTGTATCCTCTGAAAAGCCATTGTCGTAATAGTCTTTATTTGGAAAAGATCCTATTAATATTTTCAGTCACAATAAAAAGCCATTTTATTAGCGCGACTATTCAAAGAATAGGTAGAGCTATTGGACTCGCCCATTCGTCGGCGTCAGTGTCTGCGTCGGTGTCCACGTCGGCATCCCGATTTGATTAAGTTTTTGTATGTGAGCTTGTATCTCAGTAACCACTTGTGGGAATGGATTGAAACTTCACACACGTATTTACGGTGATAAACTGACTTACATTGCAAGGTTCCATAACTTTATTTTGCTTTTAAGCTCCACTATTCGGAGAATAGGGGGACTATTCTACACGCCTTGGCGTCGGCGTCGGCGTGAGTTTCCATGGTTAAAGTTTTTTGGCAACCTTTGTTTTTCTGTCATATCTTTGTTACTATTGCTTATATCTTACTGTAACTTCACATAAACATTGTCCTGCATACGAACAAAACATATGCAGGGGTTAGGCCCATTATACATAAGGTGAAGGTCGCCAAGGTATTATATTTAGGTTATTTTTAATGTTAAAGTTTTTCGGCATCTTTTGTTTTTCTGTCATATCTTTGTTACTTTTGCTTATATCTTACTGTAAGTTCACATAAACATTGCCCAGCATACAAACAAAGTATGTGCAGGGGCTGGGCCCTTATACCCAAGGTCAAGGTCACCAAGGAGTTATACTTAGGTTAGTTTTAAGGTTAAAGTTTTTCCTTTGTTTTTCGTCATATCTTTGTTAATATTTCTTTTATAACTCATCTGATTTTTTGAAGTAAAAATTGATGAGTTATTGTAATCACTTGATCGGCGTTGGCGTTGGCGTTGGCGTTGACGTTGCCTGGTCAAGTTTTATGTTTAGGTCAGCTTTTCTCCTAAACTATCAAAGCCTTTGCTTTGAAACTTGCAACACTTGTTCACCATCAGTACCTGACCTTCAGCAAGAACATAACACCATCCTGCTTTTGCAAATAAGCCCCTTTTGGACTAGAAAATATCAGATTTCTGGCTTAGTTATGTTAAGTCACCTTTTCTTCCTATACCATCAAGCTATTGCTATTGAATTGCAACACTTGTTCACCATCAAACGACTCTGTACAGCAAAAACATAACCAGCCTGCTTTGCAAGAATTAAGGCCCCTTTGACTTAGAAAATCAGATTCCTTGTTAAGTTTATGTTAAGGTCGTTTTTCTTCGGCACCTTTGTTTTTACTGTCATAATTTTGTTACATTGCTTATGTCCTACTGTAAGTTCACATAAACATTGTCCATACAAACAAAGTATAGCATGGGCTAGGCCATTATATACCAGGTGAAGGTCACAAAGTTAGTATATATTGGGAATTATTTTCATGTTAAATTTTTTTGAAGGCTTCGTTTATAGACATATCTTTGGTATTTGATAAGAATAAAGATAATGACTTGAAATTAAAAATAGTTCTTTAAAATTATCATTTGCATTTGTGGTTACAATTCTCATAACTCTAATTGTATTTTTTGACAGAATTATGCCCCTTTCTTACTTAAAGTTTTTGGAAATCTTCGCTTTCTTTAGTATAATATAAATTAATAAAGACTTGAAACTTAAAACCTATCTTTATCACATCATCTGCATGTGTGGTTACAACCATATAACTCTGATTTGTATTTTAAAAACTTATACCCTTTCAATTTATGTTTACAACGTTCGTTTAACTGGCTATTGGAGTTACGATATCTTCACATTTCATGTGTAATATCATACCAGTTAGTTGCCCTGAGTACCTCAGTAAGCTATGAGACGTCACGTTACTGTCAAATCCGATAGTGAGCAGCTCTACGACCTTTTTCGACTTAGAAATGTTTGGTTAAGATTTTATATTTAAGCTGGTATCTCAGTACCCACTACTTGGAATAAATTGAAACTTCACACACTTGTTCACTGTGATGATCTAATATGCAGTGAACAGGTTCTATAACTCTATTTTGCATTTTTATAAAATTATGCCCCTTTCTTCGACTTAGCAGTTTTTGGCCAAGCTTTTATATGTAAGCTGATATCTCAGTACCCACTAATGGGATTGAATTGAAACTTTACACACTTGTTCACTGTAATGATATGACATGCAGTGCACATGTTCCATAACCCTGTTTTGCAATAAAAGTATGCCCTTTTTTCCACTTAGAAGGTTTTAGTTAAGTTTTTGTATGTAAGCTGGTATCTCCGTACCCACTAATGGGAATGGATTGAAACTTCACACAATTGTTTTGTTGTCATGATCTAACATGCATTGTATAGGTTCCATAACGCTGCTTTGCATTTTTAGCTCGACTATTCTTCGAATAGTCTAGCTATTCTATTCACCCAGGCGTCGGCGTCGGCGTCACACCTTGGTTGAAGTTTTGCATGCAAGTACATATTGATATCATTTAAAGGCAAATAGCTTTGAAACATATTTATTCTTTTTCTAGGTCAATTACCAACATCACTGGGCCAAGTCCCATAACACTGACATGTATTTTGGCCAAAATATGCCCCCTTTTGGACTTACAAAATCCTTGTTGAAGTTTTACATGCAAGTCACTATCTCCAAAACTAATGCAGGTATAGAATTGAAACTTCACATGTATCTTCGGGGTTATGAAAGTAGATGATACCATCAAGTCCAATAACTCTGACATGCATTTTGGCCAAATTATGCCCCCTTTTGGACTATCCTAGTTAAAGTTTTGCGTGCAAGTACATACAGCTATTACTTAAAGGCATATAGATTTGAAACATATTTTTTCTTAGTCTAGATCAAATACCAACCTCACTGGGTCAAGTCCCATAACTCTGACATGTATTTTAGGCAAATTATGCCCCCTTTTGGACTTTGAAAATTCTGGTTAAAGTTTTGCGTGCAAGTTACTATCTGCAAAACAAATGCAAATATTAAATTGAAACTTCACATTTGCCTTCGGGGTTATAAAACTAGTTGATTGCATCAATTCCTCTAACTCTGACATGCATTTTGGCCAAATTATGTCCCCTTTTGAACTTCAAACACCTGGTTAAAATTTTGCATGCAAGCTACTATCTCCAAAACTAATGCAGATACTGGATTGACACTCTATAGATATTTTAACATTTAGGGTATTATTTCTGCTTCCTGGACAATGATTTGAATAGTCGAGCACTGGCTGTCTTATGGACAGCTCTTGTTTACAGAATTATGCCCCTTTTTGACTTAGCTGTTTTTGGTTAAGTTTTTGAATGTAAGTTGACATCTCCATACCTACTTTAATGGGAAAGGATTGAATCTTCACACAGTTGCCCATTGTCATGAGCTGATATGCACTGTACAGGTTCCATAGCCCTGTTTTGCAATTTTACAAATTTATGCTCCTTTTTCGACTTTATATTCATTAAGTCGGCAAGGCTGTTGAATAGTCGTGCTTTGCTGTCCTCCGACAGCGCTTGTTAATTTCAGGCTGGTATGCATTGGTAAAATATGGACAGATGACACATATGTTCACGCTTACAGTTCAGTTTCAAGGACAAAGGAGGACAAAGAACATGAAGAAGGAAAACCAAGAAGGAAGGTAACAGAATTGATAAAATGAAAGTTTATTTAAAGGTTTGCTTTTTAAGCTTGAATTTAATGTTCGGAATTTCATTTTGATTGCTTAATGTGAATAGAATTACATAATTAAGGTAAATTTAAAGTACTTTGGGGTTAATGCTGCACTTTTGGAGACTTTACTTCCTGCCAATATTTCTCAAGAAATTTTTGGCAACAATTGCTTACTTATTTTTACAATGATTAAGTATTTGTCATTACGTGCCAAGTGCCAACCACTTTCCTGTAAAATCCATTTAATATACCACAAATATAGTATGTCTTGGGGCCATTTTGTTAGGTCTGGACAAGTTATTGTCTTTATTTGAATACATAAAACTGTTTATTAACAAGACTCATTTAAAATGCAGTGTCTTGAATATATCGTAGATGTCAGAACTGAGTTTCTCTAAAATATCACTGTGTTTATCCAGGGAATTTGTTACAAACAATTGTCTTGGTTAAAAATTGCAATATCCTAGAAAATCTATTGCATTTAGTGGGAGCATAATGTAAGGTTTGATCTAGTTCCCCTTAAATCCTTTGAAAATGTTAGGTCTGATAAAGTATCCGCTAGAATACTTCGAAAATGTTAGATCTTATTAAGTATGGCCTAAAATCGATGGTCTTTATTGGAAGTGTAATGTTAGGTCTGTAGATATGATTTTGAATCCCCTTAAAATATCAGGTCTGATGCAGCATCCCCTTGAATTCCTTGAAAATGTTAGTTCTGATTCAGTTTCCCTTTGAATCCTTTGTAAGCAATGGGTCTGATCTAGTTTCTTCGTTAATCCTTGAAAATGTTAGGTCTGATCATGTATCCCATAGAATCCTTTGAAAATGTTGTCTGATTCAGTTTTTACTTGACCCCTTTGAAGTGTCAGGTCTTATTCAGTATACGTTAACGATGTGAGGTCTGATCGACCAGTATCCCCTCAAAGATGTTAGGTCTGATTTAGTATCCCCTAAATCCTTTGATAATAGGTCTGATTCAGTATTCACCTAAAATGTTAGGTCTAATTCATTGTCCTTGGATTTCTTCGAAATTATAAGGTCTGATTCAGTGTCCTGTTAAAATCTAGGTCTGATCCAGTATCCCTTTAAATTGTTAGGTTTGATTCAGTAGCCCCTTAAATTCTTGAAAATGTTAGGTCTGATACAGTATCCCCTTGAAGCCTTGAAAATGTTAGGTCTATTCATGTATCCCGCTGAATCCTTTGAAAATGTTAGGTCTGATTCAGTTTCCCTTTGAAAATGTTAGCTCTGATTTAGTATACTTTTGAACCCTTTGAAAATGTAAAGTCTGATTCAGTATCCCCTAAGAAATATTAGGTCTAATCCAGTATCCCTTAAAATGTTAGGTTTGATTTAATATTCCCTTATATATCCTTTGACAATTGTAATGTCTGATTCAGTATCCTCATAAAATGTAAGGTCTTAAACAGTATCCCCTTGAGATATTAGGTCTGATTCCAAATCACCTTAAACCTTTGAAAAAGTTAGGTCTGATCAAGGGTCACATTTAATCGTTAAATAATTGGTCAGATAAATTTTCTATATCACCTAAAGTCCACTGTCTATTAGGAACATAATGTTAAGTCTTATCCAGTTACAACTGTGTTCAATGGAAACAATTGTTACCTAAATACCTATTGTCTTGTTTAGAACTTTGAAATGTAACATGTTTTGGTTCTAATTGGTTCTGATTTATTTATGCAATGAAATTTGTGCAAAACAAAGTAATATAAGAAAACCATATATACATTCAATACAGAGTTATAGTTCTTGCATTCTGAATTTATTCTCATGATCATGTATCAGTATATTAAGTGCATTAAAATTCTGTTCAGTAAAAGAAACAGATTACAAAGATCTCAAGTCAGTAATCTCCAAATTATTATTTTCTTAATTTGGAGCAGATTCTAAGCCTTTGAAAATGTGTCCTCTTAAAAGCCATTGTCTTAAATGGGAACAAATTATTTTCTAAGGGTGTATTCTCTAAAAAGCCATTGTCTAAATATGGAACAGGTTATTTTCATGAGGCTGTATCCTATTCTCTAAAAAGCCATTGTCAGATTATTTTCTGTAGCTGTATCCTCTAACAGGTCATTGACATAATTTGGAACCGATTATTTTCTGTGGCTGTATCCTCTAAAAAAGCCATTGTCATTTATATTGGGAACAGATAATTTTCTGTAGCTGTATCGTCTAAAAAGCCATTGTCATAATTGGGAACAGTTTGTTATTCACTGAAGCTGTATTTATTTAAAAAGTCCTTGGCTAACTTAGACAAAATGATTTTCTCTCAAGCTGTATCTTCCACAATGCCACTGTCCTAAATAAGAACAGAAAGTAAGCCTCTAAAAGCTGTGTCCTGCCTTAACTGGAAATTGATTGTTATTTCATGAAGTTATATCCTGTAAAAAGTCGTATTCTTAATTGGGAACAGATTGTTATTCTCTGAAGCTGTACACTCTAAAAACCCATTGTCTTATTTGGGAACTGGTTAATTTTCTGAAGCTGTTTATTAAAGGACTATTGTCATAATTGGGAACAAAATAAATTCTGAAGCTGCATCCTCTAAAAGGTCATTGTCATAGTTGGGAACAGATTATTTTCTGTAGCTGTATCCTCTAAAAGCCATTGTCATTATCGGCGTCGGCGTGGTCGTTGGCGTTGCCTGGTTAAGTTTTATGTTTAGGTCAGCTTTTCTCCTAAACTATCAAAGGTATTGCTTTCAAACTTGCAACACTTGTTCAACATCATAAGATGGCCCTGTACAGCAAGAAACATAACTCTGTCCTGATTTTTGCAAGAATTATGGTCCCTTTTGGACTTAGGAAATATCAGATTTATTGGTTAAGTTTTATGTTTAGGTAAACTTTTCTCCTAAACTATCAAAGCTATTGCTTTGAAACTTGTAACAGTTGTTAAACATCATAAGCTGACCCTGTACAGCAAGAAACATAACTCGATCCTTCATTTTGCAAGAGTTATGACCCTTTTTGGACTTGGAAAATCATGGGTAGATTAATATTTCTTTTATACCGAGAAAAAAAATCAGATGAGCGTCTGCACCCACAAGACGGTGCTGTTGTTATAATTGGGAACAGATTATTTTCTGTAGCTGTATACTCTAAAAAGCAATTGTCATTATTGGGAACAGAGAAGTTTCTGTAGCTGTAATTTCTAAAAGCAATTGTCATAATTGGGAACTGTTTGTTATTCACTGAAGCTGTATTCATTTAAAGTCATTGTCTAACTTAGAAGAAATGCTTTTCTCTGAAGCTGTATCTTCTACAATGCCACTATCCTAATTGAGAATAGAAAGTAAGCCTCTAAAGTTGTGTCCTACCTTAATTGGGAAGTGATTGTTATTTCCTGAATTTGTATCCTGTAAGTCATGTAGTCATATTCCTAATTGGGACCAGATTATTCTCTGAAGCTGTACTTTCCAAAATCCCATTGTCTTATCTGGGAACTGGTTATTTTTCTGAAGCCGTTTCATAAAAATTTACCATTATTTGGAACAGATTATTTTCTGAAGCTGTATCCTCTAAAAAGCTATTGCCATAATTGGGTACATTTAAATTTAAAACGTCATTGTCTAACCTGGGAAAATATTGTTCTTCTCTGAAGCTTTATTGTATCTATACGCTGAAACTGTATCATCTTGTAAGCCACTGTCTTGATTTAGAACAGATTGTAAGCCTCTGAAGCACTATCCTCTTAAATGCCATTGGGAAAAGACCGCCTTGCTCTGAATAAGCATTCTCTGACATGGCATTGTCTTAATTAGTAACAGATATTAGGCTCTGAAACTGTATCATCTGAATAGCCATTGTCATAGTTTAGAACGAATTGTTATTCTCTGAACCAGTATCATCTACCAAGCCATTGTGTTAATTTGGAACAGATTGTGAGGCTCTAAAGTATTATCTTCTAAAAAGTTGTTGTCTTGATTGGGAACAAATTATTAAGATCTGAAACAGTATCATCTAAACAGATAAAAGTATTATTTGGCTCTAAGCAGTATCCTCTAAAATATATTGTCTTAACTGGGAACAGATTGTTTGGCTCTGAAGCATTATCCTTTAAAATGCCATGGTCTTTGTTGGTACAAGATCGTTATGCTTAGAACCAATTTCTTTTATTTAAAATGCGGTTGTCCTGATAAGCCTCTTAAGCAGCTCTTTCAAAAAGTCATTGTCAATATTTTCGTCAAGATCATTGTTCTTTACAGTCTCCAATAAAAAGAGTAAGTTTAAGATGTTACGGTAATAATTGATAAAGTGATTAAAAATTTGCTCATGGGTGACACAAGAAAACATACTAAGCTCTGTAGGAAAACTATAATTTGAAGTTTTTTTTGTCTGTTTATCATTTCCCAGAATATTCTAATTCTGTGCAACTTGGGCACCATTTTTCGAAATTACATTTACTGGTTAACAAAAATGGTTTGATTGTAAGATTTTAAATCATAAATAGGTAAAATCTTTTATGCTCATTATACTAAACTTTGACTTGGGAGTATTGAGTGAGTTATATATCATTCCCTTGCACAGTTTCCCAGCACTGTTCCACTTCACTATTCCCTTTCCCCTGCACACATTCCTCACACTGCTTGTCATATTTCTCATTCATATACTTCTAAGTTAAAATTAGTGTAATGTTCCATCTAAATTTTTCTATTTTTCAAATTTTTGCTGTTGGTATTTTGTGAAATATTTGAAATGATTCCAAAATGATAAGCGTGGTGAAAAGTTGTGTCATTCATGAGATCAGGTCAATAACTCTAAGGTCAAGGTCACAAACAATGGTACATTCATCAATTATTTATATCTCAGCAACAAGTTTCCATCATTTCAGAGGATTCCAATGAAACTTATTAACAAATATAAATGACATAATACTTTAATGTCTTAGATTTGACATAACCTGTAAACAATTTAAGAGATTCCAATGAAACTTAGAGAATTGTTAAGCATTATAATGGTGTTCAATAGTCAGGGTCAAGGTAACGGGCATTATTCAGGTCAGTTCTTCCAAGGTCAAGGTAACAGGCAATACTCAGGTTAGTTCTTTTAAGGTCAAGGTAAAAAGCAAGGGTACTTATAAAAATTCTTTATAATATATTGCATATGGACCACAAATTATATCAGTTTAATAAGATTCCAATGAAACTTTACAAAAGTTAATAAAAAGGTATGTTGAGAGCAAAAGTGAGGTCTGAACCACAAAGCAATGGCATATTTTTTGGCATTTGATAAATAAAGATGTACAGTATTTTGTGTCTTAAGACATAACCTTGAAACAATAGAAGAGATCTATTTATAATATAGTATTTTCTGTCAATTGAAGGAATTTAAATGAAACTTAGACAAATGTTCAGCTAAATTTGTAATATTTTATCTAATAACAATGGTAAAATATTTACATTAGCATAATATAATCTCAAAAGAAGATAGTTACAAATGTAATTCTACTCCCAGCAGTTTGCTACTGCCTGTTTTAGTTACTAGGCTGTAAATTAGTAGCCATGATTATATGGATAAAACAAATACGAGGGGGAAATGCAGTTAAAATTATTAGAATATTTATGATAAAATTCATGGGTTAAATTGAATTGAATCATTATGTATTTTGTACGATTTTGCAAAGAATAATGGCTTCTAATTCTCATGAAACTGCCATATGATTGTTTGTTCCCAGTAAGTCAACCAACACTTTTTGTGCCACCTTTAAGTCCATGAAGTAGTGACATGGTGTTCAGACACTGGTGTAG
Organism: Mercenaria mercenaria; assembly: GCF_021730395.1. Classification (NCBI taxonomy): domain Eukaryota; kingdom Metazoa; phylum Mollusca; class Bivalvia; order Venerida; family Veneridae; genus Mercenaria; species Mercenaria mercenaria. The sequence continues at coordinate 31,269,702 of NC_069375.1, read as the reverse complement.
TCTCTAGGTTATATTGATGTTAAATTTAGACAGCAGTAGGTTCTTAAGGTTAAATTATTGTCCAAGACACAGTGGTATGTATTATACTTGGCAATATGATTTAATGTTAAATCAATATAGTGCCAGGGTCTATAGGTTAAATCAATGTTGAAGACACGGTGGCAAGGTCTTTAGGTTAAAAGAATGTCCAAGATGCAGTGACATAGTATTCAGATTAAATTATTGTTGAAAACACAGTTGCATGGAATTTAGTTTAAACAAACGTCTAAGATAAATCTGCATCTTCTTTGTTAACTTCATGTTTAAGATACTGTGGCAAAGTGAGTATAGTAGCTAGTTTAATTTATGTCAACAGTGGCAAGATCTTAAGGTTAAATTAGTGTCTAAAACTCTAGGTTAAAATAATAACCAATATACAATGGCAGATTCTTTAGGTTAAATCATCTTGAAGCTAAAGGGGCAAAGTTATATTTAGGTTAAATCAATATCAGATACACAGTGGCAAGGTTTTTAGGTTTAATGAATTTCAGAGACATAGTGGCAGGCTCTTTAGTTTAAAATAATGCTTTAGGTACAGTTGAAAGCTCTTTTAACTTGTAGTAATGTTTTAGGTTAAATTTTTGCCCATGATACTGTTCCAGCTTTTTAGGTTAAATAAGACAGTGGCATGTTAATGTTTAATTAATGGTCAAGATGCAGTGGCAATATCTTTAGGTTAGGCACAGTGTCAAAGGTGAATTGGGTTAAATTCATGTCCAAGACACAGTGGTATGTATGATACGTGGCGATATGATTTAATGTTAAATCAATATAGTGCCAGTGTCTATAGGTTAAATCAATTTTAAAGACACGGTGGCAAGGTCTTTAGGTTGAGTGGATGTCCCAAGATGCAGTGACGTAGTATTCAAATTAAATTATTCTTGAAAGACACAGTTGTATGGTTGTATTTTAGGTTAAACAAATATCTAAGATACAGATGCATATTCTTTGTTAATTTCATGTTTAAGATACTGTGGCAAAGTGAGTATAGTAGCTAGGTTAAATTGATGTCAACACAGAAGCAAGATCTTAAGGTTAAATTAGTGTCTAAGACGCAATGGCAAGTTCTCTAGGTTAAATGAATAACCAAGATACTATGTCAGATTCTTTAGGTTAAATCGTCTTGAAGCCACAGGGGCAAAATTATATTTAGGTTAAATCAATATTGATACACAGTGGCAAGGTCTTTAGGTTAAAAAATGTCAGAGACATAGTGGCAGGGTCTTTAGATTAAATAAGACTTTGGCAAGTTAATGTTTAATTAATGGTCAAGATGCAGTGGCAATGTCTTTAGGTTAAGCACAGTGTCAATGGTGAATTAGGTTAAATTTATGCCCTGAGATACAGTGGCAACATGTTTAGGTTAAACTGATAATAAAGACAGAGACATGTAATCAGGTTAAACTTTATATCCATTATACAGTGGTCTATGGCTTAAATTGACGTTGACAAAATGGCAAAATCTTTAGGTTGAATTGATGTTTCAGCTACAGTAGTAAGAAGATGCAGTGGCTGGTGAGGCTAAATTAGGTTAAATACATGTAAATTGTAGCAGGGTGTTTAGGTTAAAGTAATGTGTAAAACATTATGCATGGTGTTCAGGTTAAATGTACATTTACATTCAAAATACAGTGACGGAATCTGTAGGTTAAATTAATGTCCTAGATCTAAACAGTGATAAGGTCTGTAGGTAAACGAAGTGTCTCATACAAAGTGGCAAAACAATGTGACTTTAAGTTAATTCAGTACAGTGTCAGTGTCTTAAGATTAATTCATGTTAAAAACACATTGGCAAGGTCTTCGGAGGAAATTAATGTTTATGATACAGTGACATGGTGACTTTAGGTTGAATTAATACAGTGGCAAGGTCTTTACTTAATGTATAAGACACTGTGGCAAGATCATAAGGTAAAATTAATGTCAGAGATAGAGTGGCAAGGCTTCAAGGTTAATGTCCGAGACACAATGGAAAGGTTAAATAATAACGCCAAGCCACCTGGTTAAATTAATGTGTATGACTAAGTAAAAAAGTATTTAGGCTAAAGACAGTGGTACATCTTTTGGTTAAAATGTCAATACAGTGGCAAGGTGTCAAGGTTAAATTGTATTATACTGTAACATGGTCATTAGATTAACATTAAAGACACAATGGTAAGGTCCTAGGTTAAACTGATATCTAAGATTTAGTGGGAAGGTATTTGGGTTAATTTAATGTCCAAGATACCGCGGAAAGGTATTCGAATTAAATTAATGTTTATGTTTATGTTAAATAGATGGCTAAGATACAGCTTAAAGTGTTCCGGTTAAATTGGTTTTAATACACAGAGTCAAGGTCTTCAGGATAAATGTTCAAGATACCGGGGCATGGTCTTCTTTAGATAAGACACAGTTGCAACATATTTTGGTTATCTAAATGTTCAGAACACAAGCGCAAGGTCTTGTATATCAGTAGCTTTAGGTTAAATTGACAAGGTGTTTAGGTTAAATTATTGTCGAAGATACAATGTTGAGGTGTTTAGGATGATACAAATTGTCAATGGCAATGTGTCCAGGTTAAACTTATATCCAAGATACACAGGCAGGTTCTTCAGCTTAAATTGATGTGTAAGACAGTGAAAAAGTCATATCAAAGTTAAATAGCTGTCTAAGAGGAGTAGTTAGGTGATTTTAGGTAATTCAATACAGTGGTAAGATCTTTAGGTTTGAAACAGTGGCAAGATTGTTAGGTCAAATTAATATCCAAGATACAGTGGGAAGGTGTTTAGGTCAGATTAATAATCAAGATACATTGGCAGTGTGTTTAGGTCAAATTAAAATCCAAGATACAGTGTCAAGGTGTTTATCCAAGATACAGTGGCAAGGTGTTTAGGTCAAATTAATATATAGGATACAATTACCAGCTGTTTTGGCTGAAGTAATGTTAAAGATACAGTGATAAGGTTTTCATGTTTAAATTTATGTCAAAGATACATTGGCAGGGTCTTTAATTAGGTTAAGCTAATGAGGGAGATACAATGGCAAATGTGTTTAGTTCAATTTTGAAAACACAGAGGCAAAATCGTATGGTTAGATTAATTTATGTCTGAGACAAAGTGGCATAGACTTTTGGTTAAATTGATGTTGAAGACACAGTGGCATGCAGAGTTTTTAAGTAAACAATACACAACAGTAGGATCTTTAGGCGGTTAAGTTAAAGTCCAAGACGCAATGTTATACAGTTTAGGTCAACTTAATGTCAGAGACAATGGCGGGGCTGTTTTGGTTAAATTAATGTCCGAGATAAAGTGGCATTCAATATAAGTGGCAAGGTCTTTAGGATATATTTATATTCCTGACACAGTGGTATAGTCTGTAAGATCTGATAAAAAAAGCCAGTGGCAGAGTCGTATGGATAAATTGAAGGTCGGATTGTTAAATAAGTGTCCTAGACACACCGACTGGGTCTTTAAGTAAAATTTATGTCTAAGACACGCAAGGGTAGGTCTTTAGTTAAAGTCCAAGATACAATGGCATGATATTTAGTTTAAGTTAATATTGAAGAAACAATAGCAGGATCTTTAGGTTAAATTAATGTCCAAGATACAGTGGCATTCACATAGGCAAGGTCTTTAGGTTATAACTATTCCTGACTCAGTGGCAAAGTCTATAGGTTAAATTTAGACAGTGGCAGGGTCTTATAGTGAAATTAATTAGGTCTGAAGGATAAAGTAATATCCAAAGATAGTGGCAAGGTCTTTATGTTAATTTTATATCCATGACTCAGTAGCAAGGTCTATAGGTTGAACTGTTGTAAAAGACAGTGGTAGGGTCTTATGGTTAAATTAATATCCCAAAATACAGTGGCAAGGTCTTTAAGTTAGATTTTTGTCCATGGCACAGTGGTATTGTCTATAGATTAAACTAAAGGTCTGATAGTCAAGTTAATATCCCAAAATACAGTGGCAAGGTCCTTAGGTTAGATTTATGTCCATGGTACAGTGATATGGTATATAGGTTAATCTAAAGGTCTGATGGTTAAATTGATATCACAAAACACAGTGGCAAGGTCAATAGGTTAGATTTATGTCCATGGTACAGTGGTATGGTCTATAGGTTAAACTAAAGGACTGATGGTTAACTTAATATCCCAAAATACAGTAGCAAGTTTTTTAGGTTAGATGTATGTCTATGGCATAGGTTAAACTTAAAGGTCTGATGGTTAAGTTAATATCCCAAAATACAGTGGCAAGGTCTTTAGGTTAGATTTATGTCCATAGTACAGTGGTATGGTCTATATTTATTTTGTTGGGTTTAACGTCGCACCGACACAATTTTAGGTCATATGGCGACTTTCCAGCTTTAATGGTGGAGGATGACCGGTGCCTCCGTGACTATTATCACGAGCGGCGGGTAGAACCGCTTCCGTAGGTATGGTCTATAGGTTAAACGAAAGAAGGTATGATGGTTAAATTGATATCCCAAAACACAGTGGCAAGGTCTATAGGTTAGATGTATGTCCATGACACAGTGGTATGGTCTATAGGTTACACTAAATGTCTGATGGTTAAGTTTATATCCCAAAATACAGTGGCAAGGTCTATAGGTTAGATTCATGTCCATGGTACAGTGGAATGGTTTATAGGTTAAACTAAACGGTCTGATGGTTAAATTGATCTCCCAAAACACAGCGGCAAGGTCTATAGGTTAGATTTATGTCCATGGCACAGTGGTATGGTCTATAGGTTACTCTAAATGTCTGATGGTTAAGTTAATATCCCAAAATACAGTGGCAAGGTCTTAAGGTTAGATTTATGTCCATGGTACAGTGGTATAGTCTACAGATTAAATTAAAGGTCTGAAGGTTAAGCTGATATCCCAAAATACAGTGGCAAAGTCCATATGTTAGATTTATGTCCATGGTAAAGTGGTATGGTCTATAGGTTACACTAAAGGTCTGATGATTAAATTGATATCACAAAACACAGTGCCAAGGTCTATATGTTAGATTTATGTCGATGGTACAGTGGTATCGTCTATAGATTAAACTAAATGTCTGATGGTTAAGCTGATATCCCAAAATACAGTGGCAAGGTCCTTAGGTTAGATGTATGTCCATGGTACAGTGGTATGGTCTATAGGTTAAACTAAAGGTCTGCTGGTTATATTGATATCCCAAAACACAGTGGCAAGGTCTATAGGTTAGATTTATGTCCATGGTACAATGGTATGGTCTATACGTTAAACTAAAGGTCTGATGGTTAACTTAATATCCCAAAATACAGAAGCAAGGTTTTTAAGTTAGATGTATCTCAATGGCAAAAGGTTAACCTAAAGGTCTGATGATTATGTTAATATCCCAAAATACAGTGGCAAGGTCTTTCGGTTAGATGTATGTCCATGGCACAGTGGTATAGTCTATAGATTAAACTAAAGGACCGATGGTTATTGAAAGTTAATATCCCAAAATACAGTGGCAAGGTCTTTAGATTAGATTTATGTCCATACTACAGTGGTATGGTTTATAGGTTAAACTAAAGGTCTGGTTGTTAAATTGATATCCCAAAACACCATGGCAAGGTCTATAGGTTAGATTTATGTCCTTGGTACAGTGATATGGTCTATACGTTAAAGTAAAGGTCTGATGGTTAAGTTAATATCCCAAAATACAGTGGCAAGGTCTTTAGGTTAGATTTATGTCCATGGCACAGTGGTAGTCTATAGATTAAACTAAAGGTCTCGGTTAAGGTAATATCCAAAAATACAGTGGCAAGGTCTTCAGGTTAGATTTATGTCCATGGTACAGTGGTATGGTCTATAGGTTAAACTAAATACCTGATGGTAAAATTGATATCCCAAAACACAGTAGCAGGGTCTTCGGGTTAGATTTATTCCATGGTAAAATAGTATGGTCTATAGGTTAAACTTAAGGTGTGAAGTTTAATATAATATCCCAAAATACAGTGGCAAGCTCTTTAGTTTAGATTTATGTCTGTGGCACAGTGGTATGATCTTTAGGTTAAACTAAATCTGATGGTTAATTTTATATCCCAAAATACAGTGGCAAGGTTTTTAAATTAGATTTATTTCCATGACACAATGGTATGGTCTGTAGGTTAAACTAAAGGTCTGATGGTTAAATTAATATCCCAAAATACAGTGGCAAAGTATTTAGGTTAGATTTATGTCCATGGCAAAAAAGTATGGCCTATAGGTTGAACTGATGTAAAAGACAGTGGCAGGGTCTTATGGTTAAACTAAAGGTCTGATGACTAAATCAATGGCATGGTCTTTAGAATAGTTGATATTAGAACACACTAGCATGATTTTTAGGTTAAAGTGATGTCCAGGAGACAGTGTACCCCATTTTGACCTTACATAACATGTATTACAGTCATTTGAACCATGTGTACTCATCTCGTACAATTTTAATCAATTCTTATTTTTCATTGATAGGAATACTATGTTAAAAGGTGCACATTTTTTTCTACTGCACAACTTAAGAACATACTTTTTTATGATTTTAAGTTTTTCTTTCTCAGACATTGCACTTTATTTCATTTTGTTAGATATGATAGCTTTACTATAACGATGATTAATGGAAAATTTGAAATTAAATAATAGAAAATACATATCTTTGACAAGTTTGGTCTTGAAAACAAAAAAAGCAACTAGAATACTAGTATACATGTTGCCTTTTTTGAGATTTTCCAAGTATATAGATGTTTATTACTATTAATACATTCATCAAATGTTTATTGCTTAAAATTTTATAGCATTTCTGCATACAGAGTGCAATATGTCACTTCAGTTCAAGGTCAAAGTCATAGGTGGGATGAAAGGTCAAGTAGGCATTATTCATTACATGCACTAATTTTATACCTGTTTAGAAATTCAGTGAAGTTGGTAAAGAAGTTTGCCAAAAAATTAGATGTGTCATGTAAGTTTCAGATCAAGGTCATATGGTGGAATCAAATTCTAGCTAGTCAGTACTTGATATATACACGGTTTCTTTTGCTTGTTTGAAAGATTTCAAAGAAGTTTGTGTTTTGAGTCAGGTTATTTTAAGTTCAATGTCATTATGGTGAGATCAAAGGTCAAATAGGCATTATGTATGCTCTTTACCTTTTTATCTGTTTGAAGGATTTCAAGAAAGTTGCCCAAATGAAATGATGCACGGAATACAACTTTTAGTCCAGTAAGGTCAATGTCATATGTTGAGATAAATGGTCAAGGCAGGCTAGTTAACATGCTGGCTTCAAATCTTTACCCTTGAATGTATTTTGAAATAACTTACTCAAATGTAGGCCATAAGACAATTTACAAAGTGTAGCTTTCAGTCATGTCAAGTCAAGGTCATACAGTACAATCAGAGGTCATGTAGACAGTATTTCCTGTCACAGATTAGCTTTTTACTATTTGAGGGACTTTGAAAGATAACCAAGCACTTGTAAGTGTTTAACAGTCATAACGATGCAGAATGCAGACTTGTTTAAGAAATTATTTCTTCCTATCATTTAAATGAAGCTATATGTGGAGATCTTATTATTTATGGAATATTAAAATATGTTGTTGGACTAGTTTCAGGAAGAAATCCATAAGGGAAAGATATAATCGTATTCCATTGAGGGATTGGTTTAGCTTAAATATACAATGTAGGTTTAGGGGGTATTTTTATGAAGAAAAAAAACAGTATAATGCAGTTTTAACATCTGTTTTACTATAGAGAAAATATTTGTGCAGGCCCATTTAAAAGCTGTTTGGCTACCATGCAAAATTCTAGTCTTTGGAAAGGGATGTTTAAAATAAAAAAATATTGTCATATATTCAAGTTAACTAATATCACCTTGATTTCCACTTTTCCTCAACTTTCTGTACAATTAATATAAGTTAACAAGTTGTGTACATGTAACAATATAAATTACGGAATGAATTATTACAAAAAAAACCCCACTTTTATAAGGACTGAAAGATAAGGTCAATCCCGATGCTTCTCAATCAACACATCTTTCCTCTTGTGCTACCCGGTGATGTATGTTGCATGCAGCCAGCTAGCCAGTGCTGAATCTCCCTGTCATTCCGTCGCTGTATATCCCATTTAACTGCTTCTCTCTTTCTTGTGCTACCCGGTGATGTATGTTGCATGCAGCCAGCTAGCCAGTGCTGATTCTCCCTGTCATTCCGATCGCTGTATATCCCATTTAACTGCTTCTCTCTTTCATTGTGCTACCAGGTGATGTATGTTGCATGCAGCCAGCTAGCCAGTGCTAATTCTCCCTGTCATTCTATTCACTGTATATTCCTTTCAGCTGCCCCTCTTTCATTGTGCTACCAGGCGATGTGTGTTACATGCAGCCAGCTAGCCAATGCTGATTCTCCCTATCATTCTATTCACTGTATATTCCATTCAGCTGTCCCTCTTTCATTGTGCTACCAGGTGATGTGTGTTACATGCAGCCAGCTAGCCAATGCTGATTCTCCCTATCATTCTATTCACTGTATATTCCATTCAGCTGCCCCCACCCCCTTTCATTGTGCTACCAGGTGATGTATGTTGCATGCAGCCAGCTAGCCAGTGCTAATTCTCCCTGTCATTCTATTCACTCTATATTCCATTCAGCTGCCCCTCTTTCATTGTGCTACCAGGCGATGTGTGTTACATGCAGCCAGCTAGCCAATGCTGATTCTCCCTATCATTCTATTCACTGTATATTCCATTCAGCTGCCCCTCTTTCATTGTGCTACCAGGTGATGTGTGTTACATGCAGCCAGCTAGCCAATGCTGATTCTCCCTATCATTCTATTTACTGTATATTCCATTCAGCTGCCCCTCTTTCACTGTGCTACCGGGTGATGTATGTTGCATGTAGCCAGCTAGCCAGTACTGATTCTCCCATTTACTTATATTCCAGTTACCTGCCTGTTGTTCTTTCTTCCTGATCTTTGTCTTTCAGTCTTTTGAAACATTTTCAATAACTTTTGTTTTAAGATAAAAATCATTTGGCTGTTATGGAAATGTGGGGCCTATTATGGTAATAGTGAAGTAGCATCTTTTATTGAAGAAAAGTTTGAGTATTATATATCTGCAATAAAACTGTTGTTCACTCATAATGAAAGTACGTGGTTAATAATCAAATATTAACTGATTATTCCCATTTTTATTTAATTTTATTTCAAGGAACGTTATTCAGAATAAAAAAGGACACATCCAATAGAAATAGCCATGTTCTAAGAATGAAGGTTACTTCAATATAACTTTTAAGTGGAAATTATTCCAAATCTAGTCCAGCAACTAATAGATATTTTCTTTACATTATTATTTACCCAATTCTTATCCAATTTTCGCTCGACATGTTCAAAATATTAATGGGCGTCATCTTGGTCTCTCTGAAGTATTTTCTCTTTTCGGTACTAATTCAAAATTATACTGAACGTATCTATATAAAAAAATTCAAGGCCAAGTTTGATAACTAGCCCGTTCAGACTGGTATCTCTAAAGTTATTTCCCTTGTCTAAGTAATGGGCTGATCAATAGCTAGACATCTTTTTCTTTAATCTCAATTATGGTATGTTAAACCTAGGTAAAGTAGCTCCAGAGCTATGACAAATGAATTACTTAAAATTGCAAAATTACGAAAATTAAAAGGGGGATACATTTAAATTAAATGTATATTGGATAGGAACACGATTCTTGGGCAATGAAGAAGCAGGTTATGTTTAAGGTTACAAAGTTAAGAACAAATTATCTAGACTGCTAAGTTAGAGATGTGTATAAAACCATTCACATCAATGTCTGAAAATATGTATACAAACTTGCATTTTGAAAGATTTTTTGCCATGTTTGTTAAATGCATTTTCTAACAAGTTACAGTTAAATAAATTTTGTTTTAGAATCTATGGAATAAATAATCAAGAAAAAATAATTGCAATGTCTGTTTCAGGAACTTCTTTGTTCTTCTTGAAATATGGTGGTAAAGTATTATGATGAAGTAAGCTATAGTAAGAAAAGGTCTTAATGGAAAAATATTAGGGAAAGCATAAGTACAAATTAGTTTTGTTTATTGCTGAAACCTCTTTTTCTTGTTGCCTAAATGTGATTTTATAAAATATGTACCAGTCAAATTCAGTATTAAATCAAATTAGTCCACTATCCATAGAGTTCAGCATTCAGTTACTTCAGACCACCATTCCTATATTTCAAGTTCCCTTAGTTAAGAGAGATGGAAATGGGGGATTGCAAGGATTTGTTTTTCAAGCCACTTTAAAGTTCAGTAATAATCTAGTTCAGCCACTATTTATAGATCCCAACATTAAGCCAGTTCAGACCACTATCCTTACAGTTTAATATTAAGTTAATTCAGACCATTTACCCTAGAGTTCAATATTAATTTAGTTCAGCCACTCTTTACAGCAAGTTCAGACAACTTTCCTTAGAGTTAATAATCAGTCCAAAATGAGACTGCGTAACAGATCCCTTAACTGTCAATCAAAACTACTATCGGTTCTATAGAGGGCTCCGGTCTCAATATGTCCGCAAGATAAAATCGTGTAGGAGCAACTGATCTTCAGTTCTGCGCCGGCAGTGTTTAGAAGGTTTTCCCTTAGTTATGAGAGATGGGAATGGGGGTTGCAAGGTTCCTTTTTCAGACCACTTTACCTAGAGTTCAGTATTGAGCTAGTTCAGACCACTTATCCCTAGAGTTGAGTATTAAGTCAGTTCAGATCATTTGCCCTAGAGTTCAATATTAATTTAGTTCAGCCACTCTTTAAAGATTTCAGTGTTAAGCAAGTTCAGACCACTTAGAGTTATGGTAATTCAATGAGTTCAAATTGAGACTGCATAACAGATCCCTTAACTGTCAATCAAGACTACTACCGGTTCTATCGAGGGCTCCGGTGTCAATATGTCCGCAAGATAAAATCGTGTGGGAACAACTGATCTACAATTCTGTGCCGGCAGATTTTAGAAAAAGGTTTTCCTTTAGTTAAGAGAGATAGGAATGGGGGATTGCAAGGTTCCTTTTTTCAGACCACTTTACCTAGAGTTCAGTATTGAACTAGTTCAGACCACTTATCCCTGGAGATGAGTATTAAATCAATTCAGACCACTATCTTAAAGTTCAGTATTAAGTCAGTTCAGACCATTAACCCTAGAGTTCAATACTACTTCAATTCTGCCACTCTCTGTAGATTTCGGTGTTAAACCAGTTCAGACAACTTTCCTTAGAGTTATAGTTATTCAGTCGGGCCAAATTGAGACTGCATAACAGATCCCTTAACTGTCAATCAAGACTACTATCGGTTCTATCGAGGGCTCCGGTGTCAATATGTCCGCAAGATAAAATCGTGTGGGAGCAACTGATCTACAATTCTGTGCCGGCAGATTTTAGAAAAAGGTTTTCCCTTAGTTAAGAGAGATAGGAATGGGGGAGTGCAAGGTTCCTTTTTTCAGACCACTTTACCTAGAGTTCAGTATTGAACTAGTTGAGACCACTTATCCCTGGAGTTGAGTATTAAGTCAATTCAGACCACTATCCTTAAAGTTCAGTATTAAGTCAGTTCAGACCATTAACCCTAGAGTTCAATATTAATTTAGTTCAGCCACTCTTTAAAGCAAGTTCAGACAACTTTCCTTAGAGTTAATAATCAGTCCAAAATGAGACTGCGTAACAGATCCCTTAACTGTCAATCAAAACTACTATCGGTTCTATCGAGGGCTCCGGTCTCAATATGTCCGCAAGATAAAATCGTGTAGGAGCAACTGATCTTCAATTCTGCGCCGGCAGTGTTTAGAAGGTTTTCCCTTAGTTATGAGAGATGGGAATGGGGGTTGCAAGGTTCCTTTTTCAGACCACTTTACCTAGAGTTCAGTATTGAGCTAGTTCAGACCACTTATCCCTAGAGTTGAGTATCAAGTCAGTTCAGATCATTAACCCTAGAGTTCAATATTAATTTAGTTCAGCCACTCTTTAAAGCAAGTTCAGACAACTTTCCTTAGAGTTAATAATCAGTCCAAAATGAGACTGCGTAACAGATCCCTTAACTGTCAATCAAAACTACTATCGGTTCTATCAAGGGCTCCGGTGTCAATATGTCCGCAAGATAAAATCGCGTGGGAGCAACTGATCTACAATTCTGTGCCGGCAGATTTTAGAAAAAGGTTTTCCTTTAGTTAAGAGAGATAGGAATGGGGGATTGCAAGGTTCCTCTTTTCAGACCACTTTACCTAGAGTTCAATATTGAACTAGTTCAGACCACTTATCCCTGGAGATGAGTATTAAGTCAATTCAGACCACTATCTTAAAGTTCAGTATTAAGTCAGTTCAGACCATTAACCCTAGAGTTCAATACTAATTCAATTCTGCCACTCTCTGTAGATTTCGGTGTTAAGCCAGTTCAGACAACTTTCCTTAGAGTTATAGTTATTCAGTCGGGCCAAATTGAGACTGCATAACAGATCCCTTAACTGTCAATCAAGACTACTATCGGTTCTATCGAGGGCTCCGGTGTCAATATGTCCGCAAGATAAAATTGTGTGGGAACAACTGATCTACAATTCTGTGCCGGCAGATTTTAGAAAAAGGTTTTCCCTTAATTAAGAGAGATAGGAATGGGGGAGTGCAAGGTTCTTTTTTCAGACCACTTTACCTAGAGTTCAGTATTGAACTAGTTGAGACCACTTATCCCTGGAGTTGAGTATTAAGTCAATTCAGACCACTATCCTTAAAGTTCAGTATTAAGTCAGTTCAGACCATTAACCCTAGAGTTCAATATTAATTTAGTTCAGCCACTCTTTAAAGCAAGTTCAGACAACTTTCCTTAGAGTTAATAATCAGTCCAAAATGAGACTGCGTAACAGATCCCTTAACTGTCAATCAAAACTACTATCGGTTCTATCAAGGGCTCCGGTGTCAATATGTCCGCAAGTTAAAATCGCGTGGGAGCAACTGATCTACAATTCTGTGCCGGCAGATTTTAGAAAAAGGTTTTCCCTTAGTTAAGAGAGATAGGAATGGGGGATTGCAAAGTTCCTCTTTTCAGACCACTTTACCTAGAGTTCAGTATTGAACTAGTTCAGACCACTTATCCCTGGAGATGAGTATTAAGTCAATTCAGACCACTATCTTAAAGTTCAGTATTAAGTCAGTTCAGACCATTAACCCTAGAGTTCAATACTAATTCAATTCTGCCACTCTCTGTAGATTTCGGTGTTAAGCCAGTTCAGACAACTTTCCTTAGAGTTATAGTTATTCAGTCGGGCCAAATTGAGACTGCATAACAGATCCCTTAACTGTCAATCAAGACTACTATCGGTTCTATCGAGGGCTCCGGTGTCAATATGTCCGCAAGATAAAATCGCGTGGGAGCAACTGATCTACAATTCTGTGCCGGCAGTTTTTAGAAAAAGGTTTTCCCTTAGTTAAGAGAGATAGGAATGGGGGAGTGCAAGGTTCTTTTTTCAGACCACTTTACCTAGAGTTCAGTATTGAACTAGTTGAGACCACCTATCCCTGGAGTTGAATATTAAGTCAATTCAGACCACTATCTTTTAAGTTCAGTATTAAGTCAGTTCAGACCATTAACCATAGAGTTCAATACTAATTCAATTCTGCCACCCTCTGTAGATTTCGGTGTTAAGGCAGTTCAAACCACTTTCCTAAGAGTTATGGTAATTCAGTCAGTCAAAATTGAGACTGCATAACAGGTCCCTGAACTGAAAGGTTTTCCCTTAGTTAAGAGAGAAAGGAATGGGGGATTGCAAGGTTCCTTTTTCAGACCACTTTACCTAGAGTTCAGTATTGAACTAGTTCAGACCACTTATCCCTAGAGTTGAGTTAGGAATTGGAAATTGCAAGGTTCCTTTTTCAGACCACTTTACCTTACAATTCTGTGCCGGCAGTGTTTAGAAGAAGGTTTTCCCTTAGTTGGGATGGGAATGGGGAATTGAGAGATTTTTTTCAGACCATTTTAGAGTTCAGTATTGAGCTAGTTCAGACCACTTATCCATGTAGTACTGTACTATTCCTTAGTTCAGTCAATTTGTAAAGATTTCAGTGTTAAGCCAGTTCAGACCACTTTCCTTATATTATTAGCTCATCTGATTTTTTGAAAAAAAATGATGAGTTATTGTTATCACTTGAGCGGTTGTCGGCGTCGGCGTCGGCGTCGGCGTCGGCGTCGGCGTTGCCTGGTTAAGTTTTATGTTTAGGTCACCTTTTCTCCTAAACTATCAAAGCTATTGCTTTGAAACTTGGAATACTTGTTCACCATCATAAGCTGACCCTGTATAGCAAGAAACATAACTCCATCTTGCTTTTTGCAAGATTTATGGCCCCTTTTGTTCTTAGAAAATATCAGATTTCTTGGTTAAGTTTTATGTTTAGGTCAACTTTTCTCCTAAACTATCAAAGCTATTGCTTTGAAACTTGGAATACTTGTTCACCATCATAAGCAGACCCTGTACATCAAGAAACATAACTCCATCTTGCTTTTTGCAAGATTTATTGCCCCTTTTGGACTTAGAAAATCAGTTTTCTTGGTTAAGTTTTATGTTTTGGTCAGCTTTTATCCTAAACTATCAAAGCTATTGCTTTAAAACTTGCAACACTTGTTCACCATCATAAGTTGACCCTGTACAGCAAGAAACATAACTCCATCCTGCTTTTTGCAAGATTTATGGCCCCTTTTGGACTTAGAAAATATCAGATTTCTTGGTTAAGTTTTTTGTTTAGGTCAACTTTTTCTCTTAAACTATCAAAGCTATTGCTTTGAAACTTGCAACACTTGTTGACCATCATAAGCTGACCCTGTACAGCAAGCAACATAACTCCATCCTGCTTTTTGCAATAATTATTGCCCTTTTTGGACTTAGAAAATAATTTTCTTGGTTGAGTATTATGTTTAAGTCAACTTTTCTCATAAACTATCAAAGCTATTGCTTTAAAACTTGCAACAGTTTTTCACCATCATAAGTGGACACTGAACATCAAGAAACATAACTCTAACCTGCTTTTTGCAAGAATGATGGCCCTTTTTAGACTTAGAAAATCATGGGTAGGACAATATTTCTATTACACAAAAAAAATCAGATGAGCGTCAGCACCCGCAAGGCGGTGCTCTTGTATTTCCTTAGAGTTATGGAAATTCAATCAGTCCAAATTGAAACTGCATGACAGATCCCTTAACTGTCAATCAAGACTACTATCTGTTAAATCAAGGAGTCCAGTGACAACATGTCCAAAAACGGAGTCGTGTGGGAGTAGCCGATCTACAATTCAGTGTCTGCAGTGTTTAGAACACGGGGTTTCCTTAGTTAAGAGGGATGAGAATGGGGGATTGAAAGGATTTGTTTTTCAGACCATTTTACCTAGAGTTCAGTATTAAGCCAATTCAGACCACCTATCCCTAGAGTTCAGTATTGTCAGTTCAGACCATTAACCTTAGAATTCAATATTAATTCAATTCAGTCACTTTTTATATATATTCAGATCACTATCCTTAAAATTATAATAATTCAACCAGTTCAGATTTAGACAGCATAATAGACCTCTTAACTGTCAACCAAAACTGCTATCAGTGTAACGTGTTGGAGTAACTGATCTACAATTCTGCACAGGCAGTGTTAAGATGAAGGTTTTTGCTTAGTATAAAGAGATAAGATTGTGATAATTTATTTTTCTTCTAGGTTCTGTCTTGTTAATGACACTATATTTTCTTTGAAGTAGTGTCTAACAAGTAATATGGGTAGACTTTAACCAGGAATATACCTGCCAAATTGGGTCAGTGGATAAGGTTAAGGTTGTTAAAGGAACAGGATGCTGCTGTTAAAACAGAGTTGTGGCTCTTGAAAACACAATGTTTCAGCTACAAAATCCTCTGGTTTGACAATGGACAAGAGTGCTGTATTTGAAACTACTTATCACTACTTTTAAGCATGTTACTGGAAACAATTTTTGTTAGGCCTAATTAGGTCACTGGTCAAATCAAGGAACAATCTCAACTTTTCAGACACCAAATTTTCTACATAAATATGGCTAGGATGATTGGCTTTTATGTTATTTTGGAAAAGTTAAAATCTGAATCATACTGAATCAAAACTAATTCACCTGGTCAAATTATAAAAGTTTTGTTAATACGATAGAAGAGACATTTACCACATATAACCTTTAGAAAGTTAAGATCAAGAAAAAAACTGAATCATCTGGGGTAAAAAACTAGGTCAAAGGGTTATATGGTAGAAAGAAGGTCAAAATGTTTACCTTACCCTAAAATATTGGAATGTATATGACCTTAAGGTCAAGTTCAAGACTGGGCCACCTAACGGTTAAACCATAGAAAATGCTTGTTAACGCTCCACTTTTGTTCAGATTCCCTGGCAAGTTTCTTTCCAAGACCAAGATAGAAAAGCATTTTTTGTTCTGCAAGCTCACTTCAACTGACATTATCTTACCAAATAATTTTAGAAATTATTTTTGATTGTCAAAATCCGAAAGTACATGTTTTTTTTTAAATTCAGGTTTGATAAATGTATTAGAAAATACTTATTAGGGCCATACTATTTTTTTGTATACTCAAGATGTTTTGCAAGTAGTACGAAATGTGCAGTAGGTGTTGTTACAATTTTTAGTAACTATTCATTTAACAAAGCCACTACTTTAAGTCAAGTGTAAGTCTTTTCAACAATGTATTTTTGTAAACTACACGTTTACTGTATATTAAAGTTTAAGTTACTATTTCAAGGTAAAACTTGTGTCATAATTTAAAATAAATAAATAAATTTGATGTAAATTAAACCCAATAAAGTATCAAAATTACTATGTTAAGGATCTTTTTTTCATAAAGATTTAAGTTTGAGTGAGCAGAGTTGCATTTTTTACAGCTACCAAGGCCTTACAGATCTCATTACTGTTAATCAAGACTACTATCGGTTCCATCGAGGATTCCGGTGTCAATATGTCCGCAAGTTGGAGTCGTGTGGGACTGACTGATCTACGATTCTGCGCCGGCAGTGTTAGATAAAGGTTGTTCCTTAGTTAAGAGAGATGGGAATCAGAGATTGTGAGGATTTACATTTCTTTCAGGTCCACGCTCTGCCAGTTACAACTGACTATATGTCCCGTCCATACATACAGTCGGCAGGACTTTTTTCAGCGTCAAGACCTGTCTAGGACAACCTCTGTTTGAGGTAGGCAGGGTTTCTTCTTTTTCAGATTCAGGGCCTGCCAAATACAGACACTGTATGTTCACATCCAACTGAACATACAAATGGCAGAATCTTGTAGGTTTCAAGGCCTGACAGATCCCTAACTGTTGATCAAGACTTATATCGTGACCATCGAGGGCTCCGGTGATAATATGTCCGCAAGATGGAATCGTGTGGGGGTAACTGTTCTACAATTCTGCGCCGGCGGGTTGCTAGATGACTGTTGTTCCTTTGTTGCGAGAGATGGGAATCGGGGATTGTGAGGATTTATTTCTTCTTCAGGCACATGCCCTGCCTATGACGACTAATGTGTATTTTTATTTTGGGCGGAATATGCATTGGGCAGGATTTCTATTTCTTTCAGGTCCACGCCCTGCCAGGAGCAGTGAAAGACAGGATTTTTCTCCTTTTTTTTCAGATTTCATGCGAATGTTTGCCTCCATTACCTGGACAGGCAATGTTACACATTTATTTCTTGTAAGCACACTACAACTCACTTCTGTAGCATTGAACTCTAGCCTTATTAAAGCAAACATTTTTAGCATAAACATATTTGGGCTCCTCTTTCTTTTTTAGTTCCTTTTTTCAGGCTGACTATTCCCATGGAAATGTGGAATTGTGCCAGCCGTTATGACGTTTTCTACTCCTAATCAAATACCTCAATCTTTCATTAGTAAGTATTTTGCATGCAGTATGTCCTCTTCAAGCTAGGTACAGCTTAATACAATTATGTGCCAGTTAAGTTAATTTTCAGGTATTTAACATTTGGCCTGCTAAATTCATTCAATTTGAGCATTACCACTTATTATTCAAAGGGGTGTTCACAGAAAATTTACTGACAACAGCGAACAGTGCAGACCATTATCAGTCTGTACAGACGTGCAGGCTGGTCTTAGTCTGCACTGGTTTCAAAAGCAGAATCACTGGCCGCCATCAGGCTAACGGTTAAACTTTCCTAAAGAAGTCAAAATTGAGAACATTGCGATAGGTATGTCTGGAAACTGTTAACTGTTCATCTGTAGAATAATACAAACTTGAAATATACCTCTTTGCGTCATATTTAAGTGTCATTCATTTACAGAGCTTTGTCGAAACAAAATTCACCAATTTTCGTTCTAGTTATGCAGTTTTCTACTGATGTCTGTAAAACATCAGAAATTTCAAAATTTCTTTTTTTTATGCCCCCGAAGGGAGGCATATTATTTTTCAACTGTCCGTCCGTTAGTTCGTTCGTTCGTCACAATGTTAACTTTTTGCATGAAGGCACTTTACTCGCGAACCACTGCACCCAGGACCTTCAGACTTCACATGCTGATAGTACTTATAGAGTACACGACCCCTACTGACTTTGGGGTAACCAGGTCAAAGGTCAAGGTCACCAGGTCAAAAGTCAAGGCGCTGCGGGGGCATTTGTCACCATTAGTGACAGCTCTTGTTTGAAACTATATAGAAGATATTTGTTTGTTTTAGTGCAAGATCGAAATATATTTCACCGAGTGAACACTATAAAGCAATATTTTCACGAGTGCAGCAGCCACGAGTGAAAATGTAAATTATGGTGTTCACGAGTGGAATATATTTCGATCTTACACTGAAACAAACACATTTCTATTTATTTTATGCATTTTAATGGTTTTAATCAAAATATATTCAGTTTGCCCGCGCAACGTCATGTGCATCGCATCGTAACGTGATAATGTCGTGATGTCTTTGTAGAAAAACTATAAATAGTTAACCTGGGGTCTTCCTCCACCATTAAAGCTGGAAAGTCGCCATATGATCTATCATGTGTCGGTGCGACGTTAAATCCAAAAAAAAAAAAAATAGTTATATTGCGTTTTCTGATTTCTTTGACATTTTTAGCTCGACTATTCGAAGAATAGTCTAGCTATTCTACTCACCCTGGCGTCGGCGCCGGCGTCGGCGTCACACCTTGGTTAAGGTTTTGCATGCAAGTACATACAGCTATCATTTAAAGGCATATAGCTTTGAAACTTATTTATTCTTTTTCTAGGTCAATTACCAACCTCACTGGGTCAAGTTCCATAACTCTAACATGTATTTTGAGCAAATTATGCCCCCTTTTGGACTTAGAAAATTCTGGTTAAAGTTTTACATGCAAGTTACTATCTCCAAAACTAATGCAGACATTGAATTGAAACTTCACATGTGTCTTCGGGGTTATAAAACTAGTTGATAGCACCAAGTCCCATAACTCTGACATGTATTTTGGTCAAATTATGCCCCCTTTTGGACTTAGAAAATCCTGGTTAAAGTTTTGCGTGCAAGTACATACAGCTATCACTAAAAGGCATATAGATTTGAAACTTATTTTTTCTTTTTCTAGATCAATAACCTACCTCACTGGGCCAAGTCCCATAACTCTGACATGTATTTTGGGCAAATTATGCCCCCTTTTGGACTTAGAAAATCCTGGTTAAAGTTTTACATGCAAGTAACTATCTCCAAAACTACTGCAGATATTAAATTGAAACTTCAGGTGTGTCTTCGGGGTTATAAAACTAGTTGATAGCACCAAGTCCCATAACTCTGACATGTATTTTGGGCAAATTATGCCCCATTTTGGACTTAGAAAATCCTGGTTAAAGTTTTGCGTGCAAGTACATACAGCTATCATTTAAAGGCATATAGCTTTGAAACTTATTTATTCTTTTCCTAGGTCAATTACCAACCTCACTGGGTCAAGTTCCATAACTCTTAACATGTATTTTGAGCAAATTATGCCCCCTTTTGGACTTAGACAATTCTGGTTAAAGTTTTACATGCAAGTTACTATCCCCAAAACTAATGCAGATATTGAATTGAAACTTAACATGTTTCTTCGGGGTTATAAAACTAGTTGATAACATCAAGTCCCATAACTCTGATATGTATTTTGGTCAAATTATGTCCCCTTTCGAACTTAAAACACTTTTGATATTTAACATTTTGGGTAATAATTTCCTGCTTCTGTGACAATATTTCGAATAGTCGAGCTTGGCCGTCTTACGGACAGCTCTTGTATTATGATAAAATGTAATTATTTATGATCCTTTTATTATTTCTATACATCTTTACATTTACTGAGGAATATTTTGCAACGAATTTCCTATCATTTATAATTCACATCATTTCACATTCAAATGTAGTTCGGTACCAGTGAAAAATGAAAATATTTTCACTGTTTAAAACAGTGAAAATATCAATTTTATTTCACAGATAAATTTCAGTAATTCAAAGAAGAGTATAAAATAAAAACTTATTATGTAAGCTAAAGATACTGTATTATCTTCATACTGGGTTAGATTTGTGAATGCTATTTAAAGATTTTGAATTAGTGTTTATAAAAAATATTGGAAATACACGCAAGTCTATAGGAAACATTTATTTTGGCACTTAAATTGTATTATGTAGCCTGATAAAAGAACAAAGTAAACATGCATGTATCTCAGGGTTAGAAAAGAAAGCAAACTATTTCATTACTTGCTCAGATGATAATTTCGTATTTCTTAATATGTATCATGCTGGACACGGCTGAGTCTGTCTTTGCAAGGTCTGCACTGTTCACAATTCTGTCCGTATATTTTTGTTATGCAGCCTGAACAGTCAATGGTACTGTCCAAATTGAAAGATGGACAAGTTCATTATAAAAAATTAGCAGGCAAAGGGGTAATACATAATTATTATAAAAAGCATTATTTGTAATTTCGCTCAAATTTCAGTTTTATAAAACTTTGGCTGTATTAGTCTAAACATGTTCATTTACCACCTCGAAATGATTGTATTTAAATATATAATAGAATATTGATTATGTGATAGAATTGAATATGTGATAGAATATTGAATACGTGATAGAATATTGATTAATATGCTGTTTCATCAAAATTTGATAAATGCTTTATACAAAATTATTTTGAACTATTGTCAATTTTCTAATTTTATTTCAGGTAAAGATGTTATTGCAAAAATGGTGCTGAATTAAAAACTCGGTTTAAAATGAAAGGAGAGAACCTAAAATGCTGAAAATTTCAGTTATACAGGAAATTTTAAACCAGTTATACAAAATCTTAGGATAAAATAGATGGAAAAGTTATTTTTGATTGAAAAAGTGAACATGAATAATGCTGAAATTCCAAAATGCCTGGAAATTCTAAACTCATTTTACTGAGTCCAGACTATGGAGACATAATGTAAACCAGACAAAATTTTGATAAACGTCTTACAAACATAAATGAGAGAAGTGTGATTTGTGTTGCATGAACATTTACCTGTCTTAACTTGCTTTTTACCTAATCTTAAAGTTGCAACATTCTAGTTACTGAAAATTTATTCTTTTAGAATTCGTATAAATCTTTTAATAATGAAAAAGAAATGTCTTACGCCCAGCGGCTATTCTTAAGCTCACTTAGTATGTATTATATTTTAGTTTTATAAAAACAAAGTCCTTAAATATCTTATTTCTATATACTGAGATATGTATATGTACTGTCTGCAATAGAAATGATGTATGTTGCAAATTGTTTTTACTTAACAATTCATGTATTTATCATCTCTTACAGCTCTTTCTACTTTTTATGTTGATTATGTTTACCTTTGTTATTCATAGTCGGTTGTAAAACTCATAAGAGCTTATGTTTATATGTTGCTGTCTTGCCGACTCAAAATAAATCTTATCTTATCTTACCAATTCAGAAACAGTACCTCAACTGATTAACATATACAGTTTTGTATTTTATAGACGAAAAACACTTAAAATTGTTTTAGCTTCTAATGAAAATAGTTTGACACCAGTGACATTAGGATTTTTTTAAAGATTTAGCGGTATACTTTCTTTTCAATATTTGTTGGCAAAGAAAGGACTTTTTTACATAGAAAGGACAACTTTAGTTATTATTCCATTCTTTCATGTATTGTATCGATAAGTTACATTTTAATAAATTAAATCAAATATTTTTATTCTTCTTCCATTTTTAGCTCAACCATACAGAGCATATGGAGAGCTATCCTACTCCCTAATATGCAACCATTCAACTCCAGATCTTAATAGCTATCCTTTCATTTACCACATAATAGATGCTTTATATTTGAAAATAGTTCATCTTCGCCCACATCATATGACACAAGGACCATAATTGGCACTACTTTTCATATATGTAATACAAACTTTTACATAGAATTTCAGGTTCCAGGTGCTCACTTGTGTTGAAATAATGCCCAGAGAGGCCTCTGGGGTGGCGGGGAGGTGGGGGGGGGGGGGGGGGGGGGGGGAGTCTTCCACCAAGTTAATAAGAGCTTGAAAGTCGCCATATAACCTATAACTGTGTCATTGGGACATTAACCTCCCCCGTCCTCCCCCACCCCCAACAAAGTAAGAAGAAATTTCAGGTTAAACTTTTAATGCACTTTCACTCTATCTCTGTTGACATTTAAGTACAGGATATTACATGTCTTTGCAAACTAAATTAAACAAGTTGAATAAAATAAGAAAATGAGAGGCTCTTGTGAGAACTTATCAATTTTATTCAACCAGTTTAATAAATTCAGTGTGGAAAGACACTAGTGTCACATGTTAGCGTTTTCTTCTAAAACATAAAACTCTTCTTTCTTTACCTATTTCATACACTGGCGTAATACCAAAATTATGTAATGTAAATGCAATAATGTAATTGATTAAGGCTAGAAATAGTTTCTCATCATAGGGTCTGTAAAGAGTTTACAGATGCACTTGGCATTTTTCTAGGATTAAGCTATTTCATTTTTTAAAGTTCACTTAGATCTACTTGTGTTCTTAATTTAACCTTAACCCTGCTAAATTTCTATAATGAACTTGTCCATCTTTCAATTTTGACAGTACCATTAACTGTTAAAAGCGATGCTTACCAAAATGATACTGATTGAATGGCGAACAGTGCAGATCATGATCAGACTGTACGGATATGCAGGCTGATTATATCTACACTGGTCGCAAAGGCAGAATCAGTCGTGTCCAGCATGATAAGGATTAGAAACTTTACAAACGAAATGATTTTGCCCCTCAACAAAATTGTGTTACAGCATATTGATCAATCACTACAGAAAAAATTCAAGTTTCCTTGGATACACCCTTTTCGGCTATCCAGCGTCAAAAATCAGACTGTTTTCTCTGACAGCTGTTACTAAGTATCTAAATTATCTATTTAAAAATTTTCCAATGAAGTTTTATTAATATTTGCACAACACTGTCATTTATGACTGAAAGTACTTTACATCTAACCAGTGTCAAACACTTTATTGAAAATATTTACAAATGAAAATGTAGTACAAAATCAATTTTATCATTTAATTTCATATTTAGAACTAAAAAAAATACATAGCTTCAGGTGCCCAAGTAATGAAGTTTCTTACTTTTAAATTTTGTAATATATCAAAATGTACATATTAAACTGGTAAATTAAACCCTTTTCCTTTGATATGAAAACTACTGTATTTTAAGTCTAAAAGCTATATACATGATATACATTGAAATAAACTAAAAATATGCAAATAGATTTTGCTTTTTGTAAGGCCAATGGAATGAAATCGA
Source organism: Mercenaria mercenaria (assembly GCF_021730395.1). Lineage (NCBI taxonomy): Eukaryota > Metazoa > Mollusca > Bivalvia > Venerida > Veneridae > Mercenaria > Mercenaria mercenaria. The sequence continues at coordinate 31,245,922 of NC_069375.1, read as the reverse complement.
CCCCCACCCCCGGGAAGCCTTCATGGATAGGAAAATGGGGCCCAAAACTAAAACAAAAAGTTTTATGACTTAAAATGTGAAATAGAATAGGTCAAAAAGCGGAGACAATGGTTTTGCCATTCGTGCAGCTCGATTTTATTTGATAATTTTAAGTGCATTTTTTTTCTTTTCTTGGTATCAGTATTTTCGTATCACTTTAATTCCTTTGATGACATCATCATTTCATTAACAGGGACTGGAATCTAGATTTTGGCTAAAAATGATCATATAATTCTCGTGTGTTACAATATTATAGTGTGTCAATAACTTTCAAAGACACCTTAAGCAACATATCTTAAAATGTTCTTATAATTCATTTTATAATTTCATTAAATGTTTAAATGATAAAATTAAGTACAGTCATCTATTATCATGGTATCACTAATTATTATCAAGGAAAAACTACAGTATAGAATTTGAATGTTAGCATGTCCAAATGGAAGCAAAGTGTGAGAATTTACAACAACAATTATGCCACAATGTGTTTGTATATTCATTTCTCTGGAGATTTACATTAAGTTATCTAATACTAAATTGATTAATTAATGCCAATGTAATGAATAAATCACTGCATGATCATACTATAAAATATTGTGTTAAAATGATGTCATGACATGAAATGTTTGTAGCCATACACAATCGATTTTAACCCTTATCATGTTGGACATGGCTCATTCTGCTTTTGCGACTAGTGTAGATCATGATCAGCCTGCACATCCTTGCAGTCTGATTAAGATCTGCACTTTTCGCCATTCAGTCAATATTCCTTTTAAGGGATATAGTTTTGGCGTCGTCCGTCCGTCTTTCCATCCGTCCGTCCGGAGCCATATCTATGAAGCGGTTTGGAATATTTAAAAGAATCTTCATATACATGATCACCACGATAGGGAAATGCGGCCTTTCAAGTTTCAGTCAGATTGCCTAAGTAACACCAGAGTTATGGCCCTTAGTAATTTTAAGTGTAAACTATATAGGGTACTATAATAATTGCAATTTCTCCTTCATAACTTGTGACATATTTCACCAAGAAGTATGAAACTTGAACTTAATTTAGATCACCACAATGTGGAAGTGCACACTCAATTTAGTCAGGATCATTTTAGTAACTTTAGCTATTGCGATTCAATTGTTTAAAAAAAAATCCACATATTTGTACATAAGAAACTAACTAAATGGCAGAATTTCCTAAATAGACTTCTTTCATATTTTTCCATGAACATTTATTATCCACAAATGAAGTTGTGTACCCACACCTGGTCAACCCCAACTGCGCTGGTCACTAAAGAATTCACTTCATCACATGCAGGGTAAAAAACAAAAACAATGTTTTAGAAGGACTATTCAAAGAATGGGTAGAGCTATTGGACTCACCCATTTGTCGGTGTTGGCGTCTGTGTCTGCATCCCGATTTTTTTTAGTTTTTGTATGCAAGCTCCATGGTATTTCAGTAACCACTTGTGGGAATATATTGAAACTTCACATATTTATGCACTGTGAAGAACTGACTGACATTGCACAAGTTCCATAACTTCGTTTTGCTTTTTACAAAATTGTGTCCCTTTTTCGACTTAGCAATCTTTAGTTAAGTTTTTGTATATAAACTGGTATTTCAGTACTCTTTAATGGGAATGGACTTTATCCACCATGTGCGGATCCAGCCAATTTTCTCAGAGGTGGGGCCCGACCGAACCCTTTCTATGACAAACATGTGTCTTAATACACTAATAATTTTGTGTGTTTTGTGGATGTAGCCGTTTACAAGTACAGGGTTGTCAATAAGGTTTTGTTAAACAGGCTGATATAGAAAAGTAACCGACCTGCTAGGGGGTAGGGAGCATCCCCATCCCCTCCTGAAAATTTCGAAATTCAGCACTTCATTTCCTGTATTCTGGGGAATTTTAGGAGCATTTAAACACATTACACCTTTTGCACTGGAATTTTATATATAATATACCCCTTATTTTCACATGTTTATGAGTTCACCTGTTAAATTAGGGAAAAATAATAAAATTAGGTTTTCTAGCTTAAAAGTAATTTTTTTAGATAATTAAAATAAATATGAATTACATCGGGGTCATAATATTGTAGTAGAAGCCACATACACTCTGAATGCGCTCCTAATATTGTCTTTTCGAAAAAACATTTTCTTTACTTGTTCTCTTCTTTCCTTTTTTAGGATTTTCATCCCCGACCCACATCCCTCTCTGGAGCCGCGCATGTCCACTGTGATGATCTGACATGTATTATACAGGATCCATAACTCTGGTTTGCATTTTTTCAGAACTATGTATCTTTTTTGACTTACATGTATGCTCATTCAACTGATTAGGCTGTTGAATAGTCGATGTTTGATGTGCTGTGATATGGCCCTCTACTGAAGTTGGAATTATTACAGCGAAATCAGTGGTCCAGTGGTAACACTGTTTGACTTCGAAGCCAGGGGTTGTGAGTTCGAGCCCCTGCTCCTCTAACTAAAAATTACTTACGTTGGGATAAGGGTCCCGTGTATGGGTGCTTTACACCTGGCACGCTAAAGAACCAAGGAAGCTCATGGAACTGGAGCGTCTTCTGTATCTTGCACTATCCTCCGACTAACATTACTAACAGTCTTCTGGAGGAGTCGCCCTTAGGGGTTACCGGTGGCGACTAAAAATATGCTTACATACACACAATTGGAATTATTTCTTTTCCTTTAAAAGTAGACAGTATCATGCAGATTTGGAAGCAGTTCACTTAGATTTGAAAATTGTGGGTTAATAAGTAGTACCCTAATTTATATTATTTTCACAGTCGTTCACAGCAACTAGTAGTTAGATTTTACAATTATTTTTTGAAGAAATATATCCTTAACTAACAAGTGAAATGTACAGTTGGAACTCTGTCTTGTATCTATCCGAGAGAGTATACATTAAACTTAAGTCTGCTGGCGGCAAGTGATTCTGCCTTTGCCACCAGTGCAGACCAAGATCATGGTCTGCACTGTTCACTGGTCGGTCAGAAATCAGTGAATATCTTTTGGAATATTACTAGTAAATGGTATTGCCCATATTGAATGATGGACCAGTCCATTATAGAAATTTAGCAGGACAAAGGTTAAAGGATTAAGTTGTACATGTGCATATTTGTTATTGGATTCAATCCATTACACTTGCATCTTGCAAAATGGAATTTATTATTTTGTAATAAAATAGTTGCCATATTTTAACAGCCACAAAGTACTCCAAGATTTTGTATTTGTGAGCTTCAGTCAGTTCTTTTGACTGATTTTACCTGCAAATGCAAAAATTCAGAACAAGAATGGTTTTAATTACAGAATAATGATCTTAATTTCTGCATATCATAAGCAATCCCAATTAAATTCAGCATAAATGTAATTTTAGTAGCATAAATGAAATCTGTAAATTCTAAAAGATATGTTAATTTATAGAGGTCCTGAGTTCAATTCCCGGTCTGAGCAGAAGTATTTTCAATCGGTTACATTTGGCGTCCAACGTGTAGCATATACAAGTCTATATACCAATTCATAAACTTGTATATGCTACACGTTGGACGCCAAATGTAACATATTATACCAATTCATAGACTTGTATATGCTACACGTTGGACGCCAAATGTAACCGATTGAAAATACTTCTGCTCAGACCGGGAATTGAACTCAGGACCTCTCACACCTAAGGCAGACACTCCACCACGTTGCTGTAAAAGCTAGTTCAATAGCAAGGAAGTATAAGTTCACCCTCATACTCTTCCCTACTACACCCAGTGCTATTATTTTCAAACCTGCCATTAGAATAATTAAAATGAGTATAATAAGGCCGTCTAAAAAGACAGCTATATCCACCGCCGCTGTTATGGATGGATAGTGAAAGGGTTTATAGTATTGGGTAGAAGCATTGACATTGTTAAGTATATTTTATAGCCAATGTATGACGACATCAATGAATTTGAAAATCCTTCAAGGGATTTAGGTGATACAGAGCGGACACAAAATGGAGGCTCAAACTTTGACAATGAGTTGTGACCTTGAACCGACATGGCTGACTCATGAGTTCTGCACATCGTCTTGATGAGGTGATCATTTGACCAAAGTTTCATGAAAATCCTTCAAGGGGTTTAGGAGATACAGAGCTCAAACCTTTGATCTCGAGTTGTGACCTTGACCTTGAGCCGACATGGCTGACTCGTGAGTTCTGCATATCCACTTGATGAGGTGATCATTTGACCCAAGTTTCATGAAAATCCTTCACGGGGTTTAGGAGATACAGAGCTCAAACCTTTGACCTCGAGTTGTCACCTTGACCGTTAGTCGACATGACTGACTCTAAGTTCTGCACATCCACTTGATGAGGTGATCATTTGACCCAAGTTTCATGAAAATTCTTCAAGGGGTTTAGGTGATACAGAGCGGACACAAAATGGAAGGCTCAAACCTTTGACCTTGAGTTGTGACCTTGACCTTGAGCCGACATGACTGACTCATGAGTTCTGCATATCGTCTTGATGGGGTGATCATTTGACCTAAGTTTCTCAAAAATCCTTCTAGGGGTTTAGGAGATAAAGAGGAGACACAAAATGGAAGGCTCAAACCTTTGACCTTGAGTTGTGACCTTGACCTTTGCCGACATGGCTGACAAATGAGTTTTGCAAGTCGTCTTGATGAGGTGGTCATTTGACCCAAGTTTCATGAAAATCTTTCAAGGGGTTTAGGTGACACAGAGCAGATACAAAGTGTTACGGAAGGACGGATTGACGGAGATCATTTCTACACCCAACACCACTCGCGGCGGGGAATTAAAAAATACAATAAAAAATCCTGTTTGCTTCATGAAAATATGTATCTCCACTTAAAAAGACAAGACTGAGGTAAAATTGAAATAAAAATTATGAAATCAAGAAAAAAATAAAAATAAAATGAAAATTTTGCTCGCTTGCTCCACCTTTTTCTGAAAATTTTCCAAGAACAATTAATCAATTTAGAGTGGCCTTATTTGCCAAATTACATTTCAATATTTTACAGCTTTTAAAATGTCATGCAAAATCTAAGAAAGTGATTGTTGATAACTGATTTTATTGGGAAGATAGGCAGATTAAAAGTTTATTATTACTGTAATTGTTCAAGCCATGCCTCTTGTGTCAATATTGGCCTTATTTAGGGGTCACTTAATATTTGTATAATAAGAAACTTTTAATTTTTCTTGTCTAAAACCCCAAGTCTTGGAGCTTAGGTATTTTGCTTGGTACTAATAAGCATTATGTATTGTTCCGCCATTGTGCCTCAGCATGGGGCCAAATGCAATGATCACCCGTTTTATATTCTAAAAACATGAGCTGAACAAAGTATGTCATAAATAATACAATGGAACAGAATAAATATGTTTCAAAAACTTTTTAAGATGTTAAACACAAAATGCTGTGAATGAAGGCAAAGCTTAACATAAAAAAATCTTCTTCGGCATCTCAGTTCAGTAAAATAGTGTTTTAACTTGGGTAAACACTTGGCTTAGTTGACATATATACAAGAGTCATTCAATACGGTATGCTGCAACTGTTCCTTCACAAATTCTCAACAATTCACAATCGTTACGCTAATTCTATGATAAGATACATATAAAATGACCGTTCTTGGATTGTTCCATCTTAAACCCTTACCTTGCTAAATTTCAATAATGAACTTGTCCATCTTTCAATCTGGACAGTACCATTAACTGTTAAAAGAGGTGCTTATCAAAAAGATACTGACTGAATGGCGAACAGTGCCTATCATGATCAGACTGCACGGATGTGCAGGCTGATCAAGATCTACACTGGCCGCTAAGGCAGAATCAGTCGTGTCCACATGATAAGGGTTAAATTCCGTCATTGGTTTTCTGTTACCTGGCAATGGTAAAATTCCTGTAAATATTGTAAAGCTGTATGACCTTAAAGTTCCATCGGGCTCATAATTTTATGTTAAATGACACAATTCCTATAAACATAATTCCATTTAATCAATTTCTTCAGATATATAGATATATAGATATTTATTTACACTGATTACATAAAGCATTGTAATACAATGATCAAATAAAAAGATAAATGAGCCGTGCCATGAAAAAACCAACATAGTGGCTTTGCGACCAGTATGGATCCAGACCAGCCTGCGCATCCGCGCAGTCTGGTCAGGATTCATGCAATCCGCTTTCAAAGCCTATTGCAATTAGAGAAATCGTTAGCGAACAACATGGATCCTGACCAGACTGCGCGGATGCGCAGGCTGGTCTGGATCCATGCTGGTTGCAAAGCCGCTATGTTGGTTTTCTCATGGCGCGGCTCAAATATATATCTTATATAACAAAAAATTAGTATTGCTAATCGTGGCCTTCATTTTGCATACAAGTTACAAACTCCATTAAGAAACTCAGTGAGTACAATTTTAGTAATCTGCTTGAAAAGAAAATGCCAACTTTATATCATAATAATATTAATTAGGTTTAATTCAGGAATAATATTTCATGTTTATATATTTCGGGTGGGTAGTCTTTCAGTTTGTAGCACTGCATGACTTTCCCAACTGGCATATTCATTTTACTTAATTTAAACAGTAATTAACACTTTCCTTTCATTATTTATATTCCAATTAAACATTGAATTCCTCTATTCACCGTCACTTTCTACATCATAATGTTCTATACCATTAAATTATACATTAACATTCCTGTCAATTTCACCGATTACATGAATATCTTGTCCATCCTTTTTGTGCTCCTCCCCTCATTTCTTTTTTTTTTGTTTTGGCCGGGGCAGGGGCACTTAAGAGTTGCTTTTTTCCGTCCGTCCGTCTATCCGTCGGGGAGCGGCCCGGGGAGACAAAGAAGGGGGTTACGGGTACATCAGCCTGACTCTTTCTCCTGGCCTGACTTGCTTGAAGGCATGCAGGTTCATTGTGTGTATTAGTTTTGTGTATTATGATGGGGTGCACTCCAGGGTAACGTTGGCACCCCCTCCAGCTATATGCACATGTATGGAGGGGAGACCAAGGGCAGGGTTACGTCCGGGACCGGACCAGTGTGTGCAACTGTTGGGACTGACACCAAGGTTTCCAACCTGGGTCACTGACTTGCCAGTGTACCATTAAGGGAAGGCAGTTAGTTGTCCCTCCAGAACTGTATAAAATTTAGGGGTTTAGACCCCGTCTGCAGCCAGTATTCCGCCCGGAACCCTCTGCATACAATCCTCTGATTCAGTAAAGTATTTATGAATGGTTTTGGAGAGTTACCGGTAATTCAGCAGAATGGAATTTACTATCTTACCAGAACAAGAAAAAAAAACTAGTGCAGCATAAGAATGTTGTGTACTGTAAACGTGAAGGATTGTATGTTTTTACAAGAAGATTATATCCAAACCCTGATGGACAAACATATATGGCATAAATGGGAGTAATCTGTATGCCTGTCTCTGTGTCTGTTTGTATGTCAATCCTTCTATATGTCAGTCAACAATAATTTAACAAGAATTGCTTCAGTCTGATAACAATATTCATGTCTCTTACAGCAGGGGATTTTCATTGCTTGCCAAATGTCTTTTTTAGCTAAAATGTGCCATATAATATACACTGCTGGAAAACATCATAAAACCCAAATTAGTACACAAAACAAGAGGGCCAAGATTGCCCTAGGTCGCTCACCTGAGAAACACACCATAACAGTGTCAACACGTTTGACCTAGTGATTTCATAGAGACAAATATTCTGACTAATTTTCATTAAGATTGGAACAAAATGTGGCCTATTTAAGTGTAAACAAGCATTTTCTTTTGTTTGACCTGGTGACCTAGGTTTTGACCCCACATGACCCAGATTCGTGCTTGTCAAATATTCCATAAAAACAAACATTCTGACAAAGTTTCGGGAAAATTCGAACAAAAATGTGGCCTCTAGAGTGTATACAAGCTTTTCCTTTTATTTGACCTAGTGACCTAGTTTTTGATTCCACGTGACCCAGATTCAAGATCATCCAAGACTTTATGATAAAAAACATTCTGACAAAGTTTTATGAAGATAGAATGCAAAATGTGGCCCCTAGAGTGTAAACAAGTTTATATTCTTTGATCTGACCCAGATAAACATTCATCCGAGATTTCATGCAGACATAAATACTGACAAAGTTTCATGCACTTCAAATGAAAAATGCAGCGCCTATTGGGTACACAAGGTTTTTCTTTTGTTTTAACAGGTGACTTAGTTTTTGATTCCAGATGACCCAGATTCGAACCATTTTGACCAAATTTCATGAAGATGTGGTCAAAAATGTGGCCTCTAGAATGTTTTCAAGCTTTTCCTTTGATTTGACCGGATGACCTAGTTTTTTGACTCCACATGAACCAGATTCAAACCTGACACAGAGGTCATCAAGACATACATTCTGACAAATTCTCATGAGTTTCAAACTTAAACTGTGTACTCTAGAGCGTCAACAAGATTTTCCTTTGATCTAGCCTAGTTACCTAGTTTTTGACCCCACGTGACCCTGTTTCACTTGACCTAGGGGTCAACAAGACAAACATTCTGACCAAGTTTCGTAAAAATTGAGTCACAACTATGGCCTTGAGTGTGTTCACAAGCTTTTCCTTTGATTTGACCGGGTGACTTAGTTTTTAACCCCACATGACCAAGTTTCGAACTTGACCTAGAGGTCATCAAGACAAACATTCTGACGAATTCTCTTGAGTTTCAAACTTAATTTATGGTCTCTAGAGTGTTAACAAGATTTTCATTTGATCTGGCCTACTGACCTAATTTCTGAACCCACATAATCCAGTTTCAAACTTGACCTAGAGACCATCAAGGCAAACGTTCTGACCAAGATTCATAATGATTGAGTCACAACGGTGGCCTCTACAGTGTTAACAAGATTTTCCTTTGATCTAGCCTACTGGCCTAGTTTTTGACCTCCATGACCCAGATCGAAACTTGACCTAGAGATCATCAAGACAAACATTCTGACCAAGTTTCATAAAGATTGAGTCACAACTGTGACCTCCAGAGTGTTCACAAGCGTTTACTTTGATCTGGCCTACCTAGTTTTTGATCCTACATGACTTAGTTTCAAACTTGACCTAGAGATCATCAATACAAACATTCTGATCAAGTTTCATATAGATAGGGTCACAACTGTGGCTGCTAGAGTGTTCACAAGGCAAATGTTGACGGACGACGGACGACGCATGCCGACGGACGCCGGACAATGACCGGTCATAATACCTCACCTCGGGTAAGCTAAAAAGACTATTATTTTAATTGATGTATAAAACAAGTGTTCTAGCTTTTTTCCATAAAGATTTCCAAACATTATAGCTTTTGCTTTGATGTTATTTCTGCAATTAAAAATGATTATAAAGAAAATACATGTTGTATTTGAAATTGTACCGAAAAAAATCAAGAGCAAAATACACGGGTGGTAAACGCGCAATCCAAATCCCGCTGGGAATACGCTTAAAATGGGCTGCTCGACTTCCGGTGCTGGTGTTGCACATCAATATATACAATACTGACGTAAGTGGGTTTTTGTTTTCATTTTGATAATGACACATTTACGCAGCAAAATGCTATTCGACACAAAAATGAATAAAGTATCTGGTTTGTAATGTAAGAATCGGTTCTGTTATCACGAAAACTCTGCTGGCACGAGCAGTCAAAAATGTATGGAAACATGAAAAATGCCAATTTCATGAATTTTCTAACTCGTTTGCTTACGTTTTGGAAATGTTACGCTTCTAATGATCACACACGTGCAATACAATCATGAATATTACATATACTTGATAAAATGCTGCTTTTGGGGAAATGAGTGGCAAAAAATCATTGGGAATGGGGTTGCGTCTCGAGAATGGTGTTGCTCGTATACATTATATAGTCAAATAGACATTTTCAATCCAATAGGTTTTACGATGTCATTTTTCTTTCCTTTACATTTTGTGTATTTATTTATTTATTTATCCATTTATTTATTTTGTCAAGAAAACTTATTCTGTAGCCAGTGTCCTTTGCAGTTTACGGTCAACGCAAGGCTGAAAGTACACATAAAGATCATCTATTGAACAACGAAAGACAACCGTTCCCTATGACTTGTCTGCAACAAGATACAATCAACGCAGGCACCGTAATCGACACACGAGCAGGAAACATGATGTTGGTTTTTCGGGTTTAGTGCCGTTTTCAACTGTATCTCAGTTGTTTTAGGGTGGGCAGTTAACCTAAACAGAGGTTTGAGATTTTCCTTAAGTGTCAACTTCTCCTCATGAATCAGAGGTGGAGGATAAATGACTTCAGATACGATGTCCATAATCACAGCGAAAACTATACGCCTCGCCCGAGGATCGAACACACGGCCGAGCGATACGTAGATCTGCGCTCTCCCTATTACTGCTGTTACATATGCACGCGCCTTGTGAAGAAACAGTTCAGCAGAAAAGACATCTTGATTCTTGCATCAACTATACCCGACATAAAAATGTCAAGAAATGCAGAAAAACTTCACTACCTGCACTCTGTAACCATGAAATATCAGATTTGTGAAAACGCAGTCAACGGCATTTGGTCAATATTCGTCAAGAATTGCAAACGTTGCCCGCTCCATGTTTGTCTGCTAATTGCCTTATAATTACGCAAATGATATACAAAATGAAAACAGCTAAGTTAAAAATGTAGAAATTATACATGTTTTCCTCATGACTATCGCCTATATTTGCATTATAATCACTATAACATTTCTGAGATCCACTGTACCATTTGGTAGGGACAATGATACAATACGGGTATTTCATAATCTCTGACTGTGTTCAAATCATGGTCCTAGTCTTCTCGAAATAATTTAGACAATAATATCCACTGAAAAGATATATTTATAAGTACCTACGTATGTGCAAACTGGTTTTGCAGTCACATACGTGAAGGAAATTTTGACTTGAAAAACAGTTTGACAATATAACATATACGAGCAACTCCATTCCCGAGGTGCAACCCCATTCCCGATATTTTTTCGTCAATTACGTCCCCATAAGCAGGATTTGGAGCACATAAATGTAATATTCGCTACTGCATTAAAGTTGATTTATCATTAGAAGCGTCAGATGTCCTAAAATAAGGCACATGAGTTCAGACACAGGCACTTTTGTCGGGTTCAAACTTTTTTTCACGCTTCGCGTCGCCAGAGTTTTTGTGACCATCGAAATATCTGGTTTGAAATTTATGATTCGGCCCTACTCAGTTTGAAATTTATGATTCGGCAGTAGGGCCGAATCATAAATTTCAAACCAGATATTTCGCGCGTATGCTGTTTTATCATAGTTGTTTCGAATAGCATTTTCAACATCGAATGCTTTTGGCGAGAACATTCCTAATTGTGTCATACTTTGCAAAAATATCACTTCACCTTCCTGGATTTCGTCTTTTTTTACGCGCAACACCATCACCGGACGTCGCGCAACCCATTTTAAGCATATTCCCAGCGTTTACCACCCGTGAAATATATTCATTGTTTTGATTAAAAGATATAAAATTAGCAAGGCTTTTTATGTTTACATACATTCAGATGAATCTTTTAGAATTCCTTAAAACTTAGACATATCACACCTGTTACTGGAGATAATCCTTGTGGTCCGATTGCTGGGTCAGTGAGCCATTAGTTAGCAATAAATTTCAATCATCCGAAAGTTCCCCTGGATTTAAAACTATTGAATGACATTATTTTTATTTGTCAAAATGTCAACTAAAATTATCAAATACACGAATCAAAACTTTTTTAAATTAATTTGTTAGCAACGCATTTTTGTAGTCACTACCAAAATTCCGCCGAGTTTTGGCAGTCACTACCAAAATGCGTTACACTCAACGCAAGTTGGTAATTTGCAAAAATGTAGTACCAAAATGCGTTGGATATGTACACATCCAACGCAAAACGGTATTAATAATAATCTCATGACCAGCATACTGACCAAGTTTGGTGGATATTGGATAACATGGATAAGAACTGTTCAAGTTAAAGAGCGGACGCTGTCAATACTTGCAATTTTGAGCAATTAAAGGAGCGTAACTCCAGAACTACTGGGACGATCCGGCTGATTATCGAACTTGCCCGAGATGTTAACATTCTGACCAAGTTTGGTGAACATTGGATAAGAACTGCTGAAGTTAGATAGCGAACAGCTTTTGCAGCCGCCGCCCACCGCATATTTCTCATAATATGTCGTATACAAAAGAAGAAAAAAGCCAAAATCTGCGATAAGTATTTAGGATCGCCCTAATATTTCTATATTTCCGCGCAAATAAAACAACTTTAAAGTTCTCATTTTCGTATTTCTTATTAGCTCATTCGCATAAGTGGTACTTTAATAATTAATCTCAAACTTGGATATCATTCTCCCGAATATGAACCATCAATTTAAATGGAAATAAGATAGTAATAATTTCGTATGTTTGTATAATTAGATATGTGTGTATTATGTATGCAATGAAGATGCAATAAAATATGATTAAACGAAGATAATATCTGTACTGATGAGTATTTCTGTATGCAGAAAGATTATATATTAATACAATGTCAATCTATTTTTCGCAAATCTAGCGGTGTCTCGTTTAAAGGAAATGTTAGGAATTAAGAAAAAGTGTGTTTAAAAAACAATCGGTAAAATAAACCAAATATTTATTTTAACTCGTGCCACGAGCTAAAATAGTGACAGTAAATGACTAAAATAAGAAATATTCAAAAGATCAAACCCCCGCAATGCGCATGTTTACGGATGTAAAATTTCAAACAGTGTTACGTGCACACATGTCACCCTTTATTTCCGTTTTTCTGAAGTTATCAGATCTACAAAAAAACGGTTATTAATAAAACCCGGCCCGGCCCGGCCCAAACCACGGAAATAGCCGATTCCGATTGTACGGAAACCACCGGAAACTTACGGACGGAAGGCTAATATAATTACGAATGGTGATACCGTCATCTTAATCAAGGCAAATTTATGTGTTTTTATTTCATTATTACAAAAGTAGAAGCAAAGTATTTAATATTGATGATACGTATGTTTGATGAAGTATTGCACTTGACATAAGCAAAGACCTAAAATAACAAGATATTTGAATCACACTCAATCAAAGAAGTAATACGTTCGGCAATCGATGTGTCATTTTGTGTACCGGACAGACACGAGATAGCAGTTTACAGGATACTTTCAACAGAACTGGACAAGCTAGTTAATGGTACGTCGTTATTTCACACCTAACGATGTGACACTAGGTTGTGTAGTACGGCGAAGGGGTCTATACCGTGCACTGGAAGTATTTATAAAACTTGGTTGCCTGACCAAGATAGCGTTTTAGCATATTAAGTATTAATTCAATAAAAATATCTTGCCTTAGGGAACATATGAATATAAACACTCTTATATTAAAGTTGTCAAAGATTTGCATTGATAAGTACACATTTTGCGAAAATTAACTAGAAATGTAAGTTTATGAAATTTTTATTATACTCCTTTTGCCTATCTCGGTTGCGCAACCAAGATAGATCGAAAATAGACGAACTTCGAAGCTATGCGCTGTTTTCATACCTTCCATTTGTTTCAGGTTGTTGAAGTATTCAAATCTGAATATAAAACTATAAATTATATCAAAAGCTAAAAAAAAAAATAGTCCACTTTTTACATTTTTTCATATTAAAGGGAGGCAATTACAAAATTTCATAAAAAGTATCAAAGTAAACATTTCCAGAAGAGGTATAACTCTATGTAATAATAGGTCTTTGTTCCTGAAATACAAGAAAACTGACAAAAATATCATAAAATGTTGCTCAAATGATAAATCATATGATTTAGCTTTAAACAAAACCGGGTGATATGTATGGAGATGATACCCGGAGTTACAGTAAGTTGTAGAAATGAATGAACTGGAGTATAAAATATGAAAGATCAGTCGCAAAGTTTCGAACCCGGACCCCCACCCCACCCCGAAACATGCCCGCTCAGTCTGTTTAAAACAAAACAATAAAAAACGGTAAATATCTAATATGGATAAATGGGAGGGAGTGATAGCAATGAACTTTTGTGTTTTAACAATTTACAGCTAACGTTATTTTTGTTTTTAGATTATTTAATTTTTGACTTCTCTTTCTTTTATATTTGAAATAATACTAGCATATCTTTTTAACACAGAATTAAAAAAAAAAACGGTCTGGTCGGACTACGAACTATTTCAGCCTATGCTTATACAACTATTCACACCGTGAATGTTAACTTTTTTGTTTTTAAAATGAACATTTTAAAGCATGGATTACAAATGTGTGCAATTCAGATGTTAAATTATTATACCCCACACAATGTCCAATGCAATTTTCCCATTAGTTTAACTTGAATAATATATCATATTTACAAGCGTTTTTATATCTCGTGCGCAAAATCTTAAATCAAAAGATATTATACAATAATTGCCTTTTGGTGAGGTCGATATGAGCCGCGCCATGAGAAAACCAACATCCGCGCATTCTGGTCAGGATCCATGCTGTTTGCTAACGATTTCTCTAATCGCAATAGACAATGTTGGTTTTCTCACGGCGTGGCTCATATGTGGATTTATCGGCCTGATAAAAGCAATATCAACCTCGGGCGAATTTATCGACTTGATATCGCATTAACAGGTCGATAAATCCACATATCGACCACACATAAAAGGCGACAATTGTTTTATTATCAAATCCAGCCTACTCAAATGTATAAACATTAGATACAGATGTATGCAGCCTTAGGTCATCTTTCGTGGTTAATTGTATACGACGTCACATTGTTTTAACGTAATAACGTGTGGACGTCACAGCTGGAGTTCAGTATGTATGTTTGGCTCCGCCTTCGAGAAAAGACGACTTTTTATCGTTGAACATGTGACTACATCTAGAACAATGGAAAGGACTATAAATATAGATTTAATGATAAAAAAAATAATTTCATATCACATGCGCAACAACGCTATTTTGTTTTTCTGTGCATGTGATATTACATTTTCATGTCTCCCTCTGAGAGATCGATACTTTTGTACTGATTAAAAGACGATGCGCTTATTTATACATAGGATTAAATTACTTTATCTTGTGTTCATACATGTGTGAACCCGGCCTATTTTTCTTTTCTGCTTTTTAATGATTTTTTCTACATGCAACATTTTGAAAACAATTTTTCATCAAATATTAAACTGAAACTATCACCATCAGATTGGAAATTAACTAACTACTAACTACTAAGAAAATGGGTGCTCTCATTATATGTTCCATAGTTATCGCCGTTTTTCGAATGTTACTGCTGCTGATTTTGTTGAAGTATGCCCATAAATTCAGCGATATGTAACCTCAAGACTATACCTATCAAAAAGTATTTTATACAGCAAAGTCGCGACAATTTCTAGGTGCTTACTAGTAAAGCCTCCTTAATTCTGTCTTCATTATTTGGCAAGTAATAACTTTTTTAAATGTTAAATAAATCATTTCATTAATTTTTCGGTATAATAAAATAAATAATGTATTCCTGAGAGGGTGACCCCTCGAAATAACTCTATCCGTGACTAATATTTTTCAATGCGACAATTGTAAGTTACTGTAGAGAAAGAGTTTAGTATTTAAAATGTAAATGTATAATAAAATGTTGACGAAAACGGGCTTAAAATTCTTAAAGACCACAACAAGAAATAATTCTTCCCGGCTAATTCTGACTTTTAAGTTGGTCGGGACTTTGATGTGCACAGTCAAAATTTTCCTAGCACCGCAGCATGAAAATGTACCTGGTAGTCATTTTACAATTTTATTTCATTCAAAAACATTTCAGGAACATTTTCAGAAAATAAAAGATACATACTGAGTGGGAACGATCAGTAAAATGTTTAATAAGAAGTACTATATTATGTTTTTCATTACGCCGCTTTTGTGTGTAACATGTATTCAGGTATACACGCGTAACAATAAAGATAGGAAAGAAATCGAAAATGGCTAACAAAATGAGAATATAATTAAAATGAAATTTATGGTGTTGTAAACTTTTTTTGGTGATTAAATTAATTTTCCCTTAGATAAAGGCATTTGTATGTAAAAATTGAGTGTGCAATAGCTGCGCGTGAAAATTGGGTAGGAGAAAATTAAGAATACCGCGAAAACGAAGAAGGTTATTATTTTCCACTCATATTACAATTCATTTTTTTTATCATAATTGTATTTGTGAAAAAATAGCACACTACTTGGTCATTCCATTTGAAAACATATAGATTTCAATGGGCCTGTTATACCAAATAAAACATAATTACTTTTTGGATATAATGGACAACCCAAAAACATAAATTAATCTCCGTAAAAACAGAAACATCACAATTATATATATTTAAGATTGAGCTAAAATGTGATTTCTCGACGCGATTTGCGTAAGAAGTACGCATTTTACCTTTTCAATACAATGTAATATCGGGTGAAGATCAACTTTTACTATTATTTAAACAAGTTATGAAGGATGCAACTTGTTGTTGGAAAATTCCGCTCATTACACTTTCTTTATCGTAAAGTTGAAAAAATATGTAAAGGTAAAGGTAAAGGTCTTGTTTATTATAGTGTCATCCCTATTGAAAGAGCCAGCCAATTTGGCTTATGAGACACCTTTATTGTGCGTACCATTTACCTCCCAACTCCTACCACATGCCAGGCGCCAGGCGGATAGAAGTCGGTAACCATTCATTTAACTAGCTCGCGGCTCACGAACCGGCCTTTTCGGAACGAGTCCCATGACAAACATCCACCGGACGAACGCTCCCCATGGGGCTCGATCCTTCGACCTCCCGATCCCGAGGCGGACGCCTTAACCACTGGGCCACGGTGACCGGTAATATGTAAGGTTAAAACTTTTCCGAGACGCTTTATGGATTTGGCCACACATGGGCAGTTTAACAAACCATTTTAGCTGGAGAATTACACTCAGATCCTTCGTAAAAAACTGCAAACTATCGTACAATTACTCTGTATATAAAAAAAGAGCAACAGTTTAATTTGTATAATTACAATAGGTTTGGTTCTACCAATGAAAAACTCACAAAACGTAGGGTCTAAGAATGCGACAGCATTAAAGTCCAAGTACAGTTCACTTCCGGTGTGGTCACGTGACCATAGTAAAGTAAGCAATGTTAGAGTAAATCGTCTGCACTACACTGTGATGTTGATAAATTTACACACAAAAAAATCTTAATGAAGAAATTTGTGAGATTTGAAGAAACAACATCCATTCAAAGTTTTATTTTGCTTTTTCCAGACTTATTTGTAAATTATGATTAGCGGGCTCAAACGATTCTTCTGTTGTTATGTATTAAAAATGCCGAGCACTAGCAAACTGACTGAAAGGGCATTCTGTATACAATAATATATCAAATCAACCTAAATAAATTGCAAAGTTTTGCAAGATATGTCTAACCATTGAAGTTTAATCTTGAAGTATCTAAATGCATAATCTGAAAGTGTAGAGCATTGGTAAATATCCAAACGAACCTTAACAAGTTTTTACTTGGTCTTTTTTTCACGAAACAGTGTGAATCGTTCTATATATTGAGTTCAGTTAAATGGTAATTTTGTTCCCATTTAAAAGACTTCTTTTTCGCGTCGAGTTTTGGTTCACCAACTAATGTGAAATACACTCGATGACTGCTTCCTGGAAACTAACCAGTACTCGCACCGAAAGAAGGGACTGTTGGAGTCACGGTCAAAATCCGCTGACAGGGTTCAACCCCGCGACCTCCGGATTACGAGACATCTGTACAAAAATGAAAAAAAGGTAAAATTTGTATCTCGATTCTACTCTATATAGTTTGTAACTAATTTGAATATAACTTAAGTAAGTCAGTTTATTCAGAGATTACTTGCAAACTTGGAAAAAATAAATAAATAAAAAAGATGTTAAAACATCATAGCAACCTGCCGAATATGAAATCGGTTATCGAAAGTGCAAAGACTATGCCACAAACTGCAATGTACCACAATATATTCAATGTGTGACTTTCATCGTACGTCAATTCAGTCGACTAAGTTCAAGAGATACTCAGAATACTGCGTGAACAAACCTAATTCAGTATTTCTTTTTTTATATATTTATACAGGAATATTTAAAAAATATGGGATACCGTGTAAAACCTTTCAATATTCAACGCTGCATTCTTCGTGCGTAATCGGTATCCCGACCTATCCTAAATGTTTTACTTGACCCTAAATGTTTTATGGTCTTTGAGATTTTTTAAAAACGTTTTAATAAAAGTTTAAAAAAAACCTGCTCATTCTATTCTTTAAAAATTCTCAGTGATATTAGAAATTATTCGTATTCATTTTTTTTACATAAAACTAATTTCCGTAAAGTCTCATTGAACAAAAAAGTATATAAAAAAAACCCTGCCTATTTACTACCTGGTTTTTAAGCTTGTTAACGGACACAAAGAAATATTTAGGCTTTGGGAATGCACTAGCTTAAGATCTTCAGCGCTCTCGGTTTATATACTGGATTTGGACGGGAGCCGCAACTATAAAAAAAAACAAAATATAAAAAAGCGGCATGTAGAGTTTTGGAAGCCAGGACTAGGAATGCACATGTGAAACAAAAACTCTTTGAGGTCCGAGAGGAATTATAACAACTTTTTGGACAAAACGTGATTATAAAATAGTATATAATAATAACGATACAAATTTTCGGGAACTAATTAGAAGCCTCGTCAAAACAACGCTATGTATAACGATTCCTGTGTACAAGTTTACAAATTATATTAAGACGTTTTTGCAACCAGAAAGAACACACAGTCTTAACCCATTCATCACAGAAGTTCCTCGTGGGCATCATAAAGGTCAGTGGTTTTTTTTTTTACTAAATTCTAAACATGTAAGTTGATATCGACACGTAATTATATTAGCCTTCCGTCCGTAAGTTTCCGGTGGTTTCCGTACAATCGGAATCGGCTATTTCCGTGGTTTGGACCGGGCCGGGTCGGGCCGGGTTTTATTGACAACCCAAAAAAACGGCGGTTCCGCACATGGTGTTCAAAGGGTTGTATCAATCACATGTAAAGTGACTATATTCAGATGTCGGCAGAGGTTGATCTAAAAGGATTCTGATTGAAAAAAAAAAGCATGCGACTGCATGAAGTCATATCCTTAATTATTATCCACAACTCCCTGATTTGTTTGTTGCGACAGTCAGCTAGACGATTTGGTGGTGTTAGGCCTATCGCACGCACCGTTTTAATGGATTAAACCATTTTATTTTTAGGGAGCACAGTTTTATATTTTTGTACGGACATTTAGTTTCATTGGTATTCAGATAAAATTTCAAGGAGAGTAGGCGTTTTATTAAACAAACACCAGGAAAATCAAAATAAGAGCGATAAAATTTGGACGCTTATTTTACTGTTATTATTATTCCCATCACTTTTATCTGAATTGTGCCCTGTATGAAATGGAACATTCCAGTATAAATTGCGGGAAAAGTAAACCGCGATAATTCATTTGTTTACCTTTTAATCTAAGTTTCTTGAGGATGCCAGGGAAAACAGAAGAAGCTGTGTCAGTCTCGGAAGACATCAAGAAAAAGTAATTGTTATAGTTTAATTCTCATGTTTTTGAAATTGCCGTGTTTTGTTTACGTGCGTGATTAGTGACAAATTGTTAAGTGTAGTGGTATCCGGTTAGTGTTGAGACCGTATTAAATGACGATTTCTTAAGTTAAGTAATGTACATCGGTGAAAAAGAACACGTTTATCATCATATCAAAGTGGAAGCATTGCAGAAATACTTTGTTCATTAAATTAGAGATGTTGATGAATGAATTGTTCGTTATAGTTGTTCTCTTGACTTAATTGCACCAGGCTTTTATTGCCTGATCTTGCTTACTTTTATGATCATTGATGACATCATCATTTTCAGAAATTGCCTCACTGAAGTATACTTGTGACTGAATAGTTCTGGCTACCATAACTTAAGTGACACTATTTTGTATTTTCTGTTAAGCAAAGAAGTATAAAATACACAGAATGGCACCAGGAGATAATCTCGCGTAAGCTCTTGTCACTGCTTTATCTTATTGAAGCATTTGCTGACTTGATCACTCGTGATCAAATCAACAGACACTTACTAAAAGTATTACACTGGTGATATGGCCAGCATGTAATAAATCGAATCTGGTCCATGGCAACTGTTGATTTCTCTGACTTCCAATCATAAATTCATTCCTTCTCCTTGTAGAAAATACTAATAACATTAAAAAACACCATTATTATTGTAAACAAATGATCTGATAGAAAGTTTTTCAGGACACAAATTTTTATCCTTCTGCTGTCTGTTTCATACACTGGTAGTACGAGGTCTTATTTAGTTCCCACATGATGTTGGCGAGATTTGCTGTATATGCCTTTCAAGTTGCGGATCTACTTATTTTTATAGCTCTTTGTGTTATGAAAACTGTTGAAATTACATTTGTCTTCAGAATCTCTGCTTGACATTAATATTTTGCTGATTGGACACAGAAATAAAGATCATACTTATGTGGGAGTTATAACTCTTTTTTGCTGACTTTTCTGCTTCCGGCAGTGCTTGGAACCCTGAAGAATAAAATACATGTTAATTTGAAAGTAAATGATTGTGATCTTGGGTATTTGCGATTGGTTCTAGTAGTACTGTTTTGACCAGACTACAGAAAATAAAACTCAGTTCCTACCCGAAATCACTATAAGTAGAGACTGCCCATAAAATATGAGCCGCACCATGAGAAAAACAACATAATGCATTTGCGACCAGCATGGATCCAGACCAGGATCCATGCTGTTCGCTGACAGTTTCTTTAATTGCAATAGGCTTTGAAAGCGAACAGTATGGATCCTGCGTTGATGCGCAGGCTGGTCTGGATCCATGCTGGTTGCAAACACATTGTTGATTTTCTCGTGGCGTGGCTCATATGCATTTGTTTCAGCAGTTTGAGTAAAGTCCAAGTCAACAGAAACAACTGACCAAATGTAGTATTGCCTATTTATTATATAACAAACATACCTGCATCAATGATTGATAATTCTGTTTCAGATTGGAATGTTTAGATGTTGAGCTTAAGGATGGAGATATTACACAAAAGGTAGTGAAGCCAAGCGAGTATAACTCATTTCATCACTAACTAAACATTCAGTATTGATTTGTATTTAAGCATTTTATGTTAACTGTTTATAAATTATAATGTCTTTGTTGATGTTTTAGTTTTGTCAAATTGTATTTTCTGTTAGCTGGTTTATGGAAGATCTTGTTTGTAAACAGATGCCTGCCCATTGGTGCCCATGCCAAAAACAATACCTGGAGGGCACGTGGAGTCTTCAATGCCAACAGAAGCTAGAAATGTTGCCATATGACTTAAAGTTGATTTGTGTCAGTTTAACTTCTCAATGCAACAAAAAATTTGTATGAATTAGGTATTTAGTTTTAAGAAGTGATACTCAAGATTTTACTGGATGGTGCATTTGAAATTTGAAATATAGATCTTTTAATTTTTTTTCTTTTTTTTTTTTACAGGGATATTGGAAGAAAAAGTGGCGGCTTTTTGGTGATTTGATCTCAGATGATGTCAAACAGAAAGTTGGTGATGTTGAAAGCGAACTTAAGGAAAAGTTAATAACTGAGGTATTTTTAAATAATAATTAGTTTTAACAGTCAACCTATGCTTACATTAAATAAATGTGATTAGCCTAGTTTCAGGTGATTTTAATCTTGAATTTTAGCATATTGCAACAAAGTATGGTTTGATCTTGAAAGATGAATTGATATGTTAGTTACAGTTTCAGTTATAGTTTCAGTTATACAGACTGTCGTCTGATATTTTGTCATGCTTTTTAGCTCACCTGTCACAAAGTGACAAGGTGAGCTTTTGTGATCGCGCGGTGTCCGGCGTGCGTGCGTGCGTAGACTTTTCCGTGTGACATCTCTAGAGGTCACATTTTTCATGGGATCTTTATGAAAATGGGTCAGAATGTTCATCTTGGTAAATTCTAGGTCAAGTTCGAAACTGGGTCACCTGCAGTCAAAAACTATGTCAGTAGGTCTAAAAATAGAAAAACCTTGTGACCTCTCTAGAGGCCATAATTTTCAATGGATCTTCATGAAAATTGGTCAGAATGTTCACCTTGATGATATCTAGGTCAAGTTCGAAACTGGGTCACGTGCGGTCAAAAACTAGGTCAGTAGGTCTAAAAATAGAAAAACCTTGTGACCTCTCTAGAGGCCATATGTTTCACAAGATCTTCATGAAAATTTGTCAGAACGTTCACCTTGATGATATCTAGGTCAAGTTTGAAACTGGGTCAGGTGCCATCAAAAACTAGGTCAGTAGGTCAAATAATAGAAAAACCTTGTGACCTCTCTAAAGGCCATATTTTTCATGGGATCTGTAGGAAAGTTGGTCTGAATGTTCATCTTGATGATATCTAGGTAAAGTTTGAAACTGGGTCACGTGCGGTCAAAAGCTAGGTCAGTAGATCTAAAAATAGAAAAACCTTGTGACCTCTCTAGAGGCCATATATTTCATGAAATCTTCATGAAAATTGGTCAGAATGTTCACCTTGATGATATCTGAGTCAAGTTCGAAAGTGGGTCACGTGCCGTCAAAAACTAGGTCAGTAGGTCAAATAATAGAAAAACCTTGTGACCTCTCTACAGGCCATATTTTCCATGGGATCTGCATGAAAGTTGGTCTGAATGTTCATCTTGATGATATCTAGGTCAAGTTCGAAACAGGGTCATGTGCGGTCAAAAACTAGGTCAGTAGGTCTAAAAATAGAAAAACCTTGTGACCTCTCTAGAGGCCATACTTGTGAATGGATCTCCATAAAAATTGGTCAGAATGTTCATCTTGATGATATCTAGGTCAAATTCGAAAGTTGGTCACGTGCCCTCAAAAAGTAGGTCAGTAGGTCAAATAATGAAAAACGTTGTGACCTCTCTAGAGGCCATATTTTTCATGGAATCTGTATGAAAGTTGGTCTGAATGTTTATCTTGATGATATCTAGGTCAAGTTTGAAACTGGGTCAACTGCGATCAAAAACTAGGTCAGTAGGTCTTGAAATAGAAAAACCTTGTGACCTCTCTAGAGGCCATACCCTTGAATGGATCTTCATGAAAATTGGTCAGAATGTTCACCTTGATGATATCTAGGTCAGGTTTGAAACTGGGTCACGTGCCTTAAAAAACTAGGGCAATAGGTCAAATAATAGAAAAACCTTGTGACCTCTCTAGAGACCATATTTTTCAATGGATCTTCATGAAAATTGGTCAGAATTTTTATCTTGAAAATATCTAGGTCAAGTTCAAAACTGGGTCACATGAGCTCAAAAACTAGGTCACTATGTCAAATAATAGAAAAAACGACGTCATACTAAAAACTGGATCATGTGGGAAAAGGTGAGCGATTAAGGACCATCATGGTCCTCTTGTTTCATTGACCTTTACTCTGCTAAATTTCTAAAATGGACTGGTCCATCACTCAATTTGGGCAGTACTACTACTTTTCCAAAGGGACATACATGCCATATCTCCCGCCGGGAGACTTTTTCTCCCGTATTTTCAGTATATCTCCCAGTCTCCCGCCGGGACATCAAAACCTCCCGTAAAAAAATTAAATTAAAAAAAAAAGTCCTCTGTCAAAAAATCGTATCTCGGACCACATGTAGACCTTTAGAAAATACTTGAAATTCAATATCGAGTAGCCCGGAAATAGTCTTCAAACATAATTTTCATAGTTGTCTATAATCCCTAGCTTATTTATCGAGAGATACACGCCTGAGGCATTAATTATCTTACCACCTACTGTCACCATCTGCAAACAATTAACCATTTAATCTTACCCGTAGGCAATTGTAAACATGTGCATGCGAGATTTTAGACTGATTCAATAACATCAAAGCTACTGATCCGTAGTTTTTCAAAACAATATGTAAACCAGTCTTAAAATTACGTCATTTTACCGCCACCTGCCAAAGTGTACTTTCGTTTTCGCTGACCTCAATATTTATCGGGAAACACTCTTTTCCCATATTTATCGAGCCATCAGAGGATAAGACAGGTTAGTGCTAACACCGAGTTTATGTTTCTCAATTTAAGTACTTTCACAACATGCAAAAAATCAACAACGACTTAACAAAATTGGCGAGTTTGTGTCAGACTACACAGAATTTCGGACAAACATGAATTCGGATAAGTGAATTTACTTTGCAATTCATACTGCCCGAATAATTGACTGCCATTCCTTTGTGATATTGTCATGTTGCAATAATTGATGGGAGAAGAATTCCCAGGTTAAATACATGTAGTTTTAATCTAAATATGGACAATCCAGCAAAAGAACGACTTTCATTTTTGTTTTAACAACTTCATTTATGAAAAGAAATGACTGCCCTTAAAAGACTGTTTTGACATGATATCTCCGCAATCTTTTGAGTATTGTATGCTTAAACATGTCAAAAAGATCACTCTCTCCAGATGCAGAAGCATCAAGACATAAACCAAAAACAAAGATCCTGGTTCAATCTTTCATGGAATTCTGAATTTCCTTGGATTAAGTTAAGTGCTATAAGTAATAATCATGCATTCTGTACACAACTGTTGGCTCCACTCATCAATTCAATGTAAAAGAACTTGATGATTTTTTCATGAAAAACGGCTATTTAGCGCGTAAAAAATGAGCGAATAAAAGTGTCCCTTATTTTTACCAAATCTCCCTTAAAAAAAGCCCTGCTGAGGCAAATCTCCCTTATTGACCGTCTGAAAACATGGCATGTATGAAGGGGTGTTCACTAAAAATTTACTGACTGAATAGTGAACAGTGCAGACCCATGATCAGCCTGCACTGGTCACAATGAGAAGACCACTTGCTGCCAGCAGGCTAAAGGTTAATAATTATAATCTAATCAAACAGATAAAACATGAAAAATATCTGTTTTTGTGTGATTATGAGTATGTCATTTAAATAGTCTTAAAGGGTAAGGGAAGCCTGACAATAAGTTAATTTAATATGAAAGACATTCTCAAGCCGTTCATATCGCTGAAAGAATTTTTAAAATCGGACCACTATTGAAAAAGATATGGCAGTTTGAAATTTAAGAAAATGGCTGATCACGGAGGCAGCCATTTTAGTGTTTATAACGTCATTTACACACTGCTGAATTTTTATATAGCAAATATTTTAATAACCTTTTAAATAGATTAATTTTCATATTTTTCTTGAGTGTAAGGTGTATAACATGATAATTTCTTTTATTATAGCTGGAAAAAGTAGAGAAATTATTTTACAGAAATAAGTAAATATAGTTTAAATGTGTATCTAAAAATATAATAAATCCGCCATTTTTTGTTGCCATGGAAACAAAATGGCCGCCAATTTGACTAAATATTTAAATGCTCATAACTTTTTCATTTTAATCCGATTTTGAAAATTCTTTCACTTCTTTAAATGATACAAGAAATCCCAGCTGACGAAATTAACTTATAAACAACGTTGCCTTTCCCTTTAATTAATGTTGCTTGTATTTTGTTTACAGAAAGGATATTTCAAGCGTTTAGAGCACCTTTTCGAAGCTTTTTGGAAATCTGTAGATCTGACTGCTAACAATAAACCCAGGGAGACTGGAAAATTTAAAGGTATACTGATGTACTTTTTGATTGATTTGGAGCAGTTCACTTAAGATCTGTTTCAACAGAATTCATGTTTTGTATAAAAAAAATTACTTTCAAGTAATATTCCCCATTTAATACAATGTTAAACTTTGTATATGTTGTCAAAATTTTGACCTTGGTTATAAAAAGTTTTAATTATATATAGATTAAAAATTAAACCAAGTACCCCATACTTGTGAAGCATATGTTGTATAACAACAGATACTTTGCAGAGTCCATTAAAATGTTACAGAAAATATCTTGAAGACATTTAAAAGCCTGATTTAAATACAAATTTGACTGGGGATCACAGTACACATATTTGTTACAATTTTTACCACAATTGAGGGGGGAAAGAACATGTATAGATTCTTTGCAAGGACTTCAGAGGAATAGTGTATTGTTGAGGCTCAAGAAGATATGAAAAATAATGAAGCCGGCATCGGAAGGCCATGTGTTTCAGTAAAGAAAATGTGCAGTATCATGTTAAATTTTGTCTTGAGATTTAACTGTTGCAGATAATTTTGCAGATTCTGAGGAAAGCCCAGATAAGAATGGACATAATGGTAGTACTCAGAGCGAGGTAGAGGAAAATGGGTGTAATGGCGGGGGCGACTGTGACACTGCTCAGATGGAGACTGGAAAGAATGGTGACCATGGCAATGATGACATTCAGGTTGAGAATGGAAAGGGAGATACGTCCAAGAAGGAAAATGGAGATGAAGAGATAAAGAAGGTTGTTATTTTGTCTTTGTCTTTTCTTTTTTTCTGAAATATTTCTTAGCAATATTTCAATATCTGGGCCAGTAATCACCAGTGTTTAAAGTCTGAAACTTGTTACTTAAGAATGGCAAATATTCAAGTCTTAATTCTGTTTAAAGCATACATGTATCTATAGTAACGCCAAATGTTCTCATAACACTCAAATCACTTAACAAGTTACATGATGTAGCAAGTCATTTTGATAGCATTGCCATCAGTAACAAGTCATACATCAGTGATTCATTCTGTTTTGTACATCTGTTTCATGTATGAAAATTGTCCATAACCTCTAGGGAACAAGTTAGTACAAGTCAGAAATAATGGTGTGCTCTCTGGTCTACTGGCAACCAGTGTGTTCCAGATAATAGTTTTAGCAACCCTGCATTCCTGAACTTAACATACTTTATATAATAACAGGAAGAAGAAATGGAGGTTGAAGACATTCCTGAAGACCAAGAGAAGTCAGGTAAAACACTATACAGTAAAGTTCCGCTTAACGACCGGTCCGAAAATGAGACCATTCCGTTAATACGGGCAGTTTTTAAAAGAACCATTTTTTTCCTCTATAATTTAATGGTCGTAAGGTCCGAAAATGCGACCGGTCCGCTATTACGTAATACGGCCACTTTTTAAAGAACCAAACTGTCAGATTGTGTTGTGTTTGGTCTCTTTAATGCGACCGCTCAACAGTTATCGAGTGTCAACTAATTAGCAGTTATGCACTGACTGTCTCAATTTGCAACATTACCTAAGGATGGTTTACGACATGCGGCAGAGACGTGTGAAAAACAAAATAAGTGACCGAGAAATGGCTAATTGATTGTTTGTTTATATCATGTGGCATTACTGATTGTTCGTTCAGTTAAAACTGTGTAACGAAACTGAAGTGTATTGATTCGGCACATGTATAAATTAATTAGATAATTGGAATTGCAGCAAGTGGTAATTGTACCCGATTTTCGGATGAGCAAGCAATTAAACTAATTATGTTTTGAGCGGAATTTTACTTTTTAATAGGATATGAATGTTTCAAAATCATTGCATTATTGCATTTTACAAAATTCAATCTTTTAATAAAATTTAATTTTGAATGATAAAAATTGAAGAACGTAGTCAAAACTTGTTTAGAGTAAATGTTTGTGCTGTGTTAGGAGAGGAAGGGGTTGCGTAAGAGTGGGTAATTAGACATTTTATTTTAGTGCAGTGTATTAGAGATTAAATGACAAACATAGGTTTATTCTATAACATGGATTTTTTTCTGAGTATCATTTTGTAGGGTCTCCATAATAAGACCGACTCAAAAATAAGACCACTTTTTATCAGTCCCTCGAGTTATATTCCATTGAGGCAGTACTATGAAGTTCGTCATCAGGCACTTGGCTACTAATAGTCAACGTTACTTTTATTACTGAAAAATTGTTGAAAGAGATTCTTAAAAAAACACACATTTTTCATGTAATTTTTGTAGACTATAGTTAAATTATTTGAGATGTTGTTGTTCTAACTTGGATTGGAGTAAAGACAAAATAAAGGTGTTTGCTTTTGTGTTTTGTAAGTTTGAAATGTGTCATTTAGTAGAAACTATTTTAGACTCGCCAAAGAGCAAGCGGGGTCGACAGAAAAAGGATAAGAAGACCGGTAAACAGCCATCCATAATGTCAATGTTCTCAAAAGCGTAAGTTACGTATGATTATTTTCCAAGGGAATGAAATATACGTTTCAGTAAACTTTCACAAATAATCAGGCATGTTTGAATGTATTTAAACAGGTTTTTTTTGGAAGCATGAAATTTTTCAGGATTACAACCTTTTTGCAGAATTGTAACAACTCTGTTAAAGACACGAAATTAATTACTTTCAGGTTGCACTTGTTTTCAGTGTTATTTATTGTGTTAAATTCTAATTAAGTCTGGACTCTGATTTCTTATTTCATAATGAATTAAGGAATAAATTTGTTAGTAGTTCTCCAAGTCAGAAGAGAAAGTCTACAGTTGATGATGATGATGTTAAAGTGGAGCCAAAAGAGGAAGAGTCTGAAGCACAGGATGAGACTGCAACAAAGAAACCAAGAATTGATAATGATGATGACAATACTGACGAGAAAAGGTAACACAAAATTTGACCTGGCCTGCTCAATTTATGGATTTGCCAATTTATTCTAACTTGATTGTGTAAAAAGGCTTCAAGGTAGTATATTTCTTGAAAAAATTGCATTTGACAATCAATCTTATCCAAAAGAATATTTCTAGTGCTGTTAACAAGTCAAAGAATATTCAGATGATTAACTTAAATGCCATATCCTGACAACATGATAAAATTGCACTGTTATACTTTATTGTTTAACAGATTTTGTTTTGGATCTTGTTAAAACCTTGTAATCATGAGGAAAAACTAAGTTTTTGACAGACTTAATTCATACTTTTCAGAGATCTAAGACCAAAGTCTGAGGAGACCACAAAGTCAAGTACTCCTAAGATCCCACTGAAATGTCTTCAGTGTAAACAGCTTCTGGATGACCCAGATCTGAGGACATTTGCAGGGCCCCCTGAAAATGCTGTATGTGTTTTATATCATTCTATGAATTAAAACTCAAAAAGATTTCAGTACTAATAAAAGAAGAATTTTTCAGTTCTAAAGCCAGACTGAAAGCATTTCTCAAAAATTTGTTTCGATTGGAAACTGTCTTTGGTTATCCTGGCTTTTTTTGTCACTGATATTAATATGGTGACTTTAACTGCAGTAGACTCATAGTGAAGAATCGTAGATTGAAAAATAATTTTGATACACACACTCTCAATTAACCTTTAGCATGCTAGATAAATTGTGGTCTACTGGAAATGTCGTCTGCTAAAATTGTAAAGTTCATTCAATTTGCTCCAAAATTGGAAGAAATATTGTCAGAGTAGCAAACAGCTTGGAACCTGATCAGACGCCGATTTAATCGGCGTCTGATCTGGTTCCAAGCTGTTTGCAAAGGCTGTTAAATTCGCCTGCAGTAGGCTAAGGGTTAGTATGTTCTAGTACATGATAATCCTTTTATCGTGGGAGGTCTTTTCAACAGTTAACGCATTGCATCCCATTATTTGTGGCAAGTTTGTTCCTTGCCTAAATTTTTGTTCTGATAATCGTGAGAGTTGTGCCTGAAGATCCCAACTGTCTCTGTTCACGGGCGAGGAGGACAATATAGACAGCTATGACGAGAGACCTCAACACAAGATCACACAGTTCAGGTAGACTTTTACAATATTTCTCATGTCAGACATGAACCTCTGTTGGCTCAAGTCCTACACCATTTGTTTTGTGATGGAGCCCTGAAAGTTGATGGTTCCACCAATGCCAAAAATAGCTCTAAGTGCACCTGCAGTCTTCCTATAACATTAAAGATGAAATTGCCTTATAATGATGTGTGTTATGTGAATTACTTCAAGCAATACTTATTTCATTGCATATTTGTTGTTTTTCATGTATGACAGACACTCATCTGTGCCATTGATACAGCTGATAGAGTAAAATATAAACGTATTTCTCGGGTTGTGAAGCCAATATATGAACCCAGTCCTGAGGTGGTATCCGACAAAAAACAGGACCAATCAATTCATGTGGACGGCAAGGCTTTGATGGGGGGAAATCCTCTGTAGTCATACTGTAGGGTAGTTTCAGTAGCAAGACTGTAAATTTTTAGTGTATGCAGGATGATTTGAAATGCAAGAAAATGAATTTTGATAAATTTATTGTGGTATGAGGTATTGGGCAACATTCTTATTGAGAAAGAAAATAGTTATACATTGAAATTGGTAAAAAGAATTTGAAATCAGACTACAAACAAACAAAATACTGCAATTTGAATATCAATTTTAATGAAACAGCAACCTTTCTTAGTACAGTGGCATTATGCTACTTAGGCTATACAAAATATGATATTCATTGCAAAATTATGTTTAAAAAGCTCACATGTGGAACTTAAGCTCAAGGTGTACACTTCAACATGCAAAAATTCATTTTATATAATGACCTATAAAATAAGATTATTTTAGTTGTTACTCATTGACAAACAAATTTTAATGTGCAAGTAAGTAAAGAACGATCACATCACTCTGCCCAAAATGGTTCAGTTAGTTTAGTAGAATTGAAATGTATATTTTGAAGATTTTTCCCCCCAATTTTAGTGTTTCATCAAGTTCTTCCTAATAAGAGAAGTTGCCAAAATTTAATGTTGCATGTTTCTTTTTAACTAGGCGATATTTCTATTAATCCAAAATGATGAAAAACAGATTTTAATTAATTTAGCCATATTTTATTAGATATGATGAGTGCATACATGTTGAAGAATACTTTTACAGCATTTGCTGAGTACATCTTAATGAAAGGTAGTGAGAGTTACTCCCCTTTCATGGACCAGATGCAAGAGAAAATCAACATGAGCAAGATTGTTATTGAGTTCCTGGTTAAAACACCCGAGGCCACATATGAAGATCTGCTGAATAAGATCCAGGTATCTGATTATGTTTTCATTTCTATTCATAAGCACTGTGTGTGTAACAGTACATACAGTTAAACTTGTCTGTAAAGACAACCATTTGGGAAGAGAAAATAGTGGTTTTTGTCGACAGGTGGTCTCTTATCAGAGGTAAATCCACACAATTTTTTTCTAATTAGGAAGAGAACAGTGGCCTTTGTAAGGTTTTATGAGAGTGGACTTCATTAGGAGGTAGTCTGTAGTCTATAGCAATGTTTGACTGTTTCTCATTACTTTTATTTAACTGAACACTAAATATATTAATGAGTCAAATAGTATAATGAGAGGTACATAATCATAAAACATTGGATTTGAAGGGTACATCTTTTAATATGTAACAGTTTTATTCAACTTCTTTTCTGTAGATCCAGAACGTGTAAGTTACAGACACATTAATCAAATTTGAACAAACAGTAAATGATATGATGTGTTTACAACACAGTCCGCCAGCTGATTTGCAAGCTTTACGGAAGACCGCTGTCTCAGACGCCCAATTTGTGATAGATCAGGGCCCAAAGTTTCGACGAGCTGCTGACCAGATGAGAACTGATTTAACCACACGTGTATGACGACCTTTCAACTAGCTGGTGTCACACTGGCAAAGGTTAGTGAAATCAAATTTTAGCATGATTCCACAGTTTTCAGTCATATGAAAATTATAGATATATAAGATTGTTTAATGCTTCTATGATCAAGATGAGGGGACTGTTCAGGCAATAAATTAATTTTTTATGAATTGAAGTCTTAAGCGAAACTTCATTATGATGTTTTGCTACATAAATTTAAATCATTTGTGTCAGGCGAGCAATGAGAAAAGACAAGGTAGTGAAGAAAGTTGTACCCAAGCAGACTGGCTTTCAACAACCCCTTGTGATTCGATGTTCGCAGTATGTTCAGGGACAGTAGATGATCAGGCATGAAAGAAACAAGAAACGTAGATGTGAATCGTGGGATGATTCAATTGTAACTGTTATGTCTTTGTGATAAGTTTATTTGCTCAGTAAGAATCGTCAAGGTTTCCATCTGTAAGCTACTTATAGGTATACTTGTTCTCTGAAATGGCTAAACCCAAACACACTGTTCTTTGCCAAAGACAGAGGGATATGACTTGTTAGTCCATATTTATGTGTCATATATGTGCAAAAACTAAGATTAAAAAGTGGCAAGTAAGAATGGTAGTTCGGAAATCAAATTGATTCAAAGTTACAAAATTCGTGTGACAAAAAGATTTAGAATTAGAAGCACAAAAAGAGGTAAATTCAAAATGAAGATGTGTGTGAAAATATCAGCAATATGTTTTATCTATAGGCATGCCAGTCACCAGACTGTGGTAAATGTGCTGCATGTAAAGATATGGTCAAGTTTGGAGGCAGTGGTCGGGCAAAACAAGCATGTCATGAGAGGAGATGTCCCAACATGGCAGTGAAGGAAGCAGAAGATGACGATCTTCTTGACGAAGAGAATGATGATAAAGTTCCCTTGGAAAGCAAACATCAAAAAGATACAACTGCTCATCATAAAGCCTCCGCAAATAAAAAGGTACATGTCATCATTTAAGGTAACAACACACATTCGATAAAATCATTTGTGTAAAATACAATATAAATGTAAACCTGAAACATTTTTGGAAAGGTCTTTTGTATTTCTAAACAAATAAGTCTGAGAAGGTTTACATATTTGCTCTAAGATTAATAAAGATATTAACAAAGATTTTAATGAGTAAGATCTCATTAAGGTATGTCTTTATCGTAAT
The DNA here is from genome assembly GCF_021730395.1 of Mercenaria mercenaria. NCBI lineage: Eukaryota > Metazoa > Mollusca > Bivalvia > Venerida > Veneridae > Mercenaria > Mercenaria mercenaria. The sequence continues at coordinate 31,213,146 of NC_069375.1, read as the reverse complement.
TTACGTTTAATAAAAAACTTTCGACCAAATTAACCCGTCTTGATGTATTTATTACTAAAGAAAGGTATGTTATTGTGCTAGCATCAACATTGACAGAAAAAAAACAAGTAATTCATATACAGTCAAACTTTGTTCGCTCTCGAACTCGACGGGACTGGATAAATTTGTTCGAGTTACCAGTAGTTCTAGCCATCGAACAATATACATTATACAGGGACATTATGCCGTGACCTGATGATGAGTTCGAGCGAAGGGCGTTGCATGAAATATCCGAGTTCGAGCGAACGAAGTTTGCCTGTAGATACTAATAATAATTATGCTGGTAGATACCTGTATTTTGATTTTTCTTTTCAATCAATAACAGCAAATGAAAAAGTTAATATTGTGTTGACAGGTTGAGTTGAAATGGAAAGGTTCACCTATCAAGGAAGAAGGCAAGAAGAAATATTATCAAACAGTTGTGTTGGACGGAGTGGAGGTAAAGGGATTAATAGTAATTTTAAAATGGGACACCATATCTCTCTTTAAAGTGGGAAGATGTTGGGATATGACTTGAAGGTATTTTGTTTGTATTGGTTTGTATGCATCTGAATAACACTCTTTTTCTTCCTGTGCCAAAAATTGAGAAATTTTTTAATGGTCTCAGTCTGGCCGAGAGAGCATTTGAAACGTTATTATATTGTATGTACTGTGAAATGGTGAATATTTGTGCGGGGGCTAAGTATCGTGGGTTTTGCAAAATAAAATTTCAACAGATTATTTTAACTTCAAAAGAAGTTGAAATCCACAAAATGTTTTGTCCAAAAATTCAGGATATTGTGTCTACGAATGTGCCTTCTTTCCTACATGTATGTTGATATGAAAGGAGGTGTTATTTGTATGTATTAGATATACAAGTCTGTTACTGTTGTGTATATATGAATAGGTATCAGCTGGTGAATGTGTCTCAGTTAAACCAGATGATCCAACCATTCCGCTCTATATTGCACGTATTGCCTACATGTGGGAGGATAGTAGAGGCGATAAAAGATTCCACGCTCATTGGTTCTGGTAAGTCAAATTGAACATTAGATATACGGATTTCCAGACTGCTCTCATTTTGAAACTCAGATATTTCCCAAAAAGTTTCATAAAATGTATAAACCGTCCAGTTCTTTTCCATTTTGTTTGTAATTCTAAGGCAATATCCCACAGTTTATGATATGACATCCAGATGAACCGGTTTTTAGATAGATTGAACTTTAAATGACAAAGTTTGTTTGAAACTAGTTGTGTTTTCAAATGAGGCTTTACGTATGGCTGTGCCTCATCTGTAGTGATAGCTGTACTAGCATTTACATTTTGAAGGAACTCCTATGTTTTCATCATTTATTCTTTACATTTAATGATTAACCTTTGAAAATATATTTTGATCTGTTTTAGTCGTGGTAGTGACTCGGTTCTAGGTGAGAGCTCTGACCCACTTGAGTTGTTCATGGCAGATGACTGTGAAGATTCCGACTTGCAGTACACAGTGTCTAAAGTTCAGGTAACATTTGAGAAACGACATTGTGTCTGAAATCATTAGTCCTCCACCTCTGATTCATGTGGGGAAGTTGGCAGTTACTTGCGGGGAACAGGTTTGTACTGGTACAGAATCCAGGAACACTGGTTAGGTTAACTGCCCGCCGTTACATGACTGAAATACTGTTGAAAAACGGCGTTAAACCCAAAACAAACAAAAAAAAATAAAAAAAATTTAGATCTCATTTTGTATATCAAGGGGCCCCTGTGTCTGATTCAGGTGGCGGGCTTCAAATCTAATGTACTTTATTTCAATGGGTTCAAGCCCTGCGGCTTAAAGTTTGATGGAGCCATCCAGCTGACTTGGAAGTATAGTGTTTCTACTAATGAACATGCTCATGCCAGAAATAATTTCTGAGGGGCGAACATTGTGTCTTCCTCCATCTTTTTTATTATTTCTCTATGACCTAGATTTTGAAACCCAAACAAAACTAATTGAATATCAACATAAACAACTTTGCACGATAGCCTCTACATGTGGCAGCAGTCCAAGTTCTAAAAATAATTATTTGAATGCTGAAATACTATGTATGAAATAAAGCCATGTTTTATTACACTATTTACTGAAGAATTAACTGCAACAACAGAATACATTGTTTTCTTTCTTTATATATTTCAAAGTGGGCTTCCCACTGACAAAACCCCTTTATTTGGAACTTCATTCTTCATTTGGAAGGTGTTCTATTTGTAGGGGTTCCATTGTATATATTTAACATATAATGCATCTTAAACATTCCTGTTTCCATATAAAATAAAGACCATTACATTCATGTTACAAGATTCAAACATACTATTACAGGTGATTCATCATAAAGCTGATGAGAACTGGTCAATGCTCGGTGGAGAGGAGATCGAACATCCAATCAAAAATGATGATGGGAAAACATACTTTTATCAGAAATGGTAATAAATTTGCATAGATTGTTTTTATTGGTACTTTTAAAGTGACTCACCTGCAGAGATACTTGTTAGAAAATAGATAAATTTTATGTCAAACTGGCAGTATGAAACGATATTGGAACTAATGAGTAGCTTTAAATAGACAAATTTTTGTTTGAAAATTGTATTGAGAAGATTTTCCATGAAAAGAGTTATTGTAATGTACCACTTTTAAAGACAACAAATGCTAACTTAAAATCATGTTTTTAGTTGTTGATATATGGCATATACTATACAGGTATGATTCTGAGTATGCGAGGTTTGAAGATCCCCCAGAGGTTGGAGACATACCAGAGAATATTGCTCACAAATTTTGTCACAGCTGTCAGAGACTGAATGCTCTGAGAAAGGTAGGTACAGAGTTATTACCTTCAGTCTGAAGTAGATCAAGACGAGAAGGTCAGATGCTGCCTTATGTGTGTTCAGTGCATCATTGGTAGCATAGTGTTTCGTCTACACATACATTTGAAAGGTACAAAATTTTCGACAACTCCAATCATTGCAAAGTCATAGCAACGATTGTTTGATAGGTTGTAAGAGCATGAAATCATTAGAATGTGAGATTTTGAGCTGTGATAAGTATACATTTTCGTGAGTAGACTATATAGTTTTGATGTATTTGAATAGGTTGCTTTTATTTGATACTAATGTTATTATAAATAATTCAGAAGATTTCGGTGATGATTCTTGTTTACTATACACTTACTAAACAATCAGTTGTGGGCCTGAAGTGGTTACTAGCATGTCTAAACCTATAGTTGCACAAAGGTGTACCTCGAGTGCCAGTACAGGTTTAGGACAGCTAATAACCAGGTGAGGAATGCCATTGCCATTAATGAATTGTTATTGTATACCTAAATGCAAAAACGATTACTTGATTTCTTGAATTTACTAATCATATAAAATGTCGAAGTTCAGGAATAAAATGATGTCTCTCATCCCCCAGTTACTCTGCCAACTTATGATATTTGGCTTGGGTTACTGGGTTCTGTCCTATACACTTTCGTTACTGTTTATAGTAAGGTATATAATAAAATGTTTCATATTCCATACAGAAAGAGACGCCAGCACTTGGTGAGGAGATCAAGGTGGAGGCAGGTAGTGAGAACAACGTGTACTACGCTAGTGTAGCTAGGGACGGGTTTGAGTACAATGTTGGCGACTGCTGTTACCTAATGCCCAGTGCATTTGACTACAGTGTTAAACCAGCAGCCCCCAAAAAGCTTAAGGTGGATAAGACCGCTGTAAGTTCAGTAATATAGAATAATAATAGTAATAATAAAAATACTTTTAAATGACTTCTTCTCATGAACCACTTGATGGATCTTCATCAAACTTGGTCAATAGTGTCATTGTAAGGTCTTCTCCCAATTTTGTTCAAATGGGGGCAGTTGGCACCTATAAGGGACTGATAGAGGTCAAAATAGAAATGCCTTTAAACAACTGCTTAACTGGTCTTCACCAAGCTTTGTCTATAGCATCAGTTTTAATCAAATAGGGGTGCTTGGTCCCTTTTAGGGGCTGCTAAAGATAGAAATATAATTAAACCACTTTTCCTCATGAAACTCTTTATTGATCTTCATCAAACTTGGTCTGTAGCATTGTTGTATTACCTCTTTTAGGTTATTGAAACAGTTAAAAGACTGTGTTATACCTAGTAGAATGATATACAGAACATGTTAAACATATATTCTCTCTGCCAGGTTGATGAAGAGCTGTATCCTGAGGCTTACAGGAAGTCAGACTACATAAAGGGGTCCAATGACGAGGTACCAGAAACATTCAGGATTGGCAAAATTGAACATATTTACATTAAAGATAGCGGAAGTAGTGTCCCTTGTCTGGATAAGATAAAGTTGAAAGTGAAGAAATTTTATAGGTAAGTTTGAGATACTAGCCAGTTGTTCAGTGCTAAGATTATGCTTTTAGAAAATTTGGATACATTCAGTCTTCTTTCTGTAATTTTGAATAATATTTCCTGCCAGCACACTTCCAGCTGCCCTAGTGGCAACAGTAAAAGATCATTTTTCACACACTTCAGTCTACAGTTTGTCTTGCTTCTGATGTTGTTGTAGTATCCAGAAGTTCACTAAACTCAGAACTGAAATATTGATCAAAGATTTGTAGTGTTACTTCGTAGATAAATCTCTGGAGAGACAACATAGCATAAAACTCCTGGGCCAGAAGATGAACTAATTTTGTACAATGTGGTTTCTATGGTAACATTTATCTATTACAGACCAGAAAACACACACAAAGGTGCTGCAGCAGGTCATCAGGCTGACTGTAACCAGTTGTTCTACACAGATGAAGGTAAATTGCATACCCCTTATATACATGTAGGTAGATCAAACCTCTGAAAATTTCAGAAAACCATCAAATGCTTCTTTGAAAAAACATGTATGCATCTTGTCTGTTAATATTTTTCAGAAATGTTAGACATGTGACTAACAGAAAAAATTAATTATATAAACTTTCATAAATTATGAAAATTGTAGATATATACATCTGTGACTTTTTATCTGTTTGCTTTTAGTCTTCCCCTTCTTCGGTAGGAAATGGAAATTGAACTTTTACCCTGCTAAATATCTAAAATAGACTGGTCCATCATTCAGTTTGGGCAGAACCACTTATTATTCAAAGGGGTGTTCACTGGAAATTTACTGACTGAATAGCAAACAGTCAGGCTGATCTTGGTCTGCACTGGTCGCAAAAGCAGAATCACTTGCCAGCAGCAGGCTAATGGTTAAGTCATGACATAATGGTAGAATTCATTGCAGTATTTTTGTGTGGTGGTACTATCAGAGAATCAAAAGTGCAGGGCATTATCAGGGTTTTGATTTATGTATTTGAATGTTTCTCCATGTTGTATGATAACTGTATCTTGAATATTTACAGAGGCGACAGTAGATTTCAGTCTTGTCCGAGGAAAATGTACAGTTGTCTACACTGAGGAATTAGATCCTAAACGAGATGACGACTTCCTCTTTGGGGAGGATAAGTTCTACTTTACAGAGGTAAGAATTTTTTCATTCTTTTTTTCCAAATTATAATGCACAAAATCAGTTATAAGCCTGTGGATAACGATTGTGCTTGTTAAATTGTACTTAAATCAGAGTTCTATTTAAAAAAAGAGTATGTTCTTTTCAGAGACTGTAAATTTATTTTCATTGTCTAGGACAAAAAATACAAGCCATTGTGATATGTTTTTGTTCAAAAGTATATAGGTGATAGTTATTTCATCCTTTCAAAGCAGTGTTAGATAGTTACGAGAACTGAAGTTGTTTTCTTTTGATTTCCATACTAAACTTAACAGCCTTGGAAATATTTTCTTGTGAGGAACATGTAGCTAAATGCAAAATTTATAAAATTGTTAGAATTTTGTTTTCAGGCTTACAACAGTAAAACAAAAACCTTCGAAGAACCACCAACTAAAGCCAGAATGATGGGATCAAAAGGCAAGGTATGCAGGTTTTTGTTTTGTCAGTGAATTATGCTGAAATTAATAAAACCGCATGCTTTCCTGTTTGCACTTTGGTATAAACAATGAAATTTTTAGCATTTGAGACAGAATTTCAGGTAGGATCAGTGAAACAAATAAATGGAAAAGTGATATGGTTGGATACCTGTTCTTATTTGTAACTCATACACCCAAACCTACCCAGAGAATACCGATCTACAAATTTATTATGGACTTGCAAACACACTTTTAGTTGCTAGGTCTTCAGGCAATATAAATGCTCTCTATGACAATCTTAGAGCAGACAATAAGTCTGAAGTTATTCTACCTCATTGGCTTAGTCGGTTAGGTCTCCCAGCTTCCAATCACTTGTACCTCAAAACCGAGTTGGAAACCTTGTTTGGTGTATAGAAAAATGTTTGTGTGAGTAAGCAATATCCAGCTGACTTGCTGAAGATTGGTGGTCCTTTCTCCACCATCGAAAGCTGGAAAGTTGCCATATGACATCATTGTGTTGGTGTGATGTTAGACTCAACTAACGCAACATTCTTCCTTCCTCTCTGCTCGTGAGGAAGTTGTGAGTAAAATGCCAAGAACAGATTAAGACTACAGCGGAAAGGTTCACTGATTACAGTAACATACATGTAACTAAAAGCAGTACTGTTTGTAATAAACATAATGTATGTTCATATTTACAGGGTAAGGGTAAAGGCAAAGGCAAGGGAAAAGCTTCAACAAAGGCAGACACTACAGCCGAAGCCAAACCTGAGATCCGCCGGCTGAGAACCCTCGATGTATTTGCTGGGTGTGGAGGTACACTCTTAATTCTTTGTTGACAGTTATTATCTTAAGTTTCATAAACTATATTGACTCTATGAGGCCCAAGTACCTGCTGGTAAATTATAAATGCCAGTTCGATTATTTATGATAGACACCAGGAGGGAAATTGATAAGTGACGAATACGATAAATATGCTCAAGTGCTGTTGAGTCCAGATGGATAATTGAAAACTGGGATAGAATAAATTGTTTTCAGAATTTAGTATCAAATATGTTATGGATTTCTTTTAAATATTCTATAAAGTAGAAATGAATACATGGGTAACTGCCGTGATTTTCAGCCTTAGGCTACCTAATGTCTGTTAAAGGCTTTGATTAGCAGAGTGGAGAAGCACAGGGTGAAAATATAACTTATTTGAGTTAACTGTTACATGTTTTGTTACAGGTCTGTCAGAGGGTTTCCATCAAGCAGGCGTTGCTGAGTCACGTTGGGCAATAGAGAAAGAGGAGCCGGCTGCGCAGGCATACAGATTAAACAATCCTGGTAGCACAGTGTTCACAGACGACTGTAATCTACTACTGAGACTGGTTATGGATGTAAGTTATTCTAAAGACTTGTTGATTTAAGTTACAGCAAAGACAGGTTCATGTAAGTAACAGTAAAGTTACTGTGAACAGATTTTATTGCTTAATAAAGGCTTTAAAGAAATACTTTACAAAAGAGGAATGGATGTTTTCTTAACATAGAAATGAAGGAACAATGTTACGGCCAAAGTTGGTGCTGAATAAGTTTTAGCAACATCAAGAATTGAGACATCATAGCTTTGATTGTAGATAAACGTTTAATTATGCCCCCAGCATCTACTGATGCGGGAGGCATATAGTGATTGTCTTGTCCGTTCGTCCATCTGTCCGTACGAGGTTAACCAAATGGGATTGTTTCGTCTAGCATCAATACCCCTTACTAGAATGACTTGATACTAATGCAGATGTTACCTGTGACCATTCCTCATCTTCAGACATCACCTGACCTCAGTTTGACCTTGACCTTGACCTCATTTTGGACTTAGGTTGTTTTATATGGGCCATCTCTTGGTTAACCAAATGGGACTGTTTCGTCTAGCATCAATACCCCTTACAAGAATGAATTGATACTAATACAGATGTAAACTGTGACCATTCCTCATCTTCAGACATGACCTGACCTCAGTTTGACCTTGACCTCATTTTGGACTTAGGTGCAAAATCTATCGGCAAGGATGCCATTGGGGGCATCAAGCGTTTATTGAACGCAGGTCCTTGTTTTTCTTGTGTAATCAGACGTATTGTGTTACATTTACAGGGAGAGAAGACAGATGGCGTGGGTCAGAGACTGCCACAGAAAGGAGATGTTGAGTTACTGTGTGGTGGTCCACCATGCCAGGGCTTCTCTGGTATGAACAGGTTCAACTCTAGGGAATACTCCAAATTCAAGGTCAGTTCTGTGACTTCTTGTTCACTTGGAATCTATATCTGAATTTTTAACCTTTAGCCTGTTGGCGGCAAGTGATTCTGCCTTTGCAACCAGTGCAGACCAAGATCAGCCTGCAGGGACTCGTGGTTTGCACTGTTTGCTATTGAGTCAGTAAATTTTCAGTGAACACCCATTTGAATAAGTGGTACTGCCAAGATTGAATGATGGACCAGTCCATTTTAGAAATTTAGCAGAGTAAAGGTTAATAATTGATATCTTGTATATAGCATAGTGTGCAAACCACAGGGTTCGCACAGGCCTTGAAAAGTCCTTGAATTCGATGGTAGTCCTTGAAAACTCCTTGAAAATGACAAAACCCCTAAAAAACCTGGAAAAGTACTTGAATTTTGAAAAAAACTCCTTGAATTTGACCTTTCACTCCTTGAAAATATTCTTTCCGTAACTTTGCTTTGCAAAAAGAATTTAAGGCTTAAAATAAATCGGAGAAAATGAAAATAAATTCGTGAAATTGCAGGATCGGGTCACTCGTATGCTATTATAGTGGTCTACGGCCACACTTTATCGATATTTACAGAGTGCTATTTCTACTATATCACCGTTTGCATGTTTCCGTTTCCGTTTAAAAAAGTACGGGGAATAATAACTCGCAATTTTTAGCTATTTGCGAGTGTTTCCAGTGAATTAAAATGAGTAAGAAAAATAAACATGTTTACTCAAGTAAGCGGGAGACAAAAGACGAATATAAACAGTGGCTGAAGCCCTTTAGAGCAGACAGAACATAGTGTATTTGTACGTCGTGTGACAAAATTTTGAGGTATCATTAGTAGGAGTGCACTAAAAAATCACAAGAATAGTGATAAACCTCAGTAAAATAGTGAATTACATCAATCTAATAATCGAATTACGTCATTTTCAAAGGTGTGACAAGTGATGGTTGTTTTATTTTTGCATTACATAATAAAAGTTTTTCAGATTAGGTCGTGGTTTTGAAAAAAAATAGTGCTTGAAAAAATTGTAAAAGTCCTTGAAAAGTACTTGAATTTTGTCTCTGATATTCTGTATGAACCATGAAACCAGTTTTTTTCTTGCTTTAAAGCTAAAGGCTGTAAATTCATTAGGTCACCCTTCATCAATTAGATAATAGGTTAATGTTATTTGCAGAGAGTGTTGAAAAACAGTAGACAAACTTGTGTATATTTTGAATGAGATCAGTGGTTGCACAAGCCTGCATGTACTATATTTTCATATGACAGAAGTCATTGAGAAAGAACAAGTTGATAAGAAACAGGCATATGTAATTGTCTTCCTCCACCATTAAAGCTGGAAAGTTGCCATATGACCTAAAATTGTGTCGGTGCGGCGTTAAACCCAACAAAATAAAATAAATAAATAAATTGGGTGCTTAATAAACTCTCTTTTTACTCTTGTAGAACTCTCTGATTTCCTCCTACCTCAGCTACTGTGACTATTATAGACCTAGATTCTTTCTGCTTGAGAACGTGCGTAACTTTGTTTCCTACAAGAAAAGTATGGTTCTCAAGCTGGCCCTCCGCTGCCTTATACAAATGGGGTACCAGTGTACATTTGGAATACTTCAGGCCGGCAGTTATGGTGTGGCACAAACTCGTAGAAGGTAAAAAGCAATTTCTTCAACTTCCAGTTTTACAGTATTTAATTAATCTGAAAGTCTGCATTATACAGACAATTTAATGTTAGAAGAAAATGATGTAGTAGATTAGATTGTATTCACTGTAGATTTATCTTAATTAATGTTCCCATCTGATATGAGCATTTTATTGTAAAACTTAAATGTCTACCAGAAAAATCTACTGAACTATTACTGGCTAAAATTTGTGAATTCTCAATAAAAGATGATGACTTTAGGATTGTGAAATGCATATCAGAAAATTGCAACATACATTTCTAGAAAACTTTTGTTTTAATTGATTTAACTGTTTTTGCTACATGGACAATAGTCTTTTTGGTTGGATTTTTTCAGGGCTATTATTCTTGCTGCAGCGCCAGGAGAAAAACTACCATTCTACCCTGAACCATTACATGTGTTTGCTCCAAGAGCCATGGCTCTCTCAGTCGTTGTTGATGATAGAAAGGTACATTTTCCCATGTTCTGTACATTCCTTTGTAAGCTTTTATAACAGTTTAGATAGCAGTTTCTTTTGAAATATGTGATTTCAGTGTTAATCATCAGTGACTAGTTTTCATAGTTCCATCCATCCAGAACATGAAAAGAGGATAAGCAAATCAATATTCCAATTAAGTATATCATAAGAATTTTTCAGTTGCACATTATGTGTCTGGACAAAAGGCATATGGTCTGAAACCACAAAAAATGCCGTAGTATGATACTTTTCTCTGTGTAAAGCTCATATTGAATGTTGTTTGCTTGTATTACATTGTTGTTTGCTTGTATTACAATACATTGATGTTTGCTTGTTAGTCCCCTACTGGTTGAAAACCAGTTTCGGGGACTATAGGAATGCGCTTTTCCGTCATTCTGTCATTCCGTCCGTCCGCAATTTCGTGTCCGGTCCATAACTCTTTTATCCATTAAGGGATTTTAATATTACTTGGCACAAATGTTCCCCATGATGAGATGACGTGTCATGCGCAAAACCCGGACCCCTAGCTTAAAGGTCAAGGTCACAATTGGAGGTCAAAGGTCAACAGGGCTTTTTTCCTGTCCGGTCCATAACTCTCCCATCCATGAAGGGATTTTAATACCACATGGCACAATTGTACCTCATAATAAGATGATGTGTCATGCACAACTTTCAGACCCCTAGCTCAAAGGTCAAGGTCACACTTAGTAGTCAAATGTTAACATGGCATGAACAGGGTCTGTTTCGTGTCCGGTCCATAACTCTTTCATCCATGAAGGGATTTTAATATTACTTGGCAAAAATGTTCCCCATGATGAGACGATGTGTCATGCGCAAAACCCGCTTCCCTAGCTCAAAGGTCAAGGTCACAATTTGAGATCAAAGGTCAACAGGGCTTTTTCCCTGTCCGGTCCATAACTCTCCCATCTATGAAGGGATTTTAATATCAGTTGGCATAATTGTACCTCATAATAAGACGATGTGTCGTGCACAACTTTCAGACCCCTAGCTCAAAGGTCAAGGTCACACTTAGCAGTCAAATGTTAACATGGCATGAACAGGGTCTGTTTCCTGTCCGGTCTATAACTCTGTCATCCATGAAGGGATTTTGATATTACTTGGCACAAATGTTCCCCATTATGAGGCAACATGTCATGCACGAAACCCGGACCGCTAGCTCAAAGGTCAAGGTAACAATTGGAGGCCAAAGGTCAATAGGGTTTTTTTCCTGTCCGGTCCAGAACTTTGTCATCCATCAAAGGATTACAATATTACTTGGCATAAATGTTCCCCATGATGAGACGACGTGTCGTGCGCAAACCCAGAACCCTAGCTTAAAGGTCAAGGTCACACTTTGAGATCAAAGGTCAATAGGATTTTTTTCCTGTCCGGTCTATAACTTTGTCATGCAAAACAGGATTTAAATATCAGTTGGCACAAACATTTCCCTGGATGAGACATGTTGTGCGCAAAGCCCCGGCTCTAGGTCTAAGGTCAAGGTCATACTTAGAGGTCAAAGGTCAAATTCAAGAATGACTTTGTCTGGAGCATTTCTTCTTTATGCATTGAGGGATTGTAATGTAACTTGGCACAAATGTTCACCACCATGAGACGAATTGTCGCACGCCAGAACCAGGTCCCTAGGTCTAAGGTCAAGGTCATACTTAGAGGTTAAAGGTCAAATTCAAGAATGAGTTTGTCCAGAGCATTTCTTCTTCATGCATGGAGGGATTTTGATGTTACTTGGTAGAAATGTTCACCACTATGAGGCACACTTTTTTTAGAATTATGTCCCTTTGTTGTTACTATAAATAGATTATATTGTAACTTTTTTATTACTGGCCGTAGGGAAAAATTGAGACCACTTTTCTGTGGTACAACATGCACGGTACATCCGAATTTTAGGTGTATTTTGATCTATCTCTACCTGGTAAAGAGTTTCTTGTGGACTTAAATTTTATAGATTTTTTTTTTTTTTTAGGGTTTATTTCACTTTGTTGTTACTATAAATAACTTTTATGATAACTTTTTGTATAATCGACCAAAAAAAATCCAAATGAAAACAACTGTACGTTTTTATATATGCAAATTTTAATCCAAGTGCTTTGTTATATTATAATATTATTGTATATATAGTACAATATTGTTTATACATCATTGACAGATATCAGTTCATTATGTTATACTGCAGTAGAGAAAATTAGGTGCCTTCCAGTAGGGGACTTTGTATTGCATGGCAATACTTCATTCACTTGTTTTACATTGATGTTTGCTTATATTAGATTGATGTTTGCTTGTTTTACATTGATGTTTGCTTGCATTACATTGATGTTTGATTGTTTTACAGTATGTTTGCTTGTTTTACATTGATGTTTGCTTGTTTTACATTGATGTTTGCTAGTATTACATTGATGTTTGCTTGTATTACATTGATGTTTGCTTGTTTTACATTGATGTTTGCTTGCTTTACATTGATGTTTGCTTGTTTTACATTGATGTTTGCTTGTTTTACATTGATGTTTGCTTGTATTACAGTATGTTTGCTTGTTTTACATTGATGTTTGATTGTTTTACAGTATGTTTGCTTGTTTTACATTGATGTTTCCTTGTTTTACATTGATGTTTGCTTGTATTACATTGATGTTTGCTTGCTTTACATTGATGTTTGCTTGTTTTACATTGATGTTTGCTTGTATTACAGTATGTTTGCTTGTTTTACATTGATGTTTGCTTGTATTACAGTATGTTTGCTTGTTTTACATTGATGTTTGCTTGCTTTACATTGATGTTTGCTTGTTTTACATTGATGTTTGCTTGTATTACAGTATGTTTGCTTGTTTTACATTGATGTTTGATTGTTTTACAGTATGTTTGCTTGTTTTACATTGATGTTTGCTTGTATTACATTGATGTTTGCTTGCTTTACATTGATGTTTGCTTGTTTTACATTGATGTTTGCTTGTATTACAGTATGTTTGCTTGTTTTACATTGATGTTTGCTTGTATTACAGTATGTTTGCTTGTTTTACATTGATGTTTGCTTGTTTTACAGTATGTTTCAAATATAATGAGAATGGATTCCGCTCCTTTCCGAACAATCACAGTGAGGGACACAATGTCTGATCTACCAGAAATAAAGAATGGGGCAAAGGCACAGGAAATTTCCTATAACTGTGATGCATTGACCCACTTCCAGAGAGTTGTAAGTAGACTTGTTATTCTTTCAACCTGTGTACTTATACAGGCTTTCAAGTGGCCCTAAAATTCCTAATTTTTTTAGGTCTCCCTAAAATTCCTAAAAAAATGCTCAAAAAGGGCCAAATTCATAAAAACGCCCTTACTTTTTTCGATTGTCCCTAATTTTTTGTAACATCTGTCTGAACTTAAATTTTGTTTTTGTACAAAGTCATGCATATAATGATCCAATGAATTTATTGAAGTTTATATTCTTTAAGATTCATTTTCAGAGGTTGCTTGGTTCTGTTTCCATGAGTTCCTAGGCTATAGCTTCATGAAACATAGATTTACTTCATAGAGTGATCAGGCCTGGGTCCCTGGCTGGGCCCAGGAGGCCTGTGCCCCTATTTGGCTCATCAAAGTTGCTCTCAGCTATTTTGGCAAAGAATAAATATTTTCTCAAATTAGGCCCAAAAACACACCACAGGCCACCATTCCATTCCTCTATTTCAAAATTTTCCAGGGGGAGGAAACCCTGAATACACCAGCACCCACTATTTCATACCTGTATTTCAAAATTTTCTAGGGGAGAGCCCCCCACCCCCCAATTGAGAGAAGTACCACTCCAGTACCTCAATATTTAGACAAAGGCACCAGTGTCCACCATTTCATACCTGTATATCAAAAACTTATGTTGGAGACTCGTTTGTTCTAGAATGGTGCCCCCGCAAAAAGCAACAATATATAAAAGGGCGGGCTTGACATTTTGACCTAATTTAGCCTTTATTTTTTGCAAAAACAGCCCTAATTTTAGCCCTAATTTTTTGCCAAATAGTGCTTGAAAGCCTGCATATAGTAAGATGTTTGTAAGCTTGGCTCTATAAATGTTCTGCAAGGATATGGCAAGCAGTCCAAGAGATTGTCGGTGTAATTCCATGGCAAGATACTTCTTTTCTGTGAGACTTCAATCAAAGATTTAACTTTTGGAAGAAACGATAAAGTATTATGTTTAACAAGCAATGCTTGATTATTTTTAGATTCGTGGAAAACAACACCAGCCAGTATTGAGGGACCATATTTGCAAGGACATGAACCCTCTAGTTCATGCTCGCATGCAGCACATCCCACTGGCTCCTGGCTCAGACTGGAGATCCCTGCCCAATATAGAAGTTCGACTCTCAGATGGCAACAAATGCAAAAAGCTGTATGTACAAGTTTTCACATACCTGATAGTTTCACTCTTAATGAGGCATTTATAGCTTGACTTTTTGTACTTGGTCATATAAAAGTGCAATGTTATGAAAAGAAATTGATGTTATTTGGTAAAATTGCCCAAAATTTCAATACATCTTTTCACCTTTTCCCTGAGGCTTAGGAAGAATTGCGGGTGGCCTCCGTGGCTGAGTGGTTAAGGGCTTCCAATCACTTGCCCCTCACCGATGTGGGTTCGAGCCTCACTCGGGGCTTTGAATTCTTCATGTGAGGAAGCCATCCAGCTGGCCTGCGGAAGGTCGGTGGTTCTATCCAGGTGCCCACTCGGGATGAAATAATGCACGAAGGGGCACCTGGAGTCTTCCTCCACCATCAAAGCTGGAAAGTCGCCATGAAGACCTATAATTGTGTCGGTGTGACGTTAAACCCAACAAAAAAAAAATAGGAATAATTGAATAGTATGTTTTGCCGATGTAGTTTATAAATTTACAAGCTGTAATCTCCTATTACGAAGGGTGGTTTTATGCAAAAGTACATGTTGATGCTATGTAGCTCAGATTAAGAATTTAGGGAATTGTTCAGATCAGAGACAAATTCTCCTTGAAAAAGTTATAGAAGTGTGTTGATGATATATATCACAGATGTTGAGGATATACATGTATATTACAGACAATACACTCACCATGACAAGAAGAATGGTAAAAGTAGCAATGGCAGTTTACGCGGAGTTTGTTCCTGTGCTGAGGGGAATGCTTGTGAGCCGATGGACCGTCAGTTAATACCCTGGTTCCTGGTGTCTCCACACAGGAACCGACATAATCACTGGCGGGTTTACGCGTTAGATGGGATCTTCGTACTACAGTACTAAACTGAACCATGGAAAACAGGTAAGTGTTTATGGAAAAATTCTTGGAAAAAAGCAGTATTATATAGATAACAATAAGTCTTATGATAGTACAGATCCCTAACTTATTGTCAGGAATGAAAAAAGTTTACAATGAACTTCTACATTTATCATCGGGGATTTATTCCACAGTTTCAATCATTTGTACAAACTTTCATATTAAGATGGGCAGTTTCAAGTACGGTAGAATTTTTTTCTTTTATAGTAAAAGATTTTTTATTGGTCTGGTTCCTTCAGAAAATACCTTTCAAATCATGCATTTTTCCCCTGAAGTAGACTTACATGAAGACTTTTCCCCTTTTATCCAAGTACTGATGAATTCATTGTATGAAAACACGGTCATGTCTGCCATAAAAGTGTTAGCATCTCCAGGTTGTTTTTAATAACCTGTGTGTAGGAACAATTTGAAATTGGTGGGAAATCACTCAAGGAAAAGTAGTCAAATATTCCATTTAGTAAAGATAGACCCTAAAATTTTCAGTGATAGTAATACATTAAATAAAGTCTAGAAATTTATTTCCAAGTCCTTGAAATAACCAAAAATGATTTCACAAATGTGAAGTTTATGATAGTTTTGTTGATATCAATAACAGAAGTTATAATTATGCCCCCGAAGGGAGGCATATAGTTTTTGAACAGTCTGTCGGTCTGTCCGCAATTTTCGTGTCCGGTCCATATCTTTGCATCGATGGATGGATTTTCAAATAACTTGGCATGAATGTGTACCACAGTAAGACGACGTGCAGTGCGCAAGACCCAGGTCCGTAGCTCAAAGGTCAAGGTCACACTTAGACGTTAAAGGATAGTGCATTGATGGGCCTGTCCAGTCCATATCTTTGTCATCGATGGATGGATTTTCAAATAACTTGGCATGAATGTGTACCACAGTAAGACGACATGCAGTGCGCAAGACCCAGGTCCGTAGCTCAAAGGTCAAGGTCACACTTAGACGTTAAAGGATATTGCATTGATTGGCGTGTCCGGTCCATATCTTTGTCATCGATGGATGGATTTTCAAATAACTTGGCATTAATGTGTACCACAGTAAGACGACGTGTCCTGCGCAAGACCCAGGTTCGTAGCTCAAAGGTCAAGGTCACACTTAGATGTTAAAGGATAGTGCATTGATGGGCCTGTCCCGTCCATATCTTTGTCATCGATGGATGGATTTTCAAATAACTTGGCATGAATGTGTACCACAGTAAGATGACGTGTCATACGCAAGACCCAGGTCCGTAGCTCAAAGTTCAAGGTCACACTTAGACGTTAAAGATCATTTTTCATGATAGTGCATTGATGGGCATATCCGGTCCATATCTTTGTCATTCATGCATGGATTTTAAAATAACTATGCATGAATGTGTGACACAGTAAGACGATGTGTCGCGCGCAAGACCCAGCTCCGTAGGTCAAAGGTCCTAAACTCTAACATCGGCCATAACTATTCATTCAAAGTGCCATCGGGGGCATGTGTCATCCTACGGAGACAGCTCTTGTTTTTAATTTAAAGTTGTGATCCACAAAGAATGACAACTCTTGCCTTGGGCTAGTACTTATAGCAGAGATATCTATTAGTTTACTTCCCTTGCAATTACACAATTGAGTGAAAAATGAAAACTGTTTTAGACACAATATAATACTTTTTTGCACAACAAAAACATTTAGGATTTATTCATTTGTGTTTGATTTACCCCTCAAAACAGGGTTCCTATGATTCTGTCAACTTACATATGGTAAAAAATTAACTTTTAACAAGCCAATAATAAAATGAAATACCAGTAAGTAATTAATAGTGCAGATAATACAGTTTTGCTTGTATTGTCACAATAGAAGCACTTTTATAATACAGAACACCTGGTAGGATTAGTAAAGGTGCAATTATATCGATCTCTATTTCCTAAGCCTACATTTAGTCACTTTTCTGTAACCCTGTGTATAATTTTCATGCCCATGTAAACATATTACCCTTTGATAAAAAAAAAATTGAATAGACATGATTTTTGGAGGGGCTTTCAGGTTTGCCTTTGTTTGTATGTCTGTCTGGTTATACATCAAAGGAATTTTGAAGGGTACAAATTACCTGCAGTAAATGACCCTAGTTTAGAAAGAAGCAGCTTTGATACAGACTGCTGTTTTTAGGACTTACCCATGTCCAACAGGTACATTTCTAGTTCATAAGTTATGTAACAGGCTTAATTTATCATGAATGAAATAAATATGATTCACAAACATAATACTTGCAGGGTAGAGTCCTGCACCCAGAGCAGCATCGTGTAGTCAGTGTGAGAGAATGTGCTAGATCCCAGGGCTTCCCTGACACATACAGGTTCTATGGTACTATTTTGGACAGACATAGGCAGGTTAGTAAAAATCCTTAGACTTACATTTTAGATTAGTTTGTTGTTATCAGTTTATTTATAGCTTGATTTTGAAGACAGCTTGTAACTTAGTCAGGTGACTAAAAAGTTTACTTTCAAGGAAAATTCTTATCTGGTGTCATACAGGGAGGGGAGAGCTTTAAATGTGGAACCTCTTGGTTGATAGGTCAATAGGTAGCTAGCCAGTTACCCTGCCATTTCTCTTTAATGATTCTTTAAAAGTCTTCATTTTATTGAGTTCTTCAAGTTATTCTTAAGACTTGTATTGTATTATAGATCTAAAATAAAGCAACAGGTTTTATAAAATGGTCTTCTTTGGCAGTGGTAAGGTCTACTTTGAAACGCTCATGTCATTCACATATAGGTCCGAGCCTTGTTTAGTACTGAGAAATGCATTCTTTCTGCTGACAGGTCCTGTGTCTTTAACAATGCCATAAGGTGTGTTTGGCCAAGCAGGGAAGTCTCAATAATATTTGAAGTATGTTAATACAATGTGGAAAGAAACTAAAAATTTACATGTTTGATAATGAAATGTATGTGTTTCTAGGTTGGTAATGCTGTACCTCCCCCTATGTCTCGTGCTATTGGACTAGAGATCAAAAAATGTTTGGTTGCCAAGGTAACAGAGGAGCCTGCTCCAAACAACAAAATAGAAGTAAAAGCCGAAAGTGAAATAGAGAAGATGGAAGTTAAGGAAGAAGAGACAGCGGGTTCCAGTACTTAAGTTAATCACTGCGGAGAACAGTTGCAAGTTTTCAAAATGGACGGAATAATGTTTAATGAATCAGTTCCTGATTTAAATGTTGAATATGGTCAGTTTAATAAGAATTTTCTGTGTTTCTGTGTTAAGTTATTTGATTTCTTTCAGTCTCAAGATTTATTGATAGTATTAATTATAACATATAAAGATTCGATTAAAAACAAGGGTTGAAAGTCATGACTGTACTGTCACAAAAATAAGTTATGCACAAAATAAGAAAGTGAAGAAAAAGTGGTGACAGACCTATATAATAAATCTAAATTGTTATCAGGAAATGCTTATAGTTATGAATTTAAAGATTTGTCTTCTGTCAAGTTTCACAAACAAAATTATGGGACTAACCTTTCTTTAAGTGATATCATACTTCACATTTAGTCACATCAGCAGCAAAATAGTGTGATTTAGCCCTTACCATGCTGGACACGACTGATTCTGCCTTAGCAACCAGTGTAGATCATGATCAGCCTGCATATCTGTGCAGTCTGATCATGATCTGCACTGTTCGCCATTCAGCCAGTATATTTTTGGTAAACACCCCTTTTAGCAGTTAATGGTACTGTCCAAATTGGAAGGTGGACAAGTTCATTTTAGAAATTTAGCAGGGTAAGGGTTAGAAGTAGAAATAGTACAGGTAGACACAGTCAGAAAACAAAGAGTGTCAACTTGAGACAGTGAAAGTGGGAGACAGTTGAATCATTGATAAAAATGAGTGAACTGAACATCTAGACGAAAAGAATATAAACTAAACAAAAATATTTCAGGCCTTTTTTTCATCAGTTTGTAAATGCCACCGACACCAGTGGAATTGGGAAAATGCTCTCGGAAATTGTCTTAATTGGGACAATTTGCAAATTACCAAAATCTACATAAATGTGTTTTTGTGTGAAATATTAATGAATTGCATTTCAGTAATTGTTCACAGTATTATAATTTACCTAAATATACATACAAATCAGCAAAACTATCTTAAAACAGCAAAAACCCTAAAAGGTATAATCATTTGGGAATTTTAAATTCAACTTTGGGAAAAAAACATACTTTTTTGCATTGGGATTACCTCCTTTTACAGAAGGTAGATTTATAGCGGAAAATAGCTCTGTATTTACAGAAAAAATCTTCACCTTTTCATCATTTCTAAATGTGACAATGTTGCCAAATAACAGACTCTTTTTCCAAGATGATGTCTGGAGATACGTAAATTTACATTGTATGGTTCTTCGTTTTGTTTACACTTGTTGCTTTTTGTCTTAAAAGTAGTAATAAAGTACACATAGAAGTAAATATTTCTTGAATACAAAAGGATTATAGTAGAAAAAGTAGGTTTAAAAGTTTACCAAGATGGTATTTCGAGACAACTTGCATATATGCTTAGGTTGTCTGATGGTATATGTGAATCTTGTACTTGGAAAACATCTTTGTTAATTGTTATAGATTTCAAAAATTCAGGATTGCCCTGTCAAACTTTGTAAAGAAATAGAAATAAGACATCTATGTTAGTGTGCAAAAGTACATGCACCTAGAATAGAAAAGAATACATTATAACGGTATGATTGGTGGATAAATATGCCTGCAAAAGTACATGCACCTAGAGTAGAAAAGAATACATTACAACGGTATGATTGATGGATAGATATGCCAATGTAATTTGTTTTCATGTGATTGAATGGTTTGCTATTTATTCAGTTATTATTATCAATAAATTTTTAAATGTATTATTGAAGATTTACACAAATAGCTCTGCTGACATTTTTAGCAGGTTTATTTATTCTTTTTCATCATAAATTTATGCTCTCTATTTTCTTTTTTCTACCATCAGATTTTTAGTTCTATACGTCAGAGCTTTAGCACTGACACATCTGTAAGAATGATAAAAAAAACCAGTTTCTGACCTGTGTAGATAAAATTAGCCTTTTGAATCTCAAAGTTTTATTAATTAAGATTTTTAAATTTTAAAAAAAAATGCATTTTCATAAATATAGGCATATTCTTTTGATGTTTGTGTATGAATATTGCGTTTAAAATATTGAATTTCTAAAAAGTTCCTACAACCACCCATGGACACGCTCCATTTGATGTGTAAGTTCTGTGTGTTTGAATTATTTAGAAGAAATTTGTAGTTGGCTGTGAACTTGAAATTAATGTGGAACTTACTGCCATCCAATTCTGCATCATTGTACACTGGTATTTTATGTGTACCAGACTTTGAAATTCATATGTTAACCATTATCACGTGTGTATATCATAATGTGTATGTGTATAATTTTGTGTTGCAATTTCATTATTTGAATAAAATTTGTGAATTTTTGTAAATGAAACAGTGCTAGTATTTCAAGTTTTGATATTAAATCTTTATATAAAGTCGCTGTATCGTTCTGTTTTTATTTTGCACTGCTATTTCTTCAAAGTAAATAGTAGAAAATTTTGGTTTAGGTTACTAGTACCCTGTGTTTGGCATGGTATATATACATTTACACTTGAGTTTTGGCTTCAGTATGACAAAATGCAAGGGTACTCAATCTTGTGATCTATTGCCAGGCAGCTTGCTATTCAGTTTCTGAATGTACATTGGAAAGGATCTAAGTTCGTGTTGCGGTTATCTTAATAGGCCACATTTCATCAATAATTTTCATTGGAATTACGCAGATTGGCCACAATATTTGGATAAGTGTGTTTTTAGTGAACTGATCCGTGGATTAGGCATTGATTACCAAATTTTTAATACGTCATTGTCGAATTTCTTGAACAATCTCTGTAATGAAACATAGAATATATATTGCTACAACGCAAGTCCAATAATGGGTAAGAGTATTTGAGAGCGAAAATGGGAGATAAACGAAATACATTTTATAAAGAGCAAATCTAATCGTCTCAAATGAACCACCTACTATGATTATAAACATAAATTCCTAGAGATAATCTGAAATATTATTTATCGAGATGTATTCGTCACTCTATTTACTTTTTAAATGCCGGAATAAACCCATACGATTAGCATATTCAGGCTAATTATGTCGAGGACATTAACAGCAAAAAACAGTTCGGGGTCTAATAGACTAGAAGTAAGCTTTGTGTTGGGTTCTTACAGGCTAGAAGTAAGCTTTGTAATTTGGTATTTCAACAAACATGCAGCTGGGACATTCCTCTTAATTTTGAAATATAGCAATGACGCGTTACTGTTTTGTAACAAATATCACGATGTCGACAAACCATTAGCATTTATAATTGGCAAATGCACCTAAAATACATTACGAAAATAACACACAATGCCTATGGGATAATTTTGTAAACCATGTATGCATTAATTATAGCTAAATTTCGTCCCTGTACGATGCGGAGCCAGCCAAAAGAAAACAAGATTTTATGTGAATTATGTTGCTAATTATATAGCTCAGATTTATAATATTGTTGCAAGCACAATTAATAACGAGGAATCATTACACAATACTGTGTTTCCGGGATCAAGTTACGTTTTTATATCTTTTTAATTACCGCAAAACTTACTTAGATTGGAGATATTGTTTCACAAGCCTCTGCTAGCTACTGTACTTATCAGATGTTCTTGAAGGAAACGCTTTCATATTACAAGCAAATTTCTCACAAATTAGGAAAAACGTATTGCTAATAACTTTTTAAAATTTCAATAAAATCGAGTAATAATATCTAAATTTATTCATTTTACGATCCCAGCCCACTGTAAAAAAATCACAGCTAGAAATACACATAAATATCTAGAATTTACGAACAAACGAATTTCTTTGTAAGGTATAAAAAGCATGATTTTCTAAGGTGTCGGCTGCTCCACCCGGGGTATTGGGTTCGAGTCCCAATGGGCAGGAAGCGGACTCGAAAGTTGTTTCTGTATAAAGTCCCCCGTACTATTGTGTTGCTCAATCAAACAGAGTCTGCTATTATTCTTCTTGGTTGCATTCTTTGCTTCCAAAGGATCTTTTTACAGATTTTATTAACTATCACAACAGCAACCTTTAAGTGATGTGTGGCGGCTGTAAAAAGTCTCCCGTACTTTGATTCAGTGTTGTTATATTTTCTGGTCCTTTTGGATCATGGAGTCCAATAAACTCCATTCAATAGACGTGTAATAGAGTTCCGCTTTGTAATAGAGTTCCGCTTAAACCGGCGCTAGGGGGCGTGAGATGGATCATGGAGTCCATTCAATAGACGTGTAATAGAGTTCCGCTTTGTAATAGAGTTCCGCTTAAACCGGCGCTAGGGGGCGTGAGATGGATCATGGAGTCCATTCAATAGACGTGTAATAGAGTTCCGCTTTGTAATAGAGTTCCGCTTAAACCGGCGCTAGGGGGCGTGAGATGGATCATGGAGTCCATTCAATAGACGTGTAATAGAGTTCCGCTTTGTAATAGAGTTCCGCTTAAACCGGCGCTAGGGGGCGTGAGATGGATCATGGAGTCCATTCAATAGACGTGTAATAGAGTTCCGCTTTGTAATAGAGTTCCGCTTTGTAATAGAGTTCCGCTTAAACCGGTGCTAGGGGGCGTGAGAGGTGTTGCACATTTCATTACCTCTCATCAACGGACTCGATCAAACCGAGTCTGCTATTAGTCTTCTTGGTTGCATTCTTTGCTTCCAAAGGATCTTTTTACAGATTTTATTCTTTCATCGTTATCGAGCTAAAATAAATTTGTATAAAATTTGGTTTCATATTTGACTACATCAATAATCAGCCCACACCAGTAGGCTTCACCGCGATAGATTAAAGTACGGGGCCTCCGTGGCCGAGCGGTTAAGGTCGCTTACTTCAAATCAATTTAAATATTTCATTATGAATCCACTATAGCTACCACATTTTGGATAATAATTATGCCTGATCTGTGACCTTACAAACATTGTTGCCAAATTTCTTATATTTATCGCTCCATTCAAATTTACATAAGTCACAAAGAATATGCAATATTTAGCAAGAGGAACACACCAAGAATATTCAGTGAAGATAAAGTCAGAATGTTGAAGAAGTCAGAGAAAATGAGAGTTTAACTGAGCATTCGCCATACCTTCCCTTTATTTTGACGACAATATTTGAACTATATTCAACTAGGTTTACAGTAAATTATGATATTTTCTCATCATGACACTGCATTTGATGTTTTGGAAAGGAAGCAGTATGAAACCAAACAATAAAAAGAAGAAACAACAGTCCTAATGTAACTGACCTCGTCATTTCATTTGTTTGTCTTCTTCATTTACTTACTTAACTTACTTTTACTTAAGCGTTCCAATTATGGGACATTTCACGCAATATATCTTCTCAGTTTAATAACATAAATTACGTTTTTGTTTCATTTTATTAATGATATATTATGTACATCTTTCTTTTACAATAATGGAAAACATAATGTATCAAGGTCATGCGCGGCAGCGGCTTAAGAAATATAAGGATGTCAAGGTTCCAAAGCTACTCAGTGTAACCAGGAATACTTAAAAACCTGACTTATGTAATGCACTCAAAAGTGATAATATGTATATGAATATCACTGTGCAAGAAAAGTGTTAGATTAAAATGATAAGAAGCAAATGATATATATTTATGGAGTCGTCAATGCAACCAGGGCTTACTTAAACCCTAATGGTATGGTGTCGGCACTTAATACATATGATGGTAGAAGTGATGAGGTGGGGTGAGGGTGGAAGAAGAGAGGAATATTCTTGATATTTTGATCGTCTTGTGTAACGTTTTAGGATACTAGCCTGGGAGCTGTATAAACAAAGTCATATACAAAGTCATATACCTATATCATCTTATAAAATAGACTGGTCTTCTACTTTCAAACAAATATTTCTTTCTATTAAAAAACTAAACTTCGGCTAGAATTGCTGGAAACTTTGTTTATATGCGGTGACGATGACAGATTTGATCCAAGGTATGTAGTTTTATTAACTTTTTTGTCTTATTTGTTTTTGTTGGGTTTAAAGTCGCACCGACACAATTATAGGTCATATGGCGACTTTCAGCTTTGATTGTGGAGGAAGACCCCAGTTGCCCCTCCGTGCATTATTTCATCACGAGCGGGCACCTGGGTAGAACCAACGACCTTCCATAAGCCAGCTGGATGGCTTCCTCACATGAAAAATGCAACGCACCTAGTGAGACTCGAACCTACATCGGTGAGGGGCAAGTGATTTGATAAACCTTGAAAAATGGTTCGAGTCGTAGGTTGTTGACTATTATCTTTTTTTCAGCTTCTGTGACACTTGGCTCGGTCGAAGGACGTGTTCCACCTCTGCTACCGCTATGATAGACTATGTAGGTCCTTCTGTAGTGGTACTCTGTCGGCTATTTATCGTACTGATCTGTGCATCATACTATCAACTGCAAACAGGCGAATGTTTAACTTTATAGTCGCAAGCAGGCCTGGAACTGAAGAGGCCCTATAAAGCGGACGCAGTGGTTCAGCATTAGCTCTGCCTGACTAAGAAACATGGGGTGGTGATATCGATCCCCAGCTCCTCCAACTCAAAATAACTATCAACTTGATAAGAGTCCAATGTATTGGGTCCAGGGAAGCTTTTGGAATTGCCTAATCTTCAGTATCTTGCAATACAGAGTCGTCTGGAAGATTCGCCCGTAGGGATTACTGTTGGCGGCTTTAAATAAACTTGCACACACGCACACACGTACGCACGGGGTCCTAGAAAAGATTCATGAGACATACCATAATCAATAGAGACCATTCTAAAGGGGCGGTCCTTTTTCATGAATTACGACACTTACTAACCTGATCTGATTTCCAAAGAGTTCCTGTTATGGGTATTATTATATTCAAAAGACAGAGGACAAAGCTAATTGGGAAACAAAATCTGCAAGTCACCTTGGTTCAAAGGCCAGTTTTTGCCTTATTGTTAGATGACATTTATAAAAACTTTGACTATAATTATGCACATCAAACATTAAACACATAAATACTTAACTTAAAAAAATAATCAAAGAATAAAATATAAGACACTGTTTATGGATGTTTGTTCCAGACTTACGTACTGTGTGATAAGTTTGGTGTTGGTTACGGAAAGAGGAATGGGCGTAGCCATGCCTACACTAAGATGACGGAGCCTTAATTTGTACCTTTAAGGAGTTGCACCTTTAAAGTGTTGCAGAGTGAGTTACAAACTTAATACATAGAAACATTGACATTTAAAAACACGATGCACTGCATACAACAATCCTTAACAAATGCCTATAGAAATAGTAGTATAAAACTTTCTTATATACATACCAATAAAAGGACCCATATAACTAATCATTAAAAATTAAAAATCATATTCGCTGTGCGTTGATGCCAATCTTTTCGGCGCTTATACTACGTCACAGGATCAGGGGCAAAATAATATGACAAAAGAGAAATACCCATAGGTACCTAACATGTGCAAATACCCTTTCATAACTTTTTTTTTACCAAATGGTATAACGTATGGGAAACCGTGTAAACAGAATGTCCTTTGTCTAGTAAGTACGCCTTTCTGCAGAGGCTGCATTTTACTAAGTTTAGATAAAAGTTAATGTAGAAAATGTATGTAATATTTGGCTTTGCAACCAGACAATTAGGAAATAATCAACCGTCTTTACGGAAATACAACACCTTGGCAAGCCATAACTAAACATAACTAGTCATACTTACTAGCAAACAGTCTTTGGAAAGTGTCAAGGACGGATTACACCAAACCGGAAGTGACTACTCAGTTACATGTGAAGTAGTCCAAAATGTAGTTCCATGCTATGGATGAAATCTGGTATAATAAGTGACATGAGAAGGTGACAGTTAAATATTTGGCTTATGTTTATTGCTTATAGTATTGAGAATAGATCTAGACCATTTTCATTGTAAATTTCTTGGAATAAGTTTTATTCTTTGCGAAAAATGTCTACCTACGCGTAACTACTAAACGGCTGTTTTCATGGGGGCATTTTTAGAGGGTGATGTTTCTCAGAACAGATTATTTTTCTTATATTCAACATAACATGTCAATATTTTTCTATTTTTGATAAGAAGACATGTTATACTAAATGGCCATATATGGTTTCCATATCATTGAAATGCTCTAAAGTGCTGAAAATGAGGTCTGAATGTTTTGTTATTAATATGAAATAAATAAGGAATTGAATTGGTAGAATGTAACCTCAAACAACATGAATATTGATCGATGACTGAAAAGCTCGACCAACGCATGATGTCAGGACAGTATCGGAAAGGAGAAGAAAAAGCAGGGGCCAGAACATGAAAGTGTTGGTCAGAACATGAAAAGTGTAGGAAAAGTAAAAGAAAAATACGGGAAAGGACAAGAAATGTATGGGAAAAGATAATAAAAATGGGCCTGGACATTAAAATTATGAGAAGAGACAAGAAAAAGCAAATATGGTGAAAGTAAAGAATAGTATTTGTCAAAACATGAAAAGTATGGGGAATGAATAGAATTGTATGGGAAAAGACATGAAAAGTGTGAGGAAGCATGGAAAGTATGGGAATGAACAAAAAGTATGGGAAAGGGCATGAAAAGTATGGACCATGTCCAGAAACGTGTGGTCCATGACAAGGAAAGTGTGAAAAAATGACATAAAAGAATGGGCCAGGATATAGAAAAATATGGAAATATGAGAAAGGACAATAAAAACAAATTATGGGAAAGGAAAAGAAAACAGACAAAAGTGGTTTTGGTGCGAAAAAGAACATGTAACCTGGGCAAGACAAGGGTGTACAACCAAGAACAAGAAAAGTAC
This sequence comes from Mercenaria mercenaria, assembly GCF_021730395.1. Taxonomy (NCBI): domain Eukaryota; kingdom Metazoa; phylum Mollusca; class Bivalvia; order Venerida; family Veneridae; genus Mercenaria; species Mercenaria mercenaria. The sequence continues at coordinate 31,185,637 of NC_069375.1, read as the reverse complement.
AGGGAAATTCAAGATAATGTGTGTGTCAGAAAAGTACTGATACGACCAATAGATTAACGGGAAAAGGTCTAGTCCAAGAGGATAGTGCTGGCGTACTTTTTAAAACACCCGTATATATTTCCTGTGCCATGACAGTTTGATTTATTTAAGTACCCCAAAGACAACTGGGCCAGAGTAACAGTTTATATTAGAATATTTGATTTAATCAAAGTGCCTGACAATAAATTAGCAATTTTGTCGTTATCTTGCATAAGTTAGATATAATATTTGATAAGTTGGCTAAATTTGTATTTAATTTAGTCATTCATTATATTTTTCTTTTCTCCAATAAGTAGAAAGTCAGGAGGGTACCCCTGCTTTGACTCGAAAGGCGCTATACCATGAAATTTCACGTTTCTAACGAGCTATCCCACCATAATTTTAATCTTTTGTACTTTTTCTTTGATTGCATTAAAGGCTTACATATGCTATAATCAGTAATTGTGAAAATTACAATAATTCATAAATACCACAAAACAGTCAAATTTGGAAATAATTTCCGACGCGTTACTGATCATAACGATTATTCAAAGTAAACTCGAAAGGCGATCATTTATTCTCCAATGGAAAATGTTATAATGACTAAAATTGCGACTGTTATCTCATTTTCAAATCATACTCATTATTCTTTGTTCGATTTGCGAAAATACATCTTTTAACAAGTACTTAGAGGCGTTCAGAACAATAAGATAAACATATCAATATATTTGTATTCATTTTAATGATAAAAATGACTGTAAAAAAGGTACCATTTCCCTTTGACACCGCGGGAATGATTTTCCGTTTTGATAATTGTTATGAACCTTATTAGGCTTTTTATCACGTGACCCGCTGCATGCGATCACACCTGTATTCTATACTATCTTGCATCTAATGTCTTGAAATTCTATTGCAAAATTTTGTTTCGACTTGCTCCATTTTGAATAACGCTACTGTTCAAACGAGTTTATCTTCCTTCCGAAATCTTAATGCAAGTTACGGGTATAGCAGATAAGTTTCGTGACAGTCGCGCGATTGAGTTTTACAAAAGACCATTTGTCTTGTAGCATTACCGCAATACCCAAGAGCAATAATTTCCAAATCACTAGGTTATTGCTCGATATGTATAACTAATTTTGTTTAATGAGACCAAAGTACAACAGCCACATCGTTTTATACTGTTTGTATTTCAGTTTTAGATACATCTAGTTGTGTGATGAGCAGCAACTGGCAAATGCAGTACCAAGCATAAGTAGGAGTTTTGACCAGGGCATCAATAACTGTAAAATCTATTAGACCCCTTTCTCATTCTATTCAAGAGAGTATCTCGCCACAAGAGGTGCTAAACCCCTATCACATTTAGGAAAAAATCCGCCTGATATATAAGCAACATACACTTTGATTTTCTGTAATAAAGCAGCGGAATGGATGGCCTATTTGTAAAATAATGTATCAGATATGTCTGTTGGATATAGTGAACAACCAGCACTTTTGTCATACCATGGGCATAGTTGAATTACCAGTAATTGCTTTTTTTCTATCCCTATGTTTTTCATTGTATATTTTAAGCAAAATGTATTAACCTAAATGTCAGATCACGTGTGGATCCGGTTTAACGCACATATGTGATAAAAGAATATTTCAGATTTTGCTCTACGCATTTTCCGAGCTGTCACTACAAAAATATCAAACCTTGCAATGTTTGTGGCATTGACTGAACCCGTGAAATACCCTAAAATTGATTTTGAGAGAACGGCTAAAAGCTTCGACTTGAGATGAGCAGTAAAATATGCGAAATTTGATAAAGCAGGATTAGTTCTTTTAACGGAAGTGTTTTTTTTGTTCATGATGTGAACAGTTGTGTATTGTGTAAAGTCTTCGTCCTCGGACAATGTCAAAAAGTATGAGCTATGGGAAGGTAGGTAAGGGTGGGGGACCGTTATTATAGATGAATGCACTTTTAGTTACAAAAATTATTGTTATGAAATCTATTAGGAAAACATTTTGAACGTAATTAAGCAAAATGATGTCAGATTTGGTTTGTAATAACGAAATGCTGCACCACTTATCATGATCATACTCCGCTCTGGAACTGTCTTATAAACATTAAATGAACTCCATGGACCAGATGTAATAACCACAGTTAACCACAATTAATTACAATTAATAGAACGCATTATATCTAGAGAGAAAACATTTCTTATCCCCAATTTTACAGGGGGCGTTTTGCCCACCACAGCGCTTTTAGATGGTAATCTTATATTTTAACAAAATACCAAAGCCGGTAAAAATGACACGCAAATTAAAATTGCCCTATGTTTGACCGATAGGCAATTACAAACATGCAATGCGAACAATAGTATAGAAAATATGAAATTATTGTTCCTTAATTGGGCATTTATTATAAAATATTATTTGATAACCGCATAATTTGTGATACAGTAACATTATTTAGTGTCAGCTATTGATATTTAATTAGAAGAAAAAATGTTATTTTGTTTCGATGTTGTCCTATGACACTCAATAATATACTGACATACATTCCACTACTGCTTATTCATTGCAACTACATTTGTAGTATATTCTAATCAATTGTGAACGTGTAGTTTAAACTTATTTTTCCTTATAGAATTCACAAATAGGGAGTAGAACGAAATAAAAGCTTAAAAAGTACCCCTCACTGCATAACAACAACATATTTACATAATTATATGACGTAGAATATAAGGATCTTACATGCCTGCCTGGTTAAGACGGGGTTTTCCCTACCCGAGGGACAGTGTGGAATGGAAAACCGAGCGTTAGCGAGGCTTTTTATCCATGCTGTCCCGAGGGTAGGGAAAACAGCTGTCTTACACAGACAGACATGTTAGATCATTTTTCTTGCCTATCATGTTCAAAACAGATCGTGGAGATAAATAGGTTTTTGGTATTTCCTGACATTATTTGTAAAGTTTATGAAGTCACAATGGTACCAGTACTATGTTACGTCACCTTATATAGTGCACGCTATTTTAGACAAGGTTTTTCCCTAGGGAAAGAGAGGAATATTTATTCCCGGCGCGTGCTCGGATAAATGTATACTTTCCCTGCTAGGTAGGCAAGAATAAATAGTCTTCCACGAGCTATTTTGAACATGATAGGCAAGAAAAATGATCTAACATGTCTGCCTGTGTAAGACAGCTGTTTTCCCTACCCTCGGGACAGCATGGATAAAAAACCTCGCTAACGCTCGGTTTTCCATTCCACACTGTCCCGAGGGTAGGGAAAACCCCGTCTTACACAGGTAGGCATGTAAGATCCTTATACGGATACATGTAATTTAACGAAAATAGAAACGATTCTAGTTATGATTATAAATGAAGGTAAATGAAATGACAAGAAAATAATTGATACAAGGTAAATACGCCACATATGAGTGGATGATACGCAAAGAAATGATATATAAATGAACATCTTGGTACAACTTTTAGTTGTCCGGGGAAACGTAACCAGTCCCATCAAAGTTACCTCGTACATGAACTTTTTAATAAAACAACAGAACTGAACAAAGAATTTTCAGACTAAAGCATTGCAGCTTATCATCTATATGAATCATAAGATTATGGTAGCATGCAAGATAATGGCAGAAGTGGGCATTGGCAAATTAAACAGGAACGTCGATCATGCCGTCTCTTAAAAGGAATTTTAATTTATCCGAACTGACGAGCTTAAACTGTCTGTATCGTCATCAATTTCTTTACTTAATTGTTCTTTAAAAGATAAGACAGGAAATTGCATATCAAAAATATTTGCTCCTCGTTCATATAGGATCGCTAGTGATAAATTGCTTGAAAAACAGCAGTCATTGGAATGGTATACAACATTTGATTCTTACGCGCTCCTTTTCTTAGATCTGTAATAATTGCTCTTCAATTAGACGACAGAAAAGGCATCTGTACACGATAAATATCTCTTTATGCAACGTGTAATAAATCAGTTCAGAAAATAATACTATAACAGTTTTGTACTTAAACTGATCCAGGTTCTGATAAAAACAACTTTGTAAACTGTATAAATAATAAATGAAACAAATTAATTTGAAAAGACTCCCCTAACCTGTTTGTATTCAACGTCTGAACTGAAGTATTCTTTCTGAAACATAAAAATTAACTATGATAAATATCTAATTGAAAATTAAGCAAACACAAACTAAGATCAATTAAATTTCAATAAAGTTAAACGACAGAGTACTTTACATTCATTTTTCAAGCGAATCGCAAAGAGCGTCAACACCCGCCGCCTGTGACACGTAATGAGATAAAACGCTACTGGAGGTTCGGGCCAAAAAACTTCATAATTATAAACTTCTTTACTATACATAGAATAAAGAGGTTAATTTTTAATCAAAAGTTTCGGTTTATAATCAGACGTGTCAGAGGTGTCTACAAAGATAACATCAAAATGATAGCGGATAGTTTATTCGGTATGGTCTGTAATTACGAAAAAACTTTTGCTTCAGAACAAGTTACTTTGATATCTGAGGACAAGAAGTTCCGAATGAACTTAATAGGCAAGAATAAGTTAAATGACAATTTTAGTACTTGTGTTATACAAGCATCGTAAATGTGATAAGCAAAATAAGCAAACGTGCCTCTTCTGGCAAGATCTGACGAGGAAATTGCGGCAGAATTCGACAAACTTCTTCTGTATTTAAATGGCCACAGTCAAAATACAAATCAAAATGTACACACAAGCATATAAACATACCTGTGTGTTAAAAATGCAGATAGAAATACGTGTACTACATCCAGAAGGCTGGCAGCCTAATTACAATACTAGTTAAGATGAGAGATACAGTTCTAACCCTAAAGTCTCACAGCGCAAACTAGTTATTAGTCAAGATAAAACTTAAATGTGTTCAGAAACTACCAAACAGTTGGAAACAAACCTAAAAACTCTAACATCTGATAAACTGCATTCCAAGACTAGTCTTAGAACTCCGGCATATTTTAAGCAACATTTCGGACTATCCTCGAAACTCAATTTTATAACATATTGAACACCGAGAGATTTCAGGCTGGTTTCCCAATTCCAGTTTTAAAAAACAAAACAAAAAAAAACCTAGAGCCTTGGTTATAATTGTCATTGAACATAGCAGTTCAGCGGTGAAACAAGGTCGAGCTAGACTAAGTTATTCTTTGTACTAATACGAAAGTCTTACAATAGCCAAGAATTGTCAAATACTGTAATAATTCATTATTTATTACTATCAATATTACCTTGCTTGAATCGAACAGACTGTATAGCTTGCGGTATCATTCACATCAGGCCTATCAATTACTTTGCAGTGGTAAATGTGTGTGTTGTCTTTCACTTGTATCTGCTGTATTTTGCTGTTGTTTCTTTCTGATGGTTTGTACCTTTAAGTTTGCATTGAAATTCCCTCGCCTTATTCTTTGCTTTTTTGTAAGCTGCTTACAGAGTGTGCCAATCTGTTTATCCCACATCTGATGTGAGATGTTGCTTGTACATAACTCTATTTAATAAAAGCCTTTGCGGCATATTATAAACATATGTCACATTTGACCCTTTTACTAGAATTCTACACCCAAATGAACCGAAATCAGTGGTGAGGAAGGGACAAGGTGGTGGTGGTGGTGGGGGGGGGGGGGGGGGGGGGGGGGGTTGCGGGTGCGGAGGAGAGAAGAGGCGGGGCACAGGTGATTCTAAGTCAGAGACCTTATTCAGTCAGCCATGGAGGTACTGTATAGAATTATGTGAAATCTTTACTCATCGCAAACTGTATTCGTCAGTCGGTATCAAAAGAAGATTATAACGATAACTAGTTAAAGTAATTTTATCAATTCAGTTGCCTTAACCATAATGAAGTACTTGAATACCAAGAAGGCAACAATGTTTGCTACACTGCTTGGCAATGGGACGAAAGTGAAAAGGAAAAATGGAAATGCAGAAAATAAGAATCTTGCAAATCTCATCAAGATATACAGCTGTGCATAGGACAATGCTCGTAACATGAGAACCTCTATATACTTAACCTTTCAGCTAAAAGATACTTTCATCATTCATGTCAAATTTTAAATTGTCTTGGTAAGAATTATAGGCTATGCTAGAAGTAAACTCTTAAATATTTAACTTTTAAGTGTTGACTAGGTAATTATTTTCAATGAATATAATATAAATATATTTCTTAAAAAATTTCCTACTTTCGCAGTTTTAGTCAAAAACGTCAGGGACACAATAAACGTAGATACAAAAAAAACTGCATTGTTATTCGAACAATTTTATCTACTTTATGGAAGTATTTCTGCTGTGTTATTTCAAGAAGACTGGACAATCACTCGATTTCTTACAACCTTTGTCCCTTAAGTATGACTTTGAGGAATGCACAAGGTATTCATCTATATTGAGTTATATTGATATGACAATGGGACTTTGATTTTAAGTCTGTTGGAGAAACGGGGATTCGCATCCATGTTTCCGTAGTCCGGATTAAGATCTGCTCCTCTTTAATTCTACACGCTATGTTGTCGAAAATACTGTTTTGTATTACAGATACCCGACATTAACAAATTAAGACATAGAGCGTAAAATAACCGTTCATTAAGGGACCATCCGTTACAAAATTTACACAATTACTCCAAATAATAGCTTACCTTCCTCATACCATAAATCAACTTGAAATCTGTAATCAAAATTGTCAGCACTCTAGACAACTTCTACAAAGACCTAGGTAACAATAAGGTAATATTTGTCCTGTATCAAATAACAAAATACAAAGTACAAAACACTACAAAGGCAAGAAAGGGTTAGACAGGGTTATCTTCAAAAAAAGAAAATGCCTTTTATTAAACCATTAGTAGGCACTTCAGTCTCCAAAAACGATTTTTTACCGTTAATTATAACATAGAAACGGGACTAATGTTCACAACATCATCAATTTTAAAAAAGTACTGAAAAGAGGGTTGTCTTCACTATAATACATTAATTAGTTTGTTTCAAATGTGATACTATCTTCTAACGCAGAAGTTGTTCCTACTTTATTTCAAAAATTAAGTTTATCATCTTACAAGTTTTGTAAAGTCGTTACAACTTTAATTTACGCATTTTTTTTCTTATTCCTGTATTTAATCTTTGGGGCTTTTTGTGTCTTTTTGCCACAATTGAATCAAGAGTTCAGGGTTAGCTATTGATATAGGTAGAAGATGTCGTCGTTCACATTCGCTTGATGGAGCTTCAGCAATATTTGTCGGAAGCATCACTTCAAAACTAGGGCTGTCATGTGTAGAAATCATCATGTGAGTTGTACTCACAAGCATGCAAAAGTTGTCTGTAAAGGCATCTCCAAATCACAGTACATGGACAATCCGTCAAAGTAGTTCAAATGGTTGTGCTGTAAATGCTAGCGGAGGCAGCAGTAACTCTCAGCGTTTTTACATAGGATTATATGAAGAAAGTTCCTTTATAAGTTCCTTTATAATTCAGGTGTTGTATATTTGCTTCTTCAAAAATATGTTACCGCTTGAGGCTGATAAATTCGTACTGAAACATAAAGCTAGAAGAGTAACAAGCTGTAAACTAAATATAAATAAATAATAAAAAGACCGTAACCGAAAGATAGTTCTCTAAAATAAAAGAATTGACAGTACGTGTTTCTGTACATGTTCATGTTCGAAATAGAAAGACACATATTTATGCAGTAAATAAACTGCAAGAAGTCACACATTCAGAAATCAACACACGACTGTATGATTATATGCGAGAAAACAGAACAATTTTAAACGAAATAAAGAAATACAAATTTATTTATTTGTAATCTAATACACAAAAAAGTTATATACTATTAACAAAATTCAAAAAAGTTTGTTTATAAACATAGACTTCGCGTTGTTCATAACTCACACAATATCTCCCCATGTAATACAATAAGTTATACAAATACATAAAAATAGTTAAAATGTATTGCAATTTATATTTTACTACGATCGGATGTCACCATTAAAAGCATTACCCACGGATACCCACGATGTAATTTATCTTGTAATTTCACTTCATTGTTATGTTTCAAGCTCAATGGTTATGAATTCTCCGTTGCAAAGTATAATGACATTGTAAATAGGCCCTGTCTACATCTACAATTCAGATCTCTTGCAATTAACATGAAAATACCGACAAACAACACCAAAATTGTCTAATTACTAATTTGCACGCCTCCGACATTCTGGTGTCGATGTCACATTCAATTTGAATAGTCAAAATCAAAATAAACGGGAAACGTATACGCTTCAAAAATACCGTTATTGTTATTTTCCTGTAATAGCTTTTGCATGATACTAATCTTAGAAGAAAAGTGTCTAATAGTAGTACAAGCATCGCCATGACAGGACAGGAGAGAGACCATTTATATCAGACGTCTTGTTTTATACCAGAGACAAAAAAAGTAGCAGTGAAGGCATCATAATGACAGGAGAGGGACTAGCTACACCAGATGTCTTTTTAATAGCAGAGACAAAAAAGTCGCACAATAAAGGCATCACCATGAATCAGAGGTCTTGTTTAATAGCAAAAATATAAAAATGTAACGCAATGAAGACATCACCATGACAGGAAAGAGGCCATCTGTGCTAGATGTTTTCTTTTATGGCAGAGAGAAAAAAAAAATAGCACAATAAAGGCATCACCATGACAGGAGAGAGACCGGCTTTATCAGAGGTCTTTTTAATAACAAATATCTCAAATGTAACGTAATGAAGGTATCACCATGACAAGAAAGAGACCAGCTATATCAGAGGTCTTCTTGTATAACAGACGTAATGAAGGTATCACCATGACAAGAAAGAGACCAGCTATATCAGAGGTCTTCTTGTATAACAGACGTAATGAAGGTATCACCATGACAAGAAAGAGACCAGCTATATCAGAGGTCTTCTTGTATAACAGACGTAATGAAGGTATCACCATGACAAGAAAGAGACCAGCTGTATCAGAGGTCTTCTTGTATAACAGACGTAATGAAGGCATCACCATGACAAGAAAGAGACCAGCTGTATCAGAGGTCTTCTTGTATAACAGACGTAATGAAGGTATCACCATGACAAGAAAGAGACCAGCTGTATCAGAGGTCTTCTTGTATAACAGACGTAATGAAGGTATCACCATGACAAGAAAGAGACCAGCTATATCAGAGGTCTTCTTGTATAACAGACGTAATGAAGGTATCACCATGACAAGAAAGAGACCAGCTATATCAGAGGTCTTCTTGTATAACAGACGTAATGAAGGTATCACCATGACAAGAAAGAGACCAGCTATATCAGAGGTCTTCTTGTATAACAGACGTAATGAAGGCATCACCATGACAAGAAGAGACCAGCTATATCAGAGGTCTTCTTGTATAACAGACGTAATGAAGATATCACCATGACAAGAAAGAGACCAGCTGTATCAGAGGTCTTCTTGTATAACAGACGTAATGAAGGCATCACCATGACAAGAAAGAGACCAGCTATATCAGAGGTCTTCTTGTATAACAGACGTAATGAAGATATCACCATGACAAGAAAGAGACCAGCTGTATCAGAGGTCTTCTTGTATAACAGACACAATGGAGGCATCACCATAACAGGAGAGAGCCAATCTATACCAGATGTCTTATTTTACAGCAGAGACAAAATGTAACATTTGCAATAGGGAAACATTTCTCTACTAAATGGACAGGCGCTGTCAATAATTTTGTATATATGATTTTATTGTAAATGTCTTTGCCACCCCCACCCAAGCCCCTATAAATCTAGACAAAACTATTTTAATATATATTATTCCGAAATAAAACGAAATGGTTAAAAAAATGAATGAGACATACTCGCGGTAGAAATAATGTTTCATCTGGCACGTATTTCTATCAAAATTGGTTCCAATTTTATTATTAGTGAAAAAAAAATCACAATATTTTGTAAAACATGAAACCATTCCTCTTTGGAAAGTGTGCATTTCAGATACATGTTTTCTTCAACATAATCATAAGGAGATTATTTATGACAACATGCTTCAATGTCATCGCACTGTGGCCTAAAATGTTGCTTTATCATGATGTTTTCTTATATGTATTTACATTAAATTCTAAAACACGTTTTGCAAAAAAATAATAATGATAAATTTTGAAGTTATTTTCCCTTGGCAGCTTAATTATCATAAGAGACAGAAAGTATTTTAAAGGATATTTGTTTTCTGCAATGTGGTAGATAAATCGTATACCCGGATTTCGTGTCAGTCACCAAAATCTTTTGTTGTTTTTTTATCACTTTAATTTGGTCTTTACATTTAATGAAAACTTGGCTTGAAGCAGACATAAACTTATCTAATGATCTAGGTAGAGTTAATATAATTATGAATGTCACGAAATTTTCCAAGACATATGGTAAGGAGTGGATTCGAACTTACTGGCTTAACAAAATATGTAATATGTAATATCACTCGAAGCTAAGATTTTAGAAAATCAAAGAAAAGTCGGTTATAACTTATAAATCATTTCAACACTATCGCATTTTCACCCGTTAAACAATCTCAATATTCTGTGGTTAGTCATTGTTACTGGATGTTACAATAGGACAAAATGTGGTAGAAAGGCGCTCATAAGAGGGCAGTCAATGGGGCAACAGATATATGACACCGTAATCGGTCTTGTCATAATTTTACATCAGTGGCATTTAGGGAAAGCTAATTTTATTCTGATTTTTTACGGCTGCAAAAGTTCTTGGTACCTCGCCCGGAATGGATTTTTTTGACAAGAGAGAAAAAGAATCCTATCTTATAGAACATATATAATAATTCCTGTTTTGGTAACTTTAAATATGCAATGCATTTATATAACAAATAAATAAAATATTTCAAGAAAACGACAAAAAAGTCATCTCTTAGATTGAAGTGTTCATCTCTAGCGCTATAAAAACGTTGAGACACCTTTCGGAGTGCAAGAGTCGTTTAATGGTTGTTGGACACGGCCGTTACCATAACGACGAAGTTAAAGGAATTGACCTTTATTTGTAAACATTTTTTTACATTAATTAGTCTTAATTTTGTCATTAATGTTTCAATTTTGACCCCTTGTGTAAACAGATAATATAGCCAAAAAAACTGATTTTATGAATGGAAATCGACCCTGAAAACCAAACGATTTTTGACTCGTGTATAACTGTATACTTCATATTTGTCAAAGTGTATTACTGACAACTATAATTATAGTGTTAGGTACAAGAAAACATTTTTATTGGTTATAAATGAAGACCCGGCTAATTATCAAAAAGAGCTTCGTTCTGTTCCATACGTTTTGTAACCACCCATTTTAGCTCTTCAATTAAATTTCAAGCTGTACTTGAACATTTTGTCACATATAGAATATTTACATAATTCCTTGTACGAGTATCAACCCAATATTTGTAAAAATGCATGACAAAGTGTTATAAAAAAACTTCAAAAGAAACGGTAAAGGAGGGTCATATTGTTAAAAATAAAATTGAATTAACCGTACAATCCTTACTAAACCTCCAACGAACACACTTTGTTCTGAATGATTTGTATAAAATATTTGGAATTTATATTTTTGGAAAAAGCTACTTGTTTGATAAATGGAAATGGATAATATATGAATTGTGACAAGATATTTACTTTAAAATATTTTAAGTGAGTAAGTATGATTAGTTAACATTCGTCTTCTACTGGATAACTTGCTTTGTCGCACTACATTTTGTTCAGACAGGCAAACTGTAATTATGACAATGCATGAAGGTAACTAAATGTATGAGGTTATATGTACGCTGCAAGTCTATCATGAGATGACAAGTGATCTAAATATGTTGGGATACTATGATATTTTGTTTCAAGGCAAAACTTCATTTCTACTGTACCCGATTTTGTTGCGTTCAAGTTGTGCATTTGTAAACATTTTTCCCAGTATTTTCTGACTGTGGCATAAAGAAACTGTGCAAAGATAGTTTCAAGTTATTCTCCATTGAAGGACATAGGCTTTGCTAAAATAGTAAACGTTTTGACCGTGGACCCTTCATATGGAACATGTAAAATTGTAAACCATTTATACTGTGAAATTCCCTTTTTTATATGCTACGAATGTTTACAGTATATACTTTAATATTAATTTTTGTCAATCTGTTTCTTTAAAGTAAAACATGTATTATTTCATTCTAAACATCGTATTTAAACATTGTTCCTGTTTGTTTATATCGTCTATCAACTGACTCCATATTGTATACCTAACATAATATGACAATTCAGCGGTTACTCGTCAAATTGTTTTGCTATTTTTTAAATCTATGTCCCTGACTGATTGAACAGTCTTTTCATCATCGGTAGCACCAAAATTGTGTTTTCCAAGTGCCCCAGTTGGTGTTCGTAGCTGGTGAGGTGTCATTATCCAACAATACGTTGGCTAGTTAATATAAAGTGCTGGCTGGAATTTTCTTTTCAAAATCCTCAGCATTTGCACTTTCTATTACCTCTCATGAACATATTTGATCAAGCGAGTCTGTTATTATTTTGATTACTAACTTTCTATAATTCCAAATGCAAAATGGACTTCTGATACCACAACATCAGTCTTGAAGTTTTTGTGTGGTGGCTATAAACAAATCGTGTAGGTGGATTTTGTCCTTTAGAATTAAATACCCTTTCAAAATAGAGTTCGACTTCGGTGCTATTGGGCATGAGTGGTGTTGCACTTTCCATTACATCTGAAGACTCGTTTATATTACTTATTCATATAATTTGTATTTTGGCACTCTGCGTTTGATGAAGTTTGCCAGTTCTGCGCTGATTACGCTGTCAAAACTGAAGAAACTGGACTTATTTAATGGCATTAGTATTTTTTCCAAGACTAGGATATCTGAATATGATTTGGTTTCTTATATTGTAACTTCCCAAGCAAGATTTATGTAGGTATGGTGTCAGTTGTTTACTTCGAAGAGGTGTATGTGACTGAAAGCTATTACTTACATGACTGCATTAATTCTGGGGCTGTACTTTCAAGGAATTCTAACAGTATACCTAGTATTTATATGAATTTATTAACGATGGTGCTATATTTTCCAGGTGTGCATGATTACATGTCGCATGATTAATATGGGAGGCATTTGTATTTCTAGGTAATAAGGTATGTTTGGATGAATACCGGTTCGTTATATTTCATCATTGTCCACGTATGTCTGTGCCTTGTATACCTGTGAATTCTGACATCAATCCATAACGTTATATTTACAGGTATTCCTGATTATAAACCCACCATTAACTCCTGATGCTGTATTTTCCAGGTATGCTTGGTTGAATGCTGGTTACTCCTATGTCATCATTAACTGTAAAATCAATATTTTCCAGGTCTTCCTGACTATATGCCGGTTACTAACGCTTGATGCTGTATTTTCTAGGTATGCCTGATTGCAGGTATGCCTGATTGTATGCCGGCTACTTCTAAGACATCATTAACACTGGAGGCTTTATTTTCCGTGTACGCTTGGTTTTATACCGGCTACCTCTGTACAATATTATTCATCGAGCATTAATTTTCAGGTATGCCTAGGGCGACGACTACTTCTGTTGCAGTATTATTCATGTAGGCTTTATTTTCCCAGTATGTTTGATTCTACGCCTGATTTTTCCATGACATCATTAACCCTGGAGGCTATATCTCCAAGTGTGCCTGACTGTATACCGCTTACTTCTATGACATCATATTAACCTTGGAGGTATGCCTGTGTGTATGCCGTTTACTTCTGTGACATCATTAATCCTGGAGATTATATTTTCTAGGTATGCCGGATTGTATACCGGTTACTTTTAAGACGTCATAAACACTGGAGGCTATATTTTCCAGGTATGCCTGAGTGTGTGCCTGTCACTTTAACGTCAGACCTTTATTTCCAAGCATGCCTGGTTGTATATCGATTGCTTCTTTAACATCATTAACTCTGGGAGTTTCATTTTCCAGGTATGCATGATTGTGCGCCGGTTACTCCTTTGACATCACTAACCCTGGAATTTTATTTTCTAGGTATGCCTGATTGTATGTCGGTTACTTTTATGACATCATTAACCCTGGAGACCTTTATTTCTAGGTATGCCTTATTGTATGCCGGTTACTCCTTTGACACCATTAACCCTAGGGGTTATATTGTCCAGGTATGCCTGAGTGTATGCCGGTTGCTCCCTTGACACCATTAACACTGGGAGTTTTATTTTCTAGGTATGCATGATTGTAAGCCGGTTACTTCTATGACACTTTTAACCCTGAGACATTTATAATCCAGGTATGCCTGATTGTATGTCGGTTGTTCCTTCGACACCATTAACACTGGGAGTTTTATTTTCTAGGTATGTCTTATTGTATGCCGGTTACTTCTATGACATCATTAACCCTGGAGACCTTTATTTCCAGGTATGCCTTATTGTATGACGGTTACTATTTTGACATCATTTACCCTGGAGACCTTTATTTCCAGGTATGCCTGATTGTATGCCGGTTGTTCCTTCGACACCATTAACACTGAGACCTTTATTTCCAGGTATGCCTGATTGTATGCCGGTTGCTCCTTCGACACCATTAACACTGGGAGTTTTATTTCCAGGTATGCCTTATTGTATGCCGGTTACTTCTATGACATCATTAACCCTGGAGACCTTTATTTCCAGGTATGCCTGATTGTATGCCGGTTGTTCCTTCGACACCATTAACACTGAGACCTTTATTTCCAGGTATGCCTGATTGTATGCCGGTTGCTCCTTCGACACCATTAACACTGGGAGTTTTATTTCCAGGTATGCCTGATTGTATGCCGGTTGCTCCTTCGACACCATTAACACTGGGAGTTTTATTTCCAGGTATGCCTTATTGTATGCCGGTTACTTCTATGACATCATTAACCCTGGGAGTTTTATTTCCAGGTATGCCTGATTGTATGCCGGTTGTTTCTTCGACACCATTAACACTGGGAGTTTTATTTCCAGGTATGCCTGATTGTATGCCGGTTGTTCCTTCGACACCATTAACACTGGGAGTTTTATTTCCAGGTATGCCTTATTGTATGCCGGTTACTTCTATGACATCATTAACCCCGGAGGCCTTTATTTCCAGGTATGCCTGATTGTATGCCGGTTGTTCCTTCGACACCATTAACACTGGGAGTTTTATTTCCAGGTATGCCTGATTGTATGCCGGTTGTTCCTTCGACACCATTAACACTGGGAGTTTTATTTCCAGGTATGCCTGATTGTATGCCGGTTGTTCCTTCGACACCATTAACACTGGGAGTTTTATTTCCAGGTATGCCTTATTATATGCCGGTTACTTCTATGACATCATTAACCCTGGAGACCTTTATTTCCAGGTATGCCTTATTGTATGCCGGTTACTTCTATGACATCATTAACCCTGGAGGCTATAGCAGGAAGAGAAGAAGACGCTGTTGTCGTCGACTATATCCTTAAAGGTAACAATTATGAATAATAAATCTGTGAAATAATCAAAGGTAACAGCAGTAATGTAAAAACTGTATAAATCCCTATAATTAATAAGGTTAAAGAAATGTAACAGTGAACCATTATAAGGTAACAGTGATTAAGCAGAGTGTACTAGCTGTTAATCTGTCGGCCGCTCTACCCGAAGGTCGTTGGTTCAAGCCGCACTGAGGTCAAGCACGCACAGTGCGGTTAAAATAAGCCGATATCTGTCATCACAGTCGAACTAAAATTATAAGTATAAATTTAGGGTGACAGGTAACTGTGAATCAATTTAAAGTAAAAAAAAAATCATTAAAAGTGACACTAACTCGCTTAATATATGTCATTGAAATGTAGCATAGAAAACATCAGAGGTAACATCATTGTAAGTTACAACAGAATAACTAAAATGTAACTACTGATTGTTATAATGTAAACAGTTACTGTTTATGATAATGTATCAGTGAATCGCAAATGACTAAAAGCCATAATAATTATTACATATGAGATGGCAAACTGGATCGTTTTCAATGTGCTTCTACCCATGTCATTTGTGGATTATGGCATTGATGATAGATGTTTGTCAAGAACTTTAATGGCTGTAATAAGGTCAACGACATTTGTTTTTATTACTGATACAAGCTATTAATGATGAGACATTGGTGTAAACTTATAAGGGTCATTAAAGAATGAAAAGTCTATACATAAGCCTATACATGACAGCAGAAAAGGGACAAAGTTCCAACAGGAACCGCCACATTTAACGCACTGAAACTCTATAAAAGTGCATGTTTAGGTGTGAACATCTAGAAAATATACACAAAAAAAGGTACAAGGAAAAAGTACTACACACATAACTATATATGTAGACAATTAACCAAGATAAAACAAATAAAGTAATACAGTCTGGAATCGCCTCGGAACGGTCAATTGGTAAGTTTAACTGTAAATGGGGCACTATCTCCTTTTCCCCGCGTAAATGATGCTGTTAATTAGGACAGTTTATTACCATGATTACTGCGATGCCAGTTGATATTATATCTACGGACAAGATCGAAGGAGCGGATATGTTTTCTGTAAATGAATGGTTTCAAATATCACTTTTATCTTTAAACAGATAAGACATTGACAATAACAACTTTTAAATTGATTTTTGATCTCTTTCTAAACTTTAGAAATTATGATTTAGCGTCTTGTCAGATCTTTTTATTTTTGAAGGCAAGCTGGGTATTATAAATGTATGTTCTGTTAGAATTTGTATGTGAATTCTTCGATTTTCGTACATTTTTCTCACTTTTAATGATATCTTAGGTTTGGAGTGTATCTCTTCTCAGTCACCCAGAGTTGGCACTATTTGTTCTCTTTAAGTCCGAAACGAAATTAAATTTCTTATTGACTTTACATGTAATGTAGAAGTGCAGTTCGCGCCGCAATGCGAGATTGTATCTTTGAAATTACAAAGGTTTAATGAGTTGTTTGCATGCTCTTGTAGATTTCATGCTTTAAGATATAAATTATGTTTTGTTTGAAATAATTTCCTTTTTGAAAAAAAAATAGCGTACGTAAAACTTTTTTCCCAACCATTGAAGTACCATGTGAATTAGTAGACTTACTACGGTAAATGTTCGTGACTGAAAATAAATGTTTACACATTTGCTGACAGGTAACTAACCCTTAGCCTACTAAATTTCTAAAATGGACTGGTCTATCTTTCAATCTGGGCTGTACCGTTTATTATTTGAAGGGGTGTTCACTTAAAAATTACTGACTGAATAGCGAACAGGGCAGACCATGATCAGACTGCACGGATGTGGGATGTGCAGGCTGATCTTGGTCTACATTGGTCGCAAAGGCAAAAACACTTGCCGCCAGCAGGCTAAAGGTTAAGAGCTTAGAAGACCAATTCAAAATGGGATACTGCTGTATTAAACATGAATGTATTCATTGGCTTTTATATACCATATGTTTGGACTTCTTACCTAGGCTGCGACTTCAGGCCAGTCTAATAGTCTAAAACGCGTTTAGATTAGTGCTATTTTTTCTGTGCATGGACAGGGCATGTACTACGTCAAGTTTGTCTTATACATGTATTTTGCTGCGGCAATCTAAGATATATGAATTAAGTGACCAAATGACAATTTTTGTATGTATAAGTAAAGAGACAATGAATGTGTTGTGTTTTTATAATTTCAAGCTTAACATCAAAAGTATGTTTTACATGACTTAATTCCAGTTACGGTGTGATATAGCCGAGCATTTGGAACAAATTTAATTTTCTTCGTCTAGGCATTGCTAATGCAACAGATAACAATCGCACAGAAACCGGTGTTATATTAAAGTCATTAAATTTGAAAATTATAATTTTTACAAAGAATAATTACTATTGATGAACGCTAGGTCATACAGGTGATATCTATTTTGATATAAATCTGACACATAAATATCTGGAAGTGTAAAATATCTAAAATATATGACATTATCTTTAATCACACATCGAATTAGTTCTTAGGTATCATATATTACTGATATTACCGCCAAATGTTCAAATAATACTTCAGAAATTTTGTGCATATTTATAAACGGGCACTATACAGTATACCATTACACAGCTTAATTGGCACTGATTGAGTCTGTAGAAGTAATGAATCCGCGGCTTGGTCTGAAGACTTTGGAAGACAATGATAGACTAGCTTCTAAACTATGATATATATTTTTTTAACTTTCATCTTTAAAAATGGTAATATAACCATTCTATACCCTGTTCTCTGAGAAAATTTGTAAAATAGACTGGTATTTGTCACTATTATATAAAATATAACACGAGGGCCATGATGGCCCTATATCGCTCACCAGAGTTGATCGAGCCTACTGACCTAGTTTTTGACCCCACATGACCCAGTTTAAAACTGGACCTAGAAATCATCAAGACAAACATTCTGACATAGTTTCATAAAGATTGGATTACAACTGTGGCCTCTAAAGCGTTAACAAGTTTTTTCCTTTGATTTGACCGGGTGACCTAGTTTTTGACCCCACCTTACCCAGATTCGAACTTGACCTAGAGTTTATCAAGACAAACATTCTGGCCAATATTCACGAGTTTCAAACTTAAACTGTGGTCTCTAGAATGCTCACAAGATTTTCCTTTGATCTGACCTACTAACCTAGTTTTTGACCCCACATAACCAAGTTTCGAAACTGACATAGAGATCAGCAAGACAAATATTCTGATAAAGTTTAATAAAGATTGGGTCACAACTGTGGCCTCTAGAGTGTTAACAAGTTTTTCCTTTGATTTGACCGGATGACCTAGTTTTTGACCCCACATGACCCATATTCAAACTTGACTTAGAGTTTATCAAGACAAACATTCCGACTAATGCTCATGACTTTCAAACTTAAACTGTGGTCTCTAGAGTGTTAACAAGATTTTCCTTTGATCTAGCCTACTGACCTAGTTTTTGACCCCACATAACCCAGTTTCAAACTTGACCTAGAGATCATCAAGACAAACAGTCTGACCAAGTTTCATAAAGATTGGTCACAAATGTGGCCTCTAGAGTGTTAACAAGGCAAATTTTGACTGCCGACGCACGACGGACGGCGACGGACGCCGGACAATAACCGGTCACAATAGCTCACCTTGTTTCAAAGACAGTGTCAATGCTCATTGTTTTATAACTTAAACATTTCCTGTTCCAGAATGTGCCTAAAACATTGTAAATATTAAATTATAAAAAAAAACCATCTTGATTTAACCAGTATTGTGCTGCAGTATTTATTTTGAAATGCACATGTTGTCGGTAAAATATCTGGAAAATGTTTTACGCGCAGGAGAACTCAAAACTTCGGATTTAAATACTTATTTTTTTCTACCTTTGACTGATATGAACATCTTAAGACATGTTCGTTTTATACTGCAGACAGAAAAATATTTATAGGCAGCATGTGTGAAAGACGGAAACGTTGACAAAGTTGTGACACTTAATCGAACATCAACGTGGTTTATTGCCACAGAAAATGTCTTATTACATAGCGATTGTTTTGTAAGGAAACACTTAACAAAAGGAAATTAAAATCGCATGACCATGTATATTTCACAAGTGCTTTAAATGAAAACGTGGTACATGCAAATGCTAAACCCATGTCTGGCTGCATACATATCAATAGAACATGCTATATCAGCTGTACATTGGCATTGTTTTTGGATCCGTAGTCGCCACAGAAATATATAACCAAAAGGCAAGACAATCCCTTAAACGCATTGAGGTTTGGTGGTGGCAGCATAATTATGCATAGTACTGTTTAAGAACTAAAAACGGAATCAAAATACCATGCACTAGCAATACCTTTACTAGTAATTGAAATGACAAGGTCTGAAATGAGTTGAAACAAATACAGGACCTTGCGAGGTTCTAGTATATACTGATATGAGGACCAATAGCGACTAATTTCCTCCTAAGATCCAAGATTCTAAGAAAACCAATGTTTCACCCGACCTTGTTCTAAAGGCACTTTGCTGCCTTAGTAGACACCGCCTCTAGAGGGCGGCGGCTTTTGGACCTCAATTGGTGTGGCGGCGTAGATTTAGGTGACGTTCTGTCCCTGCGAAATATCAGAAACATGTTGAATATGTAACGTTTTTAATGGAAAAATACTGTTATATTTCAATGTATAAAAGATTTTATCTCAAATACAGCTGACATAAATAAAGGAAAAATGCCATTATTCAGACAAATTGATGCTAATGTATGACAACTTCTCCTCAACATTGTTCTAGTGAAATCACAAAAAGGACAAAACTACGACATCGGCTGGAGCCACTTTCTACTTATTCCGACTTTTCAAAGCCTGTTTGTACTTCTTGCAAATTGGTATGTATGGATCAGTCTGGTTAATTATTCAATTGCTCACTTACACACCCTCTTTAAATTCGGGAAAATTCTGCAGTCGAAGTTAAATTTTGTTTAATCTCCATCCAAGTTTCTTTTTCAGTCTGTAAGTTGCTTCTACACTATTTTCTCTACTTTCTTGTCCAAATATACAGTGCAAATGGTCCTTGTAGCGGTTAAATTCTGCTCTTGAATAATCCTTTTCTGTAAGCCAACGACCGCAATCATGTAGCATATCATTCCAACACCGGGCGTCAGTAAGATCTGAGACACAGGGCAGCAATAGGTTGTCTTGGTAATTTAATTAATCATATGTTTTATAAAGTTAAAATTAAAACTTCACAATTTGCGTTTTCATGTACCAAAAGCATCGCTGGCATATATGCATGAGTCTGAAAATTAGGGCTGATAAATAAAAATCGCCAAGCAGAAATGTTGACACTATTCAATGGTATTAAAATGAAATACTTGTAAATTCCAAGAGCATGGCCAAAAATGGCTGATGAACGTATGTAAGTATGCATAAACTGATTACTTTTGTCACGTGCTATAGCATGAGTCTCTTGATATTTGCATTTAATTTGTACATGCGCAGTGCTACGTCAATACATTTCGCACTGTCATATGTTTGATGTTGTTGGTCATATCCAACTTATATTTAGATACTGAAACATGTTCCACGAACATGACTGTTGGCTATCAAAGAATTATTATTGTCCGCAGTGCACTTCACTCACACTGTTTTGTAATTTCATGAGCAAAAATAGATATTTTGGTAAAACAAAATTTTTGCTCGTAGATAGTTTGTTTTGATATTGTTGGCAGACATAGCAAACTTTTATCCAGACTCTATCGAATGTTGAGCATTGCACCAGACTGCTGGGCTGACTGCCCTGAATTCACGCCCAAAAATAAGTATTTAATGAAATAGTATCTTTTAACATTGAACATACCCCAAGACATACCCAAAAAGTATCATTAATTTGCATATCATTAAAAAATATCTTTAAAATGATAAGCGGCGTAGATATAATGATATTTGGCGTATGGAAATGATCAGAATTAAAAGGAAAATAACGCCTAGACATGAAAGTTGTGAACATACCTGTAAGAAGCAGCTCTGTAACGACAGTAGCAGGCTCAATTTGAGAATCTTTAAACTAAATTGCAAAATTGAATTAACAATAGGTATCCTAGCAGTACAGGTAGTCATATTTTCGTCCTGGGTCAGAATCTCTCTTATAAGAACTCGTAATTCATTTCTTGCAAGTGAGGTAGGCTACGCAACGGAAGGAAAATTTTACTTTCGATTTCTCTGGCAACGATAAATTAATTAAAACTTCAAAGTTACAATAAATAATTTAGTTTTTGGTATCAAAACTAAATTTGGAAGCAAAAACTAATAAATATGTGTCGCGCTATGAGAAAACCAACATAGTGTTTGCCTATTTGCGACCAGCATGGATCCAGACCAGCATCCGCGCACTGAGTCTGGTGACTCAGGATCCATGCTGTTCGCTTTCAAAGCCTATTGCAGAAATTTAGAGAACCCGTTAACGAACAGCATGGATCATGACCAGACTGCGCGGATGCACAGGCTGGTCTGGATCAAATGCACTATGTTGGTTTTCTCATGGTGCGGCTCAGTTATGATCTAAGTGTGTCTTCTGTTATTCAGCGTTATTAAAGAGACTTAGCATTTCAATACGTACCTGCTCTGTGCCCTGATTGCTCTAAGATATAGGTAAAAAGTCGTGCTATAATTATGCTTACGTTGAAATATGTGGCGTTTTTTAATGCCTTTAATATTTTTTGCACGGAATTTTGCGTGCACGGCAAGGGTTGTCGGAAACGAAAAATAATCCTTTCGACCAATGTTTTATTTGTAATGCGCATGCGTACTAAGCAACAAGAAAAATAAACATGGCGGAGGGTTCGGATGTGTCCGAAATTTCAGAAATTGTGTGAAAAAAATTGTCATTATCAGACATACCGGTCACTTTTTATTAAAGTAAACAATGATTCAGAACCCTAATGAAGTAGAAACCACACTTCTGCCTGTTATGAACGAGGAAAACGCGCCAACAGAGCTGTCAATTACACCCGGTGGCGAAAATCAAGACGCTTCTGGCAAAGGTAGAGTGGTTGCAAATTTTTAGTTTGTCAACCGTTTTCCTAACAAAAATGAGCTTTATAAATTATGTTTCAGGCTTCATTTGTGTGTTATCTTGACTAATAATTGTATAAATAAATGTTTGCTTAGCCCGTTTTTATGCATTTTGCAATAATCTGCAGGTGTTTTGCATGCGGAATTTTTGCTGCAAATTATCGGCAAAGGGAGGCAAATCATACGGTTTTCTCAATGTAAACAATACTCTTAGTACGTTTATGTATGTTTAATGTGGTTTAGTTATTGTAAGAGGTACAGATATTTGTTGCAAACAAAATATTTTAGTTAAGTTTGGATTGTATTTTAAGTTGTGTTGGCAGTCCACTATTTATGAGCTTGTCCGTAAAGGGGAACTGTGGCAGCAGCCCCATTAAATAGCACTTACCTCATGTGAAATTATCATTTTTGACATGTTAAACTCCTTGATATTACCTGACGCCTGTAATAAATTTTATAAACCATCATTGTAGATAGTTTTTTGACTTTTTTTGAGATTTACCCAGTCTGTAAATTTATAGAATGAGAAATCTTTGAATTTATGGATTGTCTGTACATTTACAGAATATCTGTAAAAACAACAAAATCCTAGACCTGATAAATATATCCCTGTGGCCCCGGTATGGGTTTTGGCCCACATAAGGGGTAAAGTAGTAAGACCCTTGTTTAATCAATCAAGATTTGAAAAAATCTATTTCAGGCAACTAAAATTCCTTGTTTTTGAATGTTTTGGAATAAAACTGTACCATGTATGATACAGGGGTTCCACTAGACCTGAAAACCCAAGAGTCCCAGGACCCTTGGCCCAAATTTTGAAGGGTCCTTTTCCAAAATACAGGAGTCCTGTCCCAACACGTCCATATAATTGACTATATATTTTTATTTAGTAATACGTAGATCTATACCTAAGAAAACAATAAACCCAAGATCATGTTACAGCATAATAAAAATGTCAGTTTCAGGTCATATAGTCTCAAATTGTAAACTAATATTTATCAAAATTCACGTTATTTTTATTAGGTTTTTCTTCAATATTTCATTTAATTTTTAATAACAGAATAGTGCTATAACACTCTAAAAATGTATCCAAAATGTACTATCCGGATACTGGTACACTTTCGAAATGTCATCGGAAAGCAGTTTTTGCTCAGTTTACTTGGCCAACTAAGCTAAATCAGAGATAGTTCCTCAAATAATGATGCTACTTATCATTAAAAACTGCATTGAAAATCAGTTTTTTTTAAGGAATTTTGGAAATATGCATATGACATTGGGTGTAATTAGACTCGTGAGCGGACATTCTAAACTTATTTTTGCTTTCGAAATTCATCCAAATTTGTGAAGTTTCTTGTTGAAATTACGGTATGATCACTAAACAATGGTCTAATTTAAAGTTGGCATGAAAAAATCTTGCAGGGCACTTTCACATGCTCGGTAATCAGCTGCTTACGGTAATTTAATAATTGGCGCCTTTTTGACAGTACACAGGATCAATATGCTTTATCAATTAATTTCAACACTTCTTTGATTCTTGTTACCTATGTGTTCCCGCCGTGACCTAACTTGCTGATAAAAAAATCAGCGAGGCATGTCTACAGGAGAAAGGGCGGGATTTAGCAGAAGATCAAAGGCAGGAGGGCATGGCCGCGAGTGTTTATTTTGAATACACGTGTCTATCGTGGAAATAGTTTTACTGAAGGAAATGAATGATAAGAGAAAGGATTATCAAAGGAAAATGCCCCCGGGTCCCGAAGGACGCACAGGCAAGTATCATGCCGGGTCCTTTGAGCATCTTTTGAAAATCTCCCGGGTCCGGACCCGGGGTCCCGGGTCAAATGGAACCCCTGTGATAGCGTTCTTGTATCAGTTAACATTCTTTTCTCGGCAGTTGTCCACAGAAGATAACCACAATGGATTATATGCTCAATATTGTGTAAATCAGGAGGATTTTTAAAGGCAGCGGGTAATACACGATTAAGGCACCGGATATGTAGCGAAACTGTTAATAGATAGTTTTATTTAGCGTCAAAAATAGCATACAAATATATAACATAATAACATAGTATTAAAACGATAGAAAATATAAATTTGTGCATAAAATTTCAATGTTGAACATCTGAATTGAACAAAAATAATAATATCACAGAGTTAATAATGATCACAGAAAATATACAGAATTTTATCGACTCTGAAAGATGCTGTTAGATAATCATATTCTTTAAGTTCATGCTTGATTAAAAAAAAATCCAAGATGACAAAGATCCTGACATGGAATAGTATGTTGATGCTGGGAAAGCCCAGAAAAGTCCGAAGACTTATTTCCACTGGGGTCCCGGTTTAATTGAAAGAAAAAACAACACTATCTATGAAAAACTTGTATCAGGGAAAAATGCTTATCAACAGAAATATATCTAAATCTATTTTCAAATAAAGCTATGTTCATTTAAAAAAATTGTTTCTCTTCTTAAGATGTATTATATATTTAAAAGGCAAGATTAATATAGTAAATAGACATAAGGATTAAAATTGAGAACATAGATACTAAAGATTTAGTACTTTTCCAGGTAAAACTTTTTTATTTCTCGTTTGAACTTTTTATGGTTTTTGATTGACTGCATGCTCTCTGGCAGCGAATTCCAAGTGTTGCGATTGGTTGCTATACGAAATGATATACAGATAAAGAGATCATTTACTATTTTGCAACGTCTGTTTCATCTTATTAAAACAGGTTAAAATCTACTTAGGCTTAAAAACAAAAAGAAAGAAAGGCATAGAAAAGAAAGCGCTGGTACGAATATGTGATCAATGGTGAATTGAGACTGAAATGTTAACAATTTGAAAATACTAAAACACGATAATTCCTCCTGATAACAGCAACAGATGATTTTGCAGATATCAAAGGCAATGCAAAAGTTCTGGCATTAGGTCATTTCATTAAGTAGTTAATTGTGAAGAGTCTACATGAAGCTATTATGTGGGCCAACAAAATCAATTCAAACAATATCTCCCATTTTAACACCACTTGGAAGGACCTGGCGTAAATAGTTCTTTTCTCCACTTTTCGCCTCTTAGGCTGGTAGATATTTTACAGCTGTTAAGTGGTCTTTATGCCTAACCTGCAATAGCAGAAAACCATAAGGGAATCCGCCGACAGTGACCACATATTAATATGGTAAAACTCTTTAGCTGATGTTGGAAGCTAATAAACTGATAAATTATTGATTAACCTGTCAGAAAATATTCAATTTGAATTTATTTCGTACAATCTGGAGTAAAATCTGGATACCACATTTCTCCAGTATGTGCATTGGACATGTAGAACGGTGTAAAAGGTAACTTTATCATACCATATTATTGTAAAATAATTGTTCTTGACAGTTGCAGAACATTAAGTTTAATTTACTTTATTTATGCCTGGACATACATAGTTTTATGATCACTAATAAAATTTAAAATACATCATATAAAATGTCCAGTAAACATGATTTTCGGGGTATATTTTATTCCAAATGAGTCGGCACCCGTCCTAAAAAGTGTCGCTTGCCTCCAACGTATAATTAGATCTAGTAATTCAACAGTTACAAGGACTTTCTTGACATTTTTCGTATAGTGTCCGATGCCAAGTTTTTGTGTGATAGCCGGTGCCACAATTTCATAACAAAACAAAATATTGTATATTATCCGTAGCCCATGCGATCATTGTTTACGGCTGTATAAATGCAATTGGAAGCTTTTAAAACTATTCTTTTTCATCACAGACAAAGCCTATGTCAGTTTGCATTGATGACAACCAGACTTGACTTCTAAAATCTTTGATAAACCTCAGAACCACCACTTTTGTTTACACATTTTTATCACATGGGTTTGCAGTGCATTATTTCTTTTCCTTAGTTAGTTTAGGTTAACTCCAAGGTAGTAAAAAAGACATAGAGCAAAATGCTACACCTTATGCTTCAAAGTGTTCTGTGAAATACAGCAATGTAGGAACTTAATGTTTTTCTGACTCTCCTTCACAACTTTCCCCATGTCTTCAATTTTTGACAGGTGTTTATATACGTATAGAAACCGGTGCACTTTCGTATAGAAGCAGCAGAATGCAAAAAAATCGTATAGAATCCGTTTTGATTAACCACTGTGAGAAGGAAACATCCTTTTGAACAAATAATGAATTTAACAGGGCTGAATGCATGCGCAATGAATTTGACAGTAGTAGCTTTCCCGGTTGGTACGCCAAAACATATACCCTCCATTTCCTCACATGATGTCTATACACGGGGAATTAATATTTTAAGAATTTTCTATCTGTAAATTTATAGACCGGGTGTATAAAATGTGATGAAAGTACAAATTTCCTCACTGCATTTTGAATTTAGAAAAGATTTTTACTTAAATTGTACAGACTGAAAAATCTTTGAATTTATAGATTATCCATATATTTACAGAAGTCTGTAAAAATCATCGATCTCTTAGACCTGATATAGCTTAATGTTCAGAACTTTATGTTCAAGAGATACTTCAATCCACATAATGTTCTTTGCGTTCAATTTCTTCCATCTATCTATAATCTGGCACTTCACAACTCCCTTCTATCGGCGAATCTTATCGACAGGAATGTGAGAGAAACGCTTAGAGAAAGAAGTCTTTAAAAAAGTACTAGAATTTTTTCGTAGATGTCCAGGGTTTGCAATTAATATTGGTGTCTAGTCTATCGTCCATCCTCCAATATTTATATAAACAGTCATGTTCTCCTTAAAAACTTTGGGTCAAAATTACACCAAATTTGGTCTTTAGCATCCTGGCAAGGTCCTCTTTCCAATTTATTCAAATGGTTCTGTTTGACCTTTAAGGGTGGATAGAGCTAAAAATAGAAATAACTTTAAATAACTTCTTTACAGATCTTCATCAAACTTGGTCAGCATTATTATAAGGTCCTCTAAGTTTGTTTAATAAGGGCCATTTTGGTCCTTATAGGGACAGCTAGAGCTAAAAATAGAAAAAAAAAAACACTTTAAAACAACTTCTTTTTATAAACTGCTCGATGGATCTTCATCAGGTTTGGTCTATAGCTTCATTATAAGGTCCTCTCCCAGTTTTGTTCAAATGGGGGTGTTTGACCACCTTTTGTGGGTTGTTAGAGAAAAAAATACAAAAAAAGCTGTTAACAGCTTTTTCTCATTAAGTGCCTGATTGATCTCGCTGCATCATTGTAATGTTCTCTGCAAAATTTGTTGAAATGGAGCAATTACTTAGCCTCTTTTAGGAGCTGCTAGAGCTGAAATAATAAAAAAAACTTCAAAATTCTGTTGCTCACGAACCACTTGATGGATCTTCATCAAACTTGGTCTGTAACATTGTTGTACAGTCCTCTGTTAAATTTCTTTAAATGAGCTGTGCCATGGGAAAACAAACATAATGGCTTTGCGACCAGCATGGATCCAGACCAGCCTGCGCATCCGCGCAGTCTGGTCAGGATCCATGCTGTTCGCTAACAGTTTCTATAATAGCAATAGACTTTGAAAGCGAACAGCATGGATCCTGACCAGACTGCGCGGATGCGCAGGCTGGTCTGGATCCATGCTGGTCGCAAAGCCACTATGTTGGTTTTCTTATGGCACGGCTCAAATGGTTAGCACTTGGGCCCATGTAAGAGGACATTAGAGCTAAAAATAAAAATTATTTCTTTATGACTTTTTCCCTTGAACTGCTGGGCAGATCTTCCTTAAACTTGGTTTGTAACATCCTTGTAAGGTCCTCTCTCAAATTTGTTTAAAGTTGGGCACTTGGTTTGCATTATATTATGTATACTAAATACAGTTGTTACCATTTGGGATTGTGTTTCATGAACTGGTGAACGATTACGGCCCACTGTTGTCCTCTTGTTTTACTTTTTAGTTACATTAGTTCTGTAATCTGTATAAAACATTTTCGAATTTCATGCAGTTAAAAAATTTTTTTTATATATATGGACAGTCATTTAGTGATGTGTAATAACATTTTGATTTAAATTTACATGGAAATATAAGAGACATCTGCTAGTTTTTAACAAAAAGTCTGTAAAGGTTCCAGATTTTCAGTTTGAATTCAGGATGATTTTACCTTGTTTTGCTTGGAAAAGCTGCAGCTGTCCTTTGTGTAAACATAAATCCTAAGATAAAGTCAATAGTAATTGGCTAATGTGTCTTTATTGCGGAAATGCCCTTGCATCGCCCAGGTTGGCTCAAAATAACTGAGCCATATTAACAAAGCACTAAAACATTAAGAAATACTTCTTTAAGTCAGTGTAAGGGACAAACGGAATTGCAGGATTCTGTAAATCAGTTTGTTATTTTAGTGAATTTTAGTAAATGGTATTTATAGTGTATTACAGTCTTGTCCAACTTACACTGTCAAATTATTATTTGAATAAATATGACAACTTTCTGTATATTTGATAAAATGAAAAACCGATCATTTACAGGACATGTATTATAATTGTTTGTTTATGGCAGTCACTGACCTTAGATATGTGTATATAACTAAAGGTAATAGACCTTCTCGTAAGTTATCTTCTCGCATAAAATGCAAAGGTCAACTACCTTGTTTTTTCATGTTGGCTGCCTTTTTTTTAACATTTCCTGATTAATGAATCTGTTTTTCTTCTTTTTATTTCTTGCTTGAAATTAAACACTTGTTTGTAAAGATTATGTTCGAGGATATTTTTTGTAGTTTCCAAAAAAAAACTTTTTACTTTTACTAATGTAAGCATAACTCTGTATGCTGGAGTGTTTTATGAAAAGGATACTAGTAAATTGTTTATTAAGTGATGGACATTTTATGAGATTTCTCTAATAAATATCAGACTTCTTTGATTTGGACTGTAATTATGAAGTTTCAGCTCTTTTTAAATAACTTCTTGCGAGGTAAAATTTTTGTTGTTTTTGAATTTTTGTATTTAATATATGTCTCCACAGTGAAGTTAAAGGTAATAATTGTTTATAAGTTTTGCATATTTTATTAATCTTAACTGAATTGGAAAAAAAATAGACCTATAAATTCATGTATCAGTATTTGGATGTTTTGAACGAAATAAAGTAAAAGCTAATCTAAACTGTAGAATTTTTTACACTCTTTTTTGTGAAAATCTCAATCATATATACATACACAAAGTAAAAAGTGTCTCCCCCTTACCACTGCTTTTATTTGTATTTTGAAAAAAAAAAACAACCCCAAAACATTAAAGTGATAGATATTGTCAGCTATTAACAAGGAATATGCCACTCATTACTGGAGCCAGATGATAGATGCTCACCTTTTTCAATTCTGTTTACTTAAGAAGCTCATAACTGTCTTTTTGAAACACTTAGGACCTTTAATGCACAACATTAATAATTTACTTGTATTATGCACCAAAAGAGATATTTTAATGCAAAACTATAAAAAAAAAACAAAACAACGCAAGGCTGGTGTTTAAACTACTTTAATCATCTTTTAAACTGTCTCAACAATTGATTGGTATACGGCGGATTTACTGGGCTTGAACAGCTTACATTCTATTACCACCTCTTAAGTTTCCTAGTTTATGCTTAAATCGTCAGCCATCAGAAGTGCCATAAAAATATTTGGCTTTTATAGTGTAAAAGGTTAGGAAATTTTAAAGTTCTTTAAGCTGTTGTTACTTGAAGGGAAATTCAAAAAGTGTTAAAAGGAAATCATGTTTTGATAATGTTTAACGTTTTGGGAAAATTTAATCAAGACAATTATGTGCAACATTATTCATAAGGTGCAGGTCCTTCTATATAGTATGGTAAAGGTAAAAAGACTGACATTAAGCTGTTTTATATTTTCAGCCTCGTCTTCAGCCGGAGAGATACAGAGTTCAGACCTGAAGTATGGCTTTGATGAACTTTGTCCTGTCTGTGGAGACAAAGTGTCTGGTTATCACTATGGACTTCTCACTTGTGAAAGCTGTAAAGGTATGTAGTACATTATCATAGACATACATCATTCTTATAATCTTATAATCCCTGAAAAGTCTTTAAATTTTACAAGAATTCAGCATGTATTGCCCAAAAAATGTAAAAAAGAGTTGTCAAGATAACTGCTATACTTCTAGAGGGATCTGACCTTAAAGAAATGTATCACTTGTGAAGTGAACTTTTGCAGGAGTTGAGGGCCTTTGAATGAATGTTTGTCTGAATTCACTCCAGTTACAACTTAGAAGAGAGCTAGCTTTCAGAAATGCATGACTTATGCGACTGTGCATATAGTTAGAACGTATATGTTATCTAAACAGGTTGAGTTGTCACCTTTGAAATTAAATATTTTCCTGGTAGACAAATAACAGAATATTGTACGTATATCCTTAAAGTGAACTTTTTATGATGATAGTGCTTCTTGCAGTTTTCAAGAGATTTGGCCAAAAAATGAATGAAATAAATTGCTCACAGTGTATAGACATAAGTTCTAATATATATTATGCTTCATTGGATTTGGTCTTGTTATAGTTGGTTAAGCATTTATCATTTGTAATTCAGGATTTTTCAAGCGTACAGTACAAAACAAGAAAGTGTATTCCTGCGTAGACAATAGGAGCTGTCACATTGACAAGTGTCAAAGAAAACGGTGTCCATACTGTCGATTTCAGAAATGTCTCAATGTTGGCATGAAACTGGAAGGTATGTACTGAAATTGTCTGTAGCTAAAATATGCAATAAAGAAGTTCTGTAACAGTTTTGACCAGAATTTGTGATGGAAATTAGAATTGTTGTAACTCCAGCTTTTGGAATGTACATCACAATTATGACATCATAGTATCAAATGGTATGAAGGCACGCTGGAATAGAAAACTTTGAATGGGCAAATATTTTGTGAATATCTTTCAACGATGTAGGCAGTAATATTTGATGTGTCAGAAGTGAAATAATACATCTCCAATAGTGATTTGCCCTTGAATAAAATCATTGTAGCTCAAATGCATATTATTGTATTACTCCAGCTGCACACTTGTGATATATACCTTAGCATCTAAGATCTTAGAATCCAAACTGTGATTTTGTTCGACAACAAATGTAGGTTTGGGATATATTACATTTGTATTTCTTAGGTATAATTTCAAATTATGCATTGAAGAAATTAGAAAAAAACAATACCAAGAAATTGTCTTTGTTAAATACTGGAGCTGTTACCCTTGTCAATGAATAGGAGAAGTGACACTGTTTTTGTTTTGTCATTAAATTTACTTCGTGCTTTTCTGTTACGTTTCAGGAGTTTTATACAATATGTTACATTAATATGTGATTATTTTAGCTGTAAGAACAGACCGCATGCGAGGAGGACGGAACAAATTTGGACCCATGTACAAGCGAGATAGAGCCCTTAAACAACAAGCGCTTCGACAACAGCAGCAGATGTTGGCAACCTGCCAGATGCGTCTTGCTAATGGCATAGTAGATCAATTCTCTATGACGAACGGTGGAGATCCACCGGACATCAAACCTGACCCAGCATTTCTCATGTCAGTCGCAAACAGCCTTGGCTATGGCATGAATAATAATATGAATAATGACCTCAGTCAACCGCACACTCCGGCAACATCGCCAGCCGGATCTGGGATTCCGTCGCCAACCGTGTCTGATAACTCGCCGCACGATTTACGCCTGTCTGCCCCTGCATCTACTCTATCACATTCACAAGGACATATAAATACAAACTCTCAGGGAATGTATTCCAGCACAGGGAACTATTTCCCATCTGCGGGTAATATGGCTCCTGGAGGGTACAATTCATATTACCAAGCAGTACCGCATCCCTCAAGTATGCCTTTATTACCGCAGTTGGTGGTAGATTTAAAAGCTAGTGCATTAGATGAACGAGAAATGAAAAATAAACTATTGTCATTTGTGGACACAGAATTTGGTACAAATGAAATCAACAGTGAAAATTACCTGTCTAAATTACTACAATTGTTGTGTAGACTCTCTGATCAGCTGTTGTTCCTGATGGTGGAGTGGGCAAGGACGTCCGTATTCTTTAGAGAATTGAAGGTTAGTGAACTGTTTAGGTTTCCGCTAGTAAAAGCTGTGCCAGTAAAGTGAAGATAAATGCCCAACTTTTGGAATTTAAGAAAGTACTTTAATATTCTACTAATTGGAAACTGACTGGGATGTAGGCTACCAGGCTGCTACACAAATAGCCTATAGTTTTGTAAAATGTGTAGAGAAAACTGCTGCAGTGGACATGTATGTAAGAGTACAATTTAGCTTTAAAAGAGTGGTGCCACATTGACAGCAGTTTTCTGAGTGATTCCATGTTCTAATATGCTACTTTAGCATTTGTTGGCAGATAAGGTATAGTTCATACAAGCATATACCATAGATGTATGAGAATATGCAGTCCAGCAGAAATTACTGGTCTAGTGCTGAGAGACTGTACAAAATACTTCATGAAATGATATTTTACTACTTGTAGTTTCCTCATAGTATTCTACCCCCTGTTTCTTAGCACATCTGAACAAGAAAGTGCCCAGGTGGTACTGTTGTGATCCTCTGTATCATTAACAGTCATTGTTAATACTAGAGATCTCAGTTTTGGCTAAGTGATTATGAAAACGTATTCAGATTGTTTGCTATTATAAAATACAATAGTTATTTGAGGTCTAAAAAACTGTTATAAGTTCAAATTGTAGAAAAACCTATACATTGTTCTGTATGCCATATATTCTACCCTGATCAGCCTGGTTGGAATTTTTGTGCTTATTGAATCTATGGCAGTTTCAAAACTGGGTAACTCAAGTATAAACTATATTGAAGGTTGCTTGACTGCTGCCCCCACCCACAGCTGCTGGTATCAGTGCATCAGTTTCTGTTTCCTTCATTATGCCTTCATTTTTTTGTAAGGCCATACAGCCTTGCTGCTGTCCATCTGTTCGTCCCAAAATATTGTGTGTCCAACTCCTCGCACACTATTAGCCTGATTTGCTTCAAACTTTCACAGATGAACAAGCTTGATGTACAGATGATCATAAAAGAATTAACTTTTGCTGTGACTATTTTTACCACAGTTACGGCCCTTTGATAGTCTTGCTATAAAAAGTATAGAGAAAAATCTTTTGCATCCAACTCCTCAGTCACTATTGAAAGGTCATTGAAAGTTTCAGATGAAGGACCTTCATGTGTTGGTGACTATAAATAGTAGACTTTTTTCTGTAGCTATTTTTAGCTCACCTGAGCACGAAGTGCTCGAAGGTGAGCTTTAGTGATCACCCTGTGTCCGGCATCCGTCGTCGTCCGTCCGTCCGTCGTCAACAATTTGACTGTTAACACTCTAGAGGTCACATTTTTGGCCCAATCTTAATGAAACTTAGTCAGAATGTTACCCTCAATAAAATCTTGGATGAGTTCGATATAGGGTCATCTGGGGTCAAAAACTAGGTCACCAGGTCAAATCAAAGGAAAAGCTTGTTAACACTCTAGAGGTCACAGTTTTGGTCCAATCTTAATGAAACTTGGTCAGAATGTTACCCTCAATAAAATCTTGGACGAGTTTGATATTGGGTCATCTAGGGTCAAAATCTAGGTCACCAGGTCAAATCAAAGGAAAAGCTTGTTAACACTCTAGAGGTCACAATTTTGGCCTAATCTTAATGAAACTTGGTCAGAGTGTTATCCTTAATAAAGTCTGGGACGAGTTTGATATTGGGTCATCTGGAATCAAAAACTAGGTCACCAGGTAAAATCAAAGGAAAAGCTTGTTAACACTGTAGAGGCCGCATTTATGACTATATCTTCATGAAACTTGGTCAGAATGTTAATATTGATGATCCTAAGGTCAAGTTTGAATCTGGGTCATGTAGGATCAAAAACTAGGTCACCCGGTCAAATCAAAGGAAAAGCTAATTAACACTGTAGAGGCCACATTTATGACCATATCTTAATGAAACTTAGTCAGAATGTTTATCTTGGTGATCTTTAGGTCAAGTTTAAATCTGGGTCAGCTGGGGTCAAAACCTAGGTCACTAGGTCAAATCAAAGGAAAAGCTTGTTAACTCTCTAGAGGCCACATTTATGACTGCATCTTCATGAAACATAGTCAGAATGTTGAACTTGATGATCTTTAGGTCAAGTTCGAATCTGGGTCATGTTGGATCAAAAACTAGGTCACCCGGTCAAATCAAAGGAAAAGCTAATTAACACTGTAGGGTGATTTCAAAAAAAATGAAGACATTAGCATGACAGAAAGCTCAAAATTCAAATTCAGTCTTGGCTCTTAAATTATATGGGCTTGATATCTCCTGACATTGAAGTTTACAAAACTCATTGGGGCGAAATTGTACAAGCACACTGGAATTTTATTTTAACAGTTTTAATTAACTAGTTTTGTGTATTTTGACAACATAAGTATCAAATTTGAACACAGATAGTTTTATAGAAATCATACATATAACTCTTATTTTTTATTGTGTATGATGGTGTACATTTGAAAAAAGAAAATTTCATCAAAATTATTGGATAAGACTGCAAAATGTTTTAAAAAAAATTGAATTTCCAGCATTTTAAACCAGCTTTTTTCTGTTCACACATGGAAAAGTTTAAGTGTTTTTTTTAAAAGATCAAAAGACAAGATCTTGCCTCTAAAATACAACATTGGGGTCAGTGAAATAACAATTGATCCTTTTTTTGTTATTCTATATGTATGTTACGTACCAAAATATGTCATACAAAAACAAACATAATTTTTCTCCAAATTTGTTACACTTGCAACACATTAAGGTAATGGATGTTTCCCAAATAAACATGAAATGTATTGGGTTTGTGGACAACAAATGCTTAGCATAATCATGTACATTGTAAATGTTTTAGAAAAGGGGTTTATAAACAATTTATTTTTACAAAATTAACAAAAACATTCGAAAATCAAAGTTGAATATGACAACATGTCAGTTAAGGAATATTACAATCTTTTGTTGTTTCTTGATGAACTGATCCATGTTTAATAATCATTTTTAGCCATTTTATAAATGTTTTGATAGTCTATTTAGTAAATGAGTAAAAGTTAGTACCATATTTAGAAAGGTAGCATCGTGTTACACTTGCAACAAGTTCAAGAAACATAATATGACCAGGACTTGGCCTTTAGGAAGTGTTCAAGAAACTGCTTTCACTTCACTTTCTATTACAAAAAATGAACAGTTGAGAATGCAATTTGCTTGCTGAATATTTATTTTAGATTATTACTATTATGAAAATAAATTCACAGTACGATTACATCTGCTTATTAAAAATGCAATGCTTTTCGTATGACAAAAAAGTTGATGTCTTGGTATGCCACATAATCTTAGCAAATTTAACAGTGAAGACCCTGATCAGATGGCTCTTTTAGAAGCTATCTGATGTGGGTCTAGTCACTTTTTGCATAATCATCAATATTTGCATGATAAGAAAATTGAAGGGTTTATAGTTTTAATAAAGAACAGTAGAAAATTTTAGAACAAACTGGGTAAAAAATTAACCACATGTAGGTCCATTTAATCTGGACTAACCTGTAGCAGCCATCTTGTCTATAGATAGAAAATCACAATAAATGCTTAACCCTTTTGATGCCTGATAACAAGCTCTTGCCCATTCATGGCCGGGAGCTATGGAAATGGGTTCTCTCCAGTCGTCCGGCATGTGTCTGTGCATCTGTCTTTCCGTGTGTCTGTGCGCATGATGTTAATGCAATATCCCATGAACGGCTAGTTTGAATCTGACCAAACTTAGTGGACCAAACTTAGTGAATAGATTGCTTATAGAGAGAGGAAGGCTGTGATTGCATTGTGGAAATTTTGTTAAAAGATCAGGGTCGCTGTTGCTAAACAATTTCTGCTGGCCTGTGCACTATTTGTCAATGTTAATTTCCTGAACAGCTTCTTGGATTTTCACCAGACTTTACCAGTGGACCTATATTGACATACTAATCCCTGTGCTGGCCAGTGATTTATCAGTGATGTGAACGCAATATCTCTTGAACGGCTTCTTAGATCTTCACCAGACTTTACCAATGGATCTATATTGAAGATGTCTCGGATGAATTTGCCTACATGGAGAAATTCTGCGCATACAGTACTTATGACCTGTGCTGGCCGCTGATTGGTCAGTGTTGTTAATATTGTATCTCCTGAATGACTGATTGGATTTACAGCTGAGTTTACCAGGAGCTCTATGGAGAAACTCCATGCATATAAGATGTGCTGGCCTGTGATTGGCTGATGTTGCTGTTGGATTTTTACCAGACTGTACCCCTTTTAGAAATGATATTAATTCATAGTTTTATTATGCCTGCCTGTTGAAAATAAAAAGTTTTTCACAATAACAAGAATTTAAAGGTCTGGTTTGTCACATGCTGTAAGCAAACAGTACAAAGTCTGATAGGACAGCTCTTTCGGGGCTGTCTGATCTGGGTCTGAGCTGTTTGCAAAAGCATCAGTATGTTTTCTTAGCAAGATAAGGATTACATGTTCACAATGTCAACAGTGAACAATGTCTGACACAATTCTGTCAATAAACATTAAGTTTAAACAAGTTTCTTTGAATTTATATTATTTTCTGTGAAGAACAAATACAGCTGTATGTAATAATTTGCAATTATTAATTTTATTGTTGCGAGTGTAACACTTTACCTACATTAAGCATTAACATGATAGTCAAATAAAGTACAGGTATTTGGCTTCCAAAGTTGCTTATTTTGAACAAGTATGCATTGCACTTTTATGCAAAACAATTAAAATTGCTTATTTAAATAAAATATTTGTTTCAGAATTCATAATGTTAATAAATGAAGGGTAAATTCACACATTTTATATAAAATTTAACTCAAAAATAAGTAATTCCATTAACATGAAGCCTCTACAACAATGAGAACGTAACTATTTTTAATTGAATGTACAGCTGTTCCAATGGAGATGTCACAGTTTTGCTTAAATCTGGTTAGAAATGTGTCCAGTTCACATGTCAAAATAGTGTTACACTTGCAACATCACTTATAATGGCATCATTAATCTACATGCTTTGATACATGATAATAAGTGTTGTGCATGATCTATGGTGTTGATGCTCCTGTGATAGATAAAGAAAGGTACATGTTATCTCACATTTGAAAAAAAATCTTGTCATTTTTAATCAAATGTTACACTTGCAACATATTTCAACTGACAATCTTTAATTCACTGTTATTATTGTATGAAAGCACTGATCTTTAAACTTCAGAATACTTTGTGTAGATAAAACCTTAGTCTGTGAAAAGTCATATACTTTTTCATTATCTTTGCTTCACAACAACTAATAAAATACAGTCTATTTTGAAAATGGAGGTTTTTAGTTGTAAAAAAATCCAATGGGTCATGTTACTTCGATGCACAAAATGAATGCATCAGATGTTGGTGTATTAGAGTACTATCCATATTTAT
The DNA here is from genome assembly GCF_021730395.1 of Mercenaria mercenaria. Classification (NCBI taxonomy): domain Eukaryota; kingdom Metazoa; phylum Mollusca; class Bivalvia; order Venerida; family Veneridae; genus Mercenaria; species Mercenaria mercenaria. The sequence continues at coordinate 31,147,638 of NC_069375.1, read as the reverse complement.
ATGCCTGAATATCCAAGGCATCGGCAAAAACAAATATTTTGCATACTCAAATAGCATTTTCTTTACACAGTTACATTTAAAAACTTGTTTTTGTAAAAATGTCCCAAAAAAATGTTACACTTGCAACAAATTTAGCCACATTTCCCTTCGTTAAATTTGATTAACAGCATATATCATCATGAAACTTGCTACACACATTTTGGTCATAGAGACGCATATTACAACATAAAATTTATGTTAAGAATCCTTTTATTTGTCTTTTTAAGTAAGTTTATTTGATTTGCCTCATTTTTTTTGAAATCACCCTGTAGAGGCCACATTTATGACCATATCTTAATGAAACTTGGTCAGAATGTTTATCTTGGTGATCTTTAGGTAGAGTTTAAATCTGGATCAGCTGGGGTCAGAAACTAGGTCACTAGGTCAAATCAAAGGAAAAGCTTGTTAACACTCTAGAGGCCACATTTATGACTGTATCTTCATGAAACTTAGTCAGAATGTTAAACTTGATGATCTTTAGGTCAAGTTCAAATCTGGGTCATGTTGGGTCAAAAACTAGGTCATGGGGTCAAATCAAATGGAAAGCTTGTTAACTCTCTAGAGGCCACATTTATGACTGTATCTTCGTGAAGCTTAGTCAGAATGTTAAACTTGATGATCTTTAGGTCAAGTTCGAATCTGGGTCATGTTGGGTCAAAAACTAGGTCACGGGGTCAAATCAAAAGAAAAGCTTGTTAACACTCTAGAGGCCACATTTATGACTGAATCTTAATGAAACTTCTTCATGAAACTTAGTCAGAATATTAAACTTGATGATCTTTAGGTCAAGTTCGAATCTGGGTCATGTTGGGTCAAGAATTAGGTCACAGGGGCAAATCAAAGGAAAAGCTTGTTAACACTCTAGAGGCCACATTTATGACTGTATCTTCATGGAACTTAGTCAGAATGTTAAACTTGATGATCTTTAGGTCAAGTTCGAATCTGGGTCATGTTGGGTCAAACACTAGGTCACGGGGTCAAATCAAAAGAAAAGCTAGTTAACACTGTAGAGGCCACATTTATGAACATATCTTGATGAAACTTGGTCAGAATGTTAATCTTGATGATCTTTAGGTCAATAGGTCAGGTGAGCGATACAGGGCCTTCATGGCCCTCTTGTTTCTAAAATTATGGCTCTTTCTTAATTTCACAAAATAGGCTGCCATTGTGAAGAAATGTGGTTTGTTCAACTCCTCATACACTTTTTGAGGGAATGGATTCAAAGTTGCTCAGATGAACAACCTTTTCTGAAAATGACAGTATGTGGGGGCATCTGTGACCTATGGACAAAATTCTAGCTTTTATCTTAATTTAGAAATTAACATGGCAGTTTTCCTTGGTTTACTGGAACAGATACAATTCCCAATAAGCTTTTCATGAAGATGTGTATATATGAATTGTTTTTGTAGGTTGAAGATCAGATGAAGCTGTTACAGAATTGTTGGAGTGAAATATTGATACTTGACCTTGCTCATCGTCTTCTAAGACAAACCTGGTCCGGAGAACTCATTTTGGTATGAAATATTTATTGTTAAATTCTGAAATTTAACCTTTAGCATGCTAGATAAATTGTCGTCTGCTGGAAATGTCGTCTGCTAAAATTGTAAAGTTCATTCAATTTGCTCCAAAATTGGAAGAAATATTGTCAGAGTAGCAAACAGCTTGGAACCTGATCAGACGCTGATTTAATCGGCGTCTGATCTGGTTCCAAGCTGTTTGCAAAGGCTGTTAAATTCGCCTGCAGCAGGCTAAAGGTTAAGGTTAAAAATAGCGTTTGAGACCAGTCCTAGAATGAAGCTTTGACAATGCTGTGGTCAGTATAAATCAGAAATGTCCAATGAGATGCTGAACTCACCTGGGACCCTGTCTATGCTTTCACAGATGTTGTCAGGCAACTTTATGTTCAATATTTCAGATTTGATGAGCCAAGTTAGAAAATATTGGTGGCGATTAGTACTGAGCCAAGTTAGAAAATATTGCTTGCAGTTAGTACTGAGCCAAGTTAGAAAATATTGCTTGCAATTAGTACTGAGCCAAGTTAGAAAATATTGCTTGCAATTAGTACTGAGCCAAGTTAGAAAATATTGGTGGCAATTAGTACTGCGTCAAGTTAGAAAATATCAGTGACAATTTGTACTATGCCAAGTAAGAAAATACTGGTGGTAGTTGGTACTAAGCCAATTTGAAAATACTGGTAGCAAGTGATACTGAGCCAAGTTATAAAATATTGTTGGCAATTAATACTGAGCCAAGTTAGAAAATATTGATTGCAGTCAGTACTGAGTAAAGTTGGAAAATATTGGCGGCAAGTGGTACTAAGCTAAATTAGAAAATATTGGTGGCAATTAGTACTGAGCCAAGTTAGGAAATATTGGTGGCAATTAGTACTGAGCCAAGTTAGGAAATATTGGTGGCAATTAGTGTGGTCAATATTTATAATCATAATCTGAGTAAGGATAATGTATTTGTACAGTACCAAAACCATTGTTAGTCTTTATTCATCATTTCAGGCGAATGGTCACAAGTTAAGCCTAGATTGTTTAGAGGACTTAGGCATACCAGACATAAAGGATCGGATACTAGATATTGTTCGTAAAATGAAAGAACTCAAGATTGATGACAACGAATATACGTGCCTCAAATTTCTTATTCTTTTGAATCCAGGTAATCATTTTCTAGTGGTAACTTTTAAGAAGATAATAACATAAAAACACTGCTTGTTCAAGCATGGTTGGCTTGGTGACAAAAGCTGAATCAAGCAATTCATGTTTGTTTGTAGCATATTTAGCTTGACTATTCAAAGAATAGGTAGAACTGTTGCTAAACATAATTTTTGAAAAATATTCAGTTACCTAGCTGTGGTCAGTTAGTGTAGCTAGATTTACCAGAGAACTTGCCCCCATATATTGATAGTAAAAGGACAGTTACTTCAGACATATTTTGTTGTCATGGAGATCATATACCATGCTGGATTGAACCTTATACTTGGTGATTCATTCTCTTGTACTCTACCTATTGAGGCCATTTGTTCTTTAATAGGTTAAAACAAGTTTAATGTTCTTTCCGGAGTCATTCACTACTTTTCTGATTACAGTGGTATTTAATAGTTGAATATATAATATAGATCTGCCATTTGGGTTTTATTTAATCCATCAAAGACATTCATGTTTTTTATATAATATACAACACAATTTTACATGCAGTATAAGTTTAGTCTCTCTTGGAAACCGATGCAAGTGTATAGAATTTTATTGTCTGTATATGGCATCAATCATGTAATGCGCATTGAGCTTTTCCATGGTAAAGGTGTAGTGTTTTAGAAGCCTTTATCTTTGTAAATACATGTACTAAGATTTTGTTGTTAAAATTGTATGGAATAATTCTTACCAAAAACAGAATTTAATTTGGTTTTTGAAAATTGTGTGTGAAAGACCGTTTTCTCAGCCTCCAGTCGATGTCCCTTATCATGCTGGACATGATTGATTCTGCCTTTGCGACCAGTGTAGATCATGATCAGTCTGCACATCCTTGCAGTCTGATCATGACCAGCACTGTTTGCCATTCAGTCAGTATCTTTTTGGTAAGCACCCCTTTAAACAGTTAATAGTACTGTCTAAATTGAAAGATGGTCAAGTTCGTTATAGAAATTTAGCAGGTTAAGGGTTATACAGGTTTGGCTGTAAACTGAATGGAACAACTTTGTCTTCTTTCAGATGTGGCCAATATAGATAGCCAGGAATTTGTAGAGAGTTGTCAGGAGAAGGTTCAAGCCGTCCTTATGGAATATTGTGTCAATTTTTACCCCAATGTCAAGGACAAGTTCAGCCAAGTGTTGCTACGGTTACCGGATATCAAGTTAGCGAGTATGTGTGGGGAAGAGTTCCTATATAGTAAACATTTATCTGGAGAACTTCCTGAGCATACGCTGTTGATGGAAATGCTTCACTCAAAGAAGAAATAGTTCAAAATTTTATCTAGGTCTAAGTTTATGTACTATTTTGAAAAGTGCTATATGAGAGAGATAGGGGAACTTCCCCCCAGAAGAAGGTTGTTAGCAGTTACATGGAAGACATGGAACAAGACTTTGTGAATGATGGAAGGATACTTGTGCATTAGTCAAAAAGCTTCATTATACTTCCATGTTTCTTTAATTGAAATATAGATGAGCTGTGCCATGAGAAAACCAACATAGTGGCTTTGCGACCAGCATGGATCCAGACCAGCCTGCGCATCCACGCAGTCTGGTCAGGATCCATGCTGTCTGCTTTCAAAGCCTAATGGAATTAGAGAAACAAATAGCAGACAGCATGGATCCTGACCAGACTGCGCAGATGCGCAGGCTGGTCTGGATCCATGCTGGTTGCAAATTCACTATGTTGGTTTTCTCATGGCGCGGCTCAGATATTTTGGCCTTAAAACCAAAATGTTATTACTTGTTATAAGGTTATATCAGTCGTCAATGATAAATTGTTGGTAAGATGGGTAGCATCTGGTATTTCAAAGTGTCACCATGTATTAAATTGTTTTTTTTTAGAAAAAAAAGTAATAAAAATTGTAATCACTTGGCTACTTGCACTGTGATATCCTTCAAGTGTGTTCAGTCAGTAGTTTGGAAGAACTACTTAGGTAAAAGAAATCAAGAAAGAAACTGGTAAGGAACCTAGTGACAATTTTCCATCAGACTTAGTCGTATACTGTATATAGTTGCAAGCATATTGTGGTGTTTCTTAACAAAAAGATCTGTATCTAAGTGACTGAAATTAAGTTGATTTTTAGCTCACCTGTCACAAAGTGACAAGGTGAGCTTTTGTGATCGCGCAGGGTCCGTCAGTCCGTGCGTAAACTTTTGCTTGTGACCACTCTAGAGGTCACATTTTTCATGGGGTCTTTATGAAAATTGGTCAGAATGTTCACCTTAATGATATCTAGGTCAAGTTCGAAACTGGGTCACGTGCGGTCAAAAACAAGGTCAGTAGGTCTAAAAATAGAAAAACCTTGTGACCTCTCTAGAGGCCATATATTTCACAAGATCTTCATGAAAATTAGTCAGAATGTTAACCTTGATGATATCTAGGTCAAGTTTGAAACTGGGTTACTTGCCATCAAAAACTAGATCAGTAGGTCAAATAAGAGAAAAACCTTGTGACCACTTTAGAGGTCACATTTTTCATGGAGTCTTTATGAAAATTAGTCAGAATGTTCACCTTGATGATATCTAGGTCAAGTTCGAAACTGGGTCACGTGCAGTCAAAAACTAGGTCAGTAGGTCTAAAAATAGAAAAACCTTGTGACCTCTCTAGAGGCCATATATTTCACAAGATCTTCATGAAAATTGGTCAGAATGTTTACCTTGATGATATCTAGGTCAAGTTTGAAATTGGGTCACGTGCCATCAAAAACTAGGTCAGTAGGTCAAATAATAGAAAAACCTTGTGACCTCTCTAAAGGCCATATTTTTCATGGGATATGTATGAAAGTTGGTCTGAATGTTCATCTTGATAATATCTAGGTCAAGTTCGAAACTGGGTCACGTGCAGTCAAAAACTAGGTCAGTCGGTCTAAAAATAGAAAAACCTTGTGACCTCTTTAGAGGCCATACTTTTGAATGGATCTTCATAAAAATTGGTCAGAATGTACATCATGATGATATCTAGGTCAAGTTCGAAACTGGGTCATGTGCCGTCAAAAAGTAGGTCAGTAGGTCAAATAATGAGAAAACCTTTTGACCTCTCTAGAGGCCATATTTTTCATGGGATGTGTATGAAAGTTGGTCTGACTGTTCATCTTGATGATATATAGGTCAAGTTTGAAACTGGTTCAACTGCGGTCAAAAACAAAAACTAGGTCAGTAGGTCTAAAATTAGAAAAATCTTTTGACCTCTCTAGAAGCCATATATTTCAATAGATCTTCATGAAAATTGGTCTGAATGTTCACTTTGATGGTATCTAGGTCATTTTCGAAACTGGGTCACACGTAGTCAAAAACTAGGCCAGTAGGTATAAAAATAGAAAAACCTTGTGACCTCTGTAGAGGCCATATTTTTCACGAGATCTTCATGAAAATTAGTGAGAATGTTCACCTTGATGATATCTAGGTCAGGTTCAAAAACAGGGTCACGTACCTTTGAAAACTAGGTCAATAGGTCAAATAATAGAAAAACCTTGTGACCTCTCTAGAGGCCATATTTTTCAATGGATCTTCATGAAAATTGGTCAGAATTTTTATCTTGATGATATCTAGGTCAAATTCAAAACTGGGTCACATGAGCTGAAAAACTAGGTCACTATGTCAAATAATAGAAAAAACGACGTCATACTCAAAACTGGGTCATGTGGGAACAGGTGAGTGATTCAGGACCATCATGGTCCTCTTGTTTTTGACAAGTGTTGCAATAGTCCATGCATTGCTCTTTTAAGTCTTAGATCATGACATAATAGAGCATTCGACATGTATGATCTTTAATTTTGAAATGAAGATTGAGAAAAGCACTGTTTAAGTGAGTGACTTGGTCAAGTATGAAATTAGAACATTGTGTATTTCTTGTTATTAAGTGCTTACAGTGTATCGGGTCAAACTTTTACTCCAAAGCCAAATTAGCATAGTGAACTGCCTAGTTAATTTATCCAGGGAATGTGAAGGCACATTTTAGAGGAATGAACTATGAATTTTGTTAGCTCACCTGTCATAAAGTGACAAGGTGAGCTTTTGTGATTGCGCACCGTCCGTCGTCCATGCATCTGTGCTTAAACTTTTGCTTGTGACCACTCTAGAGGTCACATTTTTCATTGGGGCTTTATGAAAATTGGTCAGAATATTCAACTTGATGATATCTAGGTTAAGTTCGAAACTGGGTCAACTGCATTCAAAAACTAGGTCAGTAGGTCTAAAAATAGAAAAACCTTGTGACCTCTCTAGAGGCCATATATTTCAAAAGATCTTCATGAAAATTGGTCAGAATGTTGACCTTGATGATATCTAGGTCAAGTTCGAAACTGGGTCACGTGCCCTCAAAAACAAGGTCAGTAGGTCAAATAATAGAAAAACCTTGTGACCTATCTAAAGGCCATATTTTTCATGGGATCTGTATGCAAGTTGGTCTGAATGTTAGTCTTGATATCTAGGTCAAGTTCAAAACTGGGTTATGTGCGGTCAAAAACTAGGTCAGTAGGTCTTAAAATAAGAAAACCTTGTGACCTCTCTAAAGGCCATATTTAATGGATCTTCATAAAAATAGGTCAGAATGTTCGTCTTGATGATATCTAGGTCAAGATCGAAAGTGGGTCACATGCCGTCAAAAAGTAGGTCAGTAGGTCAAATAATGAAAAAATGTTTTTACCTCTCTAGAGGCCATATTTTTCACGGGATCTGTATTAAAGTTGGTCTGAATGTTCATCTTGATGATATATAGGTCAAGTTTGAAACTGGGTCAGCTTTGATCAAAAACTAGGTCAGTAGGTCTTAAAATAGAAAAACCTTTTGACCTCTCTAGAGGCCATGCGCTTGAATGGATCTTCATGAAAATTGGTCAGAATGTTCATCTTGATGATATCTAGGTCAGGTTTGAAACTGGGTCACGTGCCATCAAAAACTAGGTCAGTAGGTCAAATAATAAGAAAACCATGTGACCTCTCTAGAGGCCATATTTTTCATGGGATCTGTATGAAAGCTAGTCTGAATGTTCATCTTTATGATATCTAGGTCAAGTTCGAAACTGGGTCAACTGCGGTCAAAAACTAGGTCAGTAGGTTTAAAAATAGGAAAACCTTGTGACCTCTCTAGAGACCATAATTTTGAATGGATCTTCATGAAAATTAGTCAGATGTTCATCTTGATGATATCTAGGTCAAGTTTGAAACTGGGTCAACTGCGGTCAAAAACTAGGTCAGTAGGTCTAAAGATATAAAAACCTTGAGACCTCTCTATTTGGTCAGAATGTACACCTTAATGATATCTAGGACAAATTCAAAACTGGGTCACGTGCCATCATTAACTACGTCAGTAGGTCAAATAATAAAAAACCTTATGACCTCTCTAGAGGCCATATTTTTCAATGGATCTACATGAAAATTGGTCAGAATTTTTATCTTGATGATATCTAAGTCAGGTTCAAAACTGGGTCACATGAGCTCAAAAACTCAGTCACTATGTCAAATAATAGAAAAAATGACGTCATACTCGGTTTAAAACTGGGTCATGTGGGTACAGGTGAGCGATTCAGGACCATCATGGTCCTCTTGTTTTTGATATTTATAAGATTGAAATACTTACTAGAGGCAGATTGTTGTAGAGATCTTTTCTTATCTGAGAAGGTTATAGAGGAAAAGTTTTCATAAGTCCTACCTCATAGAATGCAACATGGGGTTGGAGGTTTTGGGTTGGAGGTTCTGCTAGAGGTATTGGTTGATTGAGGTTTGACCTATACTGCTGTAGTGTACAATGAATAGGGCTCACATGCATTACAATCGTATTATATACATCATTATTTATGTTAACTGGATATCATTGTAGATTATGAATTGTTATAATAGATTTGTTTATGCTCATTTGAAAAATGGGACATATTGTTGATGCTAGAAAAAACAGCAGTGTTTAAGGTTTAAGTACATTAGTGTATACTTGAAATGCAAGGAAAAGTTTAGTTAAAAATGTTTTATCAAAATTGATTGAATGTGTAATATATCTCGAATTGACAATTGTTACCATTGATACCTTGTATAGTAGGTTTTAAATTAACTTACTTAGAAATTTCTAAGTAAGTTAAACTTATATCAAATTGCGTTAAAATTTCTTCTAATTGCAAATGATTTAGGCCCTTCAGAATCGATATTTATTCACTGTGACTCCATTTTTTGAAAAGAAAACTCAGTTGAAGCCAAATGCTTTGTCCGTGGAAATTAGAGATTTCGAGTCTCAGTTTTACATTAATTCTTTTCAAGTGGACTAAAGAGAATGACTATGAAGCTTAAACCTGAAATGCTGTTTGATTTTTAACAAATGTTGCATACGCTTTTGAAATAATAGGCTAATAGGCAAAATAATTTTACTGTGTATATGTCATTTAAATGAGCTCGGCTATTAGACGCTGCCTGTTTTGTTTGAAAATTTAGTTCGAACCAGATGTAAGGATTGCGTTGACCAGGGAATTTGTTGCTCAAAACTTTAAGCAGGTTTTCTTAAATTATATTACAGGGAATTTTGTCATTTGCTGTGGGCATTTTTTTAGCTCATCTGATTTTTTGAAAAAAAATGATGAGTTATTGTCATCACTTGAGCGGTTGTCGGCGTCGGCGTCTGCGTCGGCGTTGCCTGGTTAAGTTTTATGTTTAGGTCAGCTTTTCTCCTAAACTATCAAAGCTATTGCTTTGAAACTTGGAATACTTGTTCACCATCATAAGCTGACCCTGTATAGCAAGAAACATAACTCCATCTTGCTTTTTGCAAGATTTATGGCCCCTTTTGTACTTAGAAAATATCAGATTTCTTGGTTAAGTTTTATGTTTAGGTCAATTTTTCTCCTAAACTATCAAAGCTATTGCTTTGAAACTTGGAATACTTGTTCACCATCATAAGCAGACCCTGTACATCAAGAAACATAACTCCATCTTGCTTTTTGCAAGAATTATTGCCCTTTTGGACTTAGAAAATCAGTTTTCTTGGTTAAGTTTTATGTTTAGGTCAGCTTTAATCCTAAACTATCAAAGCTATTGCTTTAAAACTTGCAACACTTGGTCACCATCATAGGCTGACCCTGTACAGCAAGAAACATAACTCCATCCTGCTTTTTGCAAGATTTATGCCCCTTTTGGACTTAGAAAATATCAGATTTCTTGGTTAAGTTTTATGTTTAGGTAAACTTTTTCTCTTAAACTATCAAAGCTATTGCTTTGAAACTTGTAACACTTGTTCACCATCATAAGCTGACCCTGTACAGCAAGCAACATAACTCCATCCTGCTTTTTGCAATAATTATTGCCCCTTTTGGACTTAGAAAAATCATTTTCTTGGTTGAATATTATGTTTAAGTCAACTTTTCTCATAAACTATCAAAGCTATTGCTTTAAAACTTGCAACAGTTTTTCACCATCATAAGTGGACACTGTACATCAAGAAACATAACTCTATCCTGCTTTTTGCAAGAATGATGGCCCTTTTTAGACTTAGAAAATCATGGGTAGGACATATTTCATTTTTATAAAATAATTACAGGAATTTTGTCATTGCATGGGGCATTTGTTTAAGTATGTATCGGTTCATGCGACAGTAAAAGAATTATCTTCCAATGAATTGAATCGCAGAGAGTTCTCACATATACCAAGAACTACACAATGTGTCCATTCTTATTGTAGAAATTTATCATTGCTCAAAAGGAATTCAGCCCATTTTGGTAACCAGTTATTTTCATTGAATGGTTCTCTGTAATAATATACTATTACAGAGCAGGAAATTTTAGAATATAGAATAATGCCCATCTGTTTATATGGTTGTATTTCAAGATGTATTTTTTGTTTCTTATCAGACTCACATGGGAACGAAAACTCCTAGAGCAATATTTTGATCACAAGTAAGGTTATCAAAAATGATATGTAAAAAATAGTTAAAAAGAGGACAGTGAAAATGTGATTACAATGTAAAAAAATATGCATTAGGGGAAACCCTGCCTTTGCATAGCTTTGGTATTTGTATATGCTGCTTAAGATCTTATGAAAATAAAAATTAGTAACCAAAGCAAAATTTGGAGCAGTTTTGATGTAATTTTTGACAGACTTTGTCATATGTATATGTGTATAATATGTAAGAAGGATTTCTGAAATTAACAAATGGAGAGTTTTCAGTGGATTTAAGTTTTGAGCAACCTGGTCGTATTGTTTATAAAACTAAAGTAGGTACTGCTTGTTACAAATGTGCCATATGGTTTCTCAGCACTTTCTTATGTATAAATCTGCTATGATATACAAATCTGGTATACGGTAATATATGTTCTTCCAAGCCATGATAAAACCTTTCCAACCAGTAGCTTAAGTTTACAGACAGTATATTCCTCTGATTGTAATATTGTTATTGCTCATTGTAAAACTAACAAAAGAAATGTTAAACCATTTCAAAATTGTTTATTGTGATATTTTTGATTCATAGTGCTGTTTATGGTTTCCATTTTATCATGTTTATGTGGTAACTTTTCATATAATGTTTATGTGCTACATCTTATATTTTCATGTGTTTGTTCATAACATGTTTATGTGCTAAATTTATCATGTTTATGAGCTAAATTCATCATGTTTATGTGGTAAATTTTCATATAATGTTTATGTGCTACATCTTCTACTTTCATGCATTTGTTCATAACATGTTTATGTGCTAAATTTATCATGTTTATGTGGTAAATTTTCATATCATGTTTATGTGCTACATCTTCTACTTTCATGCATTTGTTCATATCATGTATATGAGCTAAATTCATCATGTTTATATGCTGCATCTACTATGTTTATGTCTTGAAGTACCACATGTTCAGCTTGTCAAGACTTTTATGCTCATGCATTATGTTACTGCATCTGTTTTTTTTATGCTTTTAAATCATGTTACTACATTATCTTATACATATAGAAGTTTCCATTCAAACAACTTTCATTCAATAGACATAATGATATTTAACCATTAATATGACAGTTGGATATATGAGCCACGCCATGAGAAAACCAACATAGTTCGTTTGTGACCAGCATGGATACAGAACAGCCTGCGCATCCGCGCAGTCTGGTCAGGATCCATGCTGTTTGCTTTCAAAACCTATTGCAATTAGAGAAACCATTAGCATCCGCGCAGTCTGGTCAGGATCCATGCTGTTCGCTTTCAAAACCTATTGCAATTAAAGAAACAATTAGCGAACAGCATGGATCCTGACCGGACTGCGCGAATGCGCAGGCTGGTTTGGATCCATGCTGGTCGCAAATGCACTATGTTGGTTTTCTCATGGTGCGGCTCATGTTTCATGTGATCACATGTTTTCTTACGTTATTCAGTATTCTTCAGATGCTAAGTGTTAGACTTCTCTTTCCAGCCAAAATATGCCAAAGTCGCATGTTGGAAATACATAATCAAATGGAACTTCAGATTGTCATTTCAGATCCACTTCCTTAACAAAGTTGATTAGAGTCATCTTTTTTTATTGCTTAACAAATTCAGTTACTTCAAATAATTATAATTTGGGATAGGGAAAATACAACTGGGGTTTGATTTTAAGCAAAAACATTTTAGCATAATACCTGTTTGGTGCAGTTTGTTTGTAAGTTACTTGGTACTCTAATTTTTATCTTGTAAAGTTTTTAAAAGCAGAAAGAAACAATAAAAAGCTTTTAAATCTGCATATAATGAAATGCTAACAAGTAAGTGTTGGTTTTAATGAAATGCTTTTTAAATATTTATTAGTTATATACACTGTGTATTTTAATATTTTATGTTATGATTTTTAAGATGCCTTTCTAAAACTGAAGACTTGTTATGAATCCGTTTGTGGCTGTTTTATCAATATTTTAGAGACTGTTTTCTTTTAGCTCACCTGAGTATGAAGTGCTCACGATGAGCTTTTAGGACTGTTTCCTGTCCGCCAGCCATCCATCTGTCATCCAGAATTTCTTTAAATAACATCTTTTCCTAAACCACAAGGCAGTTTCAACTTCACAGGGATATACCTAGGATGGTTCTCTTTCAGATTCCTTCAATTCTAGATCATATGTGCTAAATTCTTGTTGCAGTGGCAACCAAACATAAAAACTAAAAAGATCTTCTCCTAAGGAACCCCTAGCCTGCTTTCAGAATAATTTCCCAGCTGTGTTCCTTTTGTGACCTTATACCAGATTCCATCAGACCATATTGATTTGTTTAAAAACATGGCTTGCAGGGAACAAGGCAAGTTTTCTCTGTATGGCTATGTTATGATTTTTTTTTTTTTCGAAAATCTTGTCTTCTGAAACAGTTGGCCAGATTTTAAAATTATTTCATACAAATGTTCCTTTGGTTACCCTCTTCAAAATTCCTTCAAGACATAAATATAACTGCCAGAGGGCAGGGCTTGATTTCTCTGTGACAGTATGGAAAACATTGAAAATCTTCACTACAGAATAAGTCGGCCCAATTTTAAAATAACTCCACACAGATGTTCCTTATGTGACTCTGCCAAATTTCAAGTCGTGTTAATTTGTTAAAAAACAGTGCTATGGAAGAGTGCTAGGTGCAAACCCCAGAGGTCCCAGGATTGAGACCTCGCTCTGCTATGACTTGTTAATTCTCCTTTGCTCAACACCACGAAAATGCTTAATCAAATGCAAATTATATCTTTGAATCTGTCATCAACACATACACCAAAAATGATTTTTACAACTGTACTTAGTACTTAACATACAGGGCTGGAAGATTAGTCTCCCTTGCATACGAACACAATTAGTTGTAATAGAAATCTTTGAAAATTTTATCCTTTGAAACTGCTGGCCTGATTTCAATATGGCAATTTCTGCTTCATAACTTGTGATATATTTGACCTAGAACTATGAAATTTAAATTGAATTTAGATCACCGTAATGTGGTTGTTCACATACAATTTCGTCCGGATCTCTTTATTAACTTCAGAGTTATTGCCCTTCAATTGTTTAAAAATCCACATATTTGTACATAAGAAACTTACCATTTGGTAGAATTTCATTAAACTTCTTTCATTCTTTTCCATGAACATTTATTATAAACATGTGAAGTTGTGTACCCACACCTGGTCACCCCCTTGCCTTAACTTGTTTATGTCAGAATTTGGTTTGATTTCATAATAATACACAATGTTCCTTAGTTGACCGTCTATGAACAGTTTTCAAGCCAGCACTGAAACTCGGGTGAGCAATCTAGGGCTGCCAAGACCCTCTTGTTAAATTACCTGCTTTAGTATCGTAATGATATTTGAGGAGAACCAGAATTTTTTATACACCAAAAATTTTATTTCATTTATACCATTTCTTACATATTTTGGTATTGTATAACTTATTTTTGAAATTTTTATTATTTAGTTACTTTCCATATTTTGACATTTGATAATGATGGAATTTTTGAGGAATATAAGATATTTAATAGATTACGTGTTTTATTTTGTTGCATTAAAAAGCATGATACTAAAAGTTAACATGATGCAAAAAATGTAGGAGATTTTATATAAAATGTCAGTACTTTCAAGTCATAAATGCATTACCAACATAGAATCCTGAATGTCATCATTTTGTTTCAATTAGTTAAACAGATTTTTATGTGTAAATTACATTGTTACAGCTTTAGGAGGTTAAATTATAACTTTGTTTCTCTGATTATTAAATCACAGTTTAACCATACATATAATTTGCAAATACTATGACCAAGAGGCTGTTATCTATGCTTGTCGGTTAAAGATCAAGGTCACTGTTTAAGGTCATGTAAAAATTTGTTTCACTCCTTTAACTTTTGTATGCATTGAAGGACTTTTTACCACTACAAGCAAATGTTCCTCATGGCCAGGCAATATGTTGCATATGTGACCAATGCTTGGTGGTCAAAGGTTAAGGTCACTTGAAATTAAGGTAAAAATAGTTTTTATTCCTTAGCTTCTAATTGCCTTGAAGCATTTTTATATACACTCATGCACATGTTCCCCATAACCAGATGATAGTTGCTTGTGTTACTTGCATGACCCATGTCTATATCAGTCAGAGGTCAAAGTCGCCATTGAAGGTCAAGTATAAAGCTTTCTGCTCCATAACTTTTAATTACAGTGAAGGATTGTTTTGTTACTACACAGAAATGTTCCCCATGATTATTTAAAAATTCCAGCATAAACAATACCTTTCTAAAACATGACCTACTGACCTAGTTTATGACCCAAATTGACTAAGTGGTGGGCTCTTCGTGCAAATTTTGTAGGTCCATCCACAAATGCTCTAGCTCCCCTGTATACAATTCAAGTGTGGTTGAATAACACTTGCCAACAACCACAAGGGATGAACACAAACTAGGTTTCCCACAGGTAGCGGACTTCTGTATTGCCACTGCAATACTTGATCACTTACTTGACTTCTGTATTAGTTATGATTAAATTAGTTTTCATTGCAGGTGCAATTTCATTCAGATCTCATAAACTCATCATTTTACTGATTTATCAGAATTTCGTAGAAATGCAGAAAAATTGTTCATATATTTTCACGATTTTTGTACACATCTTGAACATTTTGTACAATGTCAGTATTCCTAATTTTAAACAATTATAGACTATTTGCTTATATATTGATATTACAAATTTTTGAGCCCTCGTGGCTGAGCTGTTGAGTCATTACATGTCAGGAAGACAACAGATGGATTGTGGTAGGTCTATTTTATCTACCCAGGAACCCATCTGTGCAGGAAATAATGTCCAGAGGGGCATCTTGAGCCTCCTTCAACCAGTAAAGCTGGAAGGTCACTATATACCCTATTAACCCTTATCATGACGGACATGTGCAGTCTGATCAAGATCTGCACTGTTCGCACTTCAGTCAGTGTCTTTTTGGTAAGCACACCTTTTAACAGTTAATGGCACTGTCCATACTGAAAGATGGGCAAGTTCATTAAAGAAATTTAGCATGGTAAGGGTTAAACTAATGATTTGCACTGATTACATCATGGGTTAGTTTCAGGTTTGAACAATATGAACAGATGGATTGTATTTCTCTAATTAGTATAATTGAAGAATTACATTAAATCTGTATGATTTTTGATATTAAGTGCAGTATATTTTTGAAAAATGTCACTTGTTAAGGAAAAATGTCACATGTTAAGATCGCTTGCCCAACACTTTTGCGGGTTTAAGCCCTATTCAGTTTGTTGTGTGAGGAAGCCATCCAGTTTGCTGGTGAAAGGGCTTAAGTTCTATCCAGGTGTCTGCACTTGGTGGAAATTATGCTCAGATGGGGACCTTTAGGTTTATCTCCACCAATAAAGCTGGAAAGTCATCGTGTGGTTGGAACTGTGTCTGTGTGACCTATAACTAAACTAAACAAAAAATGATCAAATGCCACTCATAATGTGTTGATACTCGATTACCTTTTGTATGCTGTATTTTTGGCTGCGTTTGTTTTACCTCAGTTGTGGCATTGATAGATAAATACTTCTCAGTTAAACAGAAACAGAAGTTTTAATTATTTTTTTTGGTCACGTTTATATCAGGAAAACTATTGCCAAATTGTAGCTCACAACTTGCAGTAAATAAATAAGGAATATGAGTACTTCTGTACTTCTTCTAAAAGATGTTGAATAAGACTGTTTGAAGAATAGACTTTTTATTTTTTTCACAATATTTCAGTTAAATACAGGTCTTGTATTGTTCCAGTATTGGTCTTGACTCTCAGAATATCCCTATATGACTTTTAAGAGTAAAAAAAACATTTCAGTCTTTAGAAAATTTTTTTTTTAGGTTCATTTGAATTGAACAGAGTTCAAGGCCTGTGAATGCCTTCATGAAATTTGATGAGTATGTTTTGTTTATGATGACTGGTAAACCACTTTATTTCAATTTGCTGCAGCTTTCTTATGTGATAAATGCGAATGTATCATTTTTATGTGATAAATGTGAATATTATCGTTTTGTATCATTTCCCAGTGCTTTCTTATTTGTAGAAATTTGCTATAAACTTTGACAGTTCATATTTTGGTTTCCTAAGTCATATTTCACCTATTTATATGATTCCTTAATCAAAAGAAAGTAGTTTAAATATATACAACAGAAATCAGCCTTCATATTGCTGTGATATTATTTTTCACTGGCTATTGTTAAGCAGAAATCTAACGTTAATAGGAAAATAGCATAATGTTACCTTCTTTTGAAAATC
Organism: Mercenaria mercenaria; assembly: GCF_021730395.1. Classification (NCBI taxonomy): domain Eukaryota; kingdom Metazoa; phylum Mollusca; class Bivalvia; order Venerida; family Veneridae; genus Mercenaria; species Mercenaria mercenaria. The sequence continues at coordinate 31,130,730 of NC_069375.1, read as the reverse complement.
CCAAAATCATCAAAAAGCATTGAATTTTCCGTGACCGTTTCCACATTTCCTTGAATCACAGAAACCCATTCAGCTTCCTCTGAAGGACTGGTTTTCACAGAAATTTTATTTAAAAAATATATACATTTAACTTTCACTGGACAAATTCAGCAAAGAGACCCATTTAACTTTCCCTGGAAAAATTCAAGGAAAACCAAAATATTAATTGGTAAAGTATGATATTACAAACAGATGTAGGATTGTTTAGAAGAGGATGATTTTTTGACTGACATTATATGATGATTGTTGTTGATGTATATATTGATATGAAACAATTGTACAAAGATACTACTAAATAAAGTCTACTAAAATTGCTACATATGTTTTATCTAAATAAAGGGGCCTCTGTGGCCGAGTGCTTAAGGTCGCTGACTTCAAATCACTAGCCCCTCATAGATGCGGGTTTGAGCCCCATTTGGGGCGTTGAATTCTTCATGTGAGGAAGCCATCCAGCTGGCTTATGGAAGATAGGTGGTTTTACCTAGGTGCCTGCTTGTGATGAAATAACGCATGGACGGGCACCTGGGGTCTTCCTCCACTATCAAAGCTGGAATGTCGCCATATGACCTATAATTGTTGGTGCGACAAAAGATATAAATACATGTAAATCTAAATACAACCTAACATTGTATCAAGCAGCCAGTGAAAGGAGCTACACAATCTGGCCACTAAACAGATGGCTGCTTTAGATTAAAGTTGAAATTAAAACAAAAAGTCAGTTTGGGAAGCTAACTGACTGGTTGCTGAACCTTTAGCATGCTGGTGGCAAGTGATTCTGCCTTTGCGAACAGTGCAAACCAAGATCAGCCTGCATGTCTGCTATTAATACACCATTTAGGTTGCCAAACATTGTTAAATGGAAAATGAAATAGATACCACATACACCTACACCTATCTGGTGGCAAATTTGAATTGTTCAGAGACACCATATCTCACATATATCCCATATGAAAATATTTTTAGCCCACCATCATCAGATGGTGGGCTATTCAAATCACTCTGCGTCTTTGGTCAGTCGTCCGTCCGTCCATCCTTCCGAGCTCACATTTGCATTTGCATACTTAGGTGGCTATAGGAACAATAGGTAACTGTACTTTTTCTTTGATGTCATTCATTCCGTAAGGCTTTTATGTGGCTATTTTTCTCTTACGTGGCTAAAAGAACAATAGAGAGAACAAAAGAGTAGCCACATAAGTATCCATATGCAGGAACTTTCGTCCTAGTTGTGTCCCCCTGAAAATCAGACTGGTTCAACAATTTTTTAGTGAGTTACAGCCCTTTGTTTATTTCTATAATTTACATAGATTTATATAGGGAAAAACTTTGAAAATCTTCTTGTCCAAAACCACAGAGCCTAGGGCTTTGATATTTGGTATGAAGCATTATCTAGTGGTCCTCTACCAAGATGATTCAAATTATTTCCTTTGGGTTTAATATGGCCCCGCCCCGGGGGTCACATGGTTTATTTATAGACTTATATAGGGAAAAACTTTGAAAAACCTCTTGTTCAAGACCACAGGGTCTAGGGCTTTGATACTTTGTATGTGACATCATCTAGTGGTCTTCTACTAAGATTGTTCAAATTATCCCCCTAGGGTCAAATATGGCCCCGCCCCGGGGGTCACATGGTTTACATAGACTTATATAGGGAAAAACTTTGAAAATCTTCTTGTCCAGACCACAAAGCCTAGGGTTTTGGCATTTGTAATGTAGCATCATCTAGTGGTTCTCTACCAAGTTTGTTCAAATTATCCCCCTTGGGTCAAATATGGCCACGCCCTGGGGGTCACATGGTTCATATAGACTTATATAGGGAAAAGCTTTTAAAACCTTCTTGTCAATAACCAGCAACATTCAAATTTGGACCACATGTATGGTTTTGAGTGGCAAGATGAACCTTGACATGAGTTGACCTTGATTTTGACCTAGTGACCTACTTTCACATCTCTATAGCTACAGCCTTCAAATTTGGACTACATGCATAGTTTTGTGCACTGAAAAAAACTTTGACCTTGACATTGACCTAGTGACCTACTTTCACATTTTTGAAGGTACAGGCTTCAAATTTGGACCACATGCATAGTTTCGTGTTCCGACATGAAATTTGACCTAGTGACCTACTTTCACATTTTTGAAGGTACAGGCTTCAAATTTGGACCACATGCATAGTTTCGTGTTCCGAAATGAAATTTGACCTAGTGACCTACTTTCACATTTCTCAAGCTACAGCCTTCAAATTTGGACTACTTGCATAGTTTTGTGTACCGAAATGAACTTTGACCTTAAGGTTGACCTAGTGACCTACTTTCACATTTCTGTAGCTACAGGCTTCAAATTTAGACCACATGCATAAGATTGTGTACCGCAACAAACTTTGACCTTGACATTGACCTAGTGACCTACTTTCACATTTTTGAAGGTACAGGCTTCAAATTTGGACCACATGCATAGATTTGTGTTCTGAAGTGAAATTTGACCTTGATTTTGACCTAGTGATCTACTTTCACATTTCTCAAGCAACAGCCTTCAAATTTGGACCACTTGCATAGTTTTGTGTACCGAAATAAACTTTGACCTTAAGATTGACCTAGTGACCTACTTTCAGATTTCTCAAACTACAGCCTTCAAACTTGATGCACATGCATAGTTTTGTGTACAAAGACCTTTGTCCTTGAAATTGATCTAGTGACCTACTTTCACATTTGTCAAGCTACAGCTTTCGAATTTTGACCACATGCACAGTGTTGTGTACGGAAATGAAAATTTGACATTGAGCTAGTCAATAAGTCTTGAAATTTGGAACACTCAAAAATGGCACATTGGTGGGTGCCAAGATCACTCTGTGATCTCTTGTTGAAGGTACAGGCTTTAAATTTGGACCACATGCATAGATTTGTGTTCTGAAGTGTAATTTGACCTTGATTTTAACCTAGTGACCTACTTTCACATTTCTCAAGCTATGGCCTTCAAATTTGGACCACTTGCATAGTTTTGTGTACCGAAATAAACTTTGACCTTAGGACTGACCTAGTGACCTACTTTCAAATTTCTCAAACTACAGCCTTCAAACTTGATGCACATGCATAGTTTTGTGTACAAAGAACTTTGTCCTTGAAATTGATCTAGTGACCTACTTTCACATTTCTCAAGCTACAGCTTTTGAATTTGGACCACATGCACAGTGTTGTGTATGGAAATGAAATTTTACCTTGAGCTAGTCAATAAGTCTTGAAATTTGGAACACTTAAAAATGGCACATTGATGGGCGCAAAGATCACTCTGTGATCTCTTGTTCAAATAAGTACCAGTTGTATACTAATTCTATACCAATAAAATACTGATCAGTATAGAATTATGTCTTTATGTCTACCCCACTCCCCGCCACAACTTGGGGAGACATATAGTTTTTGCCCAGTCTGTCTGTCACACTTCATTTCTGATCAATAACTCGAGAACCATTTGACCTAGAACCTTCAAACTTCATAGGGTGGCAGGGCTTATGGAGTATTGCTTTTGGGGTTAGTCCATCAAAGGTCAAGGTCACAGGGGCTTGAACATGAAAAACCATTTCCGATCAATAACTTGAGAACCACTTAACCTAGAACATTAAAACTTCATAGGATGATTGGTCATGCAGAGTAGATGATCCCTATTGATTTTGGGGTCACTCTGTTAAAGGTCAAGGTCACAGGGGCCTGAACATGGAAAACCATTTCCGATCAATGACTTGAGAACCACTTGACCCAGAATGTTGAAACTTCATAGGATGATTGGACATGCAGAGTAGATGACCCTTATTGATTTTGGGGTCACTCTATTAAAGGTCAAGGTCACAAGGGCATGAACATGGAAAACCATTTCCGGTCAGTAACTTGAGAACAACCTGACCCAGAATATTTAAACTTCATAGGATGATTGGACATGCAGAGTAGATGACCTCTATTGATTTTGGGGTCACTCTATTAAAGGTCAAGGTCGCAGTGGACAGAACTTGGAAATCCATTTCCGGTCAATAACTTGAGAACCATTTGACCTAGAACCTTCAAACTTCATAGGGTGATAGGACTTACAGAGTAGATGACCCCTATTGTTTTGGGGTCACTCCATCAAAGTTCAAGGTCACAAGTGGCTGAACATAGAAAATGCTTTCCAATTAATAACTTGAGAACCACTTGACCCAGAATGTTGAAACCTAATAGGATGATTAGATATGCAGAGTAGATGACCCCTAATTTGCAGCCAACCATCATTGTCTCTTTGACATCCGCTCCTTTCCCCTATTGACTTCTTGCTTATATGACAATGCATTGGGGGAGACATGTGCTTTTCTACAAAAGCATCTTCTACGTTATAGTGTTGAATTGGTGCAGCAATTAATGCTGTATTCATTAAGATACTTTTATTAGTATTCAATTAGTATTTCACCATGGCATGGCAGTAGGCTTATGTCATATCATTTGGGTATTTCTATATTTCCAATGGCTCCATTGCTTGGCACTCAGCATTAAAAGGCAAACTGGCTTCTCTTCCCTCACACCTCATAGTGATGGATAATCTGTCAGGAATGAGGTGTCAATAGTGATTAATATAAGTTTTAGAACTTGCTTCACAATCAGCCTATACACAAAATTATTTTCTTCATCAGCATATCTACTGCACAGAACTTTCAAACTTCTGCCGCATTTAAGCAGTTTAATATCTGTTATTTGTACAGTGACATCTTATATGATAAGTTCTACTTGTAGAGAGCTGAAATATACAAAAAAGAACATAAAGAAATGACATTAAAAGTAGATGGAATAAATTTTGCCCTGCACCCATTGCACCCGTCCCTGTATACTGACATAATTCGAGCACTATGTTGAAACATACCTCAATGGTCGAGATCAAAGAAATTATTGAATGTAAGGTCTTTGATGGAATAATAAGGGCGATAACCTATTGTTCTCGATATTTAGCGCTTATCGTGATTATTTACCTTCGTTGCCCGGATACCTAAAAATAATGTGATGCCGCGTAGTAAACTTACTGTACCGAAAGAGGACGAAACTTGTAAAATAAATTAGAAATTAAGCTCTTAGGATATTGCAGGTAAAGAAATTTCAGATATTGGTGATTCTGGATTAATATTTTACGTCTCATCGTTTCAACATGCGTTTACTGGTAAGTTCGGACATTTTTTACTGTGGCATATGCAAATAAGTTATTCGTTCACGGTTACATTCGAACCGCATTTTGGTGAGATTGTATTTTCCGTCACGGTCAGTCCTGTTTATTTTTGGAAGGTTCATCAAAAACGTCAGGATGTGTACAGCGTAATATGATATAAATAATTTAATGGGGAAAAGTATTTTTAAAGTTGCAATTTTAAATAAAATGATGGCCTCTTCAAAAGTTAATGTTGATAAAATTTACATGGGTATCTATATACTGGTACTGATGATAAACCCGGACAGATGATAAAGTCGACCACCTTTGATTATTCTATTGCAATCGGTTATTTATAAAATTGAACACACCATCTAATACTTTCCACTTACAACACCAACTGGTGCAGTAAACAAAAACAAAATTGGTAAATATTCTGTATAAATAATTGACTTATATAAATTTGTATAAAAAATATTTATCCAAAATTACTGGGGAAGAGGGTGTTTTTTTTGGGCATGCTTACTGTCGAAACATGAAGGCCTGACATTTGGTAACTTTTCATTACTTGATCAGGAATGACTGTTGCAGCTTTTTGGGGAAAGTTTCAATATAATAATACCAAGAAAATTTTGTAAATGACAAAGTGTTCGAATTTATCATCAGTCAACGTTCATACAGTCCCCTTTTTACATACCCCTTTCCGGGCCTCACTTCGTGTGAGTTTGTTAACTAAATATAAATTTGAATTATGTAAAGTTTTCAGCAAAGGTTAAGCTTTATTTTGATACTGACCGTTGATTACAATTTGCAGAAATAAAAAGGTTACAGATAAAAAACCTCATTTTCTGTTTGGGTTTATCATCAGTACCAGTAGGTTTATTTTGGTAACTTTTTAGAATAAAAATTATGACAGATGTGTTCACTGATATTATATCTTCCATAATGATACAGTATTTTATTTACAATTTGGTTTTAAAATAATCCAGTACTTTGATTCTTGCCTCCTGTTTTGTTGGTCACTTTCAATAGATATAAATCATCAAATAATATTGCAAGTATGGCATAATATTATTTCAGCGAGAAATACAGAGCTCCAGATAAGCTGCGTATTTGCGCAATTAAAGTTGCAGAAAACCCAATTGAATTCATACAGTTTGGTACTAAATAGCAATTAAAATTCCTAATACCCAGTTCATTAAATATCATGTGCGTATGTCATTTTCCATGTCATAGAATGGGTACGAGACTTTAACGCTAAGACAACAGACTGGTTATGTTAAAAAAATTACATTATGGCAAAACAGGTATCAATTTATCGGAAAAAGCACAGGACCATTCAGTCTGATCAGTGGTATTTGGACACTTCGTAAACAAAAAAACTACGCCGATAAACTGACCACTTCACAGAAAAACATTGCTGCAGCACAAACAAACAAAATAGAAGGATATTTTGTTGTTCAGCAAAAACAGTTTGTCTTTTTGTGATAATAAAGTGCCGCTGATATTGGCTGACATCTAGACTAGCTACTAGACTGTTAATAACTGTATTTCTATACTGTTTCCTTTTTTGACGAATTCAATTTCATAGAGACAAAAGCCAATCTATTTTAGAGATTTTCACACAGGACTGATGGACATAGGATATAGACTGGCTCAGTTCACTACATTCAATCATAAAAAAGTAAAAAGATATATCATAGTCTAGGAGCTAGTCTAGCTGACATCTTACGGGAGAGCACAATATTGTGGCGAATACAATTGTTCCGGATATTCATGATATTGTGGATTAAATTGATTTCCGACTGCATTTAAAGTGCCAAAAATATGATGGAACGCAAGTTTCCCAGAAAACATGAAACGATCGGAGAAAAAAATATCATTGGTTAAAATTACACATAATTAGAACTACCGGTATAAATTAAAATACACGTTTACCAAGTTCCTTACAGGCATGTATAAAAATAGTCAAACCTGGTTTATGATATATACTGTAACAGTAAGCATGTTTCATCTAGTACAATTTAGACACAAGAAAAAAAAACCTCAATTGTTTGTGCGAGATTGATGAAAGACCCAACTGGTTTTAGCAAATACCCAATTACTTTTTTACCTGGGATTTTAAACTAGGTCACAATGTCAAATCGTGGAAAGGTGTCTTTAACACTCTAGAGGCCACATTATCAAGGTCATCATCATTCATTTTTGTCTTGTAAGATTCAAAACTTTGTCTTTATGTCAAATGATAAAAAAGTATCAAATGAAAAGGTCACTAGGTCAAATCATCTGAAAACTTGGTTAACAATTTACCTGATTTACTTAAAACATGGCTTAATGAAATCTAGGTCAAATTAGATATGAGGTTATCTGGAGAAAGAAGTAAGTCAGGTTGTTACAGACTTCTTTCTCTTTTAATTACCAGTCCTATCTAGTTCAATTTTGTTGATTCTTTAGCATTTAGTGGTGTTGATTCTGTTATGTATTTTACTTGAATGAAACTTTGGGTATACCATTTAATCAGTGTTTCATATGGTTTACAAAGTTTTGAGAATTGTGAAATAGCAAAAAAAATTAATGATAAATCAACAGACGTTTTGAGTATGGGGAGGATTTTCACAGAAATTATAGGCATTTTCGGCCCTGCCAACACCTCAGTTTTATGATTTGTGAAATAACAAAAAAAAAAGTTAATGATATTAAAATCAACAGAAATTTAGTGTATTGGGAGGATTTTCACAGACATTAGTATGCATTTTTGGCTCTGCCACCTTTACCCTTTTAAACTTTTAAAATGGGCTGGTCTATTATTCAAGTTGGGAAGTACCATTTATTATTCAAAGGGGACTTCATTGAAAATTTTCTGACTGAGTTTCAAACAGTGCAGAGTGACCGTGATCAGCCTGCATGGATGCACAGGCTGATCTTGGTCAGCACTGATTGCAAAGGCAGAATCACTTGCCATCAGCAGGCTAAAGGTTAACAGTTTGTCTATTTTTAGATCAATAGAAAGGATTATTCATTCTATAACAGCTTTACAATATCATATTGATATTATACCTTAACATGGGAAGTTATTTATTCAGGAATTCATTCATGTATTACTGAAAAGCCAGATTAGTAAAATAGGATATAGTAAACCAGTTTAAATGAATCCGGAATGATCGTATTTTGTTGAAGGTAATCTGAAATTTTGTTAGATTTTTTTTTTACTTAATTTGTCTGTTAATGTTGTGCAACAAAAAAGTATCCTTACTAATTAATTGTCCTTTTTAGCTCGACTTTTCGAAGAAAAAGTAGAGCTATTGCACTCGCCCCGGTGTCGGCGTTGGCGTTGCCATTGGTTAAAGTTTTTGATCAAGTCAAATATCTCTGTTACTATCAAAGCTTTTGACTTGAAACTTAAAAAAGTTATTTACTATTAAAGTCTACACCAGGAGAAACAATCCCCATAACTCTGATTTGAATTTTGACAGAATTATGCCCCTTTTTAACTTAAATTTTTGGTTAAAGTTTTTGATAATGTGAAATAATCTCTGTTACTATCAAAGCTTTTGACTTGAAACTTAAAATACTTATTTACCATCAAAGTCTGCACCATGAGAAACAATCCCCATAACTCTGATTTGAATTTTGACAGAATTATGCTCCTTTTTAACTTAGAATGTTTTGTTAAAATTTTTGATAAAGTCAAGTATCTCTGTTACTATTAAAGCTTATGACTTGAAACTCAAAATAGTTATTTACTATCAAAGTCTACACCAGGAAACACAATTCCCATAACTCTGGTTTGAATTTTGACAGAATTATGTCCCTTTTTAACTTGGAATTTTTTTTTACTGGCAAAGCTTTAATTCAGAGTCAAGCACTGAGAAAAGTCGAGCGTGCTGTCTTATGGACAGCTCTTGTTAAAGTTATATTTTATAATAAAAGGTAGTTTTGATCAATTTACTGGAGTCTTTAAATTTTATGAACAGACTAGTTGTACATATATCTGTGTAGCAGACTACTTCTGTACTTTGTCTAAACCACTTATACAAGATTTCCCCATACAGTATTTAATTGATTTTTTTTGACACTTTTAATGAAATTAATATAAAATGGACAGCTCCGCTATTAAAAGAACAAGTGCTTATTTCCTGTCAGATGCAAAGATAATAACCTTTTTATTACATACGTATCTACATGTATAAATGTAACGCAAATTTATATTATGAATTTGTTCAATAGCCTGAATAAGATTGACAACACTGAACTAAATAAGAGAATTAATGCAATGACACACATTGAATTACGCCACATATGATATGAAATTCAGGCATCAGTGTATTGAAAAATATTGATGTTTCAGGTACCATTGTAACTTAACAAGTATGTAATTAGAGGTCTTATCTAATGATGTCATGTTGATACAATTCAGTGACTTTACATGAGCTTTGGAATAATTTTACTGCTTTAAGCCTAATTTTATATGAGAATGGTTGTTATTATGTCTCCAACCACACAGTGCTGTGGGAGACATATTAACTTACTCCTGTCTGTGTGTGTGTCTGTCTGTCACAAATCTTGTCTGCACTCTTAAGTCAAACATTTCTCATCCGATCTTCACCAAACTTGAACAAAATGTGTTTGCCAATAAGTCCTCCGCCAAGTTCTATAACTAGCCAAATTGACCCAGGCACTTCGGAATTATGGCCAGTGAAACTTGTTTTTGATAATCAAAGCACTCAAAAGTCTGTTAAGGCAGTTGAGGTCTTGGTACATGGTTGACTCGTATACTACTATTCAGATGATTAGGCAGTTGTGGGAGACATGTGCTTTTCTCAAAAACAGCTCTAGTTTATACATGTTATTAGCTCAACTTTTTGAAGAAAAAGTAGAGCTATTGCACTCTCCCTGGTGTTGGTGTCACCGTTGGTTAAAGTTTTTGATAAAGTCAAATATCACTGTTACTATTCAAAGCTTTTGGCCTGAACTTTAAAATAGTTATTTCTTATCAAAGTCTACTCCAGGAGAAACAATTCCCATAAGGCCATAACTCTGTTCGAATTTTGACAGAGTTATGCCCCTTTTTAACTTAGAATTTTTTGGTTTAAGTTTTATATAACGTCAGATGTCTTTGTTACTTTCAAAGCTATTGACTTGAAACTTAAAATATTAATTATTTACAATCAAAGGTTACACCAGAAGAAACAATGCCCATAACTCTGATTATGTATTTGATTGAGTTAAGCCCCTTTTACTGGCAAAGCTCTAATTCAGAGTCAAGGACTGAGAAAAGTTGAGCGTGCTGTCTTACAGACAGCTCTTGTTAATTACATTTGGATTTGCCTTGCTCAACACATGACAGCCAACTGTTTACTTGAGGTCACATGATTTTTACCAGAAATTATATATTTTTTTAACCTTTAGACTGCTGGTGGCAAGTGAGTCTGCATTTGCGACCAGTGCAGATAAAGATGAGCCTACACATCTTTGCAGGCTGATCTTGGCCTGAACTGTTCACTCTTCAGTCAGTAAGTTTTCAGTGAACACCCCTTTGAATAATAAGTGCTACTGCCCAAATTGGATGATAGGCCAGTCCATTTTAGAAAAGCAGGGTAAAGGTTAATAATACCAATTTTCATTTCTATCACCCTAGGAAGATACAAGAATTGTACAGTTCCTTTTTGAATGCTCCTTGTACATGTAGAAAGCAACTTCCTTTTGTATTAGAGGTGTATCCAGGGCTCCAGATAAGATCGTATTAGCGTAAATTATGCTGTGAAATAATGCATATACGCATGTGTGATCACTTTTAAGCGTATAAAAGCGTATATGAAATTACAGAAACGGACGCCATGACTTTTTACTAGCGTAAACAAAACCTGAATCATCAGGATGCTTTACGTAACAGAGCATGGTCGACATTAATTCTTCCACATTGAACGTACACACGAATTGAATGATACTCCATAAACCTAGGTTAAACAATATTAAACACTCGATATGTGTGTAAATCAAATAGTTGGGAATTAATATTGATGGTACAGAAGTGTATTTTAAAGCGGTGTCAAGTTAAAATTTATCAACTTTCAGTGTGGAGTAAACAACAAAAATGTCTCTTTCTAAGAATGTAAAAGTGAACAAATATTCTACGCATTTTTTAAACAAACAAAAATGATCCCCAAAACATAGTTAAAGGCAGGGCTCCGGAAATTTTGATAACTCAATCGGTCCGAAACGAAAATCCAGACATCGGCGCCACCCCACCCACCGCATTCCCAATATTACATATTTTGTAAAACGTGATAGGGTAAAGAAATAAGCATGTCATGCATTAAAACTGAGTTACCAGTCACCGCGCGTTACCATACAATGAAGACAGTTATTCAGTGTTATGTGTGATCGTTAATTTGTTTAAATTTCGATGTTTTTCCGAGATAATACGAGGCATTGACACCATGTGCGTAACTAGTCTAAAAGCCAACGCACGTGACTTCGATACCGTATACACGGCAGATACTTTGTGATGTTTCCTCATTCTTTGATGGAATTCTATAAAATACAATGCGTCAAAGTGAGTTACACGACACATATTCTCTGCTAAACAGCCTCAGTATTTAAAGAATACTCTGCCGCAGACCGAATGTGTACGTTATTTGAACGCTAAGATCGAATTTCCCGCATGTATAGTACCAAAACGTCACGCGAGTTGGCCACGGATATTTCATTTCACTTACGTTGTACTTCAGTAAGCAACTACATTTTATAAAGTTATATGTTCTCTTCTGATGTAAACAAAATTTCATTTTGAAACGTTTTTTAAAAGACCGATTTGATAAACAGTGCCACTCCGGTTTTCTTTATCATTCGTGGTTGCCCGTCCATTTTTTTTCTTTTTTGTACAGTCGGGTTGCAAAGACGATTTTCTGCATTTGTTTCAACTGGAGCCCCAACAAATGAATCATGTAATTTTTTCAAATCAAGTAATTATAAAAATTATTTTTATCGGTTTTCCGTGTGATGTCTCATTAAATCAAAGACCTATAATGTACAATTATAGCTCTTTGATTAAATGCAGCGACCATTTGTTTGTTACCGTGATCAAACATAGCCTTTTGAAATAAACCATCTGTCGGATTCTAAATAAAAGAAGTGGATCCCCGTCGAAATGATTTGGATCCAGTCAGAAACGTTAGGAAACTAGTCAAAAATGTTTAATACACCGCAGTTGGCTGTCTGCAAACATTAAAGGATGTGCCGCGCGAGCACTGATTGCGTCACGCGCTAATTACGGACCGATTATCAAAGTGACAATCAGACCGATTGACACGTTTATTGATTATCTGAAGGTGCGACCAACAATTTCCTACTTGGCAGGTGATCGTGTATTGAGATATCAGACCGAAATATATATTTTCTCCATTTTTACGGGACCGATTATTTTCGTTTTTTCACTTCACGAATCGGTCTGAAAAGTCAAAAATCGGTCCAAAACCGACAAACCGGCAAATTTCCGAAGCCCTGGTTAAAGGTATACATGTATTGAATATTCTATTGGATTTGGTAGCGAAGCCAAAACAAGCCAATGGAGGGGAAAAAAGCAAAAACTTGAACGCTGAATTGAAACTGAACTGCACACAAATTCATGGGTGTTACACCCAATAAATATGTTATAAAACTGGTTTAGAACTGTATTTTTCACATTTACAAATTTTCAGGAGTAAAATTACTTGTAGTCAGTTTCAGATTTTACCATTTTCATCATTCACAAAAATTATGATGAGTAAATACTCATAGGCCAAAAAAATTATCTGGAGCCCAGGTATCGATAATGTTTAAAAACAAATGTGTCTAATATTGAAAAGGGCCTATCTGAAGGCTAAATAGCAAATAATCTTTTATAGTTTACATTCATACAGTATGAAAACTGTTGAAAAAAAAAATGTTTATAAATAGTAAGATCATGTTCATTTGTATGACCTCTGTCAAATTATCAAGTTTTCACTATTATGTTCACAGGTAAACAAGCCATGATAGTTTCTTATTATAGAGATAGTATTACACATTGACAGATTTTTGTGGCCTGGCCTATATTTATCAGTGCTTTATGTCTGAAACTTGGACTTTATAAACTTTTAATTTACTGTATTTTTGGTAAATGACTGCAGTTTTTCTCAAAACATTGTCTCAAGATAGTTTCAATAATTTAAATGTGTTTGCAAACTTTTATGCATTAATTATAAAAAAAAATAAGTCAGATGTAGACAAGACAACTGCATGATGACATAGGGCCAGGCACTGTTTATTGGGCACATGTTGGAACTTTGGTAAAGTCGCAGACTTTACGTGTCAGATGGATGCCTTTCCGGCATGAATTTATTGTTTCTAATGTAAGGCATGCAGTGTTTGTTGTAGCCATTTGGCTACATTCCTTTTTCCGAAAAAAATAGTGTTTACCTCCAATTTTTCATGATTTATTTTACCCTAAACAAACAATTTCTTTTTTTAGGCCTGATTGTGTTCAGTGGTTCAGAGATGATTTTATTGCATGATCTTGTGATGTGAGTCCTTTTAGTAATGTGAAGATCAAATCTCTTGCTGATTTAAACCAGGATATTTTCTTTCAAGCATAACACTTTCAGTCATTCAAATTTTGTGCTTTATTAGCAATTAGGAGTGACCTGTCGCTTTTATTTTTAGATTTGGATTTTCCAGACTGTTCCATTTATTAAATAAGGGTTTGAAAAATATTTGACTTATTTAAAACTATAAATACATTTCAAATACAGTACATATTGAAATGCATCGGTAGCTCAGTTGGTAGAATTGAGAAAGCTTGCTAGTGACTTAACTTTTGCGATTAGGGGCTGTGGGTTCAAATCCCACACAGGGCGATTTGTTTTATGATTGAATTTGTTTTATTTATATTTTTTTATGGTTTTTTTTTTATTTCATTTTATTTCATCATTTCAGTTTCATTTTTAATTCATTCGTACAATTTCAACACATTCAATACATTTCAAACACATGCGTTCAATGGAGCATCTTCACACTCACTGGCGGTGTCAGTTTCCTCCGAATCAGTGTCATCAGCTAGTTGAATGACCAAATTGTCAAGAGCTATGTCACCCAGGTTGAATAATTCACAGTCAAGAAGATATTTGAAAAACCTTAGTATAATGTTATATGCGAAAATAGCAAAATGATACAAGTAATGTAATTCAAATACATGTCTAACATTATCATCATTTTAACCCTTAGCCTGCTGCAGGCGAATTTAACAGCCTTTGCAAACAGCTTGGAACCAGATCAGACGCCGATTAAATCGGCGTCTGATCAGGTTCCAAGCTGTTTGCTACTCTGACAATATTTCTTCCAATTTTGGAGCAAATTGAATGAACTTTACAATTTTAGCAGACGACATTTCCAGCAGACGATAATTTATCTAGCATGCTAAAGGTTAAGATGTATGTTAGCAAAATATAAAATGAAAAAAATAATATTGATCTCCGTTGGAATTCGAACTCACAAAAGTTAGATTCTAGAGCCGTCACACTTACCGCTGTACCACGGCGTCTAATTGTGGAAGAGGCAGTCATTTGAATATATATTATAAAAATAAGTTATAAAAAGGTAGGGTACCCCTTTACTGAAGTGGTTTATTCCAGTAACCTTTCAAATCTATTAATAAAAATGACAGGTCACTCCTAAATGCTAGTAATATGCCGTGCTTTTATGTTAACTTAATGCGATTTATTTTCAAAGGTAAATCTGATGTTATATCATGTTATTATCAATAACTTTACAGACATTTAAGTTTTATGAATATGATATTACTTGTAGTTTACCAGAAACATGGCACAACTGTAAGAGTCATCAGGTTTTTGCATGTGATCATTTTTGTGAGGGTATGCCTGAATATAGCTGTAGGTTCAAATCATGGATTGGATTTTATAAATTGTTAATTTTGTTTCTGTCAGAGTTTAGCAATATATCACTGTTCCTTCTGTATTTGTAAACAATACAAAGTTTTTTTTAAAGCAACACAAGCATTGTAGTCTCAACAGAATTCTTAGAAACGTAAAAATAGAACGACATATGTCAGATTTGAACCTATATGCAAATAGTTGTATTTCAGTGATTTAAGGCCTTTGTTACTTTATAATAGAATCTTGAAAACTGTTGCATTAAGACAGCTGTTGTGGGATGTTTGGTCACTTTTTGGGGCTGCTAGAGCTAAAAATAGGAATACCGTCCAACAACTTCTCATGAAATGCTTAACTGATCCTAACGAAACATGGTTTGTAGCATTTTATTGTAAGGTCCACTCCAGGATTTACATTGTATTCAAGTGGGGACACTTGGTGCCTTGTAGAGGCTACTAGAGCTCAAAATGAGGAAAAACACTTTTAAAAAAAGTTGTTCTGATGTACAGCTGGCTGTATCTGCAATAAACTTGGTATGTAGCATCATTGTAAGGGGCCACCATAGCGAGAGAAAAAAAAACAGTACATAAATATAATTGTCAACATCAACTGCAAAAATCCCATTTTAAATACAAACTCCATTTTAAATGCTCATGAGCAAAGAAAGATATAAATATATCTATGACATAAGTCTATCTTTTATTCTTAAATCTTTACAGTAGCTGATTTTTTTATACAGATGAAAATCAGATTTTAAATATTTCCCCCTAAATGCTTGGACATGAAATTTTTAAACTTTTGCACTTACATTGTTACTATCAGCTGTCTAACTGGGAATTAAAGACTCATCACAACCCAGTGAAATACTTCCCCCGCCCCCATGTAAACTTAATGAAAATCATTCTGTTTATACAGGACTGGTATTGTTAAGGTCCTTCCTGAACTTATGTTTTCTCATTTAGCCAAAGTCTTTTTAATAGGGTTTTAAAAACAAAGATAAATGAGCCGCACCATGAGAAAACCAACATAGTGCATTTGCGACCAGCATGGATCCAGACCAGCCTGCACATCCACGCAGTTTGGTCAGGATCCATGCTGTTCGCTAACAGTTTCTCTAATTGCAGTAGGCTTTGAAAGCGAACAGCATGGATCCTGATCCATGCTGCTGGTCGCAAACGCACTATGTTGGTTTTCTGACGGTTCGGCTCAAATAGATACACTACGCTGTAGAAGCAAAATGGGAGCTAACCTTAACTAAAAATGCATCAAGTACTGTGCATACTGCTACATTAATTAAATTATATGTTACGACATCAAACACAAATTGTATGTCACTCAGACTGGCAGTTTGTAACTAGATACTTGTATTTATCAGTTTGTTCATGAATGCAAATCACATATGATTACCATGATATAGAAACACAAAAGAATAGTTATTCTGTGATGGGTCTTTAAGATTGATTCTGTTATGCACACGAATATAAAAAAATGCAGGATTCTATATGGCAATTATAGCAGTTTGATGCCAGTTTATTTGCACAAAAGTCTGCAGTTTATAGATATGATTTTATATGATTGTGTTATATTTTACCAGTGGTTGCATGTTTATGGTTCAATTACACTTATGCTTGCACTATTAATGCAGTATTGCCAGGGTATTTAAGACGTCATGATTACACTAAGTCTTATGATTGCACTAATGCAATACACCTGTATAATACAAAAATGCAATACACATGTATAGTACAAATATTTTTTTATGCCCCCGAAGGGAGGCATATAGTTTTTGAACCGTCTGTCTGTCTGTCGGTCTGTCAGTCTGTCGGTCTGTCGGTCTGTCTGCAATTTTCGTGTCCGGTCCATATCTTTGTCATCGATGGATGGATTTTCAAATAACTTGGCATGAATGTGTACCACAGTAAGACGACGTGCAGTGCGCAAGACCCAGGTCCGTAGCTCAAAGGTCAAGGTCACACTTGGACGTTAAAGGATAGTGCATTGATGGGCGTGTCCGGTCCATATCTTTGTCATCGATGGATGGATTTTCAAATAACTATGCATGAATGTGTACTACAGTAAGACGACGTGCAGTGCGCAAGACCCAGGTTCGTAGCTCAAAGGTCAAGGTCACACTTAGACGTTAAAGGATAGTGCATTGATGGGCGTGTCCGGTCCATATCTTTGTCATCGATGGATGGATTTTCAAATAACTTGGCATGAATGTGTACCACAGTAAGACGACGTGCAGTGCGCAAGACCCAGGTCCGTAGCTCAAAGGTCAAGGTCACACTTAGACGTTGAAGGATAGTGCATTGATGGGCGTGTCCGGTCCATATCTTTGTCATCTATGGATGGATTTTCAAATAACTTGGCATGAATGTGTACCACAATAAGACGACGTGTCACACGCAAGACCCAGGTCCGTAGCTCAAAGATCAAGGTCACACTTAGACGTTAAAGATCATTTTTCATGATAGTGCATTGATGGGCATGTCCGGACCATATCTTTGTCATTCATGCATGGATTTTAAAATAACTATGCATGAATGTGTGACACAGTAAGACGATGTGTCGCATGCAAGACCCAGCTCCGTAGGTCAAAGGTCCTAAACTCTAACATCGGCCATAACTATTCATTCAAAGTGCCATCGGGGGCATGTGTCATCCTAAGGAGACAGCTCTTGTTTAAAACTGCTAATGATCTGATCATGCATAGAGCTGATTGAAATTCCTTTGCTTGGCCTCTTATTAACCCTTTCCCTGCTAAATTTCTTTAATGAATTTGTCCATCTTTCAATTTGGACAGTACCAGTAACTGTTAAAAGGGGTGCATACTAAAAAGATACTGACTGAATGGTGAAAGTGCAGATCATGACTGGTCACAAAAGCAGAATCAATCGTGTCCAGCATATTAAAACTCCACGTGAATTAAAAAGAAGTATGAAAAAAAGAAACATTAAGTGCTAAAATTTGTTTATTATAAAAGAAAATGGTGAGTGACAAACTTCAGAGCGGGACTGTTTTGTTTTGTATTGATCCGGAACCTGAACAGTGTTGAACACCCATTAACCAGTCATTTTGCAAAAAATAAACTCTACTTATATGTCATAAATATATTTTTATACAGTTGTATGACAAAGTCAAAATATCTGACTACCTCGCCTAAAGGTCAAACTCAGAGGTCAGTGACATTTTACTACGCACTAGATGCTTCAAAGAAAATACATGATACAACATTTTGATTAAGTTCTCACTGTTTTAACCATATATGTAGATAAGAGGCTAAATTATTTAAATTCTTCAGAAAAAAATATTTTTTGTTCTCTATTTTCAGAATTATGTTAGTGCCAGTTGATATCCACTGGTTCTTGAAGAAAAATAGCTCTCAAACGGTCTTGAAAACATGAGATTCTGCTAAAAGGGACTTGAAAGAGTGTAAAGGACTTGGAGAAGATAGGTTCTGCTCAAAAGAACTTGAAAAAGTGAGATTCTGCTTCAAGGGATTTGAAAAAGCAAGGACTTGAAAAATTGAGAGGGCCTTGAAGAAGATACATTCTGTTCAAAGGATCATTCTGCTTAAAGGGACTTGAAAATACTCAAAGGGACTTGAAGAAAGTAGATTCTGTTAAAAGTAGCACGCAGAGGAACTTAAAAGGACAATTTTATGTTGTATTATGCAAAAAGAGACCACAATGTTGACATCAGTGACATATGACGTGTTATTCAATGTTCGTGCAGATACATGTGCCGGAGAGGTGGTATGCGTGACCGGCGACTGTGATGAACTTGGCAATTGGGATCCAGACCAGGCTGTCAAACTCAGAAGACAAGCAGATAAGTTAGTGCTCTTTTTATCTTTTAGCCTAGATACTTAGTATTCAGTTGTTTATTTATAAGCAAATTAAACTGTTAAATACCTTGAAACTTTCAGTAGGGTTTATTTTCAGTAATTGTTTTACTTATTATATTTACAATAAGAATAATGCATTTTTGGCACACATGAAAAGTTCGCTTAGTATTATATTTTGAAATCACTCCAGGAGAACTACGTTCCAACGTAAGTCAAGTCTCATCGATATCATGTGACATACCTCAACGATGAAGCTACGGTGTCGCTTCGAATGACCTTGTTGATTCATATATTATGTGTAATTAAGCGTGTATTCAACGTTTTCATAACTGAAAAGGTAAGTTTGATGTGTAGAAGATATATTAGCTATTTGCAGCATTTTGCAAGATACAACGAACTAGTTACAAATACACTTATGTAAGCTACATAAATGTTGCAAGGCCGCAACGATAACAGACATTATGTGACAACGTCTCACATACAGTGTTGCAAAGTCTCAGCATCATAATTACCATTTGAACTTGTAGAAAATTCTTATGTAGATCTTATCTTTACGTCGAGAACATTTCTTGGACATTTTCATAAATGACTGGATGACGTCTGGGCATGATACAACAATTTAATCAGTATGACAAATGTATTAGTCTTTATAATAATACACATTATAGTATTACACAGGGTGGAGTAAAGTTCTTTGAAATATCAAATTCCATGGAATCTTGTAAGCATTGTCGATGGCTCCTACACAAAAGTGGTGCTCAGGTGAACCATTACTCTTACAGTCGGTTTTGAAAAAGCGTATAAATGTTACGCATTGTAATGTTTACATTTTACGTTAAAAGCGGATAGAGAACCTGTAAGGTTCTAATAATTGGAAGAACATAACAATTATATTATTTTAAACTTTACTGCATGTCTTTCTTTCTCGTCCTTTTTAAATACGCGCATTTCCTGAAAATTTCATTGCTAGTATTTTGCGTTGTTTTCATCTCCCAATTTCTTTTTTAAGTTCACGAAACTTGTGCATTTACTAAGATAATCCAAACTTATGCATCATATTGCATCACCCTTTTTCTTTTCTTTTTCAAACATAATTCACAAAAGTCGTACAGTGACTCGAATCTCTTTTACTTTGTCGTTTTACTGAAACGCCTTTTTCCTTTTAAATTGAAAGTCATCCAAAGATAAGCAATTATTATAATCTCAGACAGATTTGTATTTTACTGCGCCCCTTTCTCGCTTTTCAGTAATCTCATTAAATCATTACTTATTTCTTCCGTCCAATCTATGTTCGCACTGGTCTGACTTCGATTCACTTGCCTTTTCATCTATGTGCTTGAACTTTAGCTTTGGATGTGGGATTTTCATGTAAAAAAATCCATCCAGTACGCTTGCAGAACAGAACATAGAACAGAACATACCTTTATTACCTCGGAACTTGTACATAACAGTTATTTGAGTATACAAAGCAAAAATAATATTCAATTCAATTCAACATGACATGGTGATATAAGCATGTACGAAGTCAAATAGCATGTATAATTTTATCATGGTTGTTGTTATGTAAATCATTCAGAAAGATGATTAAATTACAAAATATATATGTATATATATAAAGCAAGAGTGAGTGGACCAACAAAAAAAGAAAGAAAAAAAGGGATGGGGAAATGTTACTACAATTATCCCGCAATCACGGTAATATTTGAAATTACCTATACTGTGACCGAATTATAATTTCCGAAAAAGACTATATAGTACTTGCAAAAGGTCGTTTGCTCGACCAAGATGCCCGTCCGTATATGAAATTATGTTCGGAGGGGCACCTCGCGCTTTCCGTCACCACGAACCTTAAAATCTTTAATTATCTCGGAACGCTTCATTAATGTTACAACACACTTTTTAGATAGTACGTACATGTGTACGCCGGTAATCAATACTGTATAGATAATCAGGATCGTAAAGCATTACTTCAAGAACTTTCCACATAAATTAGCTATTTCGTAACAAATGTTTTCGGCATCATGTGCAGGCGTATTGCTCATTTTGTCGGCATATAATAATTATTATTACGTCGTGCAAATGTATTAGGAACCTGAGACGTCATAACTCGTAACAATACAAGGCGCAAGTGCCCTCAGGATGGATATTTCTGTCGAGTTCGTTAACACATAACTGATTTTTTTCTTGCATATCGTATAAAAACAAGCGTTTCATTCTGACAGATCATATTTGTTAAAATAACAACAGAAATTTAGAAGCAATTAGAAATACTTCATTTGCAGTAGGCTACTCATTCTTATGGCAGAGTATGCACCTACCATATAATATCAAAGCAGCGCAAGTTTTCTTGCCTACCTAGCGGGGAAAGTATAGATCTACATTTATCCGAGCACGCGCCGGGGATAGATATTCCTGTCTTTCCCTAGGGAAAAACCTTGTCTAAAATATCGTGCACTAAGGTGACGTCACATAGTACTGGTACCATTGTGACGTCATAAACTTTATAAATAATGTCGGGAAATACCCAAACTTATTTGTCTCCACGATCTATTTTGAACATGATAGGCAAGAAAAATGATCTAACATGTCTGCCTGTGTAAGACAGCTGTTTTCCCTACCCTCGGGACAGCATGGATAAAAAACCTCGCTAACGCTCGGTTTTCCATTCCACACTGTCCCTCGGGTAGGGAAAACCTCGTCTTACACAGGCAGGCATGTAAGATCCTAATAATCATAACCAGAACGAAAGCCATCGCATGGGGTGCCAGATGGATTTTGCAGGCATGAGTAAAGTCGAAAGAAACGCCAGTCCGTTGTGCAAGACATATTTTCCTAATTACATATCTACAATTATTTCAATTGAGTTTCAACTGACTGCGATCGTGCAATATTTTTCCTTATTATATACGTTACTATAAATAGTAACAAAAAGCCGTTTAAAACGGTCATTACGGATTCTGTTTATGTATCCATAATGGCGCAGTGCGCCTCTAGCGCCATAACCATAACGGCCCCGGGTAACCAGAACGTCAACGCGTTCTGATGTTGACGTCATGAAGCAACATTATTATGGCGATTGAAAGAGCGCTGAATCAGATCGATTGTCAAATACTGATGGCATTGTTGATAAAAAGCAATACAGATAATTCTTTTAAGTGTTTGGAAAATATATAAAATGAAAATACCAAGATAAATATGAAGTGAACGTATATGATAAAAAAGTCAATAAACGACTGGTTATGCCTTCTAGTCGCAATTGCACGCAAAGTTTCATAATGGTCCTCGGAATAAAACCCTCGGACTATTATAACACTAGACGTGCCATTATGGCAAGAAAGCACAACCCAGTCATATATTAACTTCGAAGTAATTCTTCATGAAATGATTTTTTCAACCCTAAATTATGCTTCATGTAAGAAAGTACAACTATCAAGGCATTTGATTTTATACAACATATAGTCTCTTATCCACATAGTATAGAAACTGAAAAACTCCAGTAAATGCTTGAACAAATGAAAAATGCACTTTAAACTTTTCTTACAAGATTATAGATACACGTGTAATATAAACAGGTAAATAGATGGGATAACGGTGTCTTTGAGTGAAAATGGCCCTAAAAGAAATTAATAGCCCTTGGGCTATTATCACCTTGACAGGCCATTATTACTCAAATGCACCACTCTCCCATTTATGAAACTGTAATTATTTGGAAAACGCTTTCATATCGGAGAGGAATGTTTCCTTAAACGTTTAAATGGAAATAATCGCGTGACGTCCATGACGTCCACGCGCACGTTGCGACATCTATTTGACGTTTCAACTTGTGGAAAATATGAATGCGCATCAGCTTGATTTGTTTATTAGATTTTCGGAGAAATTCTCGTATTTTTCCTGTTTTTCGTAGCAGAAAGGAAATTCAGACATAAAGTAATAACTTGATAGTAGGTATGTAATCAAAACATTATCAACTCTGTATGTGGATATATGCACTCGTTCTTTCGCGGATAATATTGCGCTCCTTAAGTCGCGCAATATCACAGCTGCAGAACAATTGCATTATATCCAAAAACAAAGTCAATAACTTATAAATATTGACGTTTCAGTTTCATTTCGAGTGCGTGTCGTCAATTGTGACGTCAGTTTCATGGATGTCGTCACGTTTTAAGTTCTTTAACTAGGACATTTTCAGTTCCACTTGGGCTAAAGAACAATTTTTTTATCATTGATATAATGAATTATACACATGTAGTAATTATAAAAAGATTTTTAGATTTGCATCGATAAATAAGTAGATCTATTCATTCTTCATAAAGTCGCGCAATATTTCTATATTTCCGCTGCAGAACGCGTGCATATACCTAGATACAAATCTAATAACCTACGGTTACATGCTCACTTCAGGTTTCTTAGTTGCGTCCTGTGCTTCAAAAGAATCTTTTTACACACTTAATAATAATTAAGGTGTGCGCATGCAATAGTATAAGTCAACTCCGCGCCACCTCGTATATATCACTAGTAAGATATCTTGGGGAAACCGTCAAATGATAATAAAAGAAACGGATTAAAAGAATACTAGTACATACTTTGAACAAAATCTGATTTTCAGTCACAGACTTGCTGGTATATTTTACTCGAATATAAGTAATGTGTTACGCAGAAATACTTCGATGAGTGTCAGTAACGCTTGCCTTTGTCGCGTATAGAGTTAGTAACATCATCGGTTAGAGTGAGGGACATGATATTTAATAAATATTGTTCGTTTATGATAAAGCCGTTGCAGTAATATAATTTCTATGATTAAAACTGGCAATTGCCTTTAATCGATCATTGACTGTCAGTAAGTATTGCTGTTGAAAAAGTGTAGTATATTTGTTTTATTCTGGAAAACAGTAAAATGCTTCTATTTTCTAAATAACAGACAACTGTTTTTAAAATTTAAATGTTTTAATAAATTTATGCGATTACTTTTAGAATGTGAATAAATGTTAAAGTCAAGAAATAAGTAAATATAATAAAAGTAATTGATATATATGAAAATAATATAAGCCGTGTCATATTGAGCGATACCGTAACCAGAAGTCGTTGAGATATGTCACATGATATCGTTGAGACATGACTTACGTTGGAACGTAGTTCTCCCGGAGTGGAAATGCTCTGTCTGTAAAGTGCATTTCTATTATGTGTTTGAATTTTCTATTATGTGTTTGTATTTATTTCAGGAATGTGAATATTTTAAAAACATACACAGCTGAGTGAAGCTTTTTAAAATGTTATGCACATGTACCAAGGCTTTTCAGCCTTATTTAACAAAGACCGATATTCAGCCACTTTTCACTTGAAGAAAAAGTTATTATATCCCCAGATACTAAGTATCTGGGGGCTATACTGGATTCCACTCTGTCTGTCTGTAGACAGAATTTGTCCGTGCTATTTCTCAGCAATTATTTGCCAGATTTCCATAAAACCTTATTATCAGTACCAAGCCTAGTTGTGCATGTGCAAAGGGGATTCCAATTGGATGATTTTAAGCTCACCTGTCACAAAGTGACAAGGTAAGCTTTTGTGATCACGCAGCGTCTGTCGTCCGTCGTCCGTCCGTGCGTCCGTTTGTGCGTAAACTTTTGCTTGTGACCACTCAAGAGGTCACATTTTTCATGGGATCTTTATGAAAATTGATCAGAATGTTCACCTTGATGATATCTAGGTCAAGTTCGAAACTGGGTCACGTGCGATCAAAAACTAGGTCAGTAGGTCTAAAAATAGAAAAACCATGTGACCTCTGTAGAGGCCATATATTTCACAAGATCTTCATGAAAATTGGTCAGAATGTTCGTCTTGATGATATCAAAGTCAAGTTCGAAACCGGGTCACGTGCCGTCAAAAACTAGGTCAGTAGGTCAAATAATAGAAAAACCTTGTGACCTCTCTAAAGGCCATATATTTCATAAGATCATCATGAAAATTGGTTAGAACGTTCACCTTGATGATATCTAGGTCAAGTTCGAAACTGGGTCACGTGCTGCCAAAAACTAGTTCAGTAGGTCAAATAATAGAAAAACCTTGTGATCTCTCTAAAGGCCATATTTTTCATGGGATCTGTATGAAATTTTCAGTCTGAATGTTCAGCTTCGGTGTCCGTCATCCGTCGTCCGTCCGTGCGTGCGTCCGTAAACTTTTGCTTGTGACCACTCTAGAGGTCACATTTTTCATGGGATCTTTATGAAAATTGGTCAGAATGTTCACCTTAATGATATCTAGGTCAAGTTTGAAACTGGGTCACGTGCCTTCAAAAACTAGGTCAGTAGGTCTAAAAATTGAAAAACCTTGTGACCTCTCTAGAGGCCATAATTTTCAATGGATCTTCATGAAAATTGGTCAGAATGTTCATCTTGATGATATCTAGGTCAAGTTCGAAACTGGGTCACGTGAGATCAAAAACTAGGTCAGTATGTCTAAAAATAGAAAAACCTTTTGACCTCTCTAGAGGCCATATATTTCACAAGATCTTCATGAAAGTTGGTCAGAACGTTCACCTTGATGATATCTAGGTCAAGTTCGAAACTGGGTCACATGCCTTCAAAAACTAGGTCAGTAGGGCAAATAATAGAAAAACCTTGTGACCTCTCTTAAGGCCATATTTTTCATGGGATCTGTATGAAAGTTGGTCTGAATCTTCATCTTGATGATATCTAGGCCAAGTTCGAAACTGGGTCACGTGCGGTCAAAAACTAGGTCAGTAGGTCTAAAAACAGAAAAACCTTGTGACCTCTCTAGAGGCCATACCTATGAATGGATCTTCATAAAAATTGGTCAGAATGTTTCATCTTGGTAATATCTAGGTCAAGGTCAAAAGTGGGTCACGTGTCATCAAAAAGTAGGTCAGTAGGTCAAAAAATGAAAAAACCTTGTGACCTCTCTAGAGGTCATACTTTTCATGGGATCTGTATGAAAGTTGGTCTGAATGTTTATCTTGATGATATATAGGTCAAGTTTGAAACTGGGTCAACTGCGATCAAAAACTAGGTCAGTAGGTCTTAAAATAGAAAAACCTTGTGACCTCTCTAGAGGCCATACCCTTCAATGGATCTTCTTGAAAATTGGTCAGAATGTTCACGTTGATGATATCTAGGTCAGGTTTGAAACTGGGTCACGTGCCGTCAAAAACTAGGTCAGTAGGTCAAATAATAAAAAAAACCTTGTGACCTCTCTAGAGGCCATACTTTTCATGGGATCTGTATGAAAGTTGGTCTGAATGTTCATCTTGATGATATCTAGTTCAAGTTTGAAACTGGGTCAACTGCATTCAAAAACTAGGTCAGTAGGTCAAATAATAAAAAAGTCTTTTGACCTCTCTAGATACCATATTTTTCAATGGATCTTCATGAAAATTGGTCAGAATTTTTATCTTCATGATATCTAGGTCAAGTTCAAAATTAGGCCACATGAGCTCAAAAACTAGGTCACTATGTCAAATAATATAAAAAACATCAAACCCAAAACTGGGTCATGTGGGAACAGGTGAGCGATTCAGGACCATCATGGTCCTCTTGTTTACTTAGTTATGGCCCTTTATTATTATTTTTAACTCACCTGTCACAAAGTGACAAGGTGAGCTTTTGTGTTCGCGCGGTGTCCGTCATCCGTCGTCGGTCTGTGGGTGCGTCCGTAAACATTTGCTTGTGACCACTCTAGAGGTCACATTTTTCATGGGATCTTTATGAAAGTTGGTCAGAATGTTTACCTTGATGATATCTAGGTCAAGTTCGAAACTGGGTCACGTGCCGTCAAAAACTAGGTCAGTAGGTCTAAAAATAGAAAAACCTTGTGACCTCTCTAGAGGCCATAATTTTCAATGGATCTTCATGAATATTGGTCAGAATGTTCATCTTCATGATATCTAGGTCAAGTTCGAAACTGGGTCACGTGCCGTCAAAAACTAGGTCAGTAGGTCTAAAAATAGAAAAACCTTGTGACCTCTCTAGAGGCCATATATTTCACAAGATCTTCATGAAAGTTGGTCAGAACGTTCACCTTGATGATATCTAGGTCAAGTTCGAAAGTGGGTCACGTGCCTTCAAAAACTAGGTCAGTAGGGCAAATAATAGAAAAACCTTGTGACCTCTCTAAAGGCCATATTTTTCATGGGATCTGTATGAAAGTTGGTCTGAATATTCATCTTGATGATATCTAGGCCAAGAAAAAAGGGTCATATGCGGTCAAAAACTAGGTCAGTAGGTCTAAAAATAGAAAAACCTTGTGACCTCTCTAGAGGCCATACTTGTGAATGGATCTCCATAAAAATTTGTCAGAATGTTCATCTTGATGATATCTAGGTCAAGTTTGAAAGTGGGTCTCGTGCCTTCAAAAAGTAGGTCAGTAGGTCAAATAATGAAAAAACGTTGTGACCTCTCTAGAGGCCATATTTTTCATGGGATCTGTATGAAAGTTGATCTGAGTGTTTATCTTGATGATATCTAGGTCAAGTTTGAAACTGGGTCAACTGCAATCAAAAACTAGGTCAGTAGGTCTTGAAATAGAAAAACCTTGTGACCTCTCTAGAGACCATACCCTTGAATGGATCTTTATGAAAATTGGTCAGAATGTTCACCTTGATGATATCTAGATCAAGTTTGAAACTGGGTCATGTGCCTTAAAAAACTAGATCAATAGGTCAAATAATAGAAAAACCTTGTGACCTCTCTAGAGACCATATTTTTCAATGGATCTTCATGAAAATTGGTCAGAATTTTTATCTTGATAATATCTAGGTCGAGTTCAAAACTGGGTCACATGAGCTCAAAAACTAGGTCACTATGTCAAATAATAGAAAAAACGACGTCATACTCAAAACTGGATCATGTGGGAAGAGGTGAGCGATTCAGGACCATCATGGTCCTCTTGTTTTTATATGTATATGAAAAAAAAATTTCCGTGCTGTTACTTGGTCCTTATATGCCAGACTTTCATCAAACTTTGTATTAAATACTGTATTAGATAATGCAAAAACATAATTTTATAATATTCATTTTAATACCAAAGGCTGTTTTTCAAGTCACAATTAAGATGCATGATAGATGCGTTTTTAAAAAATGAATATATACAATTTATAGAAATAAGGAAGTGTAGATTTTGAAATTTTACTAGGAAATGTTTATATTTCATGTGTCACGACACATATTAAATGCTTTTATACAAGAGGGCATGACAACACAATTATTTTGTTTTTGTTGTCATTTTCTTCCCTCATAGCATTTTTCGCTTAAGATTGTAAATTCTAGATATTTTAGTGTATTTTTGTGAAATGGGTGAAATTATATGACAGTATTATTTGATTATTTTGAAATTATTAAAATTTATCAACAGTATATTGTTCTAATTAAGCATAAACTAAATTTCAAAATTGTACTTACAGTATTTTTTTTAATTACTGGCAAAAGAACTAACATTGACTAATGGCGGGTTAGCTTGTTTTGTTCAGTATAGTTTTTACTCTTTCAGTCTCTCAGATAACATGTCTGTGTAGTGACAAGAAGTTTGGGCACAGTGTCCTATAAACATTTCTCTAATCTGGTGAAATCTTTTATTGTATTGGATACTTAGAGGATAAAAAATTATGAGTTAATATAGACTTGCTTTGGCAGTATTTACCTCAGATTGTAGGTATGCATTCATTCAGTTTGAATATACTTTCGTTAGGCTGTTGTTGTCTGTAATACGGGTAATTATTTAATGAAAAATCAATTTTTTTGCAATTTGATGTTTTCAAAAGGTACCCATATAAATTGATATTACTTGGAGTATGAAACTGTCCAAACACAATGAAATACATGATGATGGGTTTTCACAACAAAGCTCAGTTCTGAAGGTGAAAATATATTAACAAGGGAGATAACCACTAAATTTGTCAGTAAAATCTTTGATTTTTAGCTCATCTGATCTTTGGAAAAAAATGATGAGTTATTGTCATCACTTGATTGTCGACGTTGCCAGGTTAAGTTTTATGTTTATGTCAGCTTTTCTCCTAAACTATCAAAGCTATTGCTTTAAAACTTACAACACTTGTTCACCATCATAAGCTGACTCTGTACAGCAAGAAACATAACTCCATCCTGCTTTTTGCAAGAATTATGGCCCCTTTCTGTACAGCAAGAAACATAACTCCATCCTACTTTTTCCAAGAATTATGGCCCCTTTTGGACTTAGAAAATCAGATTTCTTGGTTAAGTTTTATGTTTAGGTCAACTTTTCTCCTAAACTATCAAAGCTATTGCTTTAACTTTAAAACTTGGTTACACTTGTTCATCATCATTGGCTGATTCTGTACAACAAGAAACATAACTCCATCCTGCTTTTTGCAAGAATTATGGTCCCTTTTGGACTTAGAAAATATTAGATTTCTTGGTTAAGTTTTATGTTTACATCAACTTTTCTCCTAAACTATTAAAGCTATTGCTTTGAAACTTGCAACATTTGTTCACCATCAAAAGCTGACTCTGTACAGCTAGAAACATAACTCTATCCTGCATTTTGCAAGAATTATGGCCCCTTTTGTACTTAGAAAATATCAGATTTCTTGCTTAAGTTTTGCGTTTAGGTTAACTTTTCTCCTTTACAGTCAAAGCTATTGCTTTAAAACTTGGAGCAGTTATTCGCCATTAAAAGCTGACACTGCACAGCAAGTACTGTAACTCTGCATTGCTTTTTGCAAGAATTATGGCCCCTTTTGGACTTAGAAAATCATGGGTATGTCAAGATTTCTATTATACAGAGACAAAAAAATCAGATGAGCGTCTGCACCCGCAAGGCAGTGCTCTTGTTTTCTATCTATTAACCTTTAGCCTGCTAAATTTCTAGAATGGACTGGTCCATCATTCAATTTGGGCAATACCATTTGTTATTAGAAGGGGTGTTCACTGAAAATTTACTGACATGCAGGCTGATATTGGTCTGCACTGGTCGCAAAGGCAGAATCACTTGCCGCCATAAAGGTTAACTAAAACATTAACAGTTCTTGTTTCTGACTTGTATATCATTGTCATTCCTGATGTCCTGTCAAAAAAAAATTACCTGTCTGACCTGGGTCTTTCTCAGGTAAACTGCAACATCAGGGGTGTGTCATTTTCAAGGCTTTTTGTTATGAAATGAAACACTGTTGATTTATGTTTGATATCTTGGTATGAAGGGAATATCTCTTAGAGATAGTTTAAATAATTTCAAGAGGATAAAATATCTTAAACATGTTTTAAATCTGAAATTGAAAAGATGGCCTAAAATCCCCCCAAATAAACGAGACTTATAGTAGTCGCAACTTGACCGCGATGGTTGACCTTAGGCTGATTATTCATATTGATTATTTCATTGTAGAAATAAGGGGTGCTTAGGGTAGCCGTATGTATTATATGGAATTAGTTTGTATACAGTATAGTTTTTTTTTAAACTTTCCAATACACTAATTCATATTTACACAAATTTATATTTCCATTTTCTCGTGCAGCTCGTGTTTTTAAATGCAAAGAGATTAAGTGTTTTACGTACACTCCTTTTTACTAATAGGTTGTACCTCTTTATGTATTATAATACAAAGGTCAACCATCGGGGTCAAGTTGCGTCCACTATACCTTGGTTAAGTTGATGTTTGGTTGGGATTCTTTGTAGTCATCAAACACACCGAAGTGATCAGATGAGATGTGCGCAAAGCGTGACCATAAATCCTCAGTATTCAAAGCCGGAAAATTCTTTCCCAAAATTTTCCTTTCCATACAGGCACAAAATCCTATCTTCTGAATTCATTGTTCATAATGGTAAATTGAACATATTCTAGATAATAAACTTATCAGGGAGGGTTACTGAACTGATCTTAGCAATGGGTGGGCATCTGATCACTTCGGTGTGTTTTATGACTACAAAGAATCCCAACCAAACATCAACTTAACCAAGGTAAGTCTCGTTTATTTGGGGGGATTCTTTTACGTCATAACACACCTCAGTTCACAGATGAGATTTCAAAGCCGAAACTTTTGGGAAAGAAACCCGTCACCCAAGCTGAACATCAAATATCAACTGTAGTTGAAAGACCAGAATAAAATTAAATAGAAAGCACAGTCATTTTATTCACACGCATCATTATGGTACACATGACGCATTACATCATACAAATGTCCTGTACCTCCTAACAAGCATGACTCAAAGTATATAATGTATGTTCCACACAGTAAAATATATTACTAAGTCTCAGTAGTAGACATTATTGCAGAACTAAATTCAGCACCAGCATCCTTTACAGTCTTATTATAAAACTGAGCAAAAGTTACTGCATTTGTCCAGCCTGCAACTTTAAGAATGTCACTAATTGGCACATTGTTAACATTTGCTTTGGAAGTGGAGGCTGAACGAACACTATGTGCCTTATATTTACTACAGTCAATACCGGAACTGAACATCACTGTGCGAATCCAGCGGCTTATTGTGTTGCTTGACACAGCCCCAAAAGGTTTAATGTAACTTATAAATAAACATTCCTGATTACCTCGTAGGTCCTTTGTTCTACTTAGATACTCAGTCAAAGTATTGTACACACATAATCTATTGTCTAATGTGTATGCATGGAGTTCAATATGTGGGGTAACCTTACCCCTTCTACTATGCTTTAACAACCCACTATAAAACATAACATATTTACAGGATTCCTTCCTCATGTTTCTAATAGACAGTAAATGTAAATTTTGGGAACGTGAAGCTGTAGTTAATGCTATTAACATTGCTAATTTAAGAGTTAATAACTTCAAACTGATTTCAGTGACAGGAGTTAATGTCTTTAAGTATTTTAACACATCTGAGACATTCCAAGTATCACAGTATCTGGATTTCGGTGGTTTTAAATTATATACACCCTTCAAAAATCTAATGACAAGAGGGTGAGCCCCAATTGTAAACCCATCTATTATAATCCCTATAGCAGACAAAGCTGAACGTGCTGTATTCAAAGCACTGTATGTTAATCCAAGTTCAAATAAATGTGTCAAAAAATCAGTAACATTACCTATAGTTGCTTGAAAACTATTAATTTGTTCTTGATTACAGTACTGAAACCACTTTCGTAAGTACATGTTATATTGTTTCTGAGTTCCTGACCTCCATGAGGCCATAATAATGTCTGTAGACCTGACTGAAATGTTTCGTTTTTGGAGGGTTTTCCTGATAAGCGACAAACCATCAGTATTAGTTTTTTGTACAAAGGGTGTACCTTCACTGTTCCTGGTAACGTCAGTAAATTCCGTTCCTTCGGAAGAATGTAAGGACTGGAAATCAACATTTCCATTACAGCCGGAAACCAGCTCTGGGTCGTCCACAAAGGAGCTACAAGAATACACTCGCCTGCATCCTCTCTCAGCTTCATCAACACACGAGGAATTAGGCTGAAAGGAGGAAAAGCATAAAAATATATGTCTGACCAATTCATACCAAAGGCATTAACAAATTCTGCTTCTGGATCCAATTTCCATGAGACAAATCTATCCAACTGTTTGTTCAATCTACTTGCAAACATGTCAAGTGAAGGGGTCTCCCATAAACTCAGAATAGTCTTAGCAAACTTTTTATTTAGCATTCATTCCACATTTTCATTGAAAAATCGAGAACCATGATCTGCTAAATTTTGTTTACCCGGGACATGAGTTGCTGACAACCAAATATCTTTGTTAATAGCCCAAAGCCAAATTTTACAAGCCAACTGATCAGAAATAATTGACTTTATGCCACCCATATTATTAATGTAAGACATTGCGCATGTATTGTCAGTTCTAATCTGAATGTGAGTGGCTGACAGATCTTTCGCAAATGTTCTCAAAGCATGAAATATTGCTAAAAGCTCTAAGTAATTAATATGGTTGCCTGATTCCTCTTCTGACCAACGACCCCCAATTTCTTCATTCTGACAAACTCCAGCCCAACCTGAAAGACTTGCATCTGTTTCTATGACAAGCTTCAGTGAACCATGAGAAATATTTCTGACTGAAGTTGGCAAATTTTTGGTCCACCAATTTAACTCAGATTTTACTGAATCTGACAAAAACATTTTGGCACTGAAATCTCCTCGGCTTTCTGAAAGGGCCAAGGTTTTTGCCCTCTCAAGGGTACGGTAATGTAATGGACCATATTCAACTGCAGAAAACGATGCAACTAAGAGACCTATTACTCGGGCCATTTCTCTTATACTAGTGAATGTCATGCCAATTAACCTTGAACACTCCAAAATTATGATACGTTTTCTTTCTTCTGTTAAGTATACTATCATTCTTACAGAATCAATATGATTTCCTAGAAAAACTATGTTCTATGTAGGAACAAATACTGACTTTTGCTGATGTATGATAAAACCTACATCCTCCCTGACACTCACAGTATCTTTAACATTATCTGAACATTCAGACTTAGTATCTCCTAGCAAAAAACTATCATCAATGTAACCAGAGTTCTTATGGCATAGTCGTTTCAATTTGGCATAAATAACCTTCATCAATTTTGTAAACAAACGGGGAGCTGAGGCCAGACCATTTGGTAAACAAGCATATTGGTAAATCTTACCCCTCCATCTAAATCTCAGATATTTTCTGTGTTCTGAAGCAATTGGAACAGAGTAATATCCATGTCTTAAATCAGTTGAAGCCATGAAACAATTGGGTTTAACCAACTTTAATGCTGTTTCAAAGGAGTCCATTTTAAAATGATGATACACCACGTATGTTTCATTGAACTCCTTCAGGTTTAAGATCATGCGATATTCTCCGTCCTTTTTTGGTACTGTGAAAATTGGAGAGATAAACTGCTCATCATTATCCTTAAACTCAACTTGTTCAATTACATTCATTTCAAGTAGTTTTTCAATCTCTATATCAATAGTTTTTCTCTCATCTGCAGTAAAAAACTGCACTGGCCAAACAATTTGTTTCTCAGGTTTTTGAGTAAATTCTATATGACAATGCAAAGCAATGTCCAAAATTCTTTCATCAGAAGTAAGATTTCTCCACTTATTTTCAAAAAGAGCTAACCTACCTGCCTGGAAAGTGGTAGACTTCTTCTGATCTCTCATCCCTTGTCGGGATCTACCAGTACCAGATCTCATACGCCCAGAAGGTGCACGTCTACTGTAAGGTTGAAACCTACGGCCTCTAAACTGACGACCTCTAAAGCGTCCACTACCACCACCTCTAACTACATTTCTGCTGATCTCATTGAGCTCCTGGATATCTTTGATATCTTTGATCATAGAGTCACCATAAAGTTGGTCTGTGAAAGGAACCATGGGTGAACAAAGGTGGTGTAGTTTCGGATCCATATCCCTCTTATGCAAGTCTCTTCTACAGATATTAATCCATCGATTTGCATGTCCTAGAAGACCAATTGCATCAGTACCCCAAACTAACATCTCATCATCGAACATTTGACTGCCTTTATCCATAATTTTCACAATGTTACAGGCTGCTTTTACGATACTATTCTGAATACCTCGCATCTTAGAGTCCTCTGTCTGTGTGGTTGGCTTCAGAACTGACCAAACACCTGAATTAACTCTTGTTTCTTTGAGGGCTTCACAGTTACTTGGGCGTAAAATGTTCTTAGACACATCACAAAAATGTTCATCCGACATGCCCTCTCTAAATGTACTGTTGACAACAGTAGCCAATTTTTCAGACACCTCAGGAGCAACAGAGTCCGACTTCTGAAATTTCTTTGCAAATCGACTGAAAACATCATCATCATCTCCAGACAAAGACCTCTGATCATCAGGAGCATACTGGTCATCTTGCTCCCAATCTTGAACGTCATAGTCATCATTTCCATTACCCTGTGACAAGTCATAGTCACCTCCATCAACATCATTATACAAGGCATCAACTCTACCAGTTAATTCTTCCACTGTCTTATTTGTTTTATTAATGTTAGCATTCATTTGTCTTAAAATGGACAGTGCCTCAGCATTAAATGCATCTGAATTAGTCGCAGTGGTCAACTTTACAAGAGGAGTTTTTGACGGATTAGCGGGTTGTTTCCCTCTAGGCTTACCCGACTCAGAAGCTCTAACAGTACCTGCACCCTTTGAGGAGCCTTCTTGCTGTCTACTAACCGTAGTAGCGTCCGTAGACGCATCTTTTTGCACAGATTGTTGCTGCAACATAGCATCTGCCATCTTACAATACTGTGTAAAAAATGTGGTAAAATTGTGCACTACGTCATCAATTTACGCACGTCATGTATAAATTGTATACT
This sequence comes from Mercenaria mercenaria, assembly GCF_021730395.1. Taxonomy (NCBI): domain Eukaryota; kingdom Metazoa; phylum Mollusca; class Bivalvia; order Venerida; family Veneridae; genus Mercenaria; species Mercenaria mercenaria. Next base: position 31,095,519 of record NC_069375.1, on the reverse strand, counting down.
TTGTACACAAAATATGTGCAGGAACTGTCAATTTTCTGCTTACTACGTAAGAGATTTGTGATAATATCTAGAAACTGTTACGACACCGTAAGAAAAACTGTACAAATTATCTACACGATAAAAAGTTTACGACAGCGTCATAAACTCAATTACAATATAGAAATTTAATATAATGTACAAATATATTGAGCAATGCCCAATAAACAGTATGGATTACATCGTAACCCAAATAGGCCAACATGTAGCCTACATGTATAAATAAATGTACGCTATACCAAGGATTTAGGTAAAAATCAATACTGAACAAGACCACGTCAGTTCAGCTTGATATGTAAAGGCGCACTGAGGATTTATGGTCACGCTTTGCGCACATCTCATCTGTGAACTGAGGTGTGTTATGACGTAAAAGAATTAGACTTTTTTTGTGACACATATTCTGAGTACCAGTCATCAATTTTGCACACGGCCCCTAATTCAGAACAAGTATGAAGGTGACCTTGTTTGTCTGTCAAACTTTCTCTGTATAGTAACATCCATAACAAGCTTTGGTTATTTACTTTCTAGGGTTATTTTCGAATGAAACAATAAAGAAATGCTTTCATGATTAAAAGCTGAATTCCTAAATTACATCAGCAGCCTAATAGCTCTCAGATTATACTAATATCAAGGAATTGAAGCAACGGACGTCATTTGACATATTTGTTGCAAACAAATCAACATCAACAAAGACCCTCTAGCTTTGAGACATGCTTGACATTTCAGTTTTCCTTTCTTTCATATCAAAAGAAGTTGACAAAGTCTTAGAATCTGACATGTTAAATCAATTGCAATATTCATGAAAAAAAGTAATGGATGTTACTGATTGACATTATTTGAAGGATGTTATTTGACAAATTGCCAATGGTAACATCCGTGATTAAAAGAATCATTGAGATTCAGCATAGTTATTCAGTACAAGAGATTGGTATGAGACATGTATTAACTGGTTATCTTATATATTCTAGAATCTTCCCCTGTAGAGCAAATGCAGTATAAATGAAGAACAGTATTTGGATGTTACTGATCGACACTATGATGTCAAATTGTCAATGGTATTATACATCCATGATCAGATCAGTCAAAGAAATAATGCATAGAAGTTAAAAACTACAAAACTATGAAAAAAAATGAACTGTTAACAATATAATTCTCGCTTTAAACGTTATTAGATAGTACGAACATTCCTGTTAATAAATAAAAAGATTTCAAAAACCATCATGTGCAATAACATCCGTAACAAAATTAATAAACAAAGCATTAAAGCTTTTTTATTACAAGGTAATATGAAATTTAATGTTTATATAATTATGTTCCTATGTTTGGATATACATGTTTAGTGTTGGCAAAAATTTATATTTTCAGTGTAAATTATCATAATCATGGTTCTTGTGATGTCAAACTAACATTCGTAAAAATTTTGTACCATGAAGATATTTCAAAATTTTGAGCTAACAAGCCAATCAGCTATCTTCTAATAGTTGAAAAGGTAAAAATGAATGATAGACTCAAAAGTATAAGCCACTGTTGAATGCTGAAAAACATATTTAAAATTTTGTCATCTTTGTCCACTTTTGTGCAGTTTACCTGAGAAAGACTCACCTATACTTTCAGAGGCATTATTTTAATTTTTAGGCCTTATTTGTAGAGTATGGTGAAGTATATTACAGCTTGGGGGATATGAAACACATCTTTTGTGATGATTTAATTTACTCAGCTCCACAAAACTCTTCACAAAATGTATAAATGAGTTTATAGGAAGAAGTCAGAGTTTTTGTGTGAAAGCCAGTATAATTATAATATACGTACACACAAAAGTTTAGCTATTGACAAGTCGTTCAAAAATGTTACCCCACCCACTACCACTGAATATTAAAAAAAAAGTGGTTTACAGGTATGATCGTAAAAGGAGTGAACATTCAAAAAGAGTATTATAATAAATTTATTCGCATATTTTCTAACCTGACCTATATTCCTGATGGTAACAAAATCATAAAATGCATGATATCATAATGTAATTGCTTATCTGAATATGAAATTTTATTAAGTACTGTAAAATCATTTTATTTCTTGGGCATGAAATTTCGTGATTTGGGTCAAAATGATTACTTTGTGGTGATATGATTGATTTTAAGTTTTGAAAGTAAAATACTAGTAAATAGGAGTTTTGTTTTTAGCTCGACTATTCATAGAATAGTGAGCTATTGCACTCGCCCATGCGTCGGCGTCCGCGTCCGCGTCGGCGTCCGCGTCCGCGTCCCAATTTTGGTTAAGGTTTTGTATGTAAGCTGGTATCTCAGTAACCACTTGTGGGAATGGATTGAAACTTCACACACTTATTCACTGTGACAAACTGACTTACATTGCACAGGTTCCATAACTCTATTTTGCTTTTTTACAAAATTATGCCCCTTTTTCGACTTAGAAATTTTTGGTTAAGGTTTTGTATGTAAGCTGGTAACTCAGTAACCACTTGTGGGAATGGATTGAAACTTCACACACTTATTCACTGTGATGAACTGATCTACATTGCACAGGTTCCATAACTCTATTTTGCTTTTTTACAAAATTATGCCCCTTTTTCGACTTAGACATTTTTGGTTAAGGTTTTGTATGTAAGCTGGTATCTCAGTACTTACTAATGGGAATGGATTGAAACTTCACATACTTGTTCGCTATCATGATCTGACATGCACTAAGCAAGTCCCATAACTCTATCTCTCTTTTTTTTCAAAATTATGCCCCTTTTTCGACTTAGCAGTTTTTGGTTAAATTTTTGTACGTAATCTGATATCTCAGTATCCACTAATTGGAATGGATTGAAACTTCACACACTTGTTCACTGTCATGATCTAACATGCACTGTGAAGGTCCCATAACTCTACTTGGCATTTTTACAAAATTATGCCCCTTTGACTTAGCAGTTTTTTGTTAAGTTTTTGTATGTAAGCTGGTATCTCAGTATCCACAAATTTGAAAGGATTGAAACTTCACACACTTGTTCACTGTCATGATATGACATGCAGTACAGAGGTTCAATACCTCTACTTTGCATTTTACAAAATTATGCCCCTTTTTCAACTTTTGTATTCATTCAATTGACAAGGCTGTTGAATAGTCGAGCGTTGCTGTCCTCCGACAGCTCTTGTTTGTTTGGGATTTAGTTTTATGAATTGACATAACCATGAAATCCATGAAAACTAGTCGCCCATGAATATTTATGATTTCACACTATTTATTAGCATTTATTCTGTATTCATCCTTTTCTTGTTAGAATCTAGAGTGGGGGATTAAGAACCCTTTATAAACTTGGCTTATTTAGATGTTTGTTGTGTTATTATAAATGGAAACACAATCTTGTAATATAAAGCAGACCTAGATAAAATATCCTTTATGACTGCTTTCATTTAAGTAAATGTTTAACCAGGAACAAAATCTGTAAAAATATCTTATTTCATCGCTTGGGTGTTTGAAAAAGATGTCTGTATTATTGCCTAGTTTTGTATAGTAGTCGCAACTTGACTGCGATGGTTGACCTTAGGCTGATTATTCATATTGATTATTTTATTGTAGAAATATGGTGGGCATAGGGTAGCCGTGTATTTAAATTTATGAATGCAATGAAATGAAGGGTTTTACGTACACTCCTTTTCAATAATAGGTTGTGCCTCATTATGTATTATAATACAAAGGTCAACCATCGGGGTCAAGTTGATGAAAAAAAAAATCACATAACAACACTCCCACTTGTATATTTTTGATAGAGGCTTTATTAGGTTTAAAACAGTTTTCCATTGTAATGTGATAATTTGATATTCCAAGAATTCCTAAGTTACATACAAGCCTGTACTATTTAAAGTTATGTTCCTTATAAGTATCGGACAAGTTGACAACTTTCCTAAAAGAATGGAGGACTGATTCTCCCACATGAAGATGTGCGTCATGATAGCTGCACTGGTAGACTAGTGCTGTGGCCATTTAGCTGTCCAGTTTAAATCGACTCTAAACTGTTCTATAATTTTGCAGGAATGTCTGGTCAAAGCAGATGACGTTTACATGTCAAAGAGAATCAATGAAGTACAGATATTTTATAGCTCAACTTTTCCAGTCCGAGGATCACGAAGAAAAATCAACTATTGTAACACTATGGGAAACAAACATAAGCCCTAGAGTGATTTCTCTACATAGTGAGTACAAGCATATCTTTAGGTTAATTTTAATGTTAGAAGTCAGTAACGTATCTACACTGAGGCACATGTCTTTAGGTTGATTTTAATTTTTGAGATCATTGACAGCTACACTAAGGCAGAGCCTGTTTGTGTTGTTTTTAGAGAGGCATAGATAAAGAATGAAGTCTAAGCTGTTTATCAAAACATTTCCATGATATCCATCTGTTCAGCGTTTCTAGACCTGCTCCAGTCCTACCTTTTAACCTTCAGTTGTCACTGAAAAAGCATGAAAATCCTAACAGTGACGCCTGTCAAAATACAGTTTATTTTATGTAAAATTTTATATAAAATACCTGTGGTTTGCATGTAAAGTGTGGCTTGTGACCGGTAACAGTTACCTATTGTAATCATAGGTTGCATACACACAATAGAATTTGAAAAGCTGCGGAGCAGGGCTTTAAAAGAACATCTCCTCCTAAACCACCAAGCTAATGTTTTAACCAAACTTCACATGAATATTCCTTAGGTGGTCCCCTTTTCGAGTCCACCAAAACTATGTCGTCCATGGTCAATTCTGGTTGTAATGGCAACCAAAAAGAAAAGCTTGAAAAGTCTTCGTCTCAAAAACTGCTGACTTATTGTAGAAGTAATTTCATGGAACTTCTACCGAGTTCCTTCAAGCCATATTGATTTGTTAAAAAACAAGGCTGCCTATAAAGGTGTTGGGCTAGTTTTCTCTCTGTGGCTATATTGAAAACGTTAAAAGTCTTCTCTGAAACTGCTGAACCAAAGAAGTCAAAATGATTTCACACAAATTTTCCTAGGGTGAACCTCTACCAATTTCCTTCAAGCTCACACTGACATTACCCCAATCCCAAATAATTTTTTTGTTTTTTTTTTACTTTCTGTGTCTAATGTGTATCTTGGTATTGCCTCTTTTTGTCACATCCTCCTGTGACCACATTACTTCACCTCCCACCTCCCCTCCCCAACTTCCTCACTTGTCCCCGTGTCACAGTGAATTGTCTTTCTTGATTTTGTCTCTAAGTGTCCACCCGACCTCCACCGCTCAAATTTATTTTCGTTCTTGATTTAGAAAATTTGGTTAAAGTTTTGTGTGCAACTATCAAGCAGTACCTCAGTAACAACTTTATGTTTTGGACTGAAACTTCACACAGTGCTTCCCAGTCATGAGTAAATCTACTGAAATAACCAAGTTCGGTAACTCTTGGTTGCATTTAATTTAAATAATTGCCCTTTCTCAACTATGAAAACTCTGTTTAAGTTTTGCTTGTAACTAACTAGCTAACTCAAAGTCGGCCTCAGGTGAGCAACTTAGGCCCATTTTGGCCACTTTTTTTTTAATCATAATATTATATAATATTTGAACATATTGCTTTTTTCCAGATTTTGGAAAAGAGGGAAGTACAAATAATGTGGCCACATTTGGGGAGTATGGTGAGTGTAATTTCTTAATGACATTTTTAGTTCGATTGTTGGCAGAAAGATCAGCCATTTTCTTTTAGCATCGATGTCTCACCTATGTTAATGTTTTAGGCGGAAGATGATATTTCAGTAACCATTGTGATCATGGTTTGCACTGTTCGCTATTCAGTGAAGTAAATTTTTAGTGAACACCCCTTCAAAATAAGGAATGGTATTGCCGAAATTGAATGATGGACCAGTTCATTTTAAAAATTTAGCAGGGTACAGGTTAATGTTAATTATTGCCCTTTATTGCCTTAGAAAATAAAGTTAAAGTATGCATCTACTTATCAAGATATATCTCATTTACAACTTTATGCTCTCGATGGAAACCTCATACCATGCTTCCCAGTCATCAGACCAACTGAAATAACCAAGTTAGATAACTCTTGTTTGAATTTAATTCAAATCATGGACTGTTTTTTGCGTAGAAATTTAATGAAACTTGCAACCGTATCAGGCTGTATTCCAGTAACAGCTACATTGTAAATATTGGATTGAACCTTCACACAAAACATTGTAGTTAGGGAAGTCATGGTTTTTTGCAGTTACCTGATTTGAGAAATTGGGTGAAAGTTCTGTTTCACACAGGGCACTCTATGTACAAATCAAGAATAAACAAATTGCTTTGGAAACACATTACAGTAACTGATGTATATAATTCATGCTTAATTGTAGTAATGGAAAAAACTGTAGTCTAAGACTAGTTAATATCACAAATGTAACACATGGATCTGCATGATATAACATTTTATATAAAATACCTTCATACCAGGAAAACTAATTGATTTCTTGCTATGTTAATGCATATTAGCAGATTTTGTTATATAAACAATCAGGCTGGCAATTAACACTGTCTGAGCCGGCCACTATATATAGGAGCCTGCATGGAAACCACCTCAAAACACAGATTTCATTTTAAATAAGTGTCAATGTTTTGTATTATAATATTGGAATCTCCTAGTACTATATTATCATTTTGATATTTCTTGTAAATAATAATAATAATAATAATAAAAATAGTAATAATGATAATAAAAAAACCCCACTGATTTCATTTCAAATAAGTGTTGTGGTTTTTCTTCATGCAAGCCCCAAGAATATCCAGACGAAATCTGCATGCAAGTTGTTTTCATTGTTATATAGATTTTTGTTTGTAATAAATTGTAATAAAATAGCTGTTACATAAACCTTTCCAGCTTGTTGGCCGGTCTGTCTGTCTGTCGGTCGGTCCGTTGGTTTTCGTGGTTTCCGGACAATAACTCACTAAAGGCTTGACAGATTTAAATAATTTTTGGTACACAGGTGTAACATCATGAAATACAGGTCAAGTTCGACTGAGGTCAGTAGGTCAAAGTTCAAGGTCACAGTGACCTTGAACAGTAAAACGGTTTCCGGATGATAACTTGAGAATACTTGGGTCTAAAATCATTAATTTAGGTACACTGGTGTAACATCATGAAATACAGGTCAGGTTCGACTTTGAGGTCAGTAGGTCAAAGTTCAAGGTAACAGTGACCCTGAAAAGTTACCGGATGATAACTTGAGAACGCTTGAGCCTAGGATCATAAATTTATGTACACAGGTTTAACATCATAAAATACAGGTCAAGATTGACTTTGAGGTCAGTAGGTCAAAGGTCAAGGTCACAGTGACCTGGAACAGTTAAACAGTTTCCGGATGACAACTTGAGAACGCTTAGGCCTAGGGTCATAAATTTTTGTACACAGGTGTAACATAGTAAAGTACAGGTCAGTTAGTAAGTTAGAGGTCAAGGTCACAATAACACAAAACAGTTAAACGGTATCCAGATGATAACTTGAGAAGGCTTGGGCCTAGGATCATGAAAATTGATAGGGAGGTTGGTCATGACCAGCAGATGACTCCTATTGATTTTGAGGTCAGTATGTCACAGATTAAGGTCACAGTGACCTGGAACATTTAAACGGTTTTTGGACGCTTGGGCCTAGGATCACAAAACTTAATAGGGAGGTTGGTCATGACCAGCAGATGACCCCTATTGATTTCGAGTTCAAAAGGTCAAAGGTAAGAGTGACCCGGAATATTTAAACCGTTTCCGGACAATAACTGGAGAGCGCTTGGGCCAAGGATGACTTCATAGGGAGGTTAATCATGACCAGCAGATGACCCCTATTGATTTTGAGGTCAGTAGGTCAAAGGTCAACCAAGTTCGGCTTTGGCATTGGCTTAGTTCTGTGACAACTCTAGTTTATTTAGAAGTTGTCAAATAGACAAGGGCACTATCATATGGACTGCACTTCAATTTATTAAAAAGCAGAGATAAAGGCAGAGATTTTAAACAGTTTATACAAGTTTTTCATCCAGAGTTGCATTAAGGAATGAAACCCTAGTCACTTACAAAAGAATATACATGTACTTACATAACTGCTTTTTTATGATTGTAAAATCATTCTAAAACCAGTAACATAATTATAGTTGTTCTGAACATTGTTTGCAACTATTTACACTACCTTCTGTATGTGGCAAAAATATCACTTTCAGGTATAGCCAACTACAGTGCAAAAATATCACTTTCAGATTTGTAGACTGCTACAAGCAAGAAATATCAGTTTCAGATACATGCAGATTTTCTTAGAGCAGGGTGATGCATAATAAACTCCAGGCTGTACTATGATACTTAAATATAAGCAACTAAGCTGGAATGGACATGGTCTGATATTTTGACGAGAACACAGGTGCTAGACACATAATCAAATATTTTACTTAATAAGCCTGTATATGTATATAAAAGTTCTAGCCTTTTTTTAGCTCACCTGTCACAAAGTGACAAGATGAGCTTTTGTGATCGCGCAGATCTGTCGTCCTTCGTGCGTCCGTCCGTCCGTGCGTAAACTTTTGCTTGTGACCACTCTAGAGGTCACATTTTTCATGGGATCTTTATGAAAATTGGTCAGAATGTTCACTTTGATGATATCTAGGTCAAGTTCGAAACTGGGTCACGTGCGGTCAAAAACTAGGTCAGTAGGTCTAAAGATAGAAAAACCTTGTGACCTCTCTAGAGGCCATATATTTCACAAGATCTTCATGAAAATTGGTCAGAATGTTCACCTTGATGATATCTAGGTCAGGTTTGAAACTGGGTCACGTGCCATCAAAAACTAGGTCAGTAGGTCAAATAATAGAAAAACCTTTTGACCTCTCTAAAGGCCATATTTTTCATGGGATCTGTATGAAAGTTGGTCTGAATGTTCATCTTGATGATATCTAGGTCAAGTTCGAAACTGGGTCACGTGTGGTCAAAAACTAGGTCAGTAGGTCTAAAGATAGAAAAACCTTGTGACCTCTCTAGAGGCCATATATTTCACAAGATCTTCATGAAAATTGGTCAGAATGTTCACCTTGATGATATCTAGGTCAGGTTTGAAACTGGGTCACGTGCCATCAAAAACTAGGTCAGTAGGTCAAATAATAGAAAAACCTTTTGACCTCTCTAAAGGCCATATTTTTCATGGGATCTGTATGAAAGTTGGTCTGAATGTTCATCTTGATGATATCTAGGTCAAGTTCGAAACTGGGTCACGTGTGGTCAAAAACTAGGTCAGTAGGTCTAAAAATAGAAAAACCTTGTGACCTCTCTAGAGGACATTCTTTTGAATGGATCTTCATAAAAATTGGTCAGAATGTTCACCTTGATGATATCTAGGTCAAATTCGAAAGTGGGACACGTGTCGTCAAAAAGTAGGTCAGTAGGTTGAATAACGAAAAAACCTTGTGACCCCGCTAGAGGCCATATTTTTCTTGAGAGTTTCATGAAATTTGGTCAGAATTTTCATCTTGATGATATCTAGTTAAAATTCGAAACTGGGTCACGTGCGGTCAAAAACTAGGTCAGTAGGTCTAAAAATAGAAAAACCTTGTGACCTCTCTAGAGGCCATATTTTTCATGGGATCTTTATGAAAATTAGTCTGAATGTTCATCTTGATGATATCTAGGCCAAGTTCGAAACCGGGTCACGTGCGGTCAAAAACTAGGTCAGTAGGTCAAATAATAGAAAAACCTTGTGACCTCTGTAGAGGCCATATTTTTCATGGGATCTGCATGAAAATTGGTCAGAATGTTCACCTTGATGATATCTAGATTAAGTTTGAAACTGGGTCACGTGCGGTCCAAAACTAGGTCACTATGTCAAATAATAGAAAAACCTTGTGACCTCTGTAGAGGCCATATTTTTCATGGGATCTGCATGAAAATTGGTCAGAATGTTCACCTTGATGATATCTAAGTCAGGTTCAGAAGTGGGTCACGTGCAGTCAAAAACTAGGTCAATAGGTCAAATAATAGAAAAACCTTGGGACCACTGTAGAGGCCATATTTTTCATGGGATCTGTATGAAAGTTGGTCTGAATGTTCATCTTGATGATATCTAGGTCAAGTTTGAAACCGGGTCAACTGCAGTCAAAAACTAGGTCACTAGATCTAAACATAGAAAAACCTTTTGACCACTCTAGAGGGCATATTTTTCAATGGATCTTCATGAAAACTGGTGAGAATGTTCACTTTGATGATATCTAGGTCAAGTTCAAAACTGGGTCACGTGGGGTCAAAAACTAGGTCAGTAGGTCTAAAAATAGAAAAACCTTGTGACCTCTCTGGAGGCCATATTTTTCATGAGATCTTCATGAAAATTGGTGAGAATGTTCACCTTGATGATATCTAAGTCAAGTACAAAACTGGGTTACATGCCTTCAAAAACTAGGTCATTATGTCAAATAATAGAAATACCTTGTGACCTCTCTAGAGGCCATATTTTTCAATGGGTCTTGATGAAAATTGGTCAGAATAAACGACGTCATACTTAGTTCATGTGGAGACAGGTGAGCGATAAAGGACCATCATGGTCCTCGTGTTTGTTTATTTCATAGGAATCGAGCAGAAATCATTTTTATATACATGTATAGAATGGACGTCGAAAATGACATAGATTGAAAATTGTGGTATTTGTGAAACTGTTCATCATTTTTTTGCTATTTGAGGGATTTTAATGAAATAAAAATTGTGAATGCTTGGTTTGATGCTTTCAAGTGGTGACCACAAAGAGATAACGGTGATCCAGTCGTTTCTTACAGCAGTGTTCTTGTTTGTTCAGCATGATGTTTTTGTTCCATTGGGGACCTTATATCTTTATATACATTATTATAGGCTTATTAAGTAAAGTATTTGATTATGTGTCTAGCACCTGTGATTCAGAACAGTTGATTTTTAATTGTCGGCCTACATATACTTTTTGAAGGTATGTCTAAATTCTGGAATGATGACACGGATCAGTGGAAGTGTGAGGCTGAAAACTAGCAGACTGGAAGTACGCTTATAGCTATTGTATAATTATTATTTAGGTAATTTACATCATGTGACCAGAGGCTGGTTGATAGACCAATCACAGATCAATATCCGGTTCCATGGAAACCCTATAAAGATGTGGAACACCAAATACAGGAATCAAACATACAGTATAAAATGTACACCCATAGACCATCGCTATAGAGACGTATGTATAAACTAACTTGTCAGAGCAGTTCTTTTACTACTAGCTCTAGAAATTATACTGTGAAATTATTAAATTTCGTAGGCATGAAATTTCTTGGTTTTGGTCAAAACGGCAATTTCGTGGGGATATGAATTCATGGATTTCAACTTTTGAACATAAAATGAATGGGAATTTTACTTGTTCATTGGGATTAAATTTCATGGATTGACTCAACCACGAAATCCACAAAAATTAGTCCCCAGCGAATATTAATGATTTTACAGTAATTATATTGATTTTCACATTTTTAGCTCACCTGTCACAAAGTGACAAGGTGAGCTTTTGTGATCGCGCAGCGTCCGTCGTCTGTCCGTCAGTGCGTCCGTGCGTAAACTTTTGCTTGTGACCACTCTAGAGGTCACATTTTTCATGGGATCTTTATGAAAGTTGGTCAGAATGTTCATCTTGATGATATCTAGGTCAAGTTCGAAACTGGGTCACGTGCCGTCAAAAACTAGGTCAGTAGGTCTAAAAATAGAAAAACCTTGTGACCTCTCTAGAGGCCATATGTTTCACAAGATCTTCATGAAAATTGGTCAGAATGTTCACCTTGATGATATCTAGGTCAAGTTCGAAACTGGGTCAAGTGGGGTCAAAAACTAGGTCAGTAGGTCTAAAAATAGAAAAACCTTGTGACCTCTCTAGAGGCCATATATTTAACAAGATCTTCATGAAAATTGGTCAGAACGTTTATCTTGATGATATCTAGGTCAAGTTCGAAACTGGGTCACGTGCCATCAAAAACTAGGTCAGTAGGTCAAATAATAGAAAAACCTTGTGACCTCTCTAAAGGCCATATTTTTCATGGGATCTGTATGAAAGTTGGTCTGAGTGTTCATCTTGATGATATCTAGGTCAAGTTCGAAACTGGGTCACGTGGGGTCAAAAACTAGGTCAGTAGGTCTAAAAATAGAAAAACCTTGTGACCTCTCTAGAGGCCATATATTTCATGAGATCTTCATGAAAATTGGTCAGAATGTTCATCTTGATGATATCTAGGTCAATTTCGAAAGTGGGTCACGTGCCGTCAAAAACTAGGTCAGTAGGTCAGATAATAGAAAAACCTTGTGACCTCTCTAGAGGCCATATTTTTCATGGGATCTGTATGAAAGTTGGTCTGAATGTTCATCTTGATGATATCTAGGTCAAATTCGAAAGTGGGTCACATGCCTTCAAAAACTAGGTCAGTAGGTCAAATAATAGAAAAACCTTGTGACCTCTCTAAAGGCCATATTTTTCATGGGATCTGTATGAAAATTGGTCTTAATGTTCATCTTGATGATATCTAGGTCACTTTCGAAACTGGGTCAACTGCGGTCAAAAACTAGGTCAGTAGGTCTAAAATAGAAAAACTTGTTACCTCTCTAGAGGCCATACTTGTGAATGGATCTTCATGAAAATTGGTCAGAATGTTCACCTTGATGATATCTAGGTCAAGTTCGAAACTGGGTCACGTGCCTTAAAAAACTAGGTCAGTAGGTCAAATAATAAAAAAAACCTTGTGACCTCTCTAGAGGCCATACTTTTCATGGGATCTGTATGAAAGTTGGTCTGAATGTTCATCTTGATGATATCTAGGTCAAGTTTGAAACTGGGTCAACTGCGGTAAAAAACTAGGTCAGTAGGTCTAAAATTATTACAATCTTTTGACCTCTCTAGAGGCCATATTTTTCAATGGATCTTCATGAAAATTGATCTGAATGTTCATCTTGATGATATATAGGTCAGTTTTGTAACCGGGTCACGTGCGGTCAAAACTAGGCCAGTAGGTATAAAAATAGAAAAACCTTGTGACCTCTCTAGAGGCCATATTTTTCATGAGATCTTCATGAAAATTAGTGAGAGTGTTCACCTTGATGATATCTAGTTAAAGTTCAAAACAGGGTCACGTACCTTCGAAAACTAGGTCAATAGGTCAAATAATAGAAAAACCTTGTTACCTCTCTAGAGACCATAGTTTTCAATGGATCTTCATGAAAATTGGTCAGAATTTTTATCTTGATAATACCTAGGTCAAGTTCAAAACTAGGTCACTATGTCAAATAAGAGAAAAAACGACGTCATACTCAAAACTGGGTCATGTGGGAAGAGGTGAGCGATTCAGGACCATCATGGTCCTCTTGTTATGTGTCAGTTATGGTTCGTGAAAGGAAATTATTAAGCTGGCTTGTGAAAGGGGTGTGGTTGTAGCCAGGCACTTGAGTCCTGAAACAATGCTGTAGGGAATCTGATCCTGTACCATGTAGCTAGAGAACATGCATTTTTATGACTTGTCAACAGTATGATTAAATTGACGTAATGAAAAAAGGACTGCCAATATAACTAAATGTCCATCAGATCATAAAATAGAATTGATGGGAAGAATAGCAATTGTACAGTATGCAGCTAGATAACAAAGCTAGGGAGAAAACTATTATTTAGAGCAGTATTATAAAATTCATGAAAAAAGTGTTGCGATTGCCAAATGACAGGTGAATTTACAAGGTGATAATCTAGACGTTGTGTGAATGAAAATGAGAGCATGTGCAATGGATGAAAGAAAAGTAAAATGTATGAGATATTTATAGTAAAGGAGAGTACATGTATTGTGACTGCATGCTCAATGTGTTTAGTTTGAGAGATATTATTTGTTATGTAACTTTTACACTTTACGAGACATGATTCTATTTTCAGGAGCACAGTGACGAGGAAGGAGAACATTTACCACATGCTGCTAATACATCAGTGAGGGTATCAGTAAGTAATCTTTAGCTCGACTATACGAAGTATATGGAGAGCAATCCTACTCACCCTGGCGTCAGCATCGGCGTCTTTCCACCTCCCCACCTTGGTTAAAATTTGTTTTACACTTTCTCTTTTTTCTCCTTATCTCAGTAATTACTTTTTGGATTTGCTTTAAACTAAGGGCTATAACTCTCACACCATTATTTCATGAATTATCCCCCCTTTTTACTTAGAATTTCAGGTTAAAGTTTTGATGTACTTTCACTCTATCTCAATTATTACTAAATGGGTTTGATTCAAACTGAAAGTAGTTGTTCCACATCATCTCCTGCATCATATGACACAAGGTCCATAACTCTGGTACCAATATTTCATGAATTATCCCCCACTTTTACTTACAGTTTCAGGTTAAAGTTTTGATGCACTTTCACTCTATCTCAGTTATTACTAAATGGATTTGAAATAAACTTAAAATGGTTGTCCAACATCATCACTCACACCATATGACACAAGAGCCATAACTCTTGCACCAATATTTCCTGAATTATCCCCTCTTTTCACTTAGAATTTCAGGTTAAAGTTTTGATGCACTTTCACTCTATCTCAGTTATTACCAAATGGATTTGATTCAAACTTAAAATAGTTGTTCCACCTTATCACCCACATCATATGACACAAGGTGCATAACTCTGGTACTAATTTTTCATGAATTATGCCCCCTTTTACTTAGAATATAAGGTTAATTTTGATGCATTTTCACGATATCTTAGTTATTACTAAATTGACTTGATTGAAACTTGAAGTAGTTGTCCCACATCATCACCCACATCATATGACACAAGGCGCATAACTCTTGCACCAATATTTTTAGCTCACCTGAGCAATGCTCAGGTGAGTTTTTCTGATCGCACCATGTCCGGCGTCCGTCGTCTGTCGTCCGGCGTCTGTCAACATTTAGCTTGTGTATGCGATAGAGGCTGTATTTTTCAATTAATCTTCATGAATATTGGTCAGAATGATAACCTTGATGAAATCTAGGCAGAGTTCGAAAATGGGTCATCTCGGGTCAAAAACTAGGTCACTAGGTCAAATCAAAGAAAAACCTTGTGTATGCGATAGAGGCTGTATTTTTCATTTAATCTTCATGAATATTGGTCAGAATGATAACTTTGATGAAATCTAGGCCGAGTTCGAAAATGGGTCATCTCGGGTCAAAAACTAGGTCACTAGGTCAAATCAAAGAAAAACCTTGTGTATGCGATAGAGGTGGTATTTTTCAATAAATCTTCATGAATATTGGTCAGAATGATTGCCTTGATAAAATCTAGGCCGAGTTCGAAAGTGGGTCATCTCGGGTCAAAAACTAGGTCACTAGGTCAAATCAAAGAAAAACCTTGTGTATGCGATAGAGGCTGTATTTTTCAATTGATCTTCATGAATATTGGTCAGAATGATTGCCTTGATAAAATCTAGGCCGAGTTCGAAAATGGGTCATCTCGGGTCAAAAACTAGGTCACTAGGTCAAATCAAAGAAAAACCTTGTGTATGCGATAGAGGCTGTATTTTTCATTTGATCTTCATGAATTTTGGTCAGAATGATTGCCTTGATGAAATCTAGGCCGAGTTCGAAAATGGGTCATCTCGGGTCAAAAACTAGGTCACTAGGTCAAATCAAAGAAAAACCTTGTGTATGTGATAGAGGCGGTATTTTTCAATTGATCTTCATGAATTTTAATCAGAATGATAACCTTGATGAAATCAAGGCCGAGTTCGAAAATGGGTCATCTGGGGTCAAAAACTAGGTCACTAGGTCATATCACGTAAAAACGTTGTGTATGCGATAGAGGCGGTATTTTTCAATTGATCTTCATGAATTTTAGTCAGAATGATTGCCTTGATGAAATCTAGGCCGAGTTCGAAAATGGGTTATCTGGGGTCAAAAGCTAGGTCACTAGGTCATATCACGTAAAAACCTTGTGTATGCGATAGAGGCTGTATTTTTCAATTGATCTTCATGAATTTTAGTCAAAATGATTGCCTTGATGAAATTTAGACCAAGTTCGAAAATGGGTCATCTGGGGTCAAAAACTAGGTCACTAGGTCAAATCAAAGAAAAACCTTGTGTATGCAATAGAGGCTGTATTTTTCAACTGATCTTCATGAAATTTAGCCAGAATGATTACCTTGATAAAATCTAGGCTGATTTCGAAAGTGGGTCATCTGGGGTCAAAAACTAGGTCACTAGGTCAAATCGAAGAAAAACCTTGTGTATGCAATAGAGGATGTATTTTTCAATTGATCTTCATGAAATTTGGTCAGAGTGATTGCCTTGATGAAAACTAGGTCGGTTTTGAATATGGGTTATCTGAGGTCAAAAACTAGGTCACTAGGTCAAATTAAAGAAAAATCTTGTGTATGCGATAGATACTGTTTTTTTCAGTTGATATTTATGAAATTTGGTCAGGTTGATTGCCTTAATGAAATCTAGGTCGAATTTGAATATGGGTCATCTGAGGTCAATAACTAGGTCACTTGGTCAAATCAAAGAAAAAAACTTCTGTCAGTTGATCTTCATGAATTTTGGTCAGAATGATTGCCTTGATAAAATCTAGGTCGAGTTTGAACATGGGTCATCTAGGGTCAAAAACTAGGTCATATCTAAGAAAATGCTTGTTTTATCGCAAGAGACCAATTTTTTGGTCCAATCTTAATGAAAATTGGTCAGAATATTTGTTTCCATGAAATCACTAGGTCAAACATGTTTTACACTGTTATGGAGTGTTTCTTAGGTGAGCGACCTAGGGCCATCTTGGCCCTCTTGTATGAATTATTCTCCTTTTTGCTTAGAATTATACTTATTTAGTGTTTTGATACACTTTATCTTTACCTCTCTTATTAATCCCCCGCCGTGGCGGAGGGATTATAGGAATGGTCTGCGTCCTTCGGTCCTTCCATCCATCTGTCCTTCCGTCCTTCTGTCCGTAGCAAAATCGTGTCCGGTCCATATCTCATAAACCCCTTGAAGGATTTTCATGAATCTTGGATCAAATGATCACCTCATCAAGACGATGTGCTGAACCCATGAGTCAGCCTTGTCGGTTCAAGGTCAAGGTCACAACTCAAGGTCAAAGGTTTGAGCCTGCCATTTTGTGTCCGCTCTATATCTCATAAACCCCTTGCAGGAATTTTATAAAACTTGGGTCAAATGATCACCTCATCAAGACGATGTGCAGAACCCATGAGTCAGCCATGCCGGCTCAAGGTCAAGGTCACAACTCAAGGTCAAAGGTTTGAGCCTGCCATTTTGTGTCCGCTCTATATCTTCTAAACTCCTTGAAGGATTTTCATGAAACTTGGGTCAAATGATCACCTCATCAAGACGATGTGCAGAACCCATGGGTCAGCCTTGTCCGCTCAAGGTCAAGGTCACAACTCAAGGTCAAAGGTTTGAGCCTTACATTTTGTGTCTGCTCTGTATCTCCTAAACCCCTTGAAGGAATTTTATCAAACTTGGGTCAAATGATCGCCTCATCAAGATGATGTGCAGAACCCATGAGTCAGCCATGCCGGCTCAAGGTCAAGGTCACAACTCAAGGTCAAAGGTTTGAGCCTGCCATTTTGTGTCCGCTCTATATCTTCTAAACTCCTTGAAGGATTTTCATGAAACTTTGGTCAAATGATCACCTCATCAAGACGATGTGCAGAACCCATGGGTCAGCCTTGTCCGCTCAAGGTCAAGGTCACAACTCAAGGTCAAAGGTTTGAGCCTTACATTTTGTGTCTGCTCTGTATCTCCTAAACCCCTTGAAGGAATTTTATCAAACTTGGGTCAAATGATCGCCTCATCAAGATGATGTGCAGAACCCATGAGTCAGTCATGCCGGCTCAAGGTCAAGGTCACAACTTAGGGTCAAAGGTTTGAGCCTTCCATTTTGTGTCTGCTCTATATCTCCTAAACTCCTTGAAGGATTTTCATCAAACTTGGGTCAAACGATCACCTCATCAAGGCGATGTGCAGAACTTATAAGTCGGCCATGTCTGCTCAAGGTCAAGGTCACAACTGAAGGTCAAAAGTTTGAGCCTTCCATTTCGTGTCCGCTCTATATCTCCTAAACCCCTTGAAGGAATTTTATAAAACTTGGGTAAAATGATTACCTCATCAAAACGATGTGCAGAAATTATGATTCAACCATGCCAGCTCAAGGTCAAGGTCACAACTAAGGGTCGAAGGTTTGAACCTTCCATTTTGTGTCCACTCTGTGTCTCCTAAACCCCTTGAAGGATTTTCATCAAACTTGGGTCAAATGATCACCTCATCAAGAACTCATGAGTCAGCCATGTCAACTCAAGGTCAAGGTCACAACTCAAGGTCAAAGGTTTCAGCTCTGTATCTCCTAAACCCCTTGAAGGATTTTCATGAAACTTGGGTCAAATGATCACCTCATCAAGACGTTGTGCAGAATTCATGAATCAGCCATGTCAGTTCAAGGTCAAGGTCACAGCTAAAATCAAAGGTTTACCCTTTCGCTATCCATAGCAGTGGCGGGGGATTTAGCTGTCTTTCAGAATGCCTTGTTACTTAATATTTTTGACACAGACACAAGCTATTGTGCAATATCTTCATCCACCATTGGAGTCATTAAACAATCAGTGACAGCTCCAGCTTCCTCAGATGTGCCCAGTTTCACTATCCAGCATTGATGTAGTCGAGAGTGCTATCTCCTGTGACAGCTCTTGTTTTGTTTCCTGTTTATTGCTTTTCTCTCCTTACACCACAACCCCACCCCCTCCCCATCTCCCCCTACACAAAAATGCTTTTTCTCAATTCTTTCCTTAAAATTCCAAACTTTTATATGTTATATTGTTTTGAATGCATTTAGCAACTTTGTAAGGTTTTGTTAAGTTAACAGTAAAGCATGATAAAAAATGCTTGCTGCCATTTCTTTGAAAGCATAGAATTGAAGACATGAGCTGTGCCTTGAGAAAACATACATAGTGGGTTTGCGACCAGCATGGATTCAGACCAGTATGCGCATCCGCGCAGTCTGGTTAGGATCCATGCTGTTGGCATTCAAAGCCTATTGTAATTAGAGAAACTGTTAGCGAACAGCATGGATCCTAACCAGACTGCATGGATGTGCAGGCAGGTCTGGATCCATGCTGGTCGCAAACCCACTATGTTGGTTTTCACATGGCACGACTCAGTTATGGATTATAAAAAAGATTAATATTGACAATGATTAGAATTTCTATCATGATAACTCTGACATTTTATTAATGAGATTTATTTGATTTTATTGTTTTTTCAAGGTGTTAGAAAAAGGTCGCTCAGTCCCCCAGGTGCAGTCAGAGTATGGGGCCATATACACACCAGACTGCTATATGAGCTTCATGGTACAGACTTTGGAACTAGAGACAACAGTATGTATACCCACTACATTATCTGCTGTATAGAATATAATAAAATCTGTCACTAGATTTAGAATCAAATGGAAATGGAAATACCCTGTTCAGGAGTAACTGTTTTGGAGTTAACATGGTTCTGCCATGTTATTGACAAAATAGTTACCCCTGAATAAGATATTTCAATCTATATCTACAACCAGTGGCAAATTATTTTTCTTGCATACCAAATTTTACAAGTTATATAATTTATACTTTAGCAAAAGGGAATAATTTCTTTGTACTGCTCATTCTTTTAAAGTGTTGGAGATTAGATTTCTAAATAGAAATACTGTTATGACATTTCAAAGACCTGAAACAACAAAATTCCAGTTAAGTTTTATTCTTGCTGGCTTGAGTAAAGTCACTAGACATGCCAGTCCAGTGTGCAGGAAAAATGCTGTTTTATTTCTACCACAGTTTTATAACAATCAGAAAAATAAATTGTTTGATTACTCTAACCCTTATGGTGCTGAGCACGACTGAGTCTGCCTTTCTGATCATGATCTTCACTGTTCGCCATTCAGTCAGTATCTTTTTGGTAAGCACCCCTTTTAACAGTTAATAGTACTGTCCAAATTGAAAGATGGACAAGTTCATTATAGAAATTTAGCAGGGTAAGGGCTAATAGAGAAGGATAGTGTGGACAATCCTAGAAGGATCTTGGACTGTTATGTAAGAAGAAGGGGAAGAATTTACCTGTGCTTACTGTTTTCAGTCACTTAATAGGTGCTATTTGCAGTAATCTATAGTACACCGGTACATCGTAATTATCCTTTACCCTGCTAAATTTCTAAAATGGACTGGTCCATCATTCAGTTTGGGCTGTGCCATTTATTATTTGAAGGGTTGTTCGGTGAAAATTTACTGACTGAATAGCGAACAGTGCAGACCATGATCAGCCTGCACGGATGTGCAGGCTGATCTTGGTCTGCACTGGTCGCAAAGGCAGAATCACTCGCTGCCAGCAGGCTAAAGGTTAAACAACTTCTTCTCATAAACCGCTTGCTGGATCACCACCAAACTTGATCCGTAGCATCCTTTTTGTTTGTAAGTTTATTTGTATTCCCCACTGGAAATCCGTAAGGATGACTCCTTCAGACAACTTTTGGTAATGTTAATGGGAGGATAGTGCAAGATGCAGAAGATACTCCACTTCCACAAGCATCCCTTTGTACTTTAGTGGTGTGCCACATGTAAAGCACCAATACACAGGAGCATTATTCTAATGTAAAACTTGTAGTTGGAGGAGTGGGGGCTCAAACTGAGGACCCCTGGTGTTGTAGTAAGACAATGTTACCAATGAACCACTGCATCCTTGTAACACTTTCTCTCAAGCTTGTTTAATTGGTTATGCTTGACCCCTTCAAATGGCTACCAAAACTAAAAATAAAATAACCTTTTACTAAATTTTTTTAAACTGCTTGATATTATCTTTTGTGATACAGTGTTTTCTGACATATATTCAAGGTCAAATTGTAAGCTTCAGGTGAGTGACTATCAATCTGACTAAAGTACATCTCCAGTTACGCTACACTTAGGATCTGAAGACATGCTATTGATAGCCTCGTTCTGACTACCCTTCCGCTAGCCAATCAGAACCTTACAACATTTTGTGTGTGAAAGTAAAAATTAAAAAAAATCTATATTTAGCCTGGGTTTTTCATCTTTACAATTCTTATGACGACCACATTGCGACTACGCCCTCGTATTTTGAGAGAAATCATATGTCATGGTATGGACTTGGCCACGTAAGGTGTCAGACAGCTGGTTAGCTCAGTCGGTAGGGCACTCGCCGGGTTCGAACATTGGACTGACTGCACATTTTTCTCACCCTTTGACATTCGAAGCTATTTTGATGGTTCAGCCAAATGCTTGTTGAAACAAGTCGTCTGATTGGTTCAAATAAAAATAGATTTGCGAAAATAAAAATAACAATATCGGGAAATCCAAAATATACGGAAGACGAATGTGAATGGATCATTCTCAGATCTTCGTTTGGAAGATCAAGTACTTTAGTCAGATTGAGTGACTATATGCCATGATAGCGCATTTATTTTCATCTTACGTATAATCAATATCAGAGCAGATTGAGTTAACAGCAAAAAGGTCCAGTATTTCTTATTTCCATTGCAGTTTAACTGCTTTTTGCTAGACAGAGCATTAAAACTTGTCTTTCTAATGATGTGCACTGATGAAAATACAGAAATATGTATTTTGGAGAGGATTGATAATGCCTACCAGCCGTTTCAAGCCTTAATTGGTCAGTGTCAGTTTGACAGACAGAATTATGACTTGGCAGTTTTCTTGATTTACTTACAGTTGCCATTAGAGCAGAAACTATAGTTCGTTTACAGTGGTACTATCTCAAAGAAAGTTTGAATTTTCTTTGATTTTTGAAAAATTTGCAATCATTGCTGCAGGGCTTTCAGCTGGATTTTTATGTCCATGAACGTGCTGGAGAAGATGATGCCAAGGACAGCTTGCCTCGTCATGTCGGATATGCCTTCATACTGCCTTTGGATATATATCGCAGTGTTGACACCAAAACAGTGCCTATCACCAGCCTTCATCACAAACCGCTTGGACAGATAAAGTGTAAGTATTGTTCTTTGTTATTCAATAACAAATTATATGTATATTTTAACTTTTTTTTTAAGCAGCTACCTTGCTTTAGCAACCAGATTATGCCACTTTCTAGCTGGTTAACACAATTTTGACTGTGTATGCATAAAAAGCTCCTCTGAAAAATACAACATCTAAGCCGTGAAGGAGTATCTTTGAAGCTAGCATGAATTAGTGGGCACTATTGCACATTATCCTATACCTATCGGCAGTTCAGACTTCTGGAAAGTTGGGAAAAATGGCCGGACATTCAATCCGGCATTGTCTAAAAATCTGCTGGACTGAAAAACAATCCACCAGACTGAAAATGAACTTGTAATGTAGAACCAAACAAAGCCTCTATAAACTACCAGTTTAACATGCTGTTTTACAGTTTACGCACAAATCTTCGCCATTTATTATTAATTAAGATAGAACCTCTTCATTTCATACTCACTTTTGCTTTCTGTACGTTCAACTTTACTTTGCTTGGGAGAGTATTCCACTGTCGAATTGTCCTTGGAAAAGAGATTTTAGAGTCAAAAATGTTTGTATGAAATTTGGTAGGGGTTGATGTGATCATTGGGTACATGGATTAGGTTATATCTCATTTTGCAAAATAGGACCAGAAAAGTTTGATGATGATGCTGTTTTAGGGTATAGAATTTGAACAATATCATACTTGGGAATGTGTGATGGTACAAATTCACGTGGTCAGTAAACATTTGCATAAAATTAAATGTCATGAAACCCTTGACATACTGTTCTTTCTGTATTTAGTTCCTTTAATCATGAAGTTATGCTCTTATGCCATGTCTCCTTGTTTTACAGAAAAGAATAAGATTGTCCAAAATGTTTATTGGCATGGGCACTTATCAAAATATGTTGCTTTATTATACAATAAGTTGAATAGCCTTATATGAGCCGCACCATGAGAAAACCAACATAGTGGCTTTGCTACCAGCATGGATCCAGACCAGCCTGTGCATCCGCGTGCAGGCTGGTCAGGATCCATGCTGTTCACTTTCAAAGCCTATTGCAATTAGAGAAACTGTTAGCAAGCAGCATGGATCCTGACCAGACTGCGCGGATGCGCAGGCTGGTCTCGATCCATGCTGGTCGCAAATCCATTATGTTGGTTTTCTCATGGCGCGGCTCAGTTATTAACAATTCACAAAGAATTTGATTTCTGGAGGAAAAGCAGAAGCATTCGCACAAATGATCAGATGTAAGATTTATTTGAAAATGGTCTAGTTTATGTATTTGTCTTGTTTAATTACAGTTGAATACACATGTGTGAAGCAAATTAATGGATATTTGTACAACCTTTTACAGATGGTCACTACACATACTTCTAAACATATCTTATTAAGGTACAGGTGAGTTATGTTGTAGTATTCAAAGGCGGGCAAACGGCAAGAATGTTTGAATCGTACGAAAACTGGCAATGGTTTAATTCCATTTTACTATATTCCAGTTGACTGTCTTGGTGGAGCCAGCTATCAGTAAGCATATTTTTGTATGTAATGTAGAAATACAGTGAAACACTGCTCGCTGGAGCATAATTATGTGACTGGAGAACCTTGGCTTAATCGAGCAATTCATCATTTTCCCTCTATTTCCTGTATATAATTACCATAGCTGGGTAGTGTATCGATAACTTTCTTGCTCAAGAATGACATCTGGTCACTCTATCAATCTATTCAGTGTCACCACTGAAAAACATGATGAGCACAGGTGTCAGAATGGTGTCTTTAGCAGTCGAAATAGTACGATACATTCAGAATTTCTAAAATGCCATGAGAATCGCATGATATATTATCATATTATCCAGTTAATTAACCCTTTCCATGATGGACACGATTGGTTTTGCCTTTGCGACCAGTGTAGATCATGATCAGCCTGCACATCTGTGCAGTCTGATCATGATCTGCACTGTTCGCTATGCAGCCAATATCTTTTTGTAAGCACCCCTTTTAACAGTTAATGGTACTGTCCAAATTGGAAGATGGACTAATTTTTTATAGAAATTTAGCAGGGTAAGGGTTAAAATATTTTTATGCCAATAAATATGAGCCGATAGTGAGATTGTTTATTGATGAAAAGTTGATAAAAGATTTTCTGATCAATAACTGGTAGCATCAGATTAGCCCATACCCTGCTAAAGTTCTATATTGAACTTGTCCATCATTCATTTTAGGCAGTACCACTTATTATTCAAAGGGGTGATCACTGAAAATTTACTCATATTGACTGAATAGCGAATAGTGCTGACCATGATCAGCCTGCACGGATTGGTCTGCACTGGTCGCAAAGGCAATATCACTTGCCGCCAGCAGGCTAAAGGTTAGAGCAATAATACAATTTCATACGTACTCACAGTGTAACATCCTTTTTGCTTGATCGGGAAAATAATTATGTAAGTGAGTATATGTTGAAAATTGAGCACATTCCTTTACAAATAATAGTGGAAGAAAATAATATAAAATTGGATTGGGAATGCTTGCTGTATTGTTTTCAGTGGGCGAGGGTCGTTAAACTTGACACAAAATTTAATTTTATTAATACAAATAAAAGCTTAAAGAGCTTTCTTGTTTCTAAAAGTGCCATTTACAAATAACATATTGAATTATCTTTCATAGGAAAGATTTGTGATACTTTTTAGCTTGACTATTCGAAGAATATGGAGAGCTAAACTACTCATGTCGGCATTGGTGTTGGTTAAAGTTTTTATGAAATGGTAATATCTTGTGTACGATCAAAGATATTTACTTCAAACTTGGAACACTTGTTTATTATAACAGTCTCTACCTGTAGGTAAAACTACGTAACTGTGTCAAGTATTTTGGCTGAATTATGGCCCTTCTTGGACTTGGATTCAGATTTCATACAAGTCCATGTTTTGTAGCAACTATTTGACATGTGGCTTTGAAACTTTGAATACTTGTTTATTATATTAGTATCTACCTGTAGGCAAGAGTACATAACTGTGTCAAGGGTTTTATGGCCCTTTTTGGACTTTGAAATTGGTTCAGTTTTTGTACTAGTACATGTTTAGTCAAAACTATTTGACATGTGGCTTTGAAACTTTGAACACTTGCTTATCATCATGATTTCCATCTTTAGGCAAGAGTACATAACTCTGTCAACTATTTTGGCTGCTTTTGGACTTGGAAATGAGTTAAATTTTTCATACCAGTCCATGACCACTTGTTAACCATCATAGTTTACATATGAAGGCAAGACTACATAACTAAGACAAGGACTGTAGCTTAGTTATGGCCCTTTTTGACATAGAAATTAGTTAAGTTTCGCATACCATTCCATATTTTGTCTCATTTGTTTAATATATGGCTTTGAAACTTCGAACACTTGCTTACTATCATGGTCACACATTGCCATATAGTGCAAGACTTATCCAAATCCACAAATACAGGTACATTGTCTTATCTATTTTTCTTCTTTTGTCTGAAAATCTTTGATAATATTTAGACCCCATACTTCCATCAGTTCTTCAAAGAGTCGAGCACGCTGTCAACAGACAGCTCTTGTTTCTTAATATAACACATGTCTAATCATTACACATTACCATTAATTGGTAAATAGACCGATATATCCTCCGTAAGTTAGTTAGAATTTGGGGCGCTCAAAACCACGTATAAAATGAGAATTTCGTGTAGCCCCGTGTATCCTCCAGCGAACAGTGTTTTATTGTACTAATCCTGTATATGACATTACAGGTCTGGTCCACACACTGGAAATTATTATTATTAACCTTGCATTACAGTTGATTTTGGAGCCTGTAATTTGTAGTAATCTTGAGCAACAAATTTTGGAATGTTATCAATAACGGGTACTGGAATTTTTATTTGCATGTATCATAGGATTCATTTTGTTGTTGTTATTCTTTGCAAATTTAGTTGAATACTTGGTCGTGAAGGCGATGATTGGACGCAAGTTTGGTATGGAAGTATCGTATCAGAAATACTGGAAGCATTCGCGGGAGCCGCTAGATATCGGTCATAGAGGGATGGGAATTAGTTATGCTGGCAGTAACATGTAAGTTATTGTGTTGTGTCATAATAAAGTTAATTCTGTGAAATTATTATTTTTTGTGGGGGACACATTTTTGTGGATTTTGTGGTTGAGTCAATCCACAAAATTTATTCTCAACGAAGCTGTACAATTTCCATTCATTTTATGTTCAAAGGTCAAAATCTACATATCTGTATTACTTCAAGTTAGATGTTTTGGCTAAAACTGCAAACTTTCCTGCTCATGAAACTAAATTATTTTGCAATATTTATTGTACTGTGTTGAAATTGTTTTCAAACACTTACTTTTCACACAGCTTCTCAATATATTATATATGTACCTGGCAGGTCAGAATATATATGCCCTGCAAATGATACATTGACATACCAGTGTAAAGTGAAGATTTCATTTAATAACAAGCCTAGTGTTGTCACTTGTGTTTATGAGCTTAAATGTTCTGATAGTTTTTGTTATGGTCTAATAGCATATTCTATTGGTGTTTATTGACATACAAACAGTTAAGAAGTAAAATATTTACCATAATTTCAGGTTGGCCACTGTCCCAGAAAACACCGTAAAGTCCCTCATGGATGCTGCCAATAATGTGAGTATTTCTACTTCCTTGTATACAGTAAACCCTGTTTTAGCAGTCACTTCTCTTAA
Source organism: Mercenaria mercenaria (assembly GCF_021730395.1). NCBI lineage: Eukaryota > Metazoa > Mollusca > Bivalvia > Venerida > Veneridae > Mercenaria > Mercenaria mercenaria. The sequence continues at coordinate 31,068,794 of NC_069375.1, read as the reverse complement.
GCAGCCAACCTGTCTTAAGCAGCCAGTCAGTGTCTCATTTCCCAAAATGGTCACTCATTCTATAAATTACCTGAATTAAGCAGCCACCTGCTGTAAGCAGCCACTTTTTCCCACTCCCTTGGCTGGCTGCTTAAGACAGGTTTTACTGTATGTTTTAGGTTTTATTTGTGGCCACATGTCTTGGAAGATTTAAGGTGACATCATTACTTTCAACATTGCTGTGATATTCTGAAGAGCAAACTTTAAAATGTATATTGCATGTAGACAAGTTAATACATTCTGTGGCAAAACATATCCAGTCTTATCCAGAGCTTAATTAGTAAATTTAATTGCTATTTATGTTTTGTATTACTAAGTGGAATATTGCATGCCACAAGTGATTACTGTGAAATCATTAATATTCGTGGGGGACTAAATTTATTGGATTTCGCGGTTGAGTCAGTCCACGAAATTTAATCCCAACGAACAAGTAAAATTCCCATTCATTTTATGTTCAAAAGTTGAAATCCACGAATTCATATCCCCACGGAATTGTAGTTTTGACCAAAACCGCGAAATTTCATGCCCACGAAATTAAATGATTTTACAGTATTTCGGAAATGTAAATGATGTGGAATTCCTGATTATGATTCACCATTATATCCACAGGGAGCAGATTTTGTAGAATTTGATGTACATCTCACTAAGGACAAAGAAGTAATTGTATACCATGATTTCAAAGTGAATATCACATATAAAAAGGTAATAGTGTAAATTTCTTTGTTTGAAATAAAGGTTTTCCTGCTTGTTGCCAGCAGCATGTGGAGTTAAAATTTTGATGCCTAAACAGTGAATTTCCATGAGAAAAAAATACTATGAATATAAGCAGCAATTGTGAGACTGTTAATAGATTTTCTTATAACACTTCACTGTATTTTGTTCTTTAAAACTTGATAAAATTTCATGAGACATATCAGGTTTTCTTGGTTGATTATAATGTTTTTGTTAAAAGCAGAACTCAAAATGTACGTACAGTGAAAACTCTGAAATGATGTGGATTAGTTTCACAATTAATTTGATAGGCTGATCTGTAGCCATTTACTGAAATGTTGTTTCCAAACAATAGCTGAAAACTGTGATCAACTTTCATATATCATCAGTAAATTACTATGAAATCATAAATATTCCTAGTCCTAGGGGACTGCTTTTCACTGATTTCATGTTTCAGTCAGTCCACAAAATATAATCCCAACAAACAAGAAAAGGTGCCATTCATACTATGTTCAAAAGTAAAAATCCATGAATTTATATCCCCATGAAATTCTATTTTGGTCGAAACCACGAAAGCTTTTTCCCACAAAGTTAAATGATTCACATATGAGTAATTGAATCTGATTTGTTCAAACTAAAAAAAAGCCATTGCAGTAAAACATTGTTACTTTGCTCAGGTGACTTCATTCTATTTATCTCTGCTTTGATAAAGATCCTGCTGGCTAAACTGCATGAAATCAGCCTGCCTGGATTTGTGACTACCAGCTCAGTATGCCACTTTCAGGATGTTGAATACTTTTATTATTGCATGTGTGAAGGTGTATCTTTAAGATAACTCTTTAATTTGATGCTTGTTAAACTAAAGAAAAAAAATCTAGATAGGTAAAATAAAAGAGAAATGCTGTGCTCACAAGTTTGATTATTGGTTAGGACTCTTTAACAACACTTTTAAAGAGCAAACATCCCACTATAGAGGCAGATAGTTTACTTAACCAGACAAACTGTAAAACAAAGTTTAACACTGAAACTCCAGTGCAGTGTTGCATAGTATTAATAAAGATGTTTTTTGTGTTGCTGCAATTTTCAGAAGCAGAATGGTGGTATAGAGCTGCTGCAGGTTCCGGTGAAAGATCTTAAACTGGCTGAATTACAGCATATGAAGGTATGTTTACATGTTTATTATGTAAGGGTATCTTTTCAGCAAAATGGAAATTAAGGTTTATATTATTCTGCCTTTGCGACCAGTGTAGATCATGATCAGCCTACACATTCATGCAGTCTGGTCATGATGTGCACTGTTCGCTGTTCAGTCAGTATCTTTTTGGTAAGCACCCCTTTTAACTTTTAATGGTACCTGTCCATATTGGGAGATGGACAATTTCATTATAGAAATTTAGCAGGTAAGGATTAAAATCCCATAACCCTGGAAAATTTTCTAAAACCCCACATTATTACCCTTTAAAGTTCAAAGGTCAGATAGCTAACCTTTGTCAATATCTTCTAACCTACATGGAAGGGTTTGTGAAACTGGTAATAAATATTTGTCTCGGAGCACTTGAAGTTCATGAAATTTCATAGATTGGTACAACTTTGAAGTTCATGAAATTTCTTAGATTGGCACAACTTTGAAGTTCATGTAATTTCGTAGATTGGCACAACTTTGAAGTTCATGACATTTCATAGATAGATTGGCACAACTTTGAAGATATGAAATTTTGTAGTTGGCACATCTTTGAAGTTCATGAAATTTCATAGATTGGCACTATATTTGTTTCCCAAAAAAAATATCCCCCAAAAAAATTTTAATGATTTCAGGGTATACAGTAAATAACAACCATATTTGTTTTTTCAGCTTTGCACAAGCCAAGACCAGAAAACATTGGTAAGTTTGGGCATTATATGATGGTTGTTGTGTTCCTATGTGTAATTACTTTTTACAGATAAGTGATAAAGTATTTGGAAATTGAAACTAAAATTTTAAAACCATTGTTTTATATACATCATTTTAGCACTCTTTTTCTGCTTTTAGTCTTCTTATTTTGTTTTTTGAGCTGTATGTCAAAATAAGAAAAATCTTTTTCCCCTTAAAATTCATTAAATTAAAAAGACCTTTTCAGATATGTTTAGCGTGACAATATACAAAGATTTTTTTTTGACACTTAAAAATAAATTTTTTTCGACCATTTGGATTATTAGTTAGTTATGGGGAAGTAACGCTGCACATTTGAAGTTTAAAATACCAACTAATGAAGAAAAAAAATTAATCCCGACTTCTTTCTTTAAATTTTTTAAAACGTTTTGATAAGTGTCAAGTAAAAAGTTTAAAAAACCGGCAATAAACTAGCCAGGGGAAAGTTGCAAGTGAGCATTTTTCTGCTCTTACCATCCTTATCTAGAAACCCCTTGTAGTCTCCGCATCCCATATGGGGAACCATTGACAACAGTAATAAATAAAAATGCACACACTACACACTTACACACAGCACACACAAATCACACAGTTTCAACTTCATATTAAATTGGTTTAAGTGACATTTTTTAATTTTATAATTGACAGAAGAGATAAATTCAGATGAAGACACACATGAGGACTTGGAGACATTCCCTACTCTAGAAAGATGTCTTAATTCTGTAGATAAGCATACAGGCTTCAATATAGAACTTAAGTTCCCACAGGAACTCAAGGTATATTAGTTAGTTTAGTATCAATAATGTTAAATGTTTCCTTGACTTTATAATAAAGTCGCTATATTGCCTCAAAATTGTATTTGCATAACCTGAAATTCAACATTAAAAAGCTATAAGTTTTTGAATAACTGAAAGGGGCACTCTCGCTAGGCATACGTATGTTTTTGACAACTGTACACAGAAAGTGATGTCAGATGACCTTCAGCTTTTTATGGAAGTAAAAAAAATGAAAGAAAACATGCTAACCTTGAAAATGAAAGTCGTATTTGCATTGGTCTATAGTCAGGTGTCTAAATATATGTGCGTGGACTTCTTTTTTTCCTGCTAATGGGGAGTCAATTTTCAGCACTGATTAGAAAATACCTGGGCTTTAGCACAACATGTCAGCTTTTCATCTACAAAAAAATATTTGAACTTGAAATAAACACAAATCCCACAGGGGTCCGTAATGGAGCAAGGGTATATGGAGATTTTTGGAACTTAGTCAAATGGTCCTTTTTGATGTGGTCTAAAAATGTCAATATATGCCTTGGATGTTAGATATTTCCATATTTGAGAGCTGCAGACCTAGACATTTCAGAAATAGTTTCAAAATGAATTTCGTATAATAAATGTTGATTCTACGGAAGCGTGAAAGGGCCATCAGATGCTAATACGTTTTATTACGTTAAGGGCGCGGAAAGGATATAAAAAATAATATTTCTTAATGTTTTTGTCAGGTGTTTGTTGATTGATCTGGAACCTTTTTTCATTCAGTTTAGTTCTATAAAGACTATTACTTTTGTATTGGAAGGAAAATGAAATACTATTTTAATAACTTAATTCTAGACTGGTACACATGAGCAAGAGGGTTATCATGATATGAACGTATTTCTGGACACTGTGTTAAGAGTTGTCTTCGAACATCATGGTGGAAGACGGATTGTTTTCTCATCATTTGACAGTGATACTTGTATAGCGTATGTATCCTAGACACATGTTGTATTCTCATCATTGAACTGTGATACTTGCATAACGTAATGTACTGTGGAATCATTAATATTCGTGGGGGACTCATTTTCGTGGATTTTGTGGTTGAGTCAATCCACGAAATTTAATCCCAGTGAAGAAGTAAAATTCCTATTCATTTTATGTTCGGAAGTTAAAATCCACGAATTCATATCCCGACGAAATTTCTGTTTTGACCAAAACCACGAAATTTCATGCCCACGAATTTAAATGATTTTACAGTATTATAGAGACGCTTTGTATTCTCATCATTGAACTGGGTACTTGTATACCTTATGTATTGTAGAGGTCTGTGGCTTTGTTTTTTTTATGCCCCCAAAGATTGGCATTTAAAAATCACACTGTCCGTCTGTGTGTGTGTGCTTGCGTGCATGTGTCCATGTAAATTCTTGTCTGGGCGGTACATCTGCCATCCATAAAGGGATTCTGAAATAACTTGGCATAAATGTTTACAATAATGAGACGATATTATTGTCATGCACAAAGCCCAGACCCCTAGCTCCAAAAGCAAGGTCACACTTAGAAATCAAAGGTTTAACAGAACAGGTTCTGTTTCGTGTCTGATCCATAACTCTGCCATCCATGAAGGGATTTTGAAATAACTTGGCATAAATGTTTACCATATTGAGACGATATGTCATGTGCAAGACCCAAAACCCTAGCTCCAAAAGCAAGGTCACACTTAGAAATCAAAGGTTAACAGGGTCTGTTGCGTGTCTGGTTCATAACTCTGCCATTCATCAAATTACTTGGCATAAATGTTCCCCATAATGAGACGACCTGTCATGCACAAGATCCAGAACCCTTGCTTTAAGGTCAAGGTCACACTTAGAGAGGTAAAAGGATAACATGATCTGTTTCTTGTCTGGTCCATAACTCTGCCATTTATCAAAGGATTTGAAAATAATTTGACACAAATGTTAACAATATTGAGATGGTGTGTCGCACTTATGACCCGGGTCTCTCAGGTCAAGGTCAAGGTCACAAAATGATTCTATTCTATGATAACCTATACTATTCTGGCATATTTTGTGCAGACAACTGTAGCATTCTTGGGCATGCTTTAGGGGCATTTGTCACTAATAATGACAGCTCTTATTTAACATCAGTATAGTGGTGAAATAAACTATTGTAAACTTACAAAAATTATTTTTCATAATTTCAGGTTACGTCTTAAACAGAACAGATATCCAGTTTTGTTTCTGACTCAAGCAGACACAACAATCTATGAACCTTATGGAGATATAAGAACAACATCGGTTCCCATGGCAGCAGAATTCTGTATTGCTCATGATTTGTTGGTTAGTATATAGCTGGTTTCCAAGTTTTGTACAAATTAACACCTTAAGTAAATATTTAAAAAAAATTAGTTTTAAAAAAAAAAATTCACCTGCATGGGCAAAGATTTGTATGTCTACATGATAGCCACAATAGAATACAACGTATTTCACACTTTTCACTGTAGCTTTTGCTGTACCCCTTTGTCATACCTCCTTCTCTCACAGTCCTTTACCTTGACAAGAGTTACATATTATTTCATTAAAGACGGTTGACACGTTTGAAAAACTACAGAGGATTTCCATGTTATTTCATATTGCAGGGAGATAACCCCATATAAGAGATAATTCTAAAGGATTTACATGTTATTTCTTACCCCATATAAGAGAGATTTTCATGTTATTTCATATTGCAGGGAGATGGCCCCATATAAGAGATTATTCTTAAGGATTTATATGTTATTTCTTACCCCATTATAAGAGAGATTTTCATGTTATTTCATATTGCAGGGAGATGGCCCCATATAAGAGATAATTCTGAAGGATTTTCATGTTATTTCATATTACAGGGAATTAACCCCATATAAGAGATAATTCTGAAATTTTGAAGGATTAACATGTTTTTAGCTCGACTATTCATAGAATAGTGAGCTATTGCACTCGCCCATGCGTCGGCGTCCGCGTCGGCGTCGGCGTCCGCGTCCGCGTCCCGATTTTGGTTAAGGTTTTGTATGTAAGCTGGTATCTCAGTAACCACTTGTGGGAATGGATTGAAACTTCACACACTTATTCACTGTGACAAACTGACTTACATTGCACAGGTTCCATAACTCTATTTTGCTTTTTTACAAAATTATGCCCCTTTTTCGACTTAGAAATTTTTGGTTAAGGTTTTGTATGTAAGCTGGTATCTCAGTACTTACTAATGGGAATGGATTGAAACTTCACATACTTGTTCACTATCATGATCTGACATGCACTAAGCAAGTCCCATAACTCTGCTCTCTTTTTTTTCAAAATTATGCCCCTTTTTTGACTTAGCAGTTTTTGGTTAAATTTTTGTATGTAATCTGATATCTCAGTATCCACTAATTGGAATGGATTGAAACTTCACACACTTGTTCACTGTCATGATCTAACATGCACTGTGAAGGTCCCATAACTCTACTTGGCATTTTTACAAAATTATGCCCCTTTGACTTAGCAGTTTTTTGTTAAGTTTTTGTATGTAAGCTGGTATCTCAGTATCTACAAATCGGAAAGGATTGAAACTTCACACACTTGTTCACTGTCATGATATGACATGCAGTACAGAGGTTCAATACCTCTACTTTGCATTTTACAAAATTATGCCCCTTTTTCAACATTTGTATTCATTCAATTGAACAAGGCTGTTGAATAGTCGAGCGTTGCTGTCCTCCGACAGCTCTTGTTTCATATTGAAGGGAGATAACCCCATATTAAAGAATATCTGAAGGATTTTAAAACATATTATTTCATATTGCAGGGAGTTAACCCCATGTCAGACATTCTTCTGAATGATTTATCATTGATAGACTATGTAAAGGATAGCGGCCTTGTTCTGTTTACGTGGGGAGAAGGCAACAACAACTCCGATGTTATAAATAAACTCAAAAAACATAGGGTGGATGCAATCATTTATGACAGGTATAAAATCAGAGCTTAGATTCCGTGTTTGGTGTAAATTTTAATGTCATTATAAGCAAAAGTTTTTGTATTTTCCTGATTTTTACTATTGAAGTTTGTATAATATTTTCTGTTATATTCAGTTGTTTTACCAAGTTTATAAAAGCATTTTACATTTTTAGCGCGACTATTCAAAGAATAGTCTAGCTATTCTACTCACCCTGGCGTCGCCGTCGGTGTCTGTGTCGGCGTCACACCTTGGTTATGTTTTTGCATGCAAGTACATACAGCTATCATTTAAAGGCATATAGCTTTGAAACTTATTTTTTCTTTTTCTAGGTCAATTGCCAACCTCACTGGGTCAAGTCCCATAACTCTTGACATGTATTTTGAGCAAATTATGCCCCCTTTTGGACTTAGAAAATTGTGGTTAAAGTTTTACATGCAAGTTACTATCTCCAAAACTAATGCAGATATTGAATTGAAACTTCACATGTCTTCGTGGTTATAAAACTAGTTGATAGCAGCAAGTCCCATAACTCTGACCTTCATTTTGGCCAAATTATGCCCCCTTTTGGACTTCGAAAATTCTGGTTGAAGTTTTGCGTGCAAGTACATACAGCTAATACTAAATGGCATATAGATTTGAACTTATTTTTTCTTTTTCTAGATCAATTACCAACCTCACTGGGTCAAGTCCCATAACTCTAACATGTATTTTGAGCAAATTATGCCCCCTTTTGGACTAAGAAAATTCTGGTTAAAGTTTTACGTGCAAGTTACTATCGCCAAAACTAATGCAGATATTGAATTGAAACTTCACATGTGTTTTCGGGGTTATAAAACTAGTTGATAGCAGTAAGTCCCATAACTCTGACCTTAATTTTGGCCAAATTATGCCCCCTTTTTGACTTAGAAAATCCTGGTTAAAGTTTTGCATGCAAGTACATACAGCTATTACTAAAAGGCAAATAGATTTGAAACTTATTTTTTCTTTTTCTAGATCAATTACCAACCTCACTGGGTCAAGTCCCATAACTCTGACATGTATTTTGGGCAAATTATGCCCCCTTTTGGACATAGAAAATCCTGGTTAAAGTTTTGTGTGCAAGTACATACAGCTATTACTAAAAGCCATATAGATTTGAAACTTATTTTTAGCTCACCTGAGCAATGCTCAGGTGAGTTTTTCTGATCGTTCGATGTCCGGCGTCCGTCGTCTGTCGTCATTTAGCGTGTGTATGCGATAGAGGCTGTATTTTTCAATTAATCTTCATGAATATTGGTCAGAATGATAACCTTGATGAAATCTAGGCCGAGTCCGAAAATAGGTCATCTCGGGTCAAAAACTAGGTCACTAGGTCAAATCAAAGAAAAACCTTGCGTATGCGATAGAGGCTGTATTTTTCAATTAATCTTCATGAATATTGGTCAGAATGATAACCTTGATGAAATTTAGGCCGAATTCGAAAATGGGTCATCTTGGGTCAAAAACTAGGTCACTAGGTCAAATCAAAAAAAAACCTTGTGTATGCGATAGAGGCTGTATTTTTCAATTGATCTTCAGTGTTCTTCACGAATATTGGTCAGAATGATTGCCTTGATAAAATCTAGGCCGAGTTCGAAAATGGGTCATCTCGGGTCAAAAACTAGGTCACTAGGTCAAATCAAAGAAAAACCTTGTGTATGCCATAGAGGCTGTACTTTTCAATTATTCTTCATGACTATTAGTCAGAATGATAACCTTGATGAAATCTAGGCTGAGTTCGAAAATTGGTCATCTTGGGTCAAAAACTAGGTCACTAGGTCAAATCAAAGAAAAACCTTGTGTATGCGATAGAGGCTGTATTTTTCAATTGATCTTCATGAATATTGGTCAGAATGATTGCCTTGATAAAATCTAGGCCGAGTTCGAAAATGGGTCATCTTAGGTCAAAAACTAGGTCACTAGGTCAAATCAAAGAAAAACCTTGTGTATGCGATAGAGGCGGTATTTTTCAAATGATCTTCATGAAGTTTGGTCAGAATGATAACCTTGATGAAATCTAGGCCGAGTTCGAAATTGGGTCATCTGGGGTCAAAAACTAGGTCACTAGGTCAAATCAAGTAAAAACCTTGTGTATGCGACAGAGGCTGTATTTTTCAATTGATCTTCATGAATTTTGGTCAGAATGATTACCTTGATGAAATTTAGACCAAGTTCGAAAATGGGTCATCTGGGGTCAAAAACTAGGTCGCTAGGTCAAATCAAAGAAAAACCTTGTGTATGCAATAGAGGCTGTATTTTTCAACTGATCTTCATGAAATTTAGCCAGAATGATTACCTTGATAAAATCTAGGCCGAATTCGAAAATGGGTCATCTGGGGTCAAAAACTAGGTCACTAGGTCAAATCGAAGAAAAACATTGTGTAGGCAATAGAGGATGTATTTTTCAATTGATCTTCATGAAATTTGGTCAGAGTGATTGCCTTGATAAAATCTAGGTCGATTTTGAATATAGGTTATCTGAGGTCAAAAACTAGGTCACTAGATCAAATTAAAGAAAAATCTTGTGTATGCGATAGAGACTGTTTTTTTCAATTGATTTTTATGAAATTTGGTCAGGATGATTGCCGTAATGAAATCTAGGTAGAATTTGAATATGGGTCATCTGAGGTAAAAAAAACTAGGTCACTTGGTCAAATCAAAGAAAAAACTTGTGTATGTGATAGAGGCTGTATTTTTCAGTTGATCTTCATGAATTTTGGTCAGAATGATTGCCTTGATAAAATCTAGGTCGAGTTTGAACATGGGTCATTTAGGGTCAAAAACTAGGTCATAACTAAGAAAATGCTTGTTTTATCGCAAGAGAACAATTATTTGGTCCAATCTTAATGAAAATTGGTCAGAATATTTGTTTCCATGAAATCACTAGGTCAAACATGTTTTACACTGTTATGGTGTGTTTCTTAGGTGAGCGACCTAGGGCCATCTTGGCCCTCTTGTTTCTTTTTCTAGATCAATTACCAACCTCACTGGGTCAAGTCCCATAACTCTGACATGTATTTTGGGCAAATTATGCCCCCTTTTGGACTTAGTAACTTACACGTAAATGGTTAAAGTTTTACGTGCAAGTTAATCCTGGTTAAAGTTTTGCGTGCAAATACATACAGCTATTACTAAAAGCCATATAGATTTGAAACTTATTTTTTCTTTTTTTAGATCAATTACCAACCTCACTGGGTCAAGTCCCATAACTCTGACATGTATTTTTGGCAAATTATGCCCCCTTTTGGACTTAGTAACTTGCACGTAAATGGTTAAAGTTTTACGTGCAAGTTACTATCTCCAAAACTTATGCAGATATTGAATTGAAACTTCACATGTGCCTTCGGGGTTATAAAACTAGTTGATAGCAGCAAGTCCCATAACTCTGACCTTCATTTTGGTCAGATTATGTCCCCTTTTGAACTTAAAACTCTTTTGATATTTAACCTTTTTGGGTAATATTTTCCTGCTTCTGGGACAATATTTCGAATAGTCGAGCTTGGCTGTCCCGAAGGGAGGCATATAGTTTTTAGCTCACCTGAGCAATGCTCAGGTGAGTTTTTCTGATCGCTCGATGTCCGGCGTCCGGCGTCTGTCTGTCTGTCGTCTGTCGTCTGTCAACATTTAGCTTGTGTATGCGATAGAGGCTGTATTTTTCAATTAATCTTCATGAATATTGGTCAGAATGATAACCTTGATGAAATCTAGGCCGAGTTCGAAAATGGGTCATCTCGGGTCAGAAACTAGGTCACTAGGTCAAATCAAAGAAAAACCTTGTGTATGCGATAGAGGCTGTATTTTTCAATTAATCTTCATGAGTATTGGTCAGAATGATAACCTTGATGAAATCTAGGCCTAGTTCGAAAATGGGTCATCTCGGGTCAAAAACTAGGTCACTAGGTCAAATCAAAGAAAAACCTTGTGTATGCGATAGAGGTTGTATTTTTCAATTGATCTTCATGAATATTGGTCAGAATGATTGCCTTGATGAAATCTAGGCCGAGTTTGAAAATGGGTCATCTCGGGTCAAAAACTAGGTCACTAGGTCAAATCAAAAAAAAACCTTGTGTATGCGATAGAGGCTGTATTTTTCAATTATTCTTCATGAATATTGGTCAGAATGATAACCTTGATGAAATCTAGGCCGAGTTCGAAAATGGATCATCTCGGGTCAAAAACTAGGTCACTAGGTCAAATCAAAGAAAAACCTTGTGTATGCGATAGAGGCGATATTTTTCAGTTGATCTTCATGAATTTTGGTCAGAATGATTACCTTGATGAAATCTAGGCCGAATTCGAAAATGGGTCATCTGGGGTCAAAAACTAGGTCACTAGGTCAAATCAAGGAAAAACCTTGTATATGTGATAGAGGCTGTATTTTTCAACTGATCTTCATGAAATTTAGCCAGAATGATTACCTTGATGAAATCTAGATCGAGGTTGAATATGGGTTATCTGAGGTCAAAAACTAGGTCACTAGGTCAAATTAAAGAAAAATCTTGTGTATGCGATAGAGACTGTTTTTTTTTTTTCAATAGATTTTTATGAAATTTGGTCAGAATGATTGCCTTAATGAAATCTAGGTCGAATTTGAATATGGGTCATCTTAGGTCAAAAATAAGGTCACTTGGTCAAATCAAAGAAAAATTTTGTGTATGTGATAGAGGCTGTATTTTTCAATTGATCTTCATGAATTTTGGTCAGAATGATTGCCTTGATAAAATCTAGGTCGAGTTTGAACATGGGTCATCTAGGGTCAAAAACTAGGTCATATCTAAGAAAATGCTTGTTTTATCGCAAGAGACCAATTTTTTGGTCCAATCTTAATGAAAATTGGTCGGAATATTTGTTTCCATGAAATCACTAGGTCAAACATGTTTTACACTGTTATGGTGTGTTTCTTAGGTGAGCGACCTAGGGCCATCTTGGCCCTCTTGTTGAACCGTCTGTCGGTCTGTCAGTCTGTCCGCAATTTTCGTGTCCAGTCCATATCTTTGTCATCCATGGATGGATTTTCAAATAACTTGGCATGAATGTGTACCACAGTAAGATGACGTGTTGCACGCAAGACCCAAGTCCATAGCTCAAAGGTCAAGGTCACACTTAGATGTTAAAGGTCATTTTTCATGATAGTGCATTCGTGTCCGGTCCATATCTTTGTCATTCATGGATGGATTTTCAAATAACTTAGCATGAATGTGTACCACAGTAAGACGACGTGTCGCGCGCAAGACCCAGGTCCGTAGCTCAAAGGTCAAGGTCACACTTAGATGTTAAAGGTCATATTCATGATAGTGCATTGATGGGCATGTCCGGTCCATATCTTTGTAATCCATGGATGGATTTTGAAATAATTTGGCATGAATGTGTACCAGAGTAAGACGACCTGTCGCGCGCAAGACCCAGGTCTGTAGCTCAAAGTTCAAGGTCACACTTAGACGTTAAAGGTCATATTTCATGATAGTGCATTGATGGACATGTCCGGTCCATATCTTTGTCATTCATCCATGGATTTTAAAATTATTGGGCATGAATGTGTACCACAGTAAGACGACGTGTCGCGCGCAAGACCCAGGTCCATAGGTCAAAGGTCCTAAACTCTAACATCGGCCATAACTATTCATTCAAAGTGCCATCGGGGGCATGTGTCATCCTGTGGAGACAGCTCTTGTTTTACATTGGGTCACAACACATGCATTTCATCCATAATGTCCAGATGCATGCATCTGATATGAAAAAGTGTATGTCATATAATTATCATAAGTTGTAACATATAACATTGTTAATTACATGTATCTTCCAGGATTGATCATTTCAAGACAGACAAGGAGAGTATATTCAAGTTGGAGCACAAAAAGAAGTTGGAAATGTTACATGGGCAGTTCCTTTCAATTATTGATGTAAACAGCTCTGGAACTGCTGTTTCCTCTTAGCATCGCTGCTAAACATTTATGTAAACAACTCTGGAAGTGGTAATCTCTTTGTATCGCTGCTAAACATTTATTTAAACAACTCTGGAAGTGGTAATCTGTTTGTATCGCTGCTAAACATTCATGTAAACAACTCTGGAAGTGGTAATCTCTTTGTATCGCTGCTAAACATTTATTTATTTCATTGTTGCTAATCATTGATGTGAACAGTTCTGGAATTAATAATTGCTTAGCAACTTTTCTAAACATTAATGGAAACAGCCTTGAAAGTAATATTTCATCTTAGCATGACGACTTTATCAATATGAGATATTCCTGCCTACCTCCAAATGAAGGAAGGGGCCTCCATGGCAGAGTGGTTGAGGTCGCTGACTTCAAATTACTTGCCCCTAATCTATGTGGGTCCGAGCCTCACTCGGGGCATTGAATTCTTCATGTGAGGAAACTGTCCAGCTGGCTTACGGAAGGTCAGTGGTTCTACCCAGGTGCTCGCTCATGATGAAATAATGCACGGAGGGGCACCTGGGGTCTTCCTCCACCGTCAAAGCTGGAAAGTTGCCATATGACCTATAATAGTGTCAGTGTGACGTTAAACCCAACAAAATCAAATCAAAATGAAGGTTGACCACTTTGCAGAATCTCTATACTATTAGGCTTGTATTTTGTCATTGCATTGTACTTTGTTCATTTTTGCTCAATGTCTTTATAAGCAAATTCTATATCTTATAGATATTTTGACAGAATTTCTAATCCAACCTTAGCATTTGTGCCTTGTCATTTTAAAAGGGACAGTCTGGCAGACTTATTCAGGCAGACTTATACAGAATTTATGATTCAGTATGGTTCTAATTATAGTAATTTCTGTGAATGTACAAAATATATTCATCCTTATATATGTAGTTGGGTTTAATTTTAAATTAAAAGAAAAGACAGTAACTGTTAAGCCCAAAACCTAATTGTATGGTCATTAGTTGATTATGGAAAAAACTGATCATGGTCATGTGATCTTTACACTTGTCTCATTTATGATGGTATGCAAGTGCTGCTCAACTAGGTACATGTATATATTTTTAGCTCACATGTCACTTTGTGACAAAGTGAGCTTTTGTGATCGCGCAGCGTCCGTCGTCCGTCCGTGTGTGCATAATCTTTTGCTTGTGACCACTCTAGAGGTCACATTTTTCATGGGATCTTTATTAAAGTTGGTCTGAATGTTCATCTTGATGATATCTAGGTCAAGTTCGAAACTGGGTCACGTGCGGTCCAAAACTAGGTCAGTAGGTCTAAAAATAGAAAAACCTTGTGACCTCTGTAGAGGCCATACTTTTCAATAGATCTTCATGAAAGTTGGTCAGAATGTTCACCTTGATGATATCTAGGTCAAGTTTGAAACTGGGTCATGTGCCGTCAAAAACTAGGTCAGTAGGTCAAATAATAAAAAAACCTTGTGACCTCTCTAGAGGCCATATTTTTCATGGGATCTGTATGAAAGTTGGTCTGAATGTTCATCTTGATGATATGTAGGTCAAGTTCGAAACTGAGTCACGTGCGGTCCAAAACTAGGTCAGTAAGTCTAAAAATAGAAAAACCTTGTGACCTCTCTAGAGGCCATACTTTTCAATGGATTTTCATGAAAATTGGTCAGAATGTTCACCTTGATGATATCTAGATCAAATTTAAAACTGGGTCACATGCCATCAATAACTAGGTCAGTAGGTCAAATAATAGAAAAACCTTGTGACCTCTCTAGAGGCCATATTTTTCATGGGATCTGTATGAAAGTTTGTCTGAATGTTCATCATGATGATATCTAGGTCAAGTTCGAAATTGGGTCAACTGTGGTCAAAAACTAGGTCAGTAGGTCTAAAAATAGAAAAACCATGTGACCTCTCTAGAGGCCATTCTTTTGAATAGATCTTCATGAAAATTGGTAAGAATGTTCACCTGGATGATATCTAGGTCAAGTTCGAAACTGGGTCACATGTTGTCAATAACTAGGTCAGTAGGTCAAATAATAAAAAAACCTTGTCACCTCTCTAGAGGCCATATTTTTCAATGGATCTTCATGAAAATTGGTCAGAATTTTTGTCTTGATGATATCTTGGTCAGGTTCAAAACTGGGTCACATGAGCTCAAAAACTAGGTCACTGTATCAAATAATAGAAAAAGCAATGTCATACTCAGTTCAAAACTGGGTCATGTGGGGACAGGTGAGCGATTCAGGACCATCATGGTCCTCTTGTTTATTGTGACAGAATTTAGAGTGTTGAAAACAATACAGTCGTAAGTTCTTTATTGAATATGTCTTACAACAGTGTTGCATGCAACCCTTGATTTGCAGTCTATGAAATGCTGCATACCTTGAGAGTTCAACTTTATTATTCAAATAGGAGAAAAAGGATGATTTTTTGTTTTAAAAAACTGCTACATTTTATGTAAGTCTTATGTAATGGTCTTATGTTTTGTTTCAATAAAGAATGACTTCAATGAGTACTCAATACATTTGCCAGATGTAGAGAGTGACACTTTATATTGATATCGCGTCATGAGGATGTATCTATAACACATCAGTTACTGCATTCATAGAAAGAAACTCAACACCATATTGCCTTTTGTATAATTTTATAAAATGGATCATCTTCTGCTATTAATGTTTGATACTCTAAAGCAAACATCTAGCACATATATAGCAATGTCTGGTAAAATGTGTAGCTTATCATCTGCAAAATTGTTAGCAACACCTTAAGTGCTTCACTTACATAAGAATGGTCAGCCTTAACTGTGTTAAGAAGTCGGTGGTGTAACTTGGACATTGTTCATTTAGGAAATAATATATAGCAGAACCATGTTTTAACATATCGAAACAGTACGATGAGGCTATATGCTTGTGGAATTATTTTTATGAGGGTGTAGCTCAATTGAATTATACATGCGCCGTTTAACCAATTTGTTTTGTTGAGATATGTTAAAACGTAGTTCTGCTATAAATTGTTTCGATTCTAATATGTCTGTTATGTAAACAGGTTGATGAAAAGGAGATGCACTTTTTACCTTGTGCACATATGGCACCAAATATATTAGGTAGATATGACATCAGTGTGTAACTCTGTTTTAACAGTGTTAAAATATGGGATTAATACATCCCGTGGAAAGTGCATAGACGTCTGATTGGTTCTTTTTCGCACCTATTAACTTACACAGTGTTAGTGAATTAAGTGTTTCGATTCTGCAATGTTTTTTATATAACATGGTAGATCAAATATAGTAGCACTCTTTCTCGAGGTCTGTACTGCACTGAATGTTACGTGGACGTGATGTCAAATTTACGTGTTTTAACGGAAACGTGCATGGATTTTTCATATAAGAATACCTGTTTTTGTAGCTGTTCTTTACTGTCTACTAAGAGCTTTCAGTAAATAACAGCTATCTGGTTTTAAATGACTTGTATAAAGTACCATTAAATTATACTGTTTTGTTAATGATATGTTAAGAATTGCTTCTTTGTACTTGTTTTATGCCCATATCTTATCACCTTATTCAATGCACATGTTTTGTCACCTTATTTTATGCCCATGATTTATCACCTTGTTTAATACCTATGTTTTGTCACAGTATTAGTCATATGTACACTAGTTTTACATGTATACTAAGACTTGATTTTGATCAGTTTTCTAGATATTAATAGGGCACATTAAAAAAATTATTTTGTTATTATGCCCTCTACACCCCCCCCCCCCCCAACACCTCTCATTCAAAGATGAGAAGATATATTGTTTTGCTCCTGTCAGTTGGTCAGTTTGTTGGCCAGTAGACACTTGGGTTTCAGGGAACACTTTAGCCAACATTGGTCAGACTTGATAGGATGAATGCCTTATGTTCAATAGATGACTTCTGTTGTTTTGAAGGTCTGTAGGTCAAAGGTTAAGATTATGTTGACCTCGAGACTAAAAACAGTTTCTGATCAATTACTGAAAAATTAGTAGGACTGAAAAATTATTAGGTCTACAAAGGTCAATTTTACAAGAGTCCGGAGACTTGAAATTGTTCCTTATTAACTGCTGGTCTATCCTTAATAGAAGTCCCTGTTTTTGAGGTCAAAGGTCAAGGTGGAACTATACTTGAGACTGACAATGACAAACCCAGTTACCACCAACAGGCTGATATTGTGGCATATATTCTTTCCTAGCAGCTCTTGTTGGAGATGTTTCAGCTATTTATTGCTTTTAGCTCACCTGTCACGAAGTGACAAGGTGAGCTATTGTGACCGCTTGATGTCCGTCGTCCGTCATGTAATGTCCATCGTCCGTCAACAATTTCTAAAAATTTCGTCTTGAAAACCACTGGGCAGAATTACACCAAACTTCACAGGAATGATCCTTGGGTGGCCCACATTTAAAATTGTTCAAAGAATTGAATTCCATGTAGAACTCTGGTTGCCATGGCAACCGAAAGGAAAAACTTTAAAAATCTTCTTGTCCAAAACCACAGGGCCTAGGGCTTTAATATCTGGTGTGTAGCTTCATCTAGTTGTCCTCTACCAAAATTGTTCAAATTATCCCCCTAGGTCAAATATGGCCCCGCTCCGGGGGTCACAAGATTTATATAGACTTGTATAGGGAAAACTTTGAAAATCTTCTTGTACAAAACCACATGGCCTAGGGCTTTGATATTTGGTATGTAGCATCATCTAGTGGTCCTCTACCAAGATTATTAAAATTATCCCCCTAGGGTCAAATATGGCCCCACCCCAGGGGTCATATGGTTTATATAGACTTGTATAAAGAAAACTTTGAAAATCTTCTTGTACAAAACCACATGGCCTAGGGCTTTGATATTTGGTATGTAGCATCATCTAGTGGTCCTCTACCAAAATTGTTCAAATTTTCCCCCTAGGGTCAAATATGGCCCCACCCTGGGGGTCCCAAGTTTTACATAGACTTATATAGGGAAAAAAAGTTTAAAAATCTTCTTGTCTGAAACCACAACACTTAGACCTTGGATATTTGGTTTGTAGCCTTGTCTTATGGTCCTCAACCAAAATTGTTCAAATTGTACCCCTTGGGTGAAAAGAGGCCCTGCCCTGGGGGGTCCCAAGTTTTATATAGACTTATATAGGAAAAAGCTTTAAAAATCTTCTTGTCTGAAACCATACAACCTAGGCTTTTGATATTTGGTATGATGCATTGTCTAGTAGTCCTCTACCAAAAATGTTCAAATTATGCCCCTGGGGTTAAAAGATGCCCCACCCTGGGGTCACTTGGTTATTATGTGAGTTATATAGGAAAATACTTAAAAAATCATCTGATCATATTTCCAAGACTGTTTAATTATAATTACCTGATGACCCCAAGTAATATGATGTCACTTGACTGTGACCTTGACCTACTGACCTACTTTCTTGTCTTTTAAGATACAACCTTGAAATTTTGATGACATACACAGTTCTGCACACAAATCGTAAAACTGAATTTCATTGACCATGAATGTGACCTACTGACTTTCTTAATATTTTATCATCAGTTTGACATTTGAAACATGTAGCTCATATTACTCAGGTGAGCGATCCAGGGTCATCATGACCCTCTTGTTTAATATATTTTTTATATTATATAAATATATAAAATATAATTTTCAGTATAATGATGTTTCCATTAAGGAAATTAATTACAGCTACATCGTCATATTTTTGTCAGCCATTTTAGTTTTGGCAGCCATTTTAATAGCACAGTAATATTCAGTATATGTCAGTTTGAAAGGATTAACTATGCAACCCATACATATTATTATACTATGTAAAAATGTTGCATTCTTGTGTGGTTTTTTTTTATAGAAATATTTCAAATGACTACCCATTATGGGAACTAATACTTGGATATTTTGCGGCCATCTCGAATATTACAGCAACTTCCTTTTGTTTTCTTATTCAGATAAAACCTAATAACATGTGAACAGAGTTTGGTGCTTTTCTCATGTATAGAACTATTTTATGAAATTGAGTCACTTTATGGCTGCAGTGCTATTAAGGTTGTTCTACACGTTTGGATCGAAATTTTTTCTACAATGTAGAATTTGATTAAACTCTGATTTTTCAAAACTTCAGAACATACCTAGAATATTCAGCAAATAAAAAAGATAGGGTCGTGTGCTTGATTATTTGCCAGACTGATTTGAAAAAATTAGACCTCACGCAATTTTTCATAATGGAGGTCTATGGGAAGATCATAACTTTCATAACATTTTCACATATAGAAATTTTTCTATAATGTAGAATTTAAAGAAACTTTCCACAGTTGTAAATAAACATATGGACTATAATGTGGTGAAATATAATGTATATGTCCGTGTGCTTATTTTTGAGATATTTTACGATGATTTAAGTGTAACGCACTTTTCATTCTAATACAAGGACATTATTTTGAAGTTTCAACATGTCAGATGTTTTAATATCATATTTAACTGTAGAAAGATAGTTACAGTGCCATTGTAATAAATCTACTCATAGGTTGTTATTAATTCATAAATCCACACTTTATTCCACGTTTTCCGGATAAATGACATTACGCTATCACTTCCTGTTTATCAAACGTGCAGAACTACCTTAATACTGAGATATTTATGATATTCTTAAATGCATGGACAAAAATAGGGTATTGTAGTAACTTTATGTAATTGTGATTCTTGGAATTTGCTGTATAATTTAACTATAGTAAATTTGTACAATAAATCTTATTTGTTTGCCTCAGAATATTGATATTGCATAACTATGCTACTGTTGGAATTGTTTTTGTGATAAGTATTTTTGAAGATTAGTTATATCTGTAGATAATATCATATGCCAGGAAGATATCCCATGAAATGCCTTGTAATTATATATGTTAGAAAATTCTCAACAATGACCTATCTACAGTATATTTGGTCATATGATAGAATCATTACCAGTGTTCAAATTCTATTAAATTGGATTTTATAAAGAATTTTCTGATACAAGATAATTACATCCAACAACTCAGATTATGTAAAAGTATGAAAGTTATTGCCATTCGTGCTATAAAAAAGTATAAAAATTATTCCCACTCATTATAAAAAGTATGAAAATTATATGTGCATACTCATTATAAATAAATGTATGAAAATTATTATCGCTATACTCACATACCCATATTATAAATAAAAGTATGAAAATTATTCCCACAGACACACATTATAAAAAAGAATGAAAATTATTCCCACAGACTTGCATTATAAAAAATATGAAAATTATACTCGCTCACATTACAAAAAATATGAAAGTTATTCCCATAGACTTGCATTATAAAAAAGTATGAAAATTATTCCCATAGATTCACATTATAAAAAAGTATGAAAATTATTCCCACAGACTCACATGATAAAAAATTGTGAAAATTACACCCACAGACTCGCTTTATAAAAATATCATTCTAACATGACCCAATTTGTTTTTCTATCAAACAAAGAAGGCTGAAAACTGTGTGTTATTATTCAACAAGTCATTTTTTCTGACGTCACAGTTATTATGTCATGACATTAGATGGCATAGCGGCGAGCAGGAAGAGAAATCAACAGAAATCAGGCAATATTTGATGGATATCGGCAAGGGCGTACATAATAATCCTTGATAACTTGTTAGATCTCAAAAAGTGATTTGCGTTGAATAAAATTATTGTTTGTCGTTAAAATGCATATTATTATATCACAGAGGCGCAGCCCTCGTGATATAATTCGTTCACTCCAAACAATGATTTTATTCAACAACAAATCACTGTTTGGGATATAGTATGAATATATTCTTAAATAAAGAGACCACGTATGGAATATAATATTACATCAAGATTCCACACATTATGAAAAAAGATGTGATAAAAGTTATTGCCACATCCTACTTTTATTAAAAAGGTATGGAAATTATTCCCACATATTAGCATTATAAAAAGGTATGGAAATTATTCCCACAGACTCAGTGATAAAAAAGTATGAAAAGTATTCCTATAGACTCGCATGATAAAAGGGAATGAAAATTATTCCCACAGACTCACGTAATAAAAAGGTATGGAAATTATTCCCACAGACTCGCATTATAAAAAGTATGGAAATTATTCCCACAGACTCACGTAATAAAAAGGTATGGAAATTATTCCCACAGACTCGTTGATAAAAAAGTATGAAAAGTATTCCTATAGACTCGCATGATAAAAGGGAATGAAAGTTATTAGGGCTGGGATGATTTCAAATTTTGATACCGGTTAATCATTTGTTCGAAATCGAATCGAACTGGTTAATTGGCCGCCGTATTGAAAATGCTGTTTCTTTCCTGACGACTGTATCAAGGTACTTCACGCAGCTGACTTCATTAGAAACTTACCCACTTTATCGTTTGCAAGCACTGTGACAATTAATAAGCCATATTTTGATGTATTTATCTTAATATGTCACGACAGGCAAATCCGAGACTACTGATTATGTTCAGTTGATATGTTTTAGCGGAAATATACTGCGGATCTATGTGCTGGTCAAAGAAATGTATAAAGATAAAGTACGACTTGTGATGTTTATTGTTTGAGAGCGATTACCAGTTTTGCAAAATTGAAACTGGTTTCACCTAGTAATCGAATCGGATCCGATTAACCGAGTAATCGTCCCGGACCTAAAAATTATTCCCACAGACTCGCATGATAAAAAGGTATAGAAATTATTCCCACAGACCCACATAATAAAAAGGTATGAAAATTATTCCCGCAGACTCACTTTATAAAAAAAAAGGTATGAAATCAATCCTGTACAGAAGCAAGAAAAACAAGAGTTTAAATCAAGTAAAAAATGTGTAACAACATTTTTTCTCAAAGCAAAAATGTTACAGCCCTGTTTGTTTTTTGATAAATTAATGTCTTCCTTGGAAAAACAGTTCAAGAATGGACACCATCATACCATTTAGCTAATATATAGTCTTGTTGAATGACTTGATGCATTCTATTATAACAAGATAAATGAAATCAAATCACTGATGATAATTAGTTTTTAAGATACTTTAAATTAATTCTGTTTGCTTTTTCTGCAATATGTCTATACTATGGTTTACAAAAAAGTCTTCAACATGTTACAGATTCTGAGTATTTAAAGGTTTAATGGGTAGATTTTATTTGGTTAAGAATAGTTATGTCTCCCACCACACAGTGGTGTGGGAGACATATTGATTTACTCCGGTGTGTGTGTGTGTGTCTGTCTGTCTGTCTCAAAGCTTGTCCGCACTCTAAGTCGAACATTTCTCATCCGATCTTTACCAAACTTGAACAAAATGTGTGTGCCAATAAGTCCTCGGCCAAGTTCGATAACTAGCCAAATCGGTCCAGGCACTTCGGAATTATGGCCCTTGAATTACCAATAAACACTCAGATTTTAGGCGCATTCTTGGCTCCAGGAATGTGCATGCAATCTGAATAGTATAGGAGTCTTTTTGGCGTGATGAATGTGCATGCGCTCTTGTAGGGCAAGTTTGATAATGAGCCAAATCAGTCCAGGCACCTCGGAGTTATGGCCCTTGAATTACCGAAAATCGGCTTTTTTACTCTTGTCTGTGCTCTAAGTCAAACATTTCTCATCCAATCATCACCAAACTTGAACAAAATGTGTTTGACCATAAGTCCTCGGCCAAGTTCGGTAACTAGCCAAATCGACCCAGGCACTTTGGAATTATGGCCATTGAATTACCGAAAATCGGCCTTTTTACTCTTGTTCACGCTCTAAGTCCAACATTTCTCATCCGATCTTCACCAAACTTGAACCAAATGTTTTTGACCACAACTCCTTGGCCAGGTTCATCAACTTGCCAAATCGCCTGAGGCACTTTAGAATTACCCAAAATCGGCCTTTTTACTCTTCAAAGGTATATTTGTAGTGAGTAAACAGTATATAAAGTCTGACTTGCTATTTAGATGATTAGGCAGTTGTGGGAGACATGCGCTTTTCTCAAAAGCACCTCTAGTTTTAAATTGTTCTTATTTGCTAAGACTTTTTTCATGATTTTATACAGATTCATCATTGCATTTTTAGCTCACCAGAACACAAAGTTCTGAAGGTGAGCTATTGTAACCGGTCATTGTCCGGCGTCCGTCGACGTCCGGTCTCAAGATCAAGTTTGAAACTGGGTCATGTGGGGTCAAACACTAGGTCAGTAGGTCAAATCATAGGAAAAGCTTGTGAACACTGTAGAGACCACATTTGTGACCCAATCTTTATGAAACTTAGTCAGAATGTTTGTCTTGATGATCTCTAGGGCAAGTTCGAAACTGGGTCATGTGGGGTCAAAAACTAGGTCAGTAGGTCAGATCAAAGGAAAAGCTTGTGAACACTAGAGACCACATTTTTGGCCCAATCTTTATGAAAGTTAGTCAGAATGTTTGTCTTGATGATCTCTAGGTCAAGTTCGAAACTGGGTCATGTGGGGTCAAAAACTAGGTCAGTAGGTCAGATCAAAGGAAAAGCTTGTGAACACTATAGACCACATTTTTGACCCAATCTTTATGAAAGTTAGTCAGAATGTTTTCGCTTGATGATCTCTAGGTCAAGTTCGAAACTGGGTCATGTGGGGTCAAAAACTAGGTCAGTAGGTCAAATCATAGGAAAAGCTTGTGAACACTGTAGAGACCACATTTGTGACCCAATCTTTATGAAACTTAGTCAGAATGTTTGTCTTGATGATCTCTAGGGCAAGTTCGAAACTGGGTCATGTGGGGTCAAAAACTAGGTCAGTAGGTCAGATCAAAGGAAAAGCTTGTGAACACTAGAGACCACATTTTTGGCCCAATCTTTATGAAACTTAGTCAGAATGTTTGTCTTGATGATCTCTAGGTCAAGTTCGAAACTGGGTCATGTGGGGTCAAAAACTAGGTCAGTAGGTCAGATCAATGGAAAAGCTTGTGAACACTATAGACCACATTTTTGACCCAATCTTTATGAAAGTTAGTCAGAATGTTTTGTCTTGATGATCTCTAGGTCAAGTTCGAAACTGGGTCATGTGGGGTCAAAAACTAGGTCAGTAGGTCAGATCAATGGAAAAGCTTGTGAACACTCTAAGAGGCCACATTTTTGACCCAATCTTTATGAAACATGGTCAGAACATGAGTCTTGATGATCTCTAGGTCGAGTTTGAAACTGGGTCATTTGGGGTCAAAAACTAGGTCAGTAGGTCAGATCAAAGGAAAAGCTTGTGAACACTCTAGAGACCACATTTGTGACCTAATCTTTATGAAACTTGGTCAGAATGTTAGTCTTGAGGATCTCTAGGTCAAGTTTGAAACTGGGTTATGTGGGGTCAAAAACTAGGTCAGTAGGTCAGATCAATGGAAAAGCTTGTGAAAACTCTAGAGACCACATTTGTGACTCAATCATCATGAAACTGGGTCAGAATGTTTGTCTTTATCATTTCTAGGTCAAGTATGAATCTGGGTCATGTGGGGTCAAAAACAAGGTCACTAGGCCAGATCAAAGGAAAATCTTGTCAACACTCTAGAGACCACAATTTAAGTTTGAAACTCATGGGAATTAGTCAGAATGTTTGTTTTGATAATCTATAGGTCAGGTTTGAATCTGGGTCATATGGGGTATTTTGTTAGGTGTTATATGTCTTTGTTGTCATTTTTTCGGGGTGAACATTTTTCCTTCGTTACAGATATTTTAAACTAATGTTATACAATCACCACTGCCATAATTTTACAGTGGAACAAAATCAAAAGATGCACCATCATTTTAAGTCAATTACATACATGTATTTTTCACATTAATCTTTTAGCAGCAATTGAAATCCTGAAAATGTCTATTCAAGATCATGTTACTGTTATTCAACCATGCAATATTTTTAACACAATATTTTAAGTCAGAAAAATAAGCTATCTTAGTGAAAAGGGGACAAAGATGGCTGGATGAATTTCCTATCCCCAACACCCCAACACTGAAGTGTTTTTGCAGGAACATTCTTTTTCCATGTTATGATAGTTATTCTGATTTTTAAACACTGTTAGCATATTGTCTTGATATTTATGTTTGCAGTTTGAAAATGTAATTTAATAGACTATTTCACAAAACAACCCGAATGTTTTTTCCTTTTAATGTTTCAAATTGAAACAATTTGAATTTTAATTATATTAATTATATGTGTGAAATAAATGATAAAACAATAAGGCTTATTTTTTGTCAAATAATAACAAAATACAGAATGACATGTCCACCCACTTAGCTCAGTAGGGACAGTGCAGACCTACCATTCGATTACCCTGCGTGGCGTATGTTCTCCATGACGATTGATAAAAGACATCATATATGAAATTATTCATCCCCCACCTCTGGTTCATGTGGGGAAGTTGGCAGTTACTTGCGGAGAACAAGTTAGTACTGGTACAGAATCCAGGAAAACGTACTGCCTGCTGATACGTAACTGAAATACTGTTGAAAAATGGCACTTAACCCAAAGCAAACAGATCGAAGGAGGGGCCGTAAGTTAAATCCTCGTGCAAGGTGAATGTCCTCCACAATGATGGAACTAAAGGTGTTCTTCCATCTTTCATAATATTATGTATGTGCACTTGATTAGTTTTGGAGAACATTTAAGAAATACAGGATCTCTAGTAGCATAATTAACCCTTAGCCTGCTGCAGGCGAATTTAACAGCCTTTGCAAACAGCTTGGAACCAGATCAGACGCCGATTAAATCGGCGTCTGATCAGGTTCCAAGCTGTTTGCTACTCTGACAATATTTCTTCCAATTTTGGAGCAAACTGAATTAACTTTACAATTTTAGCAGACGACATTTCCAGCAGACGACAATTTATCTAGCATGCTAAAGGTTAATTGCATCATTTACTCGTATGCAGTTAAAGACAACAAATCAATGTAGATGTTATAGTCTGAAATCCTCTATATAATATATAGTGTATTGTAACTGTCTGCTAAATAGACAGCATTTAATCAAATAGAACTTCTGTGATCAAGTCATTCTAGTAGCCTGTGCCACCTTATTTT
Source organism: Mercenaria mercenaria (assembly GCF_021730395.1). NCBI lineage: Eukaryota > Metazoa > Mollusca > Bivalvia > Venerida > Veneridae > Mercenaria > Mercenaria mercenaria. The sequence continues at coordinate 31,042,437 of NC_069375.1, read as the reverse complement.
GGAAATAAATTCGTTGTAGTACAGTAACAGGAGATAACTTCACCAGCGAGAATTTCTTACAAGGTTCTACATAATAATTATGAATTCACTGTTTTTAAAGGAACATACTTTTTACACAAATAAATGAAGCCTTTCATGTTATTTAGACTATTGCAGTAGTTCCAGTATTGCTGAAAGAAGAACTAGTTCAGTAGCGCTGGCCAACGCTGGAATGTTGATATTCAGTTGGCAGTAGAACTAAACATTTAAGCTGCAAGTAGGCACTACAAATTTTAGGAATATGTGTAGTCAACTGCCCTGAGAAAAAATTAAAGTACTATTTTCTATTCTGAACTGGCTGTAGTAAAATGTTTGGAAAACTGGAGATAACTCTGCTAAAACTTTATTTTAAGCTTAGCAGACATTGTAGCTATTATCTCCTGCAAACCATGGCATTTTTAGCTCACCTGTCACAAAGTGACAAGGTGAGCTTTTGTGATCACGCGGCGTCCGTCGTCCGTCCGTGCGTGCGTCCGTAAACTTTTGCTTGTGACCACTCTAGAGGTCACATTTTCCATGGGATCTTTATGAAAATTGGTCAGAATGTTAACCTTGATGATATCTAGGTCAAGTTCGAAACTGGGTCACGTGCCATCAAAAACTAGGTCAGTAGGTCTAAAAATAGAAAAACCTTGTGACCTCTCTAGAGGCCATATATTTCACAAGATCTTCATGAAAATTGGTCAGAATGTTCACCTTGATGATATCTAGGTCAAGTTCGAAACTGGGTCATGTGGGGTAAAAAACTAGGTCAGTAGGTCTAAAAATAGAAAAACCTTGTGACCTCTCTAGAGGCCATATTTTTCATGAGATCTTCATGAATATTGGTCAGAATGTTCACCTTGATGATATCTAGGTCAAGTTCGAAACTGGGTCACGTGGGGTCAAAAACTAGGTCAGTAGGTCTAAAAATAGAAAAACCTTGTGACCTCTCTAGAGGCCATATTTTTCATGAGATCTTCATGAATATTGGTCAGAATGTTCACCTTGATGATATCTAGGTCAAGTTCGAAACTGGGTCACGTGGGGTCAAAAACTAGGTCATTAGGTCTAAAAATAGAAAAACCTTGTGACCTCTCTAGAGGCCATATTTCTCAATGGATCTTCATGAAAATTGGTCAGAATGTTCAGCTTGATGATATCTAGGTCAAGTTCGAAACTGGGTCACGTGGGGTTAAAAACTAGGTCAGTAGATCTAAAAATAGAAAAACCTTGTGACCTCTCTAGAGGCCATATTTTTCATGAGATCTTCATGAATATTGGTGAGAATGTTCACCTTGATGATATCTAGGTCAAGTTCGATACTGGGTCATGTGGGATCAAAAAGTATGTCAGTAGATCTAAAAATAGAAAAACCTTGTGACCTCTCTAGAGGCCATATTTCTCAATGGATCTTCATGAAAATTGGTCAGAATGTTCACCTTGATGATATGTAGGTCAAGTTCGAAACTGGGTCACGTGCGGTCAAAAACTAGGTCAGTAGGTCTGAAAATAGAAAAACCTTGTGACCTCTCTAGAGGCCATATTTTTCAATGGATCTTCATGAAAATTGGTCAGAATGTTTACCTTGATGATATCTAGATCAAGTTCGAAACTGGGTCACGTGGGGTTAAAAACTAGGTCAGTAGATCTAAAAATAGAAAAACCTTGTGACCTCTCTAGAGGCCATATTTTTCATGAGATCTTCATGAATATTGGTCAGAAGGTTCATCTTGATGATATCTAGGTCAGGTTCGAAACTGGGTCACTTGGGGTCAAAAACTAGGTCAGTAGGTCTAAAAATAGAAAAACCTTGTGACCTCTCTAGAGGCCATATTTTTCATGAGATCTTCATGAAAATTGGTGAGACTGTTCAGCTTGATGATATCTAGGTCAGGTTCGTAACTGGGTCATGTGCCGTCAAAAACTAGGTCAGTAGGTCGAAAAATAGAAAAACCTTGTGACCTTTCTAGAGGCCATATTTTTCATGAGATCTTCATGAAAATTGGTGAGAATGTTCACCTTGATGATATCTAGGTCAAGTTTAAAAGTGGGTCACGTGCCTTCAAAAACTAGGTCATTAGGTCAAATAATAGAAAAACCTTGTGACCTCTCTAGAGGCCATATTTTTCAATGGATCTTCATGAAAATTGGTCAGAATTTTTTATCTTGATGATATCTAGGTCACATGTGCTGAAAAACTAGGTCACTTTGTCAAATAATAGAAATAACGACGTCATACTCAGTTCAACACTGGGTCATGTGGGGATAGGTGAGCGATTCAGGACCATCATGGTCCTCTTGTATTATTGGCCATAGGGAAAAACCAAGACCACTTTTCTGTGGTACAACATGGATGGTACCTCTAATTTTTAGGTGTATTTTGACATATCTGTACCTTGTAAGAATTTTTTTCTTTTTGGTTAAATTTCTTTCCTTTGTTGTTCCTGTCCTTTGGACTTAGATATTTTTTCTGAGGACCTTCTTGTCCTCAAGTGCAATGACAACAGGTGAGCGATATAGGGCCATCTTGGCCCTCTTGTTACATTTAGGCATGAAAGTAGCATGCATAATTACTGTAGTTTTCTGTATTATAAGAGGAAAATAGGACTGTTAGATGTATAACTGTATTGTCCTGTATATCAGGTAATAGATATTGCAATATTTGTTAGTATCTTCAAATATTGAGATATCTTGATTTTCCATTTTCTCTTACAATTTTTTGCCCTCTCTTTCTGGTGTCACTCAAGCATTTATAATTGGAAGGAACTAATGGATTATGATTCTCTTTGTTGTACAGTACAGTCCAGTTAAATTTCCGGGAATGCATTTGAAAAGTTTATGTTAGGAATGAAACTATTGGTCTGTTTTGTAGGGGTTTGATTACATTTTCAGTACAATGAGAGTGATTTATAACGGCATAATTAAAAGGACACTTAATTGATCTTTTTAAATAGTGCTCAGGGTGAGCTATTGTGACTGGTCATTGTCTGGCATCCGGCGTCCGTCATCTGGCATGCGCCAACATTTGCCTTGTAACACTCTATAGAGGCCATAGTTGTGGTCTAATCTTTATGAAACTTAGTCAGAATGTTTATCTTGATGATTTTTAGGTCAAGTTTGAAACTGGGTCATGTGGGGGTCAGAAACTAGGTAACTAGGCCAGATCAAAGGAAAATCTTATTAACACTCTAGAGGCCACAATTTAAGTTTGAAACTCAGAGAATTGGTCAAATTGTTTTTCTTGATGACTTCTAGGTCAAATTTGAATCTGGGTCATGTGGGGTCAAAAACTAGGTTACCAGGTAAAATCAAAGGTAAATCTTGTTAACACTCAGAGGCCACATTTCTGATCCTATCTTCATGAAACTTGGTCAGAATTTTATCTTGATGATCTTTAGGCCAAGTTTGAAATTAGGTCATGTGGGGTGAAAAACTAGGTAAGTAGGCCAGATCAAAGGAAAATCTTGTTAACACTCTAGAGACCACATTTTGAATTTGAAATTCATGAGGATTGGGCAAAATATTTGTCTTGATGATCTCTTGTGGGTCATGCGGGGGTCAAAAACTAGGTCAGTAGGCCAGATCAAAGGAAAATCTTGCTAACACTCGAGAGTACACAGTTCAAGTTTGAAACTCATGAGAATTGCTCAGAATGATTGTCTTGATGACCTCTAGGTCAATTTTAAATCTGGGTCATGTGGGGTCAAAAAATGGGTCACCCGATCATATCAATGGAAAAGCTTGTTAACTCTTTAGAGGCCACATTTCTGACCCATTTTTTTCATGAAACTTGGTCAGAAAGTTGATGTTGATGATCTTTAGGCTAAGTTTAAATCTTGGTCATGAGGGGTCAATAACTAGGTCACTAGGCCAGATCAAAGGAAAATCTTGTTAACACTCTAAGAGTCCACATTTTAAGTTTGAGACTCGTGAGAATTGGTCAGTTTGTTTGTCTTGATGACCTTTAGGCCAATTATGAATCTGGGCCATGTAGGGTCAAAAACTAGGTCACTAGACTAGATCAAAGGAAAATCTTGTTAACACTCTAGAAACCACATCTTAAGTTTGAAATTCATGAGAATTGGTCAGAATGTTCGTCTTGATAAAATTTAGGTCAGGTTTGAATCTGGGTCAGCTCGGGTAAAAAAACTAGGTCATCAGCCAGGTCAAATAAAAGAAAAACTGTGTGTGTGCAGTAGGGGCTGCATTTTTAGCTCGCTTGAGCACGAAGTGCTCAAAGGTGAGCTTTTGTGATCGCCCTGTGTCCGTCGTCCGTCGTCGTCCTTCCATCGGCGTCTTCAACAATTTGACTGTTAACACTCTAGAGGTCACAATTTTGGCCCAAACTTGGTCAGAATGTTACACTCATTAAAATCTTGGACGAGTTTGATATTGGGTCATCTAGGGTCAAAAACTAGATCACCAGGTCAAATCAAAGGAAAAGCTTGTTAACACTCTAGAGGTCACAATTTGGGCCCAATCTTCATGAAACTTGGTCAGAATGTTACCCTCAATAAAAGTTTGGACGAGTTTGATATTGGGTCATCCGGGGTCAAAAACTAGGTCACATGGTCAGATCAAAGGAAAAGCTTGTTAACACTGTAGAGGCCACATTTATGACTGTATCTTCATGAAACTTGGTCAGAATGTTAATCTTGATGATCTTACGGTCCAGTTTGAACCTAGGTCAGGTAGGGTCAAAAACTAGATCACCAGGTCAAATCAAAGGAAAAGCTAGTTAACACTCTAGAGGCCACATTTATGACCATATCTTAATGAAACTTGGTCAGAATGTTAATCTTGATGATCTTAAGATCCAGTTTGAATCTTGGTCATGTAGGGTCAAAAACAAGGTCACCAGGTCAAATCAAAGGAAAAGCTTGTTAACACTGTAGAGGCCACATTTATGACTGTATCTTCATGAAACTTGGTCAGAATGTTAATCTTGATGATCTTACGGTCCAGTTTGAACCTGGGTCAGGTAGGGTCAAAAACTAGGTCACCAGGTCAAATCAAAGGAAAAACTTGTTAACACCCTAGAGGCAACATTTATGACTGTATCTTTATGGAACTTGGTCAGAATGTTAATCCTGATGATTTTTAGGTCAAGCTAAAGTCTGGGTCATGTTGGGCCAAAAACTAGGTCACCAGGTCAAATCAAAGGAAAGGCTAGTTAACACTCGGAGGCCACATTTATGAACATATCTTAATGAAACTTGGCCAGAATGTTAATCATGATGATGTTAAGGTCAAATTCAAATCTGGATCAGGTGGGGTCAAAAACTAGGTCACTAGGTCAAATCAAAGGAAAAGCTTGTTAACACCCTAGAGGCCACATTTATGACTGTATCTTCATGAAACTTAGTCAGAATATTAATCTTGGTGATGTTAAGGTCAAGTTCGAATCTGGGTCATGTGGGATCAAAAACTAGGTCACCGGGTCAAAACAAAGGAAAAGCTAGTTAACACTTTAGAGGCCACATTTATGACCATATCTTAATGAAACTTGGTCAGAATGTTAATCTTTATGATCTTTAGGTCAATAGGTCAGGTGAGCGATACAGGGCCTTCATGGCCCTCTTGTTGACTGGATATTCGTGAAATTTGATCAGAATGATCTTGATGAAATCTAGGTCAAGTTGGAATATTGGTCATCTGGGGTCAAAAACTAGGTCACCTCAAATCAAACAAAAACCTTGTGTATGCAATAGAGGTTGCATTTTTCATTTGATTTGCATGAAACTTAGTCAGAATGTTTGTCTCCATGAAATCTCGGATGAATTTTTTATCTGGGTCAGGTGGGGTCAAAAGCTAGGTTACCAGGTCAAATAAAAAAAGCTTGTTTACACTCTAGGGGACACATTTTTAATTCAATCTTCATAAAACTTGGTCAAAATTTTTTTATCATAAAGTCTTGGATGATGTCAAATCTGGATCGCATGGGATAAAAAACTAGGTCACTAGGCCAAATTAAAGGAAAAGTTTGTTTACACTCAAGAGGCCACATTTTTGGTCCAATCTTAATGAAAATTGGTTAGAATAGCCATAAAAGTTTGAACAGGTTAAAAATTGAGCCAAGTTCGTTCAAAAACTAGGTCACTCGGCCAAATTGAAGAAAAATTTGTACACTCTAGAGCTCACATTTTTGCTCCAATCTTCGTGAATCTTGGTCAGAATGTTTATCTCCTAGAGACTCGGACGAGTTCGTAACTGGGTCATATGGTGTCAAAAACTAGGCCACTAGTTCAAACATGTTTCCACTGTTATGATGTGTTACTCAGGTGAGCGATCTAGGACCATCTTTGCCCTCTTGTTTCGATATTACAGTCAAAAGATGATGTTAATATATGAATAAGTCCTTATCAGCAGCTATCATCGTTAAAACCCCATTAAATGCAAGAACAACTCAGACACCGTGTATATCCAGTATCACCAGCATGCGCAGACAACAGATCATTCGCGCAAAAAAATAACACTAGATTGCGCAAATAAATAGTAGAAATCGCCGCTAAAGGACCACACGGCGAGTAAACTGATCAATATCTTTTGTAATTATGCATACCATCTGTTTTTGAAAGCTTTTCCACCTGTTTTTAGCTCACCTGTGATCGCCCTGTGTCCACCGTCCGTTGTCGTCCGTTGTCCGTTGTCAACAATTTGGCTGTTAATGCTCTAGAGGTCATAATTTTGGCTCAATCTTAATGGAACTTGGTCAGAATGTTACCCTTAATAAAATCTTGGAATTGTTTCCTATTGGGTCATCTTGGTTTAAATACTAAGTCACCAGGTCAAATCAAAGGAAAAAGTTGTTAACACTCTAGAGGCCACATTTATAATAATATCTCTATGAAACTTGGTCAGAATGTAAGTCTTGTTGATCTTTAGGCCAAGTTTAGATCTTGGCCAGATGGGGTCAAAAACTAGGTCACAAGGTCATATCAAAGGAAAAACTTGTAAACACTCTAGAGATCACATTTATGATGTATCTTCATGAAACTTGGTCAGAATGTTAATCTTCATGATATTTAGGTCAAGTTCGAATCTGGGTCATGTGGGATCAAAAACAAGGTCACCACGTCAAATCAAAGGAGAAGCTAGTTAACATTCTAGAGGCCACATTTATGACTGTATCTAAATGAATCTTGGTCAGAATGTTAATCTTGATGATCTGTATGTCAAGTTTAAATCTGAGTAAGGTGGAATCAAAAACTAGGTCACCAGGTCAAATCAAAGGAAAAGCTAGTGAACACTCTAGAGACCACATTTATGATCATATCTTAATTAAACTTGGTCAGAATGTTAATCTTAATGATCTTTAGGTCAAGTTCAAATCTGGGTTGGGTGGTTCAAAAACTAGGCCACCAGGTCAAATCAAAGGAAAAGCTTGTTAACACCCTAGAGGCCTTTGATCCTATCTTTATGAAACTTGGTCGGTATGTTTATCTTGATGATCTGTAGGTCAAGTTTAAATGTGGGTCAGGTTGGACCAAAAACTAGGTCACAAGGTCATATCAAAGGAAAGACTTGTAAACACTAGAGGCCACATTTAGGACTGTACTCTTCATGAAACTTGGTCAGAATGTTAATCTTGATGATCTTTAGGCCAATTTCAAATCTGGGTCATGTGGGGTCAACAACTAGGTCACCAGATCAAATCAAAGGAAAAGCTAGTTAACACTCTAGAGGCCACATTTATGACCGTATCTGAATGGAACTTGGTCAGAATGTTAATCTTGATGATCTGTAGGTCAAGTTCAAATCTGGGTCAGGTGGGTTTAAAAACTAGGTCACCAGGTCATATCAAAGGAAAAGCTTGTTAACACTCTAGAGGCCACATTTATGACCATATCTTAATGAAACTTGGTCAGAATGTTAATCTTGATGATCTTAAGGTCAAGTTTAAATCTGGGTCAGGACGGGTCAAAAACTAGGTCACCAGGTCAATCAAAGGAACAGCTTGTTAACACTCCAGAGGCCACATTTATGCAAATATCTCTATGAATCTTGGTCAGAATGTTAATCTTAATGATCTTTAGGCTATGTTCAAATCTTGGTCAGTAGAGGTCAAAAACTATGTCACCAGGTCAAATCGAAGGTAAAGCTGGTTAACACTCTAGAAGTCATATTTATGACTGTATCATCATGAAACTTGGCCAGAATGTTAACATTGATGATCAATGGGTCATGTTCGAATCTGGGTCATGTGGAATGTGACCTACTGACCTACTTTCTTTTTTTTTTTAAATGCAGCCTTGACATTTGGATGACATGTACAGTTTTGCACACTGATCTTAAAACTGACTTTCAGCGACCATGAATATGAACTACTGACCTCCTTTCTTGCTTTTTAAGATACAGCCTGGAAATTTGGATGACATGTACAGTTTAGCACACCGATCTTAAAACTGACTTTCAGTGACCATAAATGTTACCTACTGACCTACTTTCTTGTTTTTTAAGGTACAGTCTGGAAATTTGGACGTTATGTATAGGTGGACGGATAGCTCAGTGGTTTGCACACTGGCCTTCCAATCCTGAGGTCGGGGGTTCGATCCCCGGCAGCTACTCGGGAATTTTCAGAAACGCTTTTCAGTGTTTCCCACCTAACTAGAGGTGTACTGGTCAGGAACCCAGGCAATCCTTGTATCAGTGCTATACACTGGGCACGTTAAAGAACCAGGCTGTCTATTCGAAACGAGCTAGGCTAAGTTAGCCGGACAAGCCTGTATCTGATTTCTGATCTCTCTGTCGTGGGGGCTTTGTCTCACTCTGTCCCTCTGGTCAGATCGCTCTGTGTCTGTACTAGTAGAGGATGAATTATGCGCCCTGTGTGGCTGCATTTGAACTATGTAAAGCGCCTTTGAACGTGAAATTGATCATGAAAAGGGCGCTATATAAATCTGGTATAATAATAATAATTTTATGTACAGTTTTGCAGACCGATCTTAGAACTGACTTGTGACTGAAGTGACCTACTGACCTACTTTCTTGTTTTTTAAGATACAGCCTTGAAATTTGGATGACATGTACAGTTTTGCAGACTGATATTAAAACTGAATTTCAGTGACCATGAATGTGACCTACTGACCTACTTTCTTGTTTCTTAAGATACAGTCTTGAAAAAATTTGGATGACATGTACAGTTTTGCATACCAATCTTAAAACTGACTTTCGGTGACCATAAATGTGACCTACTGGCCAAATTTCTTAATATTTTAGCATCAGTTTGACATCTGAAACATGTAGCTCATATTACTCATGTGAGCGATCCAGGGTCATCATAACCCTCTTGTTAATATAAAACTAAGGGATTATGGAACTTTAAATGCCGGGGACCAAATGAATAATTCGAAGTAATGAATTAAGCTGGTCATTTTAACTTGTATGGTTGAACTAATTCCAACATAAACTTTCTGGTATGGAATGAATAGTATGTAAGGAAATGAAACACACAAAAGTCCTCAAAAACATCTTGGCACATTTTAGCTCGACTATTCAAAGAATAGGTAGAGTTGTTGGACTCGCCCGTGCATCAGCGTCGGCGTCCGCGTCGGCGTCCCGATTTGGTTAAGTTTTTGTATGTAAGTTGGTATCTCAGTAACTACTTGTGGGAATGGATTGAAACTTCACACACTTATTAACTGTGATAAACTGACTTACACTGCACAGGTTCCATAACTCTATTTTGCTCTTTTACAAACTTATGCCCCTTTTTCGACTTTTGTATTCATTCAATTGACAGGGCTGTTGAATAGTCGAGCGTCGCTGTCCTCATACAGCTCTTTGGAATTCTGAAGTAACCTTTAATACGTAGTGTGGCCACAACTTTAGTTCATATGCTGTATTGATCTACAACCGGTATACTATAGTGCGTTTGCTTTGGATATAAGAAAAAAGAGATATTCTAAGATTTCTAGCAAGTACTGGTAGGCTACGTGTAGTATTTTAACATCTTTGTCAAAAAGCGACGGGTGTTAGATTTCAGAACATAGGTGTCAAACAGCAGAACATAGAAAATCTAACAAAATTTATACAATAAACTTGTCGGCATTATAGTTAAAAGGGGTTGAACACCAAACGTGCTTATGAAGCTCAAAGTCAGAAACAAAAAAATCATTCATAGGGGAATCGTAAAACAAAGAGGATTCACAATGTATCTGCAGATGGGCGGGGTTCTTGATAACATCAATATGTTATTGAGCTGCACCATGAGAAAACCAACATAGTGCATTTGCGACCAGCATGGATCCAGACCAGCCTGCGCATCCATGCTGTTCGCTAACGGTTTCTCTAATTGCAATAGGCTTTGAAAGCGAACAGCATGGATCCTGACCAGACAGCGCGGATGCGCAGGCTGGTCTGGATCCATGCTGGTCGCAAATGCAATATACTGGTTTTCTCAAGGTGCGGCTCATTGAAATTCATTAACAGTTATGGCAATTGTGTATAAAATGCTTCTTGAACTTCTTTTTAAAATCCATGGCTATGAATAAAGAAATGATACTAATGTTTGGTTTATTTGATTTTATTTTAGATAAATTTGCAGTACTTTGCTTATCCTAAAATTAAAAGAAGCTGCCCTTAAATATCTAATTTGGATTGGACTTTTAAGGACTTTTTCTGTATAGCATAAGTAACTAAAGATTATAAATCATGAATAAAACTTTATGTTAGAATAAGTTTTAAAGTTTTGACATTATTTCTAGTAATATATCTGGCCTAAATGTAAACTAATAACAATGCCTTGCTTTAATATAATGCCTCGGTCACAAAACCGTACGGTGTCCGTACGGTTTAAAAATTCGTACGAGTCCACAATTTCAGAATCCTTACGATCTTTGTACAATCGTAGCGTCTGGTCACAGTACCTATGGGCCTCATACGATCTGGAGAAGATGCAATAGTAGGATATCCGTACCGACATCGTAGACAAGTCGTGCGGAGCCCGCAGGAAGCTCGGGCGTACCTCGTATGGTGCTCGATGGTTCGTATGGCGCTCGCACGGCACTCGTACGGTGTCCGTGCGACAAGAATAAATCAGTTTGGCGACGTCTGAAAATTGTCCATTTGTAGCTACTCAGCAGTGCTATGAGTATTGTGTTCTTTTGGGCACGAGTCTGGTGCAGCGCGAGCCGCAATTGCATCAGTCCGAGACGATGTGGCTCCATTCTGTACCACGTCTCGACAGTACTTGTTGGAATTTAAAAGATACATGGTTATACCACATTGACTCACCAAGGAAGTCGTACGGAGCCTATACGGCGATCGTAACACCCTGCGAGCCCCGGGCGGACATCGTACGTTGACCGTGCGAGAATCGGCAAGTCTCACAGTTTTCGAAACCCGCACGGACATCGTGCGGTACGAGTTCTTCCGGAGCCCGTGCAGTTCACGTACGGTGCTCTTGCGAGCTGCTCCCTACATCGAAAATCTCTACGAGCTCGTAGAGAACTCGGAAGCTCGATGAAACATTATCACCGAGTTTCCGAATCCTCTACGAGGTTCAGAAATCCGTACGACGCTCGTACGAGTCGACGGTTTACGTACGAATGCCACGAGTTTGCCAAAATTCGACTAAGAACCTACTCGTACGGTGCTCGTAGCGTTCTTATGACCTGAGAAGCCCGTTCGTTAAAAACAGAAGATCTATATGCCGTAACATAGACAGACATTTTCGTGATTCCATCTCTTACTTCCAAATTTTGCTTTAAATTCTCAAACTTTATAATAAGTGTATGTCATATATCGAAACCCTTTAAGAATGATAACATGATCAGTCCAGGGTCAATGTTCTTAAAGATTGCTTTAGTCGTGACTTACATTGTCTACATTCGTTTCACTCGCTATAATTAAATACTTCGTGTTTTGTTGTCATTTCCAAATTATCTTAAAGAGAGGCCCTGAAAGGAATTATATTTTAATAACTCTAAATGGGCACTGATTGAGTGCCATTGAAAAGAACTGAAAAAATAAAATCCGGCCTAAAAACCACGCCCATTTATGTTGTTAATCTTGGTCAATGTGTGATCATTGGAAAGATGCTCCGTATACATCGACATTACAGAGTAGCAATTCAGTACTTTACATTCACCGTCAACACCATGTACTAATTCAGTATTTCAATCATACCGTCAACAACGAGTACCAACGAGTACCATCTCAATACATTACATAAACTCTCAACACCGAGTATTAACATAGTACATTTTGTATTTCAAACATACCGTCAACACAGAGTACCAGCTCAGTATTTTACATATATCGCCGCCCGTTTAGCTCTGATCTACGGATCGCGGGGTCGCGAGTTCGAACTTCGGGCAAGACGTATGTTTTCCGTGACGATTTGATAAAAGACGTGCCTAAAATCATTTGTCCTACACCTCTGATTCAAGTAGGGAAGATGGCAGTTACTCTTGCGGAGAACAGAATTACTAGTATACTGTAACAGAATCCAGAGACACTGGTTAAAAAATGCCCTGCTTTCTTTACAAGTAAGTACAAAATGTGAAGTTCTTCCATCATGAATGGCTTATATATACCCAACAATTTACAAAAAAAACACTGTTGATAACATGGTAAAAGGCCAAATCTCTGACCCAAAATGAAAGAGCACTTTAAAATACAGAAAACTGCATCACGGGATTCAGTCAGACGTAACACTGAATAGAAAACCATAAACATACATTACTTTTATAACTTTTTTTTTTTTTGAGAAATAAAAATCAATTGATATTTCTCTAAACTTTGCATATATTTTGATGTAGAGACAATAATACAAATGTTTAATAAAAGTAAGCCAGTCTAAGGCAAAACAAAGATTTGAACAGCTGGAATATATACATGTGTATGTACTTCAAAAAACTAAATGAACTTTGTCCTCGAAGTTATCTTTCTACTGACTCAACATTCGTTCGCATTTACTGAAAAGGCTCTGAACGAACCCCTAATTTCAGAACTGTATAACAGGTTAAATAAATGCAAGTTAGTTGTTACTGATGGTTCCGCGTTAGATGTTAACTTTGAAATTTTGAAAGAATCTTTTAGACATGTTTTAATACATTTCATCTTTAGTTGCAGTTGGGAAAGCATCTCTCACTCCAAATATCAAGGAGATTGCTGTAACACCAAACAAATTCCAACAGTTCATCTTGAAGTGTGAAGTTTTCTTATCCTGCTTGTTAACCCTTTTCTCTTTTCGATGATGTCACCTAACCCATATTCTTTGCAGAAAGCTCAATTCCGTTAGTTCATTGCTGCAGACCGTCATGTCATCTTGCAAAAAAGAAAGAAACAAAAAATAAAAAAAATGTTATATCATTTGTGTACATTAATTACTGGATGGTATTTCCGTTCAATTTAACTAGACAATCGGCATTATTTAGATATTTTGGTTATTTTAGATAAATTAAAAACTCAAAACGTCGCCTGTTTCACATTAACATCGGAAATGAATATGTCTGTAATATATCATATACACCGTCAGCCGAGCACTGACACAGTATTTCATATGCGTCTATATCATCGATTACTATCTCAATAAGTCATAGACACTGTCAACACCAAATTACAATACAGATTTTCATTTTCATCAAGACCAAACACCACCTCAACATGTTACATATACGACGTCAGTACCGAGTTCTCCCTCAGTATTTCATATACACAAGTGTTTACCGTTTGCACCGTTGTTTACCGTTAACACCGGGTACAAACTAAATATTTTATATATATATACCGTCAATACTGTGTACAACCTCTATGTTTCATATACACCGTCATCACTGGGTAACAAGTCCATATTTGATATGCAGCGCCAACACCGGGTAGTAACTCCGTATTTCATATACACCGTCACTACCGAGTACCCATTCCCTGTTTTATATACACCGTCACTACCGAGTACCCATTCCCTATCTTATATACACCGCCACTACCGAGTACCCATTCCCTATTTCATATACACCGTCACTACCGAGTACCAATTCCCTATTTTATATATACCGTCACTACCGAGTACCCATTCCCTATTTTATATACACCGCCAATACCGAGTACCCATTCCCTATTTTATATACACCGCCACTACCGAGTACCTATTCCCTATTTCATGCACACCGCCACCGCCACCACCGAGTACCCATTCCCTATTTTATATACACCGTCACTACCGAGTACCCATTCCCTATTTTATATACACCGCCACTACCGAGTACCTATTCCCTATTTCATGCACACCGCCACCAACGAGTACCTATTCCCTATTTCATGCACACCGCCACCACCGAGTACCAGACTAGCATGTTATAACAATCAGCAAGGTATTTCATATACATCGAATTTTTGCAAAATTCTTCACCATATTTCGCTTCACTGTTTGTTTTAATTCCAGCCGCGTAGAGCCTCACTGTTGAACCTGATGAGTCTTATCTAGATATTTATTTGGGTTATGTGGCGAGTGTTGGCATTTTGCAAGTATTCACAGGAGGGTAAGTTACGGATCTGTTCATAATTTATCATTTATTTTCTTCTTATCTCATATGGAAGGTTTGGACTTTTTAAATTTTGTTTTACATTTGAAATTTTCTTTGGAAATAATATCATGTAATGCACATCATCTCTGAAAGTAAGTAACCGTGCGCAAAAAGATGTCTATATGACATTTGATATTGACCGGCATGTTTGTCGCCTAAAAATCTACAGCAGATAAAGCACTAGAAAGTCATTCCGTTTAAACAAATTTCTTTGATTAATATCAGTACTTTTGACACTTAATTACATGTTGAGATAAAAAATAAGTGGGAAAGAATTGTCCCTTTTACACTGCCATGCTGTATAAAATATTTGTACTAATTATATTTCTTTTAATGCCATAATTCATCTTTCTGAAATATTTTCATAATTTTCGGAGCTATATTAAAAAAAAAAAAAAAAAAAAAAAAAAAAAAAAAAAAAAAATATATATATATATATATATATATATATATATATATATATATATATATATATATATATATATATAATATTCGTTAGCTTAATAAAGACGGCAAAGTCTGATGCACTGCGATAAACTCGTATGGACCTTGACTTCTCTATGTTATAGAAATATGGGACCGTCTGGAGCACTGGTAGTTTTTGTTGTGTGTGCGATCTGCGGAGGGTAACGTATCTATTTTCTAAATATATTTTATATAATTTGCCTCTATAAATCATGATAATTGTACTGCATCATAAATCTTACTTATCATTCAGGGGTAATTTGAGGGTTTTTCAAAGAATCTTTTTTCTTCCAAGCATACAAAGTTTATTTGTATTCCAATTGGTTCCTAGCCTGGGATACAGGCGTTGATATGTTATGCTTTTTTCACACAATATGATCTATCTAAATAAATGAGCCCGTCGAAAGTTTAAATGATCGTATGTAATTATTAGGCCGCATATGAAAAAAAAAATTCGACAGACCGGAACCCAGGCTAACTGGTTCCCCATACGGGTGACTCCGCCGCAAGAATATTTAACATTTCATTTTATTATTGTTAATTATCTAACGGGAAAGACACTTTATTAATCCCTGGGATGGGGTATTAGGAAATACGCATTTGCAAATTTCAGACTTTTTATATCAAAAGTACATATCACATAGAAAATAATTTTTCAGGGCATCGGCGGTGGACATGTCAAAAGTACAGCCTTATAACTTGACGGCAGCTATTATGTTTGTCCAAGAGGATACAAACCAGGACGGCATAATGACTGTAGCAGAAATAGATGCAGTCTTTGATAAATACGATACAAATAGTAAATTTTATTTTAATTTATGTATTATAACGTATCTTTTAAAACAAAAAGTGCAATAATAAAATAGCAGTCATATATCATTTTATACAATGTTTAATAAATCAGAACAAATTTTGTTTTGAGAAGAATGTAAGACTTTTGAAATCTTTTTTTCATAACTTGGAAAAGTTGAAATCTCATCTTCTTATAATAATAAATAAATAAATATATCATTTTATACAATGTTTAATAAGTCAGAACAAATTTTGTTTTGTGAAGAATATAAGACTTTTGAAATCTTTTTTCATAACTTGGAAAAGTTGAAATCTCATCTTCTAATAATAAATGAATAAATAAATAAATATATATATAAATAAATTAATTAATTATCAATAATAATAATAATAATAATAAAATAATAATGGTAATGATAATAATAATAATTGCATACATGGTTTGTACAGAGGATGGAAGAGAAAGCCGGCAGGAATATACAACAATGCTTTGTGAATCAGACCCTGACCTCTTCCAGCTGTCACATTACCTGTTTGACGACTATGATGTCGATCACGATCATCATCTCGAGCAGCATGATTTTGAAGCATGGCACGCAAAAATCGACGGCGGAGGCGACGGTACGTACACACATACGGATCGGTGTAAATTATGGAAAATTAAGGTTAATCGTTCACATAATGCTCCTTAATGGCTGAATGAATCAGTTTTAATAATGAGCGCTAAACACGGCACTTCCGTGAGAAAAGAAACTGAAGTTTCACATGTTGTTGTCATGTTCAAGTACTAAAGTCTATAGCAAAGACTGATGTCAAATGTGTACTTTCCTCCGATTTTGTTGTCTACAATGTCTACAGTAGAATTATTTCCATTTATTACGTTCATTACTTTTTAGATTTTGTATGCTTAAGTTTATTAACACATACTTTCAGGTGATGGTGTTGTGACTCAAGATGAGTTTGTTAACTACTGGGTTAAGGTATGTTTCTGGTTTTAGCTTACCTGAGCACAACGTGCTCAAGATGAGCTATTGTGACCGCCCTATGTCCACCATTCTTCGTTAACATTTTTATTGTTAATATTCTAGAGGTCACAGTTTTAAATGTTGCCTCAATATAAATTTGATTCGAATCTGGGTCATCTAGGTTCAAAGATTAGGTCACAATGTCAAAGGACAGAAAACCCATGTTAACAGCCTGGATGCAATAGTTTCTATCTGATATTTGTGATTCTTGGCCAGACTTTGTCATTTGAAATCTAGGTCAAGTTCAAAATAAGGTCATTTTGGTTAAAATACTAGGTCACTAAGCAAAATAAGAAAATATTATTTACAACCTAGACACCACATTATCTGTTTGACCTTCATAAAGTTTTATCAGATATTTTTATCTTTATGAAAATCAAGTTTGAAAACGGATTATCTGAGGTAAAAAAAAATAGGTCGGTAGCTCAAATCATAGAAAAACCAAATTAACCCGTCAGATGCCACATTTTCTACCTGATCTTGTTAAATGTTTGTCAGAATGTTTTCTCAATAAAATCTAGTTGAAGTTCGAAACGGGGTTACCCGAGATCAAGACAATAGGTCGAATTATGCAAAAAACCTTGCTAACACTGTAGAAGTCATATTTTACCTGATCTTCATAAAACTTTGCTAGAATGTTTGTCTCTATAAAATATAGGACAAGTTCGATTGAAAATCTTGGGTTATGTTTTATTTGATTTGAATAAAGCATGGATAGAATGTTTGTTGAAATAAAATGTAGATTAGATTGTCAGATTCTAGGTTACCTGGGGTAAAAACTAGATCAGGTGAGCGGACAGGGTCATCATGGCCCTCTTGTTTACTAAATGCTTAAATGGAGTCCTTGATCGAAAACCTTTTTTCAGATGTCGGTATATTAATTTAGCGCTAATCTTTTTTTTTTCTTTTCTTCAAAACAATATTTTGTTAAATCGTTATTTCGTGCTTTTCAATATTCGTGTTCGTTTGTTTCTCAAAATATCGATTTTTGATAACAAATTTTTCTATTTCATTGTCTCCAAAATGTATTTTTGTAACGCAATCATATAATCTATTAAATAGAACAAGAATTTTGTGAGAAATGGATTTTATCAACAAGTCCTCTGAAACTGTTTAAATACTGTGTTTGTAATCGTTTTACAGTTGTTTACATATATAGAAGGACAGGTTCCCGTGCACGGTCACTCACACGAACACGGACACTGCCCTGGTCATCAATAATGGCATTCAGTGGTGCTTTCTTATACTTTGCAATAAATCAAGAAATATATTTGTGTTTTTTTTCTTTAAAAATTCAATAGGCGTTCTAAAAAGTCCAATATAGAGGTCATGTATTGTCAAGGTGCTGCAGTCTACACGTTGACGTCAGTTGCAATGTTAAAAGCATTCGATAAATCATAACAGTTTATTACAGGACTTCATTATTTCAAGTCATAGCCATAGGTAGATGTTGTTAAAATACATCGGTGCAATTGTGCCTAATTTAGAAGCTTTGACTTGACGACTACGCATTCAGCTAACGTAAATAAGACGTAAAATCAAAGACCTCGAGATGATGGAAAAGTGTGTGGAAAGAAGAGGGAGGGGAGGGTGGTGGTGGCGGGAGTAAGGGAAAGAAGATTGCAGCAAAACTTTTAAATAATATAATAAAGTCTGTCAGTTAGATCATGCTAAACACAGAAATTGTTTATTATTGTGTATTCGCTCATTTAACTTTTAAAAACTTCCTGATATGTATAGTTCGATAAATCATTTTTAAGGTACATTCTATAGCCAAAATATCGACATTTTAGTGCTTGTCTTTACAACCATTTTGCGAATTTTTACTGAAGAATTACATAATTTGATGAATGAAATGCCTATTGAAAATGATTTAGCTCTCCTTCGAAGTATATATCTTGAAAAACAAATGCCAACTTGTACCCGAAAATCCGGACAGAAGACAGAAAAAAATATTTTTAGGCGGTCATATTTTTTCAAAATCGACAGCTGCTACATTCAAGCATTATTCTGCCTAAAATTGTGACCAAAACGTACCTAGATAATATATCTACTTCCTGCGAGCAATCAATTTTTAAATAAATTTGATGAAAGTGCCTTTTATAGTCGATAATTTCAGACAATTTTTATTTTCTCTTTTTTTCATGCAGACATCATCATTTCACAATTAATTTGAGATAAACATGCGTATCTATGACAAAAATCCATAATATCATTACAAGGGCAATACACATAAAAGTCAGATGTGTCAATTTTATTTTTAGAAACGGTTGCAGTCACAAAGTTATTGACAGAATAAAATGTAAATTTCAGCATATTTTTTTCACACAAAAATGTGTTAGTGCGTAGAAATGTGATCAGGCTGAGCACATGGCCTTATGGATTTCATGATTTTCGGCGCTTAACGTGAAAACAGCTAAAGCACAGGATTCACGAACATTAAATTTATGCTTAAATCTATATGCGATACATTATGCATATAATTATAATTCACGATAATATCGCATATGGAAGTAACTGGAATAAATTTGGACTATTTCCTTCGGAAGTTTACAGGACTGTCCTGTCAAAAGGCCTCCCTCGTGTTTACATATTTTGACAGGTCGAGTTGTTCGGGGACTAGGAACAATGGTAAGTGCAAAGTTATATAGATTTATATAAATTTATTATTTCTGCAACGAGTTCAAAGTAAGGTTGATTATCAGTCGACTCTATTTCAAGATCTGAGAATGATTTGCCTATTTTTGGGCGGAGAACATAGCATATGCATGCTTGTATCACTGCCACCATAGATTATCATTAGATCCACTGGTAGATCTACAACAAATCATTCTCAGATCTTGAAAGAGAGTCGATGCAGAATTAACGCATTGTTTCATAGATAGTGAATCGATCAGAATAGACAGAATAGATCATTGTCATAGAAAAAAACGTTGATGTACTTTTTGCATTCGAATTGACATAATTTGAACATAGACTGCATTTATGCCATAAAATATGTCTGATCGGACGTGCTGAATCATCCGGCAAAAACCATCAATATTTCTAAAGCAACATTAATTAGAATCAAGGTCTACTGTGCATTTAATCCGTCATGTGTTTGTTTCAGATGAATGAATACCTGCACCATGGAAACAATGTCATTTGCAAACTTTTTGAACCTGTGCTGGGCGTTCACATTGACATTTCTTGTTCAACAGGAATACATGATGTCGACCAACAGTACAGCTAGGTAAATGTCAATGTTCTATATATATTCTACAATAATTTCGTAAAAAAAAAAGAACAATGTCTATAAGTAAGCCAAAGAAAGGACACCTCTGCATAGCTGACAAGGTCAAGGGTCTGAATGAAGCATGATCATGCACCAAAATATCAACAAATTTATACATTTATACAATGGAATGAAATAACATACAGTAGGCCTATATTACAGCAAGATGTGATTAAAAAATAGTATCATAATTATTTATTTTACATGGCATGCATGAATTGTTCAACTTCATAAATCAGCTGTGCTGTAGACCTACAGAATCAGCATAAAGAAATGAAGCTACATGAATAGTTTTAAGATACATCAATCCAAACTTGTCAAGATTCCATATATAATGCTGATTTCCTTATATGGGTGGTTTTCAAAACAATGAAGCTTTTTCTTCTTTTTCACCTTACTTTAATTCAGTTCAGTTTTAGAATGTGTTTTGGGGCAAATCATATCCAAATCAATGTATTCAAGAAATGTGTGCAATTTCAGATGAATGGCTCAAGCATTTTTAAAGTTATGTTAAATTATATAGCTAATTTTGTCCCCTCTGCACCAAAAGTGTGACATTTTGCATAAAGGATAGTTTTCAACTGTGTTTTACTTTTTCAAACCAAACTTAATTGTTACAGCTTTGGCTTTTCTTAAATGAAATCTGAACTCTGCACATTTAAAACAAAATACTTCTTTTCATTAACTACATTTTATTCCTACCAATAGTTCATGTCTTGTGATGGAAGCCCTTTCATAAAAAAAATAGTGATACATTTAAAAGTTGAACACTACAATTTCATAACCCCATTACTTTTCTTAAGTCATAATGTTTTTCTAAGATCTTTATCCTTACAGCTTTGAAGACACCTTATGATTTTATTGTTTTATAAATCAACTTTCTCAGAATCTTCATATATGTCTACACACCCAAAAATGTCCCTTGTAAGTATTCTTTAAATAAAATGGGTTTTTACTTTATTTCACTCTAAATGGAAGTTACAATGGTTACAAAAGCAGCTTTCAGCTTCACATATTAAGCCAAAGTGATGTCCCCTGTGCACCTTTTTTTGACATTCATCAGTTATCATAGCATTTATACTGTAATATGTTGTGGCAGTTCTATATTCTTAGCAGTGTGTAAGTTAAATGCATGCATTACTTGATAATTAAGCATTATATAAGAATCCCAGGACAATTTAAATTTTATTTTTTGCATTTTTCTCAAGTTTTCAGGTTTAAAAGGGGAAACATTAATTTTAATTAAAGTTTACCTACATATGTAAATATTCAGTAGCTAGTATTGTGTAGTTGAAAGAATTTTACTTACTATGAACATATTCCATGAATATATATTTTGCTGCCATTTTTCCCCTGTGCATCTTCTTAAAATTAGTAGCATTATAAAGATGTATGAATTTTACCATTCCATTTTACCATGCATGATATTTTGTCATTTTTCTACTCTGAATAAGCAGTGCATGTAAACTAAATGATTTCAATGTGTTAATTGTGTTTAAAGTCACTTAGTTTTCATTTAAAGCATTACATGTTGCTGAATTTTCAGTTTTGTAGTTATTTTGTGGAATATTTATTTAGTAATTGTTCAATAGACTTTTGTCTTAAGATGATCACGATTAATCTTGTTTTGAACAGAAAAACTAATACTTAATGAATATTACACTGATTTTTAGTATGTGTCCCCTGTGCATCTCTTAAAAATCACCAGACATTTTTGAAATTTGGAATGTGGTTTATAAACCTGCAAAATGTGAGAGAAAAAAAAGTTTTATAACAATATGTTAATTATTTTTCATTCAGCAACAACTTTTCTAGGTAAAATTTTATTTTATGTCAGATTTGTGCAGAAAGGGTGATTTTAAAAACCAAAGTCCACAAACAGTTATTAAATAAGTTTCAAACTATACACAAACACATATTCATATATGTTGAAAAACATTTACTGTTATACATATTTCCTTGTCATAAAACACTGCAATATTTATCACCTATCTTACTGGAAATTCTCTGAACTTATGAACTGAAGGCTGTTCAAAATATTATCTGATTGGTATTTCTCAACACTTTCCCAAAGTTGTATATTTCCTTGAAATTTTAATTATTTGCTGTCATAAAAAATAGGTGACCACCAAAAGAAATAGGTTTGAATTTCCAACCCCTATGTCACACTTTTGCTTCATTATTTTGAAAACCACCAATATGTTTCCTCATAGTTTTTTTATACTATACTATACTTATTTCAGATGAAGATATAAATTTATTCAAAGAAATAATGGGACAATGAATGCTAAAATTGCCAAGAAGAAGACTGCCAATTTACACACCATTTTATACAGGTAGGTGTTTAAAAGTGTTTTGAAAATAGATATGGCATTCAGCATTTATTTTACAAACTATAATAACTGATTTTAGAATTATCTGCATTGTACTTTTAGATTGTTTTTAATGTGAAGTGTCAGAAATTTATAGAGAAATCACAGTTAATTGTGAAAGAAAAATTTATGTATATATAAATGTACATGTTGGGCTTTTTTTAAGGTTACAGTATGATATGGTGAACAAAATGCCTCAATGCAGCCAGTTCTGGAGCTTTGGCTAGACTATGAACAGTAGACATCAAAAGGTACAGGATAGTTTAGAGCTGCATTTATGTAATTTTTTATGTAATTACTATTTATCAGTTCAAATGAAACTTGGTACATCAGCATGAAGTGGACAGGCACATATTGTCAGGACTATCAAATTTGATTATTTGTTTCTTCAGTTATTATGTCATTTTCTTTTTCAAATTGTCATATCATAGCTTCCTTCATACCTTTTGCATTAAAACTCTCTTTCTGCAGATTCCATCATATTCAAATGGATCATGGTATACTTCATGGCCAAGCAGCAGAATTATACACATACTATTATAATAGTGGATTTTACATCTGATGACAGTTTTCTAAAGTTATGGTCCTTTTAGAATCTTGAATTAAATGAAAGAGTTACAGTTTCTTTTCTTTTGTTCTTTATGTACTCAGCTCCTCCCCCACTTTCAATCCTGCCCTTGAAACTTGTAATACACTTTTACCTTAAATGTAAATTAAGGCCTTTATCTATTTTAGCCTAAAATCTAAATTTGGAGTGTTATGCCCCTTTTTTATATTATAAGAATTATATTTCATCTCCTCCTACAGTTTCCATACTGTGTCACAGTGCAAAAGTAAGTTGATATGAAATTATCAACATGAAGTAGGCATGCACATATTGCAAGACTTCATTTCAGGTTACTTTTTATTGAGTGATGTCCTTTAAAATATCACAAATACACTTGTACATTGTGTATGCCTACTCACAGTTTCAAACAATTCATAAGAAATTTAGTATACATTATGGACATGAAGTGATCATGTGCCTATATATAGTGTTAGTTGAAAATGGAATATATGAAGACATACAGACAAATATATATCATCTGTAAGAAGTCATAGCTATATTTCTTAGTCTTTATTACTTGTGTAAGGTACTGTTTTTCCACTTTTTAATGACATTTTCTTGATAATGTCTGTCAGACTGATAATATTATAATTGTAAGATTTTACATTCTAAAATTTTGTGTTTTATGAACATATAAAACATATTAAGTTTATACTAGTAAAAAAATGGCTAAATTGTTCCATTTCAGATGGTCATCTGAAGGGCCACAATTGTTTAAAGCACTGGTCAACAAAAACTGAACTATTTGATGGATCATACATCTGCAGAATGTACTACCATATTTCCAGAATCAGAGAAATAGAAATATCAAGTATTAGAGAGGAAGAAAAGTGTGCATCATGAATGAAGAACTGCCTAAGAATAATTTGCAAAATACATTGAAATCTAACAATTGCTGATTGCATAAGAAAGTTAAGAAAGGTGTACTCTTCTGGAAAATATGTGTCCAGTGCAAAATTTCTTTTCCAATTTTGTGAGCATAATTCTGAATAAAAACAGGGATAATACAAAAGGTTTAATCTTATTTCCAAACACATTGGGGGAATCAGAGAAGAAATATCAAGAATTAGGGATAAAGAAATAATTGTCATGAATGAAGAACTTGCTTTTTATTAATTTACAAAATACTTTTTATCCTCACAACTGTTAATGATATTATGAATATGGAAGTTAAAAGTGTGGACTTTGATTAATCTTCAACTTCTCTGAGCATAGTTCTACATAAAAGTTGTAACTTTATAAAATAGTCTTGTAGAAAAAGTGTAAGACTTTCATACTTGTTTTATAGAAAATGTTTCTGGATGTTTCAATGTAAGTTTGCTAGACCCAGACCACTAGCTCCTAAGTCAAGGTTACACTTAGATGTCAAAGGTTAAACGGGTCTGTTTCTGTCTGGTCAATAACTGCCATACATAAAGGGATTTTGGAATTACTCGGCATAAATGTTCACCATAAAGAGACAACGTGTTATGCACAAGACCCAAACCCTTGCTCCAAGGTCAAGGTCACACTTAGAGGTCAAAGGTTAATAGAGTCTTTTTGGTGTCTGGTCAATAGCTCTGCGATCCATGAAGGGACATTTAGATAACTTGGCATAAATGTTCACCAGAATGATACCAGGTGTCATGCTCAAAACCAAGACCCCAAGCTCAAAGGTCACACTTGGAGGCCAAAGGTCAGATACAAAAATGACTTTGTCGGTAGCATTTCTTGTTCATGCATGGAGGGATTTTGATGTACAATGGCAAAAATGTTCATCAACATGAGATGGTGTGTGATGAGTAAGAACCAGGCCCCTAATCCTTTGCTGTTACTATAAATAGCTATTACTGTAAACTTCTATTCTATTAACCCTTATCATGCTGAACATGATTTATTCTGTCTTTGCGACCAGTGTAGATCATGATCAGCCTGCACATCCATGCAGTCTGATGATGATCAGCACTGTTCGCCATTCAATCAGTATATTTTTGGTAAGCATCCCGTTTAACAGTTAATGGTACTGTCCAAATTGAAAAATGGACAAGTTCATTATAGAAATTCAGCAGGGTAAGGGTTAATATTAGCCCTAGGAGAAAATTGGGACTACTTTTCTGTAGTACAACACGCATGTTACATCCAATTTTTGATGTATTTTGACGTAAGGCTGCCTGATAAGTACTTTTGTGTGGACTTAGATTTTTTTCAGATTAACTTCTCTTTGTTGTCACTATAAACAATATATAGACAACTTTTTTATAATTGACCGTAGGGAGAAATCAAGACCATTTTTAGCTCCACTATTCAGAGAATAGGGGGAGTCATACTACTCGCCCCGGCGTCGGCGTTACCCTTCTTGGTTAAAGTTTTTCGGCAACCTTTGTTTTTCTGTCATATCTTTGTTACTATTGCTTGTATCTTACTGTAACTTCACATAAACATTGTCCAGTATACAAACAATATATGTGTAGGGGCTGAGCCCATTATACCCAAGGTCAAGGTCACCAAGGTGTTATACTTGGGTTATTTTTAAGGTTAAAGTTTTTCGGCAACCTTTGTTTTTCTGTCATATCTTTGTTACTATTGCTTATATCGTACTGTAACTTCACATAAACATTGTCCAGTATACAAACAATATATGTGTAGGGTCTGAGCCCATTATACCCAAGGTCAAGGTCACCAAGGTGTTATACTTAGGTTATTTTTAAGGTTAAAGTCTTTCGGCAACCTTCGTTTTTCTGTCATATCTTTGTTAATATTGCTTATATCTTACTGTAACTTCACATTAACATTGTCCAGTATAAAAACAAAGTTTGTATAGGGGCTGAGCCTATTATACCCAAGGTCAAGGTCACCAAGGTGTTATACTTAGGTTATTTTTAAGGTTAAAGTTTTTCGGCAACCTTTGTTTTTCTGTCATATCTTTGTTACTGTTGCTTATATCTTACTGTAACTTTACATAAACATTGTCCAGTATACAAACAAAGTATGTGCAGGGCCCATTGTACCAAAGGTCAAGGTCACCAAGGTCTTACACTTAGGTTATTTTTATGGTTAAAGTTTTTCGGCAGCCTTTGTTTTTCTGTCATATCTTTGTTACTTTTGCTTATATCATACTGTAAGTTCAACTTTGTCCAGCATACAAACAAAGTATGTGTAAGGGCTGGGCCCATTATACCCAAGGTCAAGGTCACCAAGGTGTTATACTTAGGTTATTTTTAAGGTTAAAGTTTTTCGGCAACCTTTGTTTTTCTGTCATATCTTTGTTACTGTTGCTTATATCTTACTGTAACTTTACATAAACATTGTCCAGTATACAAACAAAGTATGTGCAGGGCCCATTATACCAAAGGTCAAGGTCACCAAGGTCTTACACTTTGGTTATTTTTATGGTTAAAGTTTTTCGGCAGCCTTTGTTTTTCTGTCATATCTTTGTTACTTTTGCTTATATCATACTGTAAGTTCAACTTTGTCCAGCATACAAACAAAGTATGTGTAAGGGCTGGGCCCATTATACCCAAGGTCAAGGTCACCAAGGAGTTATACATAGAATTATTTTCATGTTATTTTTTCCGAAAGCTTTGTTTATAGACATATCTTTGGTATTTTAAAAGATAATGACTTGAAATTAAAAGTATTTGTTTATGATCATCTGCATGTGCAGCTACATACCCCATAACTCTAATTGTGTTTTGATAGAATTATGCCCCTTTTGTACTTAAACTTTTTTGCAATCTTCGCTCTCTGAATACTACTTTAATGCAATATAAGATAAAGACTTGAAACTTTAAATGTATCTTTATCATCATCATCTGCATGTGTGGTAACAATCCCCATAACTCTGATTTGTATTTTTGACCAAATTATGCCCCTTTTATACTTAAATTTTTTACAAACTTTGTTTTCTGGACATAAATTTGGTGCTATATAAGATAATGACTTGAAACTCAAAATATATCTTTATCATCATCATCTGCATGTGTTGTAACAATCCTAATAACTCAGATTTGTGTATTTGATGGAATTATGCCCCTTGGTGTATCTTCCTTTTAAAGTAGAGGTGTCTTATTCAGACATATATTCATTTTACTGTCAAATCCCCGAATAGTGGAGCGCGCTGTCTTACGGACAGCTCTTGTTCTGTGTTACTTTCAAATTTTAGGTGTATTTTAAGGTACGTCTTCTGGTAAGGAGTTTTTTGTAGACTTAAAAAATAAAAACTTACTTCCCTTTGTTACTACTATATAAAACGATTATTCTTGAAACTTTTTACGCTGGTTGTTAGAATTGGATATGTCACTGTTTTGGCTTTCTGTCTACCAAACTTATAGTTTTGTACAGAAAATGTTCTATTATATCATCTTTCTGACGAGCATATATCCTGGCACTCTTGTATTATTTTGTTCATGCCAAGATGCTGTATTGGAATACAGTATGTATGATGAAAATGTCCTTAGGCAGGGGACGTTGCTAACTCTGTTACAAATTCTTGTTGTTTTTTTCTGGAGTTGTTGCCCTATTTGATCTTGAACTAATTCATCACATCGTGAACTCGTGAACTTAAGTCGAACAAATCCATCCAACTGAATTGAAACTAGGTATACATCAGAAGCATGAAATGAATATGTACATGTTGCCCTGACTTTTATGATCGATTATTTTGTCTGGAGTTGTGGCCCTTCTTTAACGACGGATGACAACTACATTGTAGTTTCCTTCTCTTCATTTCAAATAAAACTTGTTAAGCATCATAAACATTATGTAGACATGCGCATTTGTTTCTTGTTCAGTTGTTTAACTTCTATATATTTTTCTTTAATAACATTATTGACCCGTCGTTATTATAAGTTATTGAATGAAACATTATTGTCGACATCATTCTAGTTCGCTTTGCAACCTCCGTGAAGGAATATTGTCACACTATACCGATAAGGGGAAGAGTTCGCTTCCTTTTGTAGCACAACTGTCTATGCATTATTTGCCTTGCTCATATACATAACACTTTTATTTGTGTGAACATGCATGAATTTGTTATACTGCAAAATAAAACAGTCATCATTGATTACTTTACTTGTCGTCACTTTCATCCTTTTTATCGTAAATAGCACAGTCATACACAGAAGATGCTGTATACTAAACATATTTTTTCA
The DNA here is from genome assembly GCF_021730395.1 of Mercenaria mercenaria. Taxonomy (NCBI): domain Eukaryota; kingdom Metazoa; phylum Mollusca; class Bivalvia; order Venerida; family Veneridae; genus Mercenaria; species Mercenaria mercenaria. The sequence goes on along the minus strand of NC_069375.1, from coordinate 31,014,221 downwards.
AAATTCAGACCAAAAATCTATCAGATGCCACCATTACATAACTATATTTCAAACTTTTACTGGGGGAGAACACCCTGACTCCTACTCACGCTGGGAGCTATGTGTCTCGCTGGTGACACATTCTTTCTAAACTGTTGCCTCGCTGCATCAAATAAAGGCATTTCTGGATCCGGACTAGCCCGGGAAGCCGTTGACAATAATTGTCAGAAGACATCTTACCTACATTAAAGATCCAACTTAAATTGTGCCAATTAATGTTAATTGGCGTTCATCCGAGTTTCTGATATTGTCAATTTGCAGGTAGAAAAATGGTTAGAAATTGTCAGACTGGATTCCCAGGCTAGATCCGGACCTGCCGTTAAGTATGATAAAGGCCTTTAAGGTCGATGTCGGAAGAGGGATCTAGCAAAGTTTTACAACATTTAAGCTGATCAACGACGTCGGCAGAGATTATGAAGTTGTTCTGTTGTCAGGCTTAAGATGCAGGCATACTTAAACTCCAAAACTAAAGCCGTTTTTGTACAATAAAACTCCATCAAGTTATGAATTTTGTACAGTAATCATTTATGCGTACAGACTGAAGTATTACCATTAGTGGATTCATAGCGGAGGTCGTGGGGGGGGGGGGGGGGGGGGTCACCGGGGCGCTCCCGCCCCTAAAATCGCCGGAGCATAGGTAATTTGTCTTATGTTCTGGGTAAAATAATTGCAAAATATACATTTTTTCTCGCTCGCTACGCTTTGATACATAATTTGTCTTTTATTCTGACTGAAGAATATGAAATATGCATTTTTTCTCGCTCGCTACGCTCGCACTAATGATTAATCTTTTGTTCCGGCTGAAAAATATGCATATTTTTTCTCGCTTGCTACGCTCGAAAACTTAATTTGTTTTCTGTTCTGGGTTAAACATAAAAAGTGCATTTTTATCTCTGTCTCACAGGTAATTTGTCTTACTTGTTTGTTTTTTGTTTTTGTTTTTTTTTTGTTAATTTGTTATTTTTTTTTTTGTTTGTTTTTTTATTGATGGAAAAAATGCATTTTTTTCTCGCTCGCTGTGCTGGCACATTTAAAATCTGACAGTTTGCATAAGCTCCAAAAAACCTTTTTATTTTACTCCTAGGTAAACCCTCTCCATGAAAATCCTCAAAAAACGAACGGCTAAGAAATTCCGAGATACTCACGCAAGAATAAGTCTGACAATTCATAAGACGTGACTATAATTAGCATGTTATTTGTGTTGATTTTGTCACAAAACCTGTCCTTTGTCAATAACAAATAAAGTACCCCAGAACGCCCAGAATGCACCAAATGGATCCATTATTTTCATAGTTTTCCGGGGAATCATGCCCCCGGACCCCCTATTTGCTCTAGTCTTCAAATATTTTACGCCCCCTCTTACACCAAATACTGTATCCGCCCCTGAGGTAGTCAAATTTTTTAAAAAAACGTTATGGATGTAAGAATTTTTTTTACAAAGTTTGGAACGATAACGCTTTTATCATATTAAGTAGACCGTAGTTCAATGAATCAGATATTCTAGATTTCATTTCAGGTTGTAGAATATTAAAAAAAAATATTGATTATTCTTCGAATACTTTTTGACTGTACTATTAGAATAGTGTTATTGGATCTATAAAATCTACCGAGAATGATAATCGGGATAAAGAACTCTCCCTTCAGGTAAACGGCGTGAAGAACTATCCTTTATTATATTTGGCGGGAATCGAGCACGTTTTCACCGTGCAATATTAGTATTTATAGTAACAAAAAAGTAGTCCGTCATGTCAACAAAACACGATGAAAACAATCGTCTGAAGCATTTTAAAGTATATTTTCAATCGTAAATTGTCAGCCTTTTAGAAAAAGTTTGGGTAATTTAAAGGGTGGCAGGAACTAGACACATGTCTTGTCTGTCTATTAATACATTTTAAATGGACTCCGCATGTATTTTGAAGCAACCCTTGATTTTGAAAAAACATGACCAATTTTGTTATCAAATTCGTCGTCGTACGACTTATGAAAGAGTCGTAGTCGTAGTTTGATTATCTAGTCGTATACTTCGTTCCAATACGAATCTATTGGTGTATACTTTTTATGACTTTTGTCCAGTAACAAACCCGCCAATCTTAATTATTTAGACCCACTATTTTTCCGATAGAATGAACCTTAATTGACTCCAATTTTCCGATACATTGTCTTGTCTTTTTAGAAATACTTCACTAAAGATAAGTCTCAAGAGCTCACTTTTTTTTTGTTTGTTTTTTTTTTATAAAGAAGACACGGACATTAGACATAGGACAAACTTGGGAGTTTGTCAAGTGGTAAAATGCGGTGTCTAAAATTCTCGTAATTTCAGGTGTGATTTTAAATCAAAGTGTGTTAATATTTTAAACCTTGCACGTTAAAGAACCAAAATATGTTTCTTGAATTATAATATCTTCTGTACCCTGTATTGTCGTCCATAAAAACTGAAATGGGTAGAATCGGCCTTGCCACTATAAGTAAAAGCTTTAGAATACAAAACGCAACATTAAATACATAGAACAAGAGCTCAGTGCGATGCGCATCCTATTTCAAAGATAGATCAGTATAACTCAAATTTGACAAAATAACCCTTACACCAAAGATATTTCACTTTTCAACGATGCATGCATATCTTTTCAACCTGGATTCGTAGACGAACGAAAGAGAAAAAAATAAACAGACATTATAGATTGTCAGATATATCTGTTTAATAAGGATATAAAGAAAAATAGTAATATATAGATGGTATTTTATGAGTGTCTTTTCATATTGAATTTATTAGACGAGTTGAATAAAACAATAAAATGCGAGCATTTTATAGATTTTATTCAATGAGTTTAATAAATTCAGCGTGGAAAGACACAAATGTAATATTATTTTATCACATGTAAGCTTTTCTTGCTGAAACATTAAAATATCGCCCTTCTTTACCTATTATACACCAATTAAATTCGACAGACGTCTCCTATACTTAAAACGACGTCAACGTCAAAGCTTTATAAGGGCACATTAAAAAAAAGAAAACTATTTTTTTATAAATCGTATGGACTTTAAGTTTTATATCTTAGTAGTAATGTATGAGTTGGGATGGTAAATTCATTGTGTCCAGTTTTCATCAAGATGTGTTTTCAAATGAAAGAAAACAACAACATATCTACAATTTAGCGCTTAAATTGTCAGGATTGTAAAACTTTTTGCGTGATATTTTGAATAATCATAAACATTCAAATAAAGGTTATGATTACAAATTACCTCCATAGAAACACTTAAATAAGTTACTACATATGGAACTTTATGGTCCTGGCTCTACTTTATTCCTAAACTGAACTGACAAAAGTTAATGTTCTCTTCGCCGAGCACCTTTCAAAAGGTGTACCCAATCTAAATAAAAATGAAACAAACGGCAGAAGTTTCTCAAAGAAACCACGCCCGTTTTCAACATAATTAAATATTATTTTGTTAATAAAAGTAACCAAGGCATAAGAAAAAGGGCCCTGCATTTTGTATGCATTAAAATATACCTAAAAATAGAACTTTGGTGACTATAATCCTTACTGGACTCGAAAAAGTAATGAGTGTAAGATTTTGACCCTACTAGCCACCATTTCTGAAGTACATGGGAAGAAATACCATCTCCACACATTTTCAAGTACAGCTGGTCATAACATTTTCAGGTAAGATCAGTCAAGGACCAACATGGCACTTATGACTGACAGAGGTGTCAAATTTCAAATGTAAGGAGTGTAAGATTTATCCCCCTTGTGCTGATGTTGCGGTAGACTTTGTTTTGTCTGCAAAAATCTTCTTAAAGTTAGTCCAATGTTGCTTACTGGGCTTCCAGAGGTAATAGTTATATGATTGCTGTGATCTTCATAGAAATATATGCAACGGGAAGATTTTGAATTAACTATATTATTTAACATTTGAGCTGAAGTACTTTAATTAATATTTTTTGTTCAATTAGTATAAAATTTTGATGGAAAAACTAAGTTTAACGAGTGGTTCTTGATTTGGAGAGTAGCAGAAAGTAAATTTTTCATCACAGTGCCAGTGTGTAAATTTTTCTGTGGAAAAAGGTAAAATCTAAAAACTCCTTACATGATTTTATAATATACCCCTACAAAACTGTGATTTTGTATAAGTTACTATATTTTTTATACAGAATTACAGTATTTATACAAATTTTAGTTGTTCGGATTCATACTTTACCAAATTATTTGTTTTTTAAAATACAAAGATGTTTATACTGCTACAAAGCACAGTTTTTTAAAATTGTGCAAAGAAAAAGCTAGCTGTTTTCGCTAGTTGATTACGTTTGCATACATCTTCAGTTAATTTTCAAAATGTGTTTATAAACAGATTCAATCTACAAGTATAAACATTATGAATTAAAATGAGATTCAGTCTACAAGTTTAAAATTATGAACTAAAATGAAATTCAATCTACAGGTATAAACATTATGAATTAAAATAAGATTCAATCTACAAGTATAAAATTATGAATTAAAATGAGATTCAGTCTACATGTATAAACATTATGAATTAAAATGAGATTCAATCTACAAGTATAAAATTATAAATTGTCAAAAAACAATGGCCAATGCTCGGCTATTCGAATTGTTGTCCCAGAAGCAGGAATATTACCTAAATGTTAAAATATCTATAGAGCTTGCAGTATTTGCATTAGTTTTGGACATAGTAACTTGCCTAAAAAATTTAACCAGAAGTTTTAAGTTCAAAAGGGGACGTGTTTGGCCAAATGCATGTCAGAGTTATGTGACTTAATGCAATCAACTAGTTTTATAACCCCGAAGGCCCAAAGACACATGTGAAGTTTCAATTTATATCTGCATTTGTTTTGCATATTTGCCATGTAACAGATAAAATATTTCAACACAACCTGACAACATTTTGGTAATATCTAGTCTTTAGCTATGATCATTTGCTTCTCAAAAAAAAAAACTACCCAATATGCTGAACTTGAAAACTGTCATTGCGTTACTTACAGGACAGTACCTATAGCCACTGTGATAAATCATACCACTTACAGGAAAAGTATTAGCTTAGATTAATGTTTGTCCATACAGATTTTAAACAAATGCAAAATTTCACAGATTTAGATACTCAGTAATTTATGAATGAAGAAAACAAATATCCTTCGAAAGTTTTCTTGATAGTAATATTCGCACTGTAAACGATATATGGAATACCGGAACACAAAATGAGCTTCTTTCTACGTTGAAACCCAAGAACAACTGGATTTCAGAGTGGTACATAATAAAGAAAGCTATTCCACAAGATATAGTACATATTTTGAAATCTCGAATTTCAATTTCGAAAAAAAGGTGCATTTACAACAAAATAATTTAACAGTTTTAATAAATGTAGACAATCTATATGTCCACAAAATTTAAAACTTAAAGATATTATGAAACAGCTAATTATTACTGTAACAAGCAAAAAACTGCCTTGCGAATCAAAATGGGAAAGAAAGATAGCTATTGCAGATCAAATAAATTTGAATAAAGTATGGGGAAATATATATAATTTCGTATCGTCACTAAAAGCAAACAGTTCCAGTTTAAGTTTTTACACAATGTTATTTTCACGGAACACCGATTAGCTATCATGAAAGTTTCTAATGGTTTATGTCGAATATGCAAAAATAAAAGAGAAACCCTTGCCCATCTATTCTGAGATTGCGATAAAGTCAAAACAATATGGAATGAAATTCAAAAGATAATTGAAAAAGGATCAAAACTAGAAATGAGAACTACATACACTATTGCTCACACCGATAATCACGGGTACAAAATCGCCTATAATTAATGCACTAATCTTCGAAACCAAATGGCAAATATAGAAATTTAGGAATAGTCACAAATTCAGTCCGGATCAAAATCATACAACGCAAACATGCGTCTCAAAAATATGCTATAATGTATGTGAAAACATTGAATACGGTAAAAATAAATATAACGACAGAAAGAGTCTTGACGCGATCTATTGCAAGAGAGATAACAGCAGTGCGGGAACATGTCTCTTTCCCCTTATCTAGGTGTACCTCACACATGCCTTGACATTTCGTTTCGATAAGGTATTGCGACAACGGGTATACTTATACTCTGCTTGTAATCACCTGAATCATGATCATAATCATTGTTAACAAGATATTAGATAGGAAATAGAAGTTACATATTTCTTATGCTTCATATTGATTATTGTGTTATAAAATTAGATGTTTGTGTTCTATTATTGTCATTGTAAGGCAGGTAGAGGGTGCGCCTCGACCCCTACACTGCCTTTGACGGGGCAAATAAACGGGGTCACCCCTGATCGGGGGCCTCAAAAAATCCTTATTATATAATACCACAGAAATAAGATAATTAATCATGTGCAATTTTACGAATGTGTCAAAGACGACAATGAAAAACTGTCCAACTGTAGGGTAAACACTTACAAAATAGAAAATAAACAATGCAAAAGGAAAAAAGCCATAACCTAAACACCATGTGTTGATGATACTAATCCCCGATGATAACGCTATTCCCCTCGAAACGAGAGGACGAGTCCATTTTATGATAACTGATAAAAAAACCAATTCATAATGCTTGCACAATACTTGATAAGTAAATATTAGTGTTTGTTGCATTTTAACTAGCCAGTTAGTGCACTGCACTGCAACATGGCTCAGTCGGGTAAAATGCAGGTAACAATTGGATATAAGCAAATTGTTTTGTGAGTTCGAATGTTTATGAGGATTTTTTATTGTTTTATTTTTTCGTTTTTCTGTTTTGGCACTATATTTAGCGTACTACTGCTCCCCAATTCAATGTGTCTTAGTATCGTTGCAAAGTGTATGAGTCCAGCTTCAGTATGATACCTTTCTATAATATGTCTGCCGATCATAAGGCCCAGGAGAACGCCATGCATGTAAAGTTATTATACAAGCACGGATTGAATTGTGGCTTCATATTGTCATGACGTAATTTAATACCGAGGCTAATGTGGTCCTCTTGTTTGTGAAACGGTGCAAATCAATGAACGTATGGTTGTTGGTTGTTGAAATAAAGAACTTACATTCTGGGTGTGACATTGCGGGATCCAATATATTAGATTCCTTATGGATATTATAATGATAAGTTTCAACAAGATAATACTTTATTTCATAGAATATTATGAGAGAGATGTTTGGAAACTGCGATTTTCAAGGGATTGCCATTTAAGTTCTTTAAGGTGATACTGCTTGTTTGTTTATAGTTTTTGCATACGTATTGATCTGCTCATATTTATACTCATTGAATTGTATGTGATAGTGTAGCATTCAAGTTGGTCGGACAAAAGGTGTTATAAGCTGTTTCTTTGACTTTTCTGATTGTTGTTTTGACATTTCTCTTTATGATGCTGGGTGAGTTCTTTTTTTACTTTTGCGGTAATGATATTTGTGTGCTTTGACCAAATGAGATATTTACTTAAATTGACGTCGGTGTATTTTGTTCATTCTATCAATTTCATAATTATGCTATGAAATAACTGTGTAATTGTAAATACTTGGTTGTTTTCTTTCAAGTAGTCTCTAGTACCCCATATTTATCTGGGTTGACCTTCATCGACCAGTCCTTTTCCTATGCTTCTAGGGAATGGGGTTCCATCATTTCACAGGCAATGCATGCTAAGTATATAGGATTTTTGACCTTCCTTGTACATATACTGGATCGAAGTGACTGCATTCTTCCATGTACTGGGGCTTGACCAGTTTAAAGCGATAGTTTGAATATATGTTTTTATGACTACAGCTGTCCTTTGTGAATCTTCTTGAGAAGTCTTGCAGAGGGCTTATTAGGATTTCAGCTCTTCAATAACTTAACCACGCTATTTCCTACTATGTTCCTTAAAATAGGATTACCCACTTCGATGTACATAAGATGAAATTTAACCAAAGGAGACCTGGGGGTAGGGCTTAATATTGTAATATCCTAATGTATGTAAGTCGTTGGTCTTCTAGGACCATTCCAGTGTTGATATCAAAGAAAAAATCCGAGTCCCGAATTAGGGTAAAAGCCGTTATTTTCTATGCTATGCACATATGTATTTAAGTATGTACATTGTATAAGAAATGTCCGTTTTGGCACAATATTTAGCGTGCTGCTGCTCCCCAAATCAATGTGTCATTTCAAAAGTCTTAGTATCGGTGAAAAGTGGACGTGCCCAGCTAAAATATGATACGTTGAACCCAACAAAGCAAAGCAAACGTTTTAGGAGATACACTTCTCCCAAGCGAGAATTGCATACTAGCTTTACCAGACGAATTCACTGTTTTCAAACAAACCTTTTACTAAAATGAAATGAAGCTTTTCATGTTATTTAGGTTATAGCAATAGCATAAGTACTGGCTAACTCTTGCAAAATGCTGAAATATCGTTGATGATGTTGTATCTCATTTTACCGTTACCATGACCTGAAATTTGCAAATAAGCCGCGCCATGAGAAAACCAACATAATACGTTTGAGACCAGCATGGATCCAAACCAGCGCGGATGCGCATCGGCACTGTCTGGTCAGGATCCATGCTGTTCGCTTTCAAAGCCTATTGCAATTAGAGAAACTATTAGCAAACAACATGGATCCAGACCAGATTGCGCGGGTGCGCAGGCTGGTCTGGATCCATACTGGTCGCAAACGCACTATATTGGGTTTCTCGTGGCGCGGCTCAAATACATAGTCCATATTAATTGCTGTCATTGTAAAAAAAATCCCTCCAATAACAACCTCTGTTTAGTTGTCAAAAATCAGTCTTGAAATGGTTTGTTGCCAGATTTATCACAGTTCAGAGTTAAGATGCGCAGAAATTGCACCTCGGGCGCGTTTGCACGAGTGGTTTAAATACTAAAGCATCTGAACATTGAACCATGGTAAATTAGACAATAAACCATAAAAAGATTTTGATTGTTTTTCCAGCTGATTGAAATGCTTTGGACAAAATTTGTATGTGTTGAGTTTGTTTAACGTCGCCACCGGTTGATACCATATGGGCGACTGGAACTACAGTTATTTCCCTCCTTCTTCCGTAACATCATCTTTTCATCACTCCTATAGTTGAATCTACTTTATGTTGTGCCTGCTTATGTGTTGTAACATTTGTTATGGTGTGTCTCCGTTGTGTCTACGTTGTTATGTTGATCTGCGTTGTTAGTTGTCATCTTGTCTACAATTGACGTGTCATCTTTCGTTGCTATATAAAAAAAGCATCCGGTCTGCATCCCGCCGCTATGATACGTGGTAGTTCCCTCGGTCGTCCATATTCTCCGCTGTCTTCGGCACCCAACATCTGGAAGCCTTTGCGTTGTTGTCGTCACCAAAGCAGACCATAATTGAAGACAATTTCCGAGAAGTCGACCAAAGCTGACATGCTTTATAGGCCCCTCCCAAGTTCCTGAGGAGTTTTCCAGTCCGGTGCCATCCCATCGGTCTGCTTCCAGTTCCTCTACCCGGGTATCTGTCAAGAGCCGCAAGAGCGCACCAGCCAAACCGGCGATTCCAAACCGGTGAACTTGGTTAAAATCAAAATAAAAGCAGGTTAAAAACTATGTTGTCGACATCGATATCCAAGTGTAGAAGTCCCAGCAGGTTTCCAACTAATCAAGTCCTCAGAGCGTGGCGCGGCTTAGCACATGCACGATCGACGACATCTACGTTGTACAGAGCGGTAGGATGCATTCCGATCGATTGTTGTTCCCTTTTTACGGCCACACTCCCCGGTTTAAGTCATGTGGCGCTTACTAGGCTGACAATATACAGACAATATACATGACCCAGTTAGCGCCATATGTGCCCTCTCCGCGACGTGCACGCACCGTGCAGCTCGGGGAAAATTGAACAAAAATTTATGCTAGACTTCATTTATCTGTGTAGTAATGAATTGGACGCCATGAGATAAATCAGAATTAGACGTAATAATGCTCTCTTACACGTCCGCGCCTTAACCGTTGTTTATCGCACAATATACATAGCTTTACCTTCTTCCTTGTAAAGCTGACAAGTCCAACCATGCAACACTTTCCACAAATAGCTAAACATTAGTTGTTTGACGAGCGAAAACGAGCGTAAACCATAAAGGCTGTTGTAACCGAATGCACAGAAATCTATGGCATTTACAGAAATAAGGGATATAATAATATCATAGTACACATAGACAAACGGCTGATTTGTTATTGAACCTAGAGTATCGCGGAAAAAAATCTTGAGAAAAGGTCGGCGACCAAATGAATAACTCGTGTTAATAAATGCAAACTTGCATATCAGAATCAATCAGTCCCTTCGATAACGTTACAGATCTGTCTTATAAAGACACCCGTCTGATTCCATCTTTAACTTCCAACTTTTCACTTTAAATTCTCATAATTTTGATTAGTTCATATCATTTATCGAAACCCTTTAGAAATATTAATATCACACAAGTTTGCTCCCAAATTCGTCCAGGGTCAAAAGTTCTTAAAGTTAACTGAAGACGTGACTTACATTGTATAAGAGTGGATATTCGTGTCACTGGCTATGATTTAATACTTCGTGATCAGATTGTCAATTTCCGAATGTCCCGATTTTGAAATGAGGCCTTGGCCGCTTTAAATTGTATAAAATTGTAGAGATACTGAGCGCTAGCGAATTGAAACAAAGACCTAAAAAGAAAAAAAAAAAGAAATGACCAATGATGGAGAAAGTATAATATTGAAAACAAAGTCCGTCGGATGTTGTCGTCATCTTGGCCTGCTTTTAATCATGTGAACATTCGTTAAGGGACAAGGGATAGTAAGTTTCAAACTTGCACAAACTTGCGTTGAAGCCGGGGCGAAAAGGACATTTCCCGCCTGCCGATTCCGTAATTTCTATGATAAAAACGAGTAAAACCCTGGTTTAAGGACACTAAATCGTGAGGCTAAAATGACCCAAAATGAACAACTTGCGCGACCTGTTATTATTATCTGCAAATGACTGGCTTAAAACATATGCATATTTCTAATAATGGCAGGAAGAAAAATGTCTTATAGCCGTTTACTTTTCCCGCAAATTTGAGCTGAATCTGGATGGATGGATGACCGTTTCCATTCGTCTGACTTCCGTTACCTCAGGTAAGATTTTAGGCCCGGCCGTCTGCACGGAACTAGGAAAATCGATTCAAGCATATATTTATTTTACACAATAATTACTCGTCCGCAGGAATCCTTAGTTCTATAAACATCATAAATAACCAGTTGAATATAAACGGTTACGTCATTTACATACATCTATCAATCACATTTCGAAACTGGCCCCTGCCACTTAAATGCAACAACATTTCAAATATCAAAGTTCAGTATATACAGTCAACACAGAGTTCCAGCTCAGTATCTTACATACACCCTTAACATCAAGCGCCAACTCTATACTCCATCTGCCGTAAACATCGCGAACCAACAGAGTGCATTGCATAATTATATCGTCGGCACCAAGTACCATTCAGTATTTTATATACATCGCCGCTCAATAAATAATAAGAGTAGAATGTTAAAAAGAAAAAAAATGACAATGAACAACATATTATATACACCATACAAGCTCAGTATTTCGTATTCACCCTCCACGCCTGGTACCATCTCAGTATTTCGCATACACCGCCCACACCAAGTATTAACTCAGTCTTTTTTTACACACACCGTTAACACGGAGTAAAATACAGTATTTCATATACACTGCCAACGCCAAACACCAAGTAGTAATTCATGCACACCGACAACGCCGAGTACCAAATAACAATTTGGTACTATTTCAGACTAGTAGCTCGATGTTTCATCATCAATCGAGTTTTTCTCTCTTTTATTGGCAAAACCGTCACCTTTTTTCGCTAAATTGTTAATTTTCAGTTTCATCCCTGGAGAGCCTCGCCGTAAAATATGATGATATAACCTAAAATTTTATCTCACGATTGATAAGATATTTATTTAGGTTATACGGAGATTTTTGGCATTTGACAAGTTCTCACTTGAAGGTAGGTTGCACTTCTATTTCGATTGTGATTTATCGTTTATTTTCTTCCTATCTGTCAAATGTAAGGTTTGGAGAGTTTTGTTAACTTTATGAAATTTAATAATAATAGCATGTAATGCAAGTAAATGCACGCCCCTGAGAACTGTTATCTGACATTGGATGTAGATTTATCTTGCCTCCTACAAGTTTCTTGCAATTCTATTGGTCAATAGACGTCACGTGGAGACAGGATATATTCAATATCCTGCTAGTGCATTTCAAATATGAATTTTGATTAAAACAAAATACAAAATACTAGATTATAGCATGTGAGTAAAGGGTAGTCGGCATGACAAAATCGGTACACAGCTTGTTGGTGACAGGAAACGGGATATACGCTGTCCCAAAAAATCCATATCAGGCTCCACCAACGACGAATATCTTTTTAAAGAATATTTCTTGCTTCTTTTTCACGTTTCACTGCATGTTGAAAGTGACCACAGTTGGAAAAATGACCCTTTGTTTTGTTTATTCTCCTTTTAGACCATAACTTCCAGATTCAGGTGATGATGCATGTGAGCCACTCCATGAGAAAACCAACATAGTGCGTTTGCGTTTGCGACCAGCATGGATCATATCAGGATCCATGCTGTTCGCTTTCAAAGCATAATGCAATTAGAGAAACTGTTAGCGAACAGCATGGATCTTGACCACAGCGCGCGGGTGCGCAGGCTGGTCTGATCCATGCTGGTCGCAAAGCCACTATGTTGGTCTTTCTATGGCGCGGCTCATATATATTCCTGACTACTTTATCTTATAGAAATATGGGACCGTCTGGAGCACTGATTGTTTTTGTTGTGTGCGCGCTCTGCGGAGGGTAACGTATCTTTATTTCTACATATATATTCTATTTGATATAATTTGCCTCTATAAATTATAATGATTGTACAAATAGTATAATAATCATTGTTTGTAATCATTATACTTATCTTTGACTTGCACTTGTCACTAGCAAAGGATTAAGACGTTGATGACTTTGCTTTTTTCCCCATAATTTATTGTCTGTTTACATTTATCCTACCTCCATAAACAATAAAGGGCAAAGTCTAGAGGAATGATCAATTTTGCTCCATTTGGTCAGTGACAAAATAAAAATTTACTGGGCCTCTTTTTGACATTTTGTTCGAAACGATGCCATCTTGTTTTTGAGAACAACTGCATAAGATATATTTATGCAACGATTGGGCCTAAACGACTTTTATAAACGAGTTTTATAAGGTACTAGCTAAAAATTTCAGCTCAGAGATGTTGTTACGGATCTCTGAGCTGAAACGAATCCCGTACTGAAACCTAACCAGGAATCGTGCCAGAAGTCTGTCACGCTATAATTTCGTCAAATGAAATGCAATAAACTCACCTTTTACTTTAAAATGTTTCTAATCCACTTTTTCTTTTGATCTGGCATAAAATAATCCATGCAACTTAATTTGAACACAAGTTATACATACAAGTTTCAAATTGGTACCCCTGTCTGCAACATTTTGTCCGCCATTGCAGCTGTCACCTGACCAGGGTACTCTTCATTTGAAAACCAATAGGCGGTATAGAATTGTTAATAATTGACCTTTTCTGAGAACTTAAACTTTCTAAGGTATGTTTTTTTATGAATATTATCGAATATGGTTATGTTTATGATTAAAAAAAAATCATAAATAGGTGAAATTTTGATCTTGATTTTCAAAAATAACAACGTGCTCTGAACTGTTGTATGACATTATCAGTTTCTCACGGGAAACCGTGCGAGATGTTGCGGTTTGATACTGGTTAGTTAACCAAATGGTGTTTCGCCATAACTCAATGGACGCGACCATCAGAAAATAAAAACAGCGTCAGTTAAGGTATGGTAGCCAGCACTAATAAGGTACATGAGATCTGCATGAAAAAATGTATATTTGCAGTTACCAAAAGAAGTTTTTTTTTTATAATGAAGTCGCTCAAGGAAACGAAAGGTGAGCCATCTAGAGCGTTTGCGAAGGATTTTAGATTTCTGCATTTAAATCAAGGAATATTTCATTTGGAAAGGAATGCTATTGAATCAGATCTCCAATTAATCGGTTATCTACTTTTCTCTAATTGCAATAGACTTTGAAAGCGAACAGTTGGTTTTCTCATGGCGCGGCTCATTAATTTTTCAGGGCATCGGCGGTAGACATGTCAAAAGTACAGCCTTATAACCTGACAGCAGCTGTTATGTTTCTACAAGAGGATTTGAACCAGGACGGCATAATGACTATAGCAGAAATAGATTCAGTCTTTGATAAATACGATACAAATGGTAAATTTCATTTTCGTTCATGTATTATAATATATCTTCTTCATAAATTGCAATAATAAAATAGTAGTTATATACTAGTATATCATTTTATACAATGTTAATATGTAGGAATAAATTTTGAATGAAGAAAATATTAACCTTTTCAGATAAGACTTTTGAAATCAATTTACGTAACTTAAAAAGCACATCTGGAAGACATAATCTTTTAATAATAATAATAATTATCATGATTATAATAATAAAAATAATTGTATACCTGGTACAGGGGATGGAAGGGAAAGCCGACACGAATATACAACAATGATTTGTACAGCTGACCCTGACCTCTTCCAGCTTTCACATTACTTGTTTGACGACTATGATGTCAATGGAGATCATCATCTGGAGCAGTCAGATTTCGAAGCGTGGCACGCTAAAATCGATGCTACCGGCGATAGTACGTTCACGTTTAAAAGAATTGGCGTTATTTTTTTTTAAATTGGCGTAAAATTAAGTTTAATCATTCACATAATGCTCCTTAATGTCAGGATAAATCAGTTTTAATGATTAGTACTGAATACGACACTTCTGCGATAAAAGGGACGCTAAAGCTCTCGATGTTATTTCATGTTCAAGTAATATCGTCTGCAGCAAAGAATTTATGTCGAATGTTTACTTTTCTTCGATTGTGTTGTTGAAAGATAGTGCAGCATCGAGGGGGCCGTGATTCTGCATTTAACTATACACCGCTGCCTATAATTCCTTGAGTAGAATTATTATTTATTACGTTTATTACTTTTTAGATTTTGTACGCTTTAGTTTATTTACACATAATTTCAGGCAATGGGTCTGTGAATCAAGATGAGTTTGTGAACTACTGGGTTAAGGTATGTTTCTATATTTAGTTCACCTGAGCACAACGTGCTCAAGATGAGCTGTTGTGATCGCCCAACGTCCGCCGTTCTTCGTTTGAATGTTTACTATTTTCTTATTAGAGGTCACAGTTTTGGCCTGGTGTTAATGAAAATTGATCACTAAAGTTTTGATTCAAAACTGGGAAATCCGGGTTCAAAATTTAGGTCACTATGTCAAAGGACAGAAAATTCTTATTGGTTTTGGCCATCGTTCCCGGTGATTCCCGGTTGTGGTAAACATTTTAAAACAACCGGGGCCGTTTGCCAGTTCTACAAGTTTTATCAAGGATCTTCCCGGACGTTCACGGAATCGTCAAGGTTGTACGCCGGTTCAACAAGGTTGAACAAGGTTTATCCCGGACCACTGAACCGGGATAAACCGGGAGACCAAACCGTGACAATGAGATCGGGGCTTAAGGTCGAAAACAAGGTTACCAGTACAGATGATAGAAAAACCGTGCTAACATTCTGGAAGCCACAGTTTCTAACTGATCTTCATAAATATGTATTAGAATATTTGTTTCAATGAAAATTACGATAAGTTTGGAGATAAATACTAGGTAACTTGGTCAATTCATTGAAAAGTCTTGTTTATATGTAAGATGCTGCATTACATAACTTTATAAAAATCTAGGTGAAGTTCAAAACTCAGTCAGCTAGTCAAAATCTAGGTCACTGAACAAAATAATTGCGGAAAAAACAAAAACATTGTTTAACGTTCTATTAGATTTTTTTTTTATAAAGAACGTTTGTTGAAATGGAATGTAGATCAGATTGTCAGATTCTAAGTTACTTGGGGATAAGATCTAGGTCAGGTGAGCGATACAGGGTCATCATGACCTCTTGTTTACTGATTGCTTAAGGGGAGTCCTTGTTTGAAATCCTGTTTCGAACTTCAAAATATTAATTCAGCTTTAAGTATTTTTTTTTCGTTTTTTTTCAAAATAGTATTTCGTTAACTCGTTAATTCGTTGTTTTATTAAAAAATAAAAAATAAAACATTTATTATCATTATTATTATTATTACTATAAAGTTTGTTTTCCGAAATATCGATTTAATGACACAATTCTCTATTTCAAATTATTTTTTTTCAAAAATCCATTTTAGTTACGCAATTACATAATCTGTAAGATAAACAAGAATTTTGCATGAAATGGATTTCATCAACACTTGTTTTGAAACTGTTTGAGCTGCACCACGATAAAACCAACATAGTGCGTTTGCGACCAGCATGGATCCAGACCAGGTCCATGGTAAGGATCCATGCTGTTCGTTTTCAAAGCCTATTGCAATTAGAGAAACCGTTAGCGAACAGCATGGATCCTGACCAGACTGCGCTGTTTCCATGCTGGTCGCAAACGCACTATGTTGGTTTTCTCATGGTGCGGCTCATTTTAATACTGCCATTTTTATTGTTTGATAGCTGTTTGAAACAATTGCTGGACAGGCTCCCGTGCACGGTCACGCACACGAACACGGACACTGCCCATGATCATGTCTTCGCTCGCGATCGATATTGGCATGCAGTGCTTTCTAACTTTGTTATAAATCTACTTTGTTATAAATCAAGAAACAAAATTGTGTTTTCTGTTTCTCTATAAAATTGTCTAGGCATTCTAAAAGGCACAATATAGAGGCAATATACTGTCATTCATGGTCTGTTTGGGAAACCAGAGGTGTGTGTGTGGGGGGAGGGGGGGGGGGGGGGAGGGCAAGACAAGCGGTGGTGATATAATTAAGTAATTAAGTATTCCAGAACTTATATGATAAAAACTGTCAAATAATTAAATATCCTGCGAAAAAACACAAAAAATGTGGTTTGAAAACAGAATTCTGATTTTTCCTGAAATAAAGTAAGTAAAGTTAGTGATGTCGTAATCCTGAACATTATTCCTTAGAACCAGAGTGCAAAACGAAAGTGCAAAACGCTTGTGTCGACCATTTTAACGCTTTAATAGGGATGTCAGTGAAAAAAGGGTTAAGGATGATCCTAAATAACGAATTTATGAGCAAAATGTGATCCGACCTTGCAAAATCCACAAGAGCCGAATACAAAGCTCCAGACCTAGCTACTGTTATAATAACCCTTTTATCATATACCTCTTTACTCACTCTATATCGTGAGTAAATCAATTATTCACTAATTTCATGTTCCTAACTACAAAAACAACAAACAAAAATATAGGATACAGGTCTTAGTATCTGACAGCATTCCAATGTACAAAAAATACGAATATATTTGTCTTCCAAATGTCAGACGGTACGATGTTGTGCGATGTGTTGATGATCGACCAGTAGAAGTGGGGTAAAAATTGTTATCTTTATCTTTGTACACGACTCAGCCTGAAAACACACTATCAAAATTTAAGGCAAACATACAATCAGATGTACATGAAAATCTAAACTGTAAAAATGTGTTTAGGTCCCGAATGAACCAAATGTAATAACTTGAACTCGCCTTATCTAGAATAGTTAAACATCATATAAGATGGCAATTCTGGTCTCTCTCAGCTTCGTTGAATAACCACAAAATAAGAAAAAATGTGCAGTGTGTAAAACATAACATTCTTTCAATGTCAAATCAAAAATAAAATGAAAACTAGCTCAAAAGAGGATAACGGCAATTTCCATTTGATAATGAAAGAATAACATTGCACGGGAAAAAACAGCATAAAATATATTGATATAGAATTAAATGCGTACATGTGAATGTTACTTTTCTAAATGTAGATACCGAGTCTGGCATGAAGAATTCAAATGTTCTCATATAATGTCAAATGTATATCTGCCTTTAAAGTTCTAGTAATACATGAATACTCAACAGTAATAATTATCAAGGAACTGTTCATGTCTAAAGACCCTTAGAAATATAAGGTACGTAACTGTGAACCTTATTTTCTATCAGAACATAAAGGAGACGTAATGTTTGAATCTTTCTAGAACTAAATGATTACTCTTGTTTAAATCACAGTCAAAAAGTCAAACCTGCCTTTGATATTCGAATACAGCTACAAGCCATCAGCAATAATTATTAAGAAACTTGAAATGTCTGCAAGGGTGGGTGGGAGGGAATAAACAAATAATCAAAATACTAATAAACTTTGATAATGTGGCAGTTGAGTCCAAAAAGTCCGGGGGTGTTCAAAGATAATCCGTCATAGATCTATTGCAAAGCAATTATTGGATTTACCTGTATTGGAAAATAAACGGTGTCGATTGTATTGGGGTCAACCGCCACATTATCAAAGTTTATTAGTACTTGTTATGCTGTCAAATATTCAACCTCGAGTGAAGAATATCAATTAACAATCACTTATATAGTGCACTGAAAACATGAGAAAATCGTGAATTGCAAGCAGAAAACGCGGTAAAATAACTACCGGGAACTGGAGACAAAATAGTTAGCAGACGATGAAAAACGTGAATAATTTTATATATTTTTGTTTGTTGTTTGGTTATTGAACGAAATCTCCAATGTTTATCATGTTGTTTGGTTATTGAACGAAATCTTCAGTGTTTAGCAATACTAAAATGGAAAGTTTTTTTGTGCGCTTTTTATAGAACTGTATCAGACCATGCATAAATGCAAGTAGTCCGGCAACATATAATACGGACTTTTTTCTGCCTGTTCATATTTAATTGCGAAATACAAGCTGAATTTTTACAGAAATTATTCAGATATATAATAAATCTTATGAGCCCTTTATGCATATTTTTTACTAATAAAGAGCCATAACCCTAGTCTAGACTAGAGTTATGGTCCTTGGTTTAGTGAAATATACAAAGAAAGTGCTTAGAAGTTTGTGTTGCATATATCTTAAAAATAGTTTCCATATGAGCCGCGCCATGAGAAAATCAACATAGTGGGTTTGCGACCAGCATGGATCCAGACCAGCCTGCGCATCCGCACAGTCTGGTCAGGATCCATGCTGTTCGCTTTCAAAGTCTATTGCAATTAGAGAAACTGTTAGCGAACAGCATGGATCCTGACCAGACTGCGCAGATGCGCAGGCTGGTCTGGATCCATGCTGGTCGCAAAGCCACTATGTTGGTTTTCCCATGGCACGGCTCATATAGTCTTGAAAACATACAGGTATATCATTCAGCTTGTGAATTTGTGCAAAGATTTCTTGCAGTTACGACCCCTTAGTTAGTAATAAAATATGCATTAAGGGCATGAAAATTTATGTCTCGTGTCACATGATCTTAAATATACTTGACTTAGATTTGTAAAACATTTATTTAGAGGATTGTTATATAGTATGTTAAATTGTGCACCTTGTTTCTGTTTGGGATTGCCTTCAGCTAGATCAGAGTTATGGCCCGTGACTTAGTGAAATATACACTTAAAGTGTTTAAAATTTTGTATTGAATATATCATAAAAATATTTCATTTCACATAGTCATGAAAACACGTACAATGAAAGGAAGGGGTGGTTACCGTGTCCAATGGCCACACATCTAGTTTGTGAGAAGGACCGACAATTCAAAACATGGTCTGACAGAAAGAACTGCCTCGTAATAAAATGTTAATCGTAAATTTCATATTTTAAAATATGAACAGTTATTACTTACAGTTTATGTAAAAAAGAAACTAATACGTGTATTTACAGTATTATTCATTTGGGTTTAAATTAGGACACAATTAATTTTTGATAGGCTTTAGAGTCAAGGTCATATGGTGACTTTCCAAGCCTTTCATGGTGGAGAAAGACCCCACGTGCTCTTCCAGGCATCGGTTTAGACAAGGACGGATACAAAATATAGGTTGGGTGGGTTATTCATGAATTCAAAATAATTATTATAGGAATGAAGTTGAAAGAAATAGAAAAATGTCACAATTCAACCGGAATTCTTGAGATCTGTTTCATTGATAATGATCGTATTACGGGCATATTGTTTTAACCTTTAGCCTCCTGGCGGCATGTGATTCTGTCTTTGCGACCAGTACAGACCAGATCAGCCTGCACGGACAACACGGTCTGCACTTTTTGCTATTCAGTCAGTAAATTTTAGTGAGCACCCCTCGAATAATAAATGGTACTGCCAAAACTGAATGATGGACATGTTCATTTTAGAAATTTAGCAGGCTATAGGTTAAGAACCTCTGATGATATTGTCAATAGTTTTTCATTGTGAAATTTTCACGAAGAAGGAAAAGAAACAACAACAACAACAACAACGACAACAAAATACATACTTCCTGTAGGCATAGTGAATTATCGCCAGATATCATACATTGTCATAGTGAATTATCGCCAGAGGTTAGAATACCTACAGTTACTTTCTTCATTTTCTCACCATAACGTTTGTATTTCACACAATAACCAAAGGTGGGAATGTATTCTTTGATTCATAAGTATATGACAACAGCAATATGAAATCGATATATCTGAAAATAAGGCACAGGACACTTATTATTTTCACTATGGCGTACATTGGATATCAACAACACCAAAAACAACATTGTAAGCAAAAATCGACAATAGCTGTGTCACACCCTATATAGGTACACTGTGGGAAATCACATGATCAAAATAATCTCTAAATCAAAATAAATTTATGAATAATGTGGGATAAAATATATGTAGATATAATGGAACAGGTCTTGACGAGAAAAAGGATCGCCTCCTGGTGACATGATTGGGTTATATCGACATCTGTTTTTACAGAATGCCGTTATAGTCTAAGTAACTCTAGATATTTAAGTCGCCGATGTAGAGTTACTTAGATTATAACGGCATTCTGTAAAAACAGATGTCGATATAACCTAATCATGTCGCCAGGAGGCGATCCTTTTTCTCGTCAAGACCTGTTCCATTATATCTACATGTCATAAAGAACAGTTTTGTATTAAAAAACTTCTGGTATATTGCTTAAACATAACAACATTAAGGATCAAAATAATTGGAAAAAGCAGAAACATTAATGCATCAAGTAGACAAATAATTTATGAGATACCGTGTTAAAGTGGACAATACTACAAACAACAAGACGATTTCAAACCACGTTAACTCAACATTCGGGTGCCCAATTAACGTTTCCATAGATATTCATCACCTATCCTTCATCACCTATCCTTCATGGTGTTGATATCTACAAAATGTATCAGTAGCCTGTTCTTATTTCCGTTGGAATATAGTATTTGTCAACCACAACATTAACGCGACACACACTTCAAATTAGAGGACCGCTGATGGCCACAATGAACAATACAACGGATGTGAATACAACGGATGTGGTATTTGAGGTCGACTCGACTTTCCAGACGATATCAACGGCATGTGGATTTATTTCTCTACTCGTATTTTTGTGTTCATCTGTGTTGAGTACAAGTGTACTCTGGGCTCTGTGGAAGACAAAACAAGTACAATTTCCTGTTAACAGAATTGCAGCATTTCTCTTGATGGACGAAGTGTTGACTCGAATATTCGGGTCGCCAATGATCGTGACCTCAATGTTGGCAAGTCGGTGGTTGTATGGTGACTTAGGGTGTACATTGTACGGATTCTTTATGACATGGTTCGGTGTTACTTCTACTTCACTTTTTACATGTAAGTGCATGGTTGATATTGTGTTGTTTAATTTTGTTTAAACATCTTATTCGAAGAGTCGTGTAATTCAGTTGGTAAACAAAAATTGTAAAAAAGCAAAAAACAATTGGCTAAGCTAAGAAATCTTAAAAGAAGAACTACAATTATAGGACATTGTATTTTACAAAGTGAGTAAATCTGGTCGTTGTTCATCACGATATCGATAAAAGTTCTGCTACTGAATCCATGTGTATTTTTACCTATGTAATGACGATTACAGTAGTAGAAGTACATGTACTACATGTTATGATATGAAAACAACTACCGTACAGTCGCGCTCGCGTTTCACCATCAAAGTAATACTCCCGTGCGGTAACGCTCCGCCATCGTACTGTCGCGTTTCACCATCATAGTAACACCCCCGTACTGTAGCGCTTCGCCGTCGTACTGTCGCATTTCACCATCATAGTAACACCTCCGTACTGTAGAGCTTCGCCATCAAACTGTCGCACTTCGTCATTGTACTGTCGCATTTCGTCATTGTACTATTGCGCTTCGCTTATGAAGAAAAATGCGTTTTAAGCCGCGCAATTAAATAAATGCATTCTTTTGTATTTCAGTGATGGTAATTATGCATGATTTACATGTTGAGACATACAAGTATCTAGTTATATACTGACAGTGGCATTTATTAGGCCAGAACAATGTGTTTAATGTATAAAGTTGAGTTTAGACCACAGTTCGTTATTACAGTGTATGATTTGTATTTTTCAGTGTTTTATACTATACTGATAGGAGGTTGATTGCACAGTCTTCACATGAAGTTGAGTAAACGCATTTAATCAGGGAGGGCCTAAATTGTCCACCTGTCATTTTGTAATATAGCTGTATTATACATTTATATCAGTATTCAAGAAAATTATATGAGAGGAAAGTAGGTCAGTTGAAAGACTCGCCACAACCTAGTGACCTTCCTTTACAATGTCACATGAACTTCGTGAAAATCATTATGAAGACGCTTAAAGACCCAATACGACCTTGTGACCTACTTCTTTCGTCCACAAAAACTTCATATAAATCATTCTCATAATACAGGAAACAAAATGTGATTTAAAATTGAACTAAATACACTGATTTATGTATATATTGCTGCATTAATTCAATTAAGTATTAAGATATTAAGCACATTGTCTTGTCCTTATATGTCACTGTCAGTTTGAAACTAAAAGCTTGTATATCTAATATTTTTCATGCAAATCATGTATTTTATGAATAAATGTATCTCAGAACTTCATCTGAAAACTTAATAAATTACCTTAACATGTAGAAACAAAATGTGGTCTTAAACTTAACTCAGTATATCAAAATATTTACATGATGCTACATTTATTCAATAGTTTTTCGTGCAATTCATGCATAATTACCACCGTGGATATCCAAAAGAATACTGTTATTCTGTGGCGATTCTTTACGTCATAACGAGGTTAATACTATTAACGAAAACGTGGCAGTTGACGTTAAGTTGACAGATATAAAGACGTTTATTAATTTTTGGACGGATTGTCGAAAACAATTCCGTCCAGTGGAACCACAATAATACATATACGAATTTCGGCTTAATCGATTTTTTGATAACCAACATATATTTCACACTCCGCCGAAAGAAAATAGTTCTCAAATGGCGGTACATAGAACAACTGTCACTGCGCGCTTTAATTGAATGCAGACAATTAGTGTGATTTGAACGCGAGCAGGCGATGTGCCCGCTGACCAATAAACTAAGCACGCTTTATATACGAGGCTGGATGACGGATTTTTCATTGAAGATTTTACATCAATGGAATCCACAAATAAATAAGCTGTACTAAAAATTCAGAATTTAGGGGAAGTAAAAGCTCGGATATTTGTTATTTTCAATCACCACAAAGAAGTGAAATAGAATAATAGAACTTTGATACATGCTTTTGATAATCAAAAGTAGTAAAAGACTTTTCCTATGCTTTATGATACTTGGAAAATTATTGAGAAAGGAATTTATTATATTGCCGAATAGAATATTACTTAGCTCTCGGTAAATCTGTACAAGTTATTACTAATTTTAGAGCAAAATCAAAATATTTCATGCTCAAATGATCTGGCTATTACAGTTTAGTATTTTAATTTGCAACACGATAATCAGTTATATGTGTATTCCTTAAAAGTCTGATCGTCCCTGCTATAATTAGTGACCTTAAAAAAATCAGTTCTGTTGCCTATAATATTACAGTTTGTTGTTTCTTTTTTGGACCTTTTCCTTCAATTTGATTGGCTAACAGAATTTTTCTACAAGTGTGTAAAACAAATTTATTCGGATAACTTTTGTGCTGTTCCCGATGTTGGACTACTTTTTTCACTTTTTATTTATACTGCCAGTACAGAGATTTGAAATAATTTGCAAATCTTTGATTGTAAGAATAAAACAGATTTTTATACTATAAAAAGAAACAAAAGTAATAAATGTCGTAGTTTTTTTTTGTTTTACACACTTGTAAAACCCGAAACCTCGTACACATATATACGATAACGTTCTTATAATAAACTGCCAGTGAACAAATATGTTAAATAAAAAATGTGTTTATAAAGAACTGCCACATCTATGGCTGAACCTATGTATAGGCTAATGAAGAAATAAAAATCTCTTGTAATTCTAAATTCTTTGAAACCATGACGGGACATTAACAAAGATTAGAATTTGAATCACCGATGCGTCTTTAATAAAGTTATAGTTGCATAAGAATTTTTTTTGGATATATTTGCACTTTGATATTTATTGAAAAGATTCATGAAACGCTTTTCACCCGTCGTGCCAATGATGTAGACAGGTGGTCATATTATTGACTCGAAAAATATCACTTTTTAGCTCACCTGTCACGACCGCTTGATGTCCGTCGTGCATCGTCCGTCGTGCGTAGTCCGTCGTCAGTCGTGCGTCGTCCGTCGTGCGTCAACAATTTCTTAAAAAAATCTTCTTCTTGAAAACCACTGGGCAGAATTACACCAAACTTCACAAGAATGATCCTTGGGTGGCCCCCTTTCAAAATTGTTCAAAGAATTGAATTCCATGCAGAACTCTGGTTGCCATGGCCACCGAAAGAAAAAACTTTAAAAATCCTCTTGTCCAAAACCACAGGGCATAGGGCTTTGATATCTGGTGTGTAGCATCATCTAGTGGTCCTCTACCAAAATTGTTCAAATTATCCCCCTAGGTTCAAATATGGCCCCGCCCCGGGGGTCACATGGTTTATATAGACTTATATAGGGAAAACTTTGAAAATCTTCTTGTACAAAACCACATGGCCTAAGGCTTTGATATTTGGTATGTAGCATCATCTAGTAGTCCTCTACCAAGGTTGTTCAAATCATCCTCCTAGGGTCAAATATGGTCCCGCCCCGGGGGTCGAATTGTTTATATAGACTTATATAGGGAAAACTTTGAAAATCTTCTTGTACAAAACCACATGGCCAAGGGCTTTGATATTTGGTATGTAGCATCATCTAGTGGTCTTCTACCAAGATTGGTCAAATTATCCCCCTAGGGTCAAATATGGCCCTGCCCCGGGGGTCCCAAATTTTACATAGACTTATATAAAGTTTAAAAATTTTCTTGTCTGAAACCACAACACTTAGACCTTTGATATTTGGTTTGTAGCATTGTCTTATGGTCCTCAACCAAAATTGTTTTAATTGTACCCCTTAGGTGAAAGGAGGCCCTGCCCTGGGGGTCCCAAGTTTTATATAGACTTATATAGGAAAAAGCTTTAAAAATCTTCTTGTCTGAAACCATAAGACCTAGGCTTTTGATATTTGGAATGATGCATTGTCTAGTAGTCATCTACCAAAATTATTCAAATTATTCCACTGGGGTTAAAAGAGGCCCCGCCCTGGGGTCACTTAGTTATTATGTGAGTTATATAGGAAAAATACTTAAAAAATCATCTGATCCTATTTCCAAGACTGTTTAATTATAATTACCTGATGACCCCAAGTGATAAGATGTCTCTTGACTGTGACCTTGACCTACTGACCTACTTTCTAGTTTTTTAAGATACAGCCTTGAAATTTTGATGACATACACAGTTTTGCACACAAATCGTAAAACTGAATTTCATTGACCATGAATGTGACCTACTGAGTTTCTTAATATTTTATCATCAGTTTGACACTTGAAACATGTAGCTCATATTACTCAGGTGAGCGATCCAGGGTCATCATGACCCTCTTGTTTCATATGTTTTAGTTTGTTACTGTGGTCGAACAAAGATAGTTATTGAATAAAACGTAATTAAGTACACACGGTTCTATTTCTGGAAGGCCGTACACGCAATAATGTTATAACAAAAGTCTATGGGAAAACAATTGTTGGTCTCTAACCATACATGTAGATGACATTGTCTTGATTGCTGAAAATGAAGCTGATTTGCAATTCATGTTAAATATGTTAAATGATTGGTGTAAAATTAATTGTATGTCTGTTAATACAAGCAAGAGCAATATTGTACATTTTAGACCTACCTCTGTTCAAAGATCTGATTATTTATTTGTATGTGGTGAATCAAAATTAGATTATGTCAGTCAGTATTTGTACCTTGGTATTATGTTGACAGAACACCTTGATTATAATGTAACAGCAAAAGTTGTTGCCCAGAGTGCTGGACGTGCCCTGGGTCTTCTCATTGCTCGCTTTAAAAACAATGGAGGCTTACCATATGATGTATACACAAAACTGTATTATTCAATTGTTGTCCCAGTTATAACATATGGCTCCTCAATTTGGGGAACTAAGGTATTTTCGTGTATAGATGCAGTCCACCACCGGGCCATGAGATTCTACCTTGGAACAGGAAAATATACACCAAATGTGGCTGTTTATGGTGAAATGGGTTGGAAGCCAATCCTTATAGATCAGTGGACTTCAGTATGTAATCATTGGTATCGCTGTCTGAGTTATGAAAATACACGTATAAATAAAAAGATCTTTAGCTGGTCCTGTAAGAAAGGTAACTCAAGATGTAAGAACTGGCCATTTATTGTTAAAGAAAAATTTAAGTGTTTAGAGTTAAATGACTTCTTGCAATTACCTTTCTCAAGAAAACGCTTAATTGAAACTATGTCTACTGTTTTGTTAAATACTCATTTAGAAAAATGGTCTACTGACATTTCAAGATTAACTGGTGTCAGTGGTGCTGGTCAAAATAAGTTACGAACCTACAGAATGTTTAAGAATGAGTGTAATGTAGAACCTTATTGTAAGTTGCTTATGCCTTTCTCTCATAGATCTGCATTGTCTAGATTCAGGTGCGGTGTTGCACCCATAAGACTCGAAACGGGTCGTTACGAAGGTTTAACAGAAAATCAACGATTGTGCCCATTTGGTTGTAATACTGTAGTATCAGAGATACATGTTATTCTATGCTGTCCGCTTTATACTGTTGAACGAAGACTTCTATTAGAAAAGGTCACTTCTATATTTGTAAACTTTGGGAGTCTAAATGACAATGATAAACTGGTTCTGTTATTCACACATCCAAATTTGATAAGAATAGTTGCAAAAACCTGTTATGATATACTTAAAAAAAGAAGTAATACTTTATATAATATAAACACAGTTTAATGTACCTGTATAGATAGGCTTTTATTTATTTATAATTTTTTTTTTTTTTTTTTTTTTACTAAATTGTATGTAGATTCTTTTAAATAATTACAGTATTTTAGTGTTAAGTAAGAGATATCTGCTAATCTGTTCTCTACCAATCTGATTGGTGGGGATACTTGATTCTTTAAGCCATTTTTTACTAGCGCACATTTAGTGCACCTGTCTAATCTGGTTCAGTGTCTTATAACCCTTTTTTTCTAATTAAATTTTAGGACACATCTTTGTGTTATGATTAGCAGACATGTCTTGCTTTTTACTGTAATATATGAGAATTGATTTATGTGAAATATGTGATATGTAGAAATTTTATATATATAGTCTCTTGTAATTCAAATTTGAGTGGCCATTTACTTGTGTTTTATTATGTATATGTCATGTTTTTATACTGTAAACATGTAAATGGATGAGACTGAAATAAACAATAAACTATGTATATTATTTCATGCCACGTATGTTTGAAAGAGGTGTTGAATAGTGTGCAGTGAAATGCAAGTCAACTGAAGTCAGGCACCCTCATATTACTGAATTTCAGTAAACGGTCCGCAGAATAAACAACCTACCTTCGTTTTTAAGCAAACTGATAGATGAGAACGGAAACCCCGAGATTTCACCAAACGCTATGATATTTTCGATAATGCACGAGTGTATGTCCTTTAAATGTTTTATCGCATGAAAACAATATTTCATTTTTTTTTATCCAAAATGATATAGATTTATCATTAACAAGAGTTCCCCACTGGTAGCCCAAAATGCCATAATAGTATGACCTTTTGTTTGAGTGTTACAAATTATGCCGATATATATCGCCCTACTTTCCTACAAAATTATTCTGTTATATATAACCACAGTTATTTCTGTCCTGTTGTTTACAAGTTTACAAGTTATTCCTATAAATTCCAGAAGTCTAAGACCCAAGTGGACATGTGATACATTATATTGCGGTATACATAACACAATTTTACAAATGAAATTTGACAAATATAAACTGCTCTATATAATATCATATTATGTCATTAATTAATATCCATGACAAAGCTATGGAAGCGTTAATTGACCCCCGAGTTGGGGTGAAAATTATTGACATGTCAGGATAGATTATCTCGACATATCGCGTAATATCGTGGCATCTCGGATATTATTAAGACGTCACGCCAGAACTGATTCTGGTCTTGTTGACAAAGTTTCTACCACAGGTCATAATTTATGCTACGCTTACCTAAATTTACTATGAGGTACGTCTTTATGTAGTCGCAGTAAGACAACATGCCATTATGTAACGTATCATGTTACTTTAATATAAGTCGACTTGCCATGTAATTAAAAGCAGTACATACAATTGAGAAAAGTGGAAACTTCACAGGTCGCTCAACACGACAAAAACGAAAATGTTGCAAACCATCTCTAATAACGACACTGGCTATTGACAATAACCTGCGGTAATAAAACTTATTATTACTACAAATAAACACAGTTCGCATTACGAGTTATCGAGTAAATACTACCTATAATTACCTATATATAAATGCTAATTGTGATACACTCATAATTTTTGAAGACGAAACAGGTAGTCGTCCAGAATTTCGTTTACATCATGTATCTGAACAATTTGTATATAAACAGCTTATGTCTTTGAACTCTGCGAAGAGCACAGGTCTCGATGGCATTCCTGCAAGGTTTATCAAAGATGGCGCGTCAGTTTTGAAACTTCCCATAACGTATATAATTAATTTATCCATAGATTTGTCAGTTGTTCCTGATGACATGAAACATGTACGTGTTACCCCACTATATAAGAAAAATAGTCCTCTCGAAGTAGGCAACTACCGTCCTGTAAGCATTTTAAGCATCGTTTCAAAAATACTTGAACGATCGGTATATAATCAACTCTCAGACTACCTTGAAAAACACTCCTTGCTGTTTGAATTCCAGTCAGGGTTTAGGTCTAAGTACTCTACTGATACATGCTTAATTCATCTTTTAGATTATATAAAGCAAAATAATGCAAACGGTCTTTATACTGGGATGGTCATGTTAGATCTGCAGAAGGCATTTGATACCGTAGATCACAAAATTTTATGTGAAAAGTTATCAGAAATGGGCGTTTTATGTACTGGTTGGTTTAAATCATACTTGGCAAATCGACAACAAATTGTTAAAATCAACAATTGTTTATCAGAACCTATGAATATTTCTTGTGGAGTTCCCCAGGGTAGTATTTTAGGTCCTCTCCTTTTTCTTTGTTATGTGAATGATATGCCGACCTGCATTGATCCATCTTGTAAACTCATATTGTATGCGGATGACAGTGCAATACTTTTTGCTCATAAAAAACCCGATGTTATTTCAAAACAATTAGGACATGTTATGGAATCTTGTTCATCATGGTTAATTGATAATAAATTATCATTACATTTAGGTAAAACAGAATGTATGCTATTCGGATCATCAAAAAAATTACGCAAGATTAAATCATTTGATGTAACTTGTAACACTCATGTCATACCTGCAAGAGAATCTGTTACTTACCTTGGTTTTACTATGGATAAGTTCTTAACATGTGAGGCATTTGTTAATAGCATTATTAAAAAGGTCAACTCTCGAGTAAAATTTTTGTACAGAAATTGCCAGTACTTAAGTCAAAAAACAAAAATGACCTTAGCGTCTGCCCTTGTCCAATGCCATTTAAATTATTCTTGTTCATCTTGGTATTCCGGTCTAAATAAGAAATTGAAATCAAAACTACAAACTTCACAAAACAGAATAACTAGATTTGTTTTAAACTTACCTACTAGAACCAGTATTAATTATGATGTTTTAGAAAATATCAATATCCTCAAAGTATGTGACAGAGCGAAGCAACTACGTCTGAATCATGCCTTCAATATATTTCACGATAAATGCCCAAACTATTTGAAACAAAACTTTATTAAAGTATCTGAGATACATACAAAGACAAGATTTAGTAAAAACAATTTTGTAGTTCCGAAAATTTCATCCTTTGAGTCAAGGACATTCTTTTGTCAGGCAATTTCAGATTGGAATGCTCTGCCAAGCAGCATAAAAGATATAAAAAATAAGTCACGTTTTAAATCTGCTTTAAAAGCACATCTGTTTAAAGAAGGGAAATTACTTGAGGAAAGCCAAGTTATAAGATATTAATATTTAGTTTTTAAATCCAATTGTTATTTAAACTTTAGTTGTTATTACTGAGGTACTCACTAAAATAATTCTCTTTAGTACTTCCTTTTTATTTTATTCTTCTTTCGCGTATTAGTTTTTCACTGATGATTTTTTTCTTTTTACTTAACATATAACTAAATCGGTGCTGTAATGAGTCGAGGACCCCATTGGAAATAAGTGCTCTTCAAGCTACTTTCATGGGTTATCCTTGGTATAAGATCAGCGGAGTATAATTTAGGAAGCACGACTAAACTTGAAATAACTTTTTTTATGATTTTTATTAGTATTAAATCATTGTCTTTTTATAACTTTTATCAAACTATCTATTTGTATTATTTATCTATGTTTAAGCAATATTATGTGAATGTAAGTCACATGTTAGTTTTAGAATTTGTTCGCTTTGTTTTAAATATCTTACAAAACTTGTCTTACTTAATGCGATATTTGTAATTTTAGATTGTATATATGATCTTATACCTGAATAAATCTATCTATCTATCTATCTATCTATCTATCTATCTATCTATCTATAATTAAATAGAAACTTTGACAATGACTACGGCTGACAATAGCTGCAGACAATGGCTGCTGACAATGATTTTGTCAGTGTAATTAGATTCCCAATAATATAATTGAGCCGCGCTATGAGAAAACCAACATAGTGGGTTAGCGACCAGCATGAATCCAGCCCAGCCTGCGCATCCGCGCAGTCTGGTCAGGATCCATGCTGTTCGCTAACAGTTTCTCCAATTCCAAAAGGCTTTAAAAGCGAACAGCATGGATCCTGACCAGACTGCGCGGATGCGCAGGCTGATCTGGATCCATGCTGGTCGCAAAGCCACTATGTTGG
This sequence comes from Mercenaria mercenaria, assembly GCF_021730395.1. Lineage (NCBI taxonomy): Eukaryota > Metazoa > Mollusca > Bivalvia > Venerida > Veneridae > Mercenaria > Mercenaria mercenaria. The sequence continues at coordinate 30,982,710 of NC_069375.1, read as the reverse complement.
TTTTCCCATGGCACGGCTCATTATTAGTTTTCGGGTAGATATCACTTGTGATTATATCAATTTTATACAAAACATCATGATAAAAGTTACATGCATGGGTCTGACCTTGTTTTGAGTTGAAAGTAACAAGATAAGACTCAGCAAAATGACACAAAAAAATTACAGCTAAACAGATAATGTATGCAATAATTACAATTTCATATTTGAGACTCATGCAGCCAATTTATAATATCCATATGTGTTGGTCATGCCAAAACCGAAATACAAGACCAACTTAAGGATATTATAGGTACATGTATGCACAAATGTAATATCAAACACATGAACATGAATAACAGTACTTAAAACACTTAGTTACTGTAGTTACTATAGATGAATGCTAATATCATTATACTCGGCGATATATGACCGTTTTGTGTCGATTTGCCGTAAAACCCAACTCTCTCACTAATATTATATGTCGGAATCACTATAAAGATTTTGGGACCTAATTTCAAAAGCCTTATTTACAAATATGCTAAAGTTCCTTACTAATTTAACATTATTTGTATTAAATAGTTCTATGAGCTTCAACATATTTGGATGCCGGTATATAGTGTTCTCTTAAGTCAGAATTAATGGTACATTATAAAACAAAATGGAACCCATCTTCCCGTTTCAACATTTAATCAATGAGAAGATACTCTTAACTTTGAAACACCAATGCGAAATTTTCTAATACTAATCAAGGTTAAGTAAGGCTGGAATTGAAAATTTGATATACTTCTATAAAAAGAGGCTCTGCTAGAATCATAGTCTTAATGTTGTGACAATACAGTTTTTTTCTGTTATCTGTACAGTTCCTGACTGGGAAGTACGTTACCATGTATATCGCAATGAAAAGATCAAATGAAAATAACCGCACCATGCGATAAAACTCTTTACAATACCAGAACTAGAATGCGGTGTTGGCTGTACCCCTTGTTTTATATAGATGAGATGTAATTTCAACACCTTCCTGTAAAATATCTCAGTAATTTTTTTAATACAATGTTTTTCCAATACAATAACTGTTTATCAATTTTTTTTTTAAAAACTGTAATATTACAAAAGGCATGCGATTTACGTTTAATACAATAAGCGATTACTATTACAAGTAAAATAATATAAGTCTGCAAGTAACTATTTTTGTAGCATTAACAAAATGCAAATGGTCTTTACAAATGAAGCGTGCATCATCTGAAACGAATAAGTGACCGGAGACAAATTTGCTTAAATGTTCTGTAATTAATCGTGAAAGACAAGAATAATGGACTGGGAAACAATGAATATGACATTCCTTTCTGTCAATTTGAATTGAGACTTGTGTATTACAAATCAGCAGTGACATCATTAAATCTATATGATAGATATTGAATCAGATGTAATTATACCGTATATTGAAGTTTCACTCGTTTAAGTATAAAATCTTTTTTTTTAAAACTTGACTTCTTTCTTCAGCCGCTGCCATGGTAACACACACCGTAGATCTTCAAAGCCAGTTCTTTTATTCAATTGTTTTTAGTAGAAACGTTTTGGGTGATGGGAAAATTAAAGGGAAAGGCAATGTTGTTCTAAAGTTAATTCCGCCTGCTAGGATTTCTTAAATCATTTAAAAGAATTGAAAGAATTTTCAAAATCGGCTTGAAAATGAGAAAATTATGAGTATTTAAATATTTGATCAAAATGACGGCCATTTTGTTTCCACGGCAACAAAAAACAAAATGGCGGATTTGTTAAATTTCTAGATATATATTTGAACTGTATTTACTTATTTCTGTAAAATATTTTCTCTACTTTTTCCAGCTATAATGAAAGAATTTACCATGTTTTACATCTTACACTCAAGAAACATACAAAATTATTCTATTTAAAAGGTTATTTGCTAAATAAAGAATTCAGCAGTGTGCAAATGACGTCATAAACACACTGAAATGGCTGCCTCCATGATCAGCCATTTTCTTAAATTTCAAACTGCCATATCTTTTTCAATAGTGGTCCGATCTTAAAAATTCTTTCAGCGTTACGAAAGACTTGAGGATGGCTTTCATATAAAGTCATCTTATTATCAGGTGTTCTTTGCCCTTTAAGTGTGGCAGAAAGTTTGAAAGATTCTATATAGTGAAAACTACTGGTATAATAGTTTATGATTAGGCTACTAAAGTCTGTCTAACATAATTTTGGGCCTCCGATGATTAATTTATGATATAAGTAAAATACTCAAAATGGCATTATTAATACCAGAGGGTAATTATCTCATGGCATGTTAAATATGAAATGAAGTTAAAAATCAAGATTTTGTGATTTTCCTCTTAGACTTACGTTGTAAAATGATAGGACGTCCATTCGAAGATGGCGTCGTCCATAAAAGCGTCATTTTGGTTGGGGTTTGCTCACAATTAGCGACGTCTGATCTATTTATTTTTGAATAACAGACAGGAATAATAAAACAAACTTTGAAACATAGCACGTGAAATTTCGCGGTAATCTCCAAAATAGAGAAATGTTTGCAATGGTGACCAGAAATAAACAACAGCGGATTTCCGTGGAGACGATAAAATTAAATTCACTCGCATGGGAAAACCAGATGATTGTTGCAAACTTCCTTGAAATTCTCAAGGGTGACTTTTGTATTCACAAAATCATGTATTATGTACTTTGATTCCGTTCCATCACCACATCAGCCCGAAGTTGAGGTCCAAAATGAGACAGACTTAAGTAGTTAACTCGTTTGCAGTGAAATGAAATGAGCCGTGCCATGGGAAAACCAACATAGTGGGTTTGCGACCAGCATAGATCCAGACCAGCCTGCGCATCCGCGCAGTCTGGTCAGGCTCCATGCTGTTCGCTTTTAAAGCCTATTGGAATTGGAGAAACTGTTAGCGAACAGCATGGATCCTGACCAGACTGCGCGGTTGCGCAGGCTGGTCTGGATCCATGCTGGTCGCAAACCCACTATGTTGGTTTTCCCATGGCACGGCTCAAATGTTTATAACACTTATTGATATTACATCTGCTCGAATGTATATAAAGTGTCATAGTATAATGACAGTTTCTCAGCTTGTTGTGAGAAACAGCACACCTTGCTGTCAGAAAAAAATGATAACAAACGCTCATTTATAACTATCTTCATCACCTGTCATTCATGATGTTGATATCTGTTAGGAGCCTGTATTCCTTTCCAGTGGCATACAGAATTTGTCCATTGCGACATTAACCTGGAATACTTGCATCTTTAAATTAAAAACTGTTGATGGTCAATATGACCAATACAACTGATGTGGTATTTGAGGTCAACTCGGCTTTCCAGACGGTATCAACGGCATGCGGATTTATTTCTCTACTCGTATTTTCGTGTTCATTTGTGTTGAGTACAAGTGTACTCTGGGCTCTGTGGAAGACAAAACAAGAACAAGTTCCTGTTTATAGAATTGTAGCATTTCTCTTGATGGACGAAGTGTTAGTTCGAATATTCGGGTTGCCAATGATCGTGACCTCGCTGTTGGCAAGTCGGTGGTTGTATGGTGACTTCGGGTGTATATTGTACGGATTCTTGCAGACATGGTTGGGTGTTACTTCTACTTCGCTTTTTACATGTATGTGCATGGTTGGTATTATGGTGTTTGTTTTTGTTTAAAACATCTCCTTCGAAGAGTCGTGTAAACCAGTTGGTAAACAATAATTGTAAACAAGCAAGTAACAATTGGCTGAGCTAAGAAAACTTAAAAGAAGAACTACTTTTATATGACTGTATTTTACAGTGACCAAAATTTGATCGTTGTAAATCACGATATCGATAATAGTTCTGCTTATTAATCCACATGTATTTTCATCTATGTAATGACGATTTTTAAGTACATGTTATGATATGAAAACAACCATCATACTGTCGCGCTTCGCCATTCACCATCATAGTAACACCACTGTACTGTAGCGCTTCGCCAATGTACTGTCGCATTTCGCCATTGTACTATTGCGTTTCGCTTATGAAGAAAATGCGTTTAAAGACGCCCCACAGGATAACTGCATTCTTTTGTATTTCAATGATGGTAATTATGCATGATTTGCATGAAAAAAAAGAAACATACAAGTATCAGGTTACAAACTGACAGTGAGATATATTGGGTCTAAACAATGTGTTTAATTTTATTGATTAAATGAAGCAGAATGCATAGAATTGTGTATAGAGTTCAGATTACAGTTTGTTATAACAGTGTAAGATTTTTTTAAAAACTATACTGGAAAGAGATTGCTTGTATAAGTTTCCGCACGAAGTTGTGAGAACATATTTAATCAGGGAGGGCCTATATTATCCGCCTGCCATTTTGTAATATGGCTGTATTATAATTTGTATCAGTATTATCAGAATGATTTTCACGAAATTCATATGAGATGAAAAAGAAGGTCATTAGGTTGTGGTGGGTTTTTAACAAAGGCGGACAAAATACCCCTTTCGTTAAATAAAAAACAAACAAACACTAAAATTAAGGCCGATGCCACTTTGACAATGTAAAATTCATATGTAAAACTGAGATTGTCGAAACAAAACGAGAAATGCGTGGAGATCAAGTAGAAATTAATAATGTTGAAAAGAATACCGTCTAAGTAAATTATACAGTATCAATGACTCTCAAAAGCGTGTCCCAACAAAATTGCATAGACATTTTCGGGATTGGTACCGTGCGTCGCTCATATTTATACAAAATACATAATTATTCATCAGTCAAGGATATGTTAGTGTAAATGAGATGAGCGTTTTTTTTTTAAGAAAACTTCGTTAAACTGTCTAACACAAATCACACGTGCACCGATTTTTATCTATAAGAAGAAACGGCTCGTGTTTATACATGTATATTTATTCCGTATCGGGAACATTGAAAATCGCAGTTCGATCTTTTCCACGAATATGAAAACAGTTATGTTTTCTTTCGCTACGTTCAGCCCAAACATAAATAATTTTATATCTTTAAATTCCGCACGATAACTCAGACGATAACATTTTTGATAAATATGATTTTTCTTCATTAAAACGTTTCAATACAGAAAACATTTTGTATAACATTACAGTATGCACTTAACTTCTATCATTGACAACCTTTTTGAGGTCAACGATGAATGAGAACCATAGCAATCAAACGATAATATAAACATGCTGTCGTTTAAATTATCGTGCGGGAGTAGTACCAGTAAAAACAACAACAACAACAACTAAACACAATATAGGAGTGGTATGACGGATTACGCTCTGTATTTCATAAACATTTCATAATACAACATCATTTCAATAAAAACATCTATCACACAAGATAGTTCCACAAAAAAGCTCTGTTGCACCTCAAAATGGTAGCAACGCATTTTGGTAGTCACTACCAAAATGCGTTATACTCAACGCAATTTGGTAGTTTACAAAAATGTAGTACCAAAATGTGTTGGATATGTACACATCCAACGCAAAACGGTATATTAAATGATAATCTCATTATTTACAAAAAGAATATTCTGTGACGAATGGACAATATTATTTCAAAGAGAGTCATGATGGAACTTAGTCGCTCATCCGACCTTGACCTTTTGACCTTGAAAATATAACGGTCTCTAGATTCAGTCAAATAGGACCATTGGAACACACGTGAGAGAAGTCAATGCAACTCTAACTTTGACATAGATCAAGAGATACTGAAGGAATTTGGCACAATTGTTCACTACAATTATTTGATGCGTCGTTCGCATGACCCTGATTCAGGTTTCACAAACGCCCATACGTAAGAATTCAGGAGATTCACGAGAAAATGTCACATAAGACGGGTTGCATAATACCTTTAAAAGTATATGCAAGGTAGACATGCAACCTTTATCTACCAAAAATTTAGAATATTTCAATGTTGTTTAATATAGTGAAATACAATTAAATAATCCAAACTAGCCGAGGGTTATCGATTAATTTATTCACTGAGAGTTACCGAGGTTGGTCGAGTAAATATCAGGACTATCCTTCCGACAACACTAGCACATTAAAACAACAAAACAGTACAATTATTATTACGTTATTGCATAGGAAGCGTCGTTTGAGGCCCCTTTCACATGCTCAGGAATCTACATTTTGGTTGTTTTTATACGAAAACTATATCTCGGGAGGGAAACTCCGAACCCCCTCCTCCACCATTTTTATAGGAGACATTCCCTCCTTTTATCTCCCTCTTTTGTGCCTAATATAAAAATGAGCACAGCCCCTATTGTAGGAAAAACTACCAAAATACGTTCCATTCCATGATCCTTAACACATCATATGTACTCATGCAACGCATTTTGTCGCTACCAAAACTCGGCCGAAATAAGTTGTTACAATTTAGGGGTGTTACAAAGCCCCTTTAAAATCTTGGGACATTCAAAGTTACTAACGTTATACACTGGAAGAAACATAATTGGAATTAATGATATTCCAATTAATTAAACTGTCCGGAACTATTCCACACTCTCCAATCAAGGTTCTATGTTATACAATCACTGTGAAAAAATCTTGCGTAAAGTACACCTCTTTCTGGCTTTTAAACATGAAACAGGCAACAAAAAATCACCAGTCTGCAAAAGAAAAAGTACCGTTAAAACATGTACACAACTGATAGGCAAAGGCACAAAGGGTGGGTGCGTGGGTTGATATATCTTGTACGTTGTCCGTCAAAACCTCGAATGACTACAAAGAACCGTTAAGACCTATACAATAACTACGGTACTTAAAACAGAACACGAGAAACCTGTTCTGTACTAAAAGAATCTAATACGGACGAAAATAGATACATTTACTTTTCTTCATTTGTTTACATTTCAAACATGTGGATTCACATGTACGTACAAGAACTTAAATTCCGTGCATTCCGACCTTCGGGTGTGTTAATTTTTGTGATATAAAGTATGGTGATGTTGACGAAAACATATTGCAATTATTTAATTGAATATTTAATACTTGCAAAAGAAAAACGGAGACAGAATTGATCAATTTACATCCGTTCATGTGTCAAGACGGTACTAAAATTCACCTTATGATAATATAATTCTAGAAAATATGTTCGCCGACGACTTCAAGGTTTTGCAATCTATATATCTACAGCCGTTTTCATGAGATGGACTCATACATCAAGGCTGGTTACTGGCAGATTTGAAAATCGGCGTGAGAATTTCACAGTTGTGAATATTTCAAACGATGCTTCTATAGGCGCCTCTGTGGCTTAGTGGTTAAGGTCAGTGACTTCGAATGCCTTGTCCGCCAACGTGGGATTGAATTTCTTTAGGTGTAAAATTTTTCATGTAAGGAAGTTGTCCAGCTGGCTTATTGAAGGTCGGTGTCTCTACCTAGGAGCTCGCCTGAGCCTGCAAAATCAAAAAGCCTGGAAAAAAGCAGGGAAATTCGCCATATGACGTTAATTGTGTTGTTTTGGTGTTGCTTTAAACTCAACAAAATAAGATAGATGAACACTGTTCCTGTTTTATCTTTATCTTTGATTGTTTGTTTGTTTTTTTTTATTTGAATAAATATACAAGAGGTATTTGTTTGTTTCAGTTAAACGTTAAAATATAATACATCGACGGTGAATACCATTTGCAATAGTTTCACGAGGGGTTTAATGCCTTGCTCTTACATGTAAAATAAACATATTTCCTTTCAATTTAATATTTTCAGTAGTTCTAACTCAATTTTACAGATTTACCTTCTTATCAATACAAATATTCTGGAGACTGCAAGAATATCAATAATGACAGTTTTCACTGAAGCAGATTAATCCGCCGTTCTACTTTTATTGATTATTTACGAGTATACCGACCGCTATTTCTAGTATACATGTAACAGTTCCTGGTCAGGTTTAACAATCGTTTCAACTCACATGAGAAAAGAAAATATATTTAATTATCCATCGATCGCAAGCTTTCTAACAGTGTATATCTTTTAGAAAATCGAAAGAGAAACTATGACACACTGGCAGTTAAAAATGGCATTTTCTATAGATTTTTAACGTAAAGTAACGTTTGTTAACTGTTAAAATTTCATGTTAAAAGAGGCATACATTAAAACTGAGTGCAATTAACCATGTGTACATGAATCATCAAAAGGAACAAGCAGTGTACTTAAGGAACACAGCACATACGGCGCCGCTGCAGCAAGCGAATTCGCTGCGAAACCTTCTTTATTGATCATATTACACGCACCTGTATTGATCCATAACACAACAACTCTCAAAAATTCAGCTAAACACTCCAGCAATAATATGTAAAATTCATGGTTTACTATCTATCAAGTTGTTGTTGTACAATTTTGGGTGGATAGCGATTTATTATAGACAGACGCTATATAGGTGATTATTCGCCTAAAACGGAATAGTTCGATATGTTCTTCTTGAATATTGTAATAAATTCTTCTTTTACTTATGTCTAGCCCATAATATACGGTTGCAAAATTTTAATCTGCTTGATGTAGGGTATGCCTCTTTAATTTGAAAAAAAGATATGGGTCTAATAATTCTATTATCTAGGCTCTTTGTGAATATGTGTGCTTTTAATGAAACAGACACTGTATTTCTCATTTGTATCATTAGAGTAAATTTTAATTAAGCCGATGGAGGGTTGCCTTACCTAGCTCGTCAGTGTGTTTCAAGACACTTGATGGTTTTAGTCAGAGCAGAATTTCTGGTATATAGTGCATAACACTGATGCAAATGGTTTGAATGTTATACTGTTTCATGAAAGTAACTTAAATTTTTACAGCGGAGCGGTTTATGCGGGTTTCAACCTTTCTGTGCTTTCGGCGCTTTTATTTATTACCGTAGTCAGTCATTATCTGTTGTAAAAATGCCTTTTTTTAACCAAAGTGGAAAATATCAGGTACTCGAGTATGCAGCTTTCTAATTCTCGAAGTCATTTGTCAGGCATTCGTCTGTAAATAAATAATATTATTTCAAAATTAATACTGTTGTTTTCTTTGTTGTACTTTGCGGACTTATGGTAAAGTTATATGTATCTTTATGGTGTCGGCCCAGCACAATTTCTCCTTCTTTGCTGTGTAGTAAAATAAGCACTTTCGGGTATGGATTGTGAATTTCACAACAAAATTGCAGCATTGACAACTCTGTATTTCTGAAGAGTTATACTACCCCAGTCAATATAGCACACAAACACACTATCATAAACAATGAACCTTTTTGCTACACATCAAAGTATTTAGTCCATGTTTAAATGCCCCCCCCCCCCCCACCCCCTCACATCTGGCATGGCCACCGGTCTTTTTTTAATCCTTCCGCACAGAAATGTAGTCATGAAAACACAGACAAAACAACTGTTAAAGACATTAGAAATGACACAAAAGGTACACAATCATGACAATGTCAATAAATACTTTTGGAATTTAACATGTCAAAGTAGGGATAGCTTCAAATTGGGAACTCCAAAATTTCAAAGAACTACTTCCTAGGATACAACGACCCGGAAGTACTTCAATACCGGGGTGACACCTTATCTGCTTGATGTAAAATCCGTGTTAATGCGCTCTACGTGAGCGCTCAGACCCTTCTCGCTCACCATATCATTACCTATAGTACTCGCTCATGTAAAGGCATGTGCACAGAAATGACTTATTTTGCCAACACCTGGGTAGTTGTATTGTGTTTTTTTAAAAAAAGTAATAAATGGAATTAGAAGAAAACGCGCTCAGCTCATTCACTTGTACACAGATAGTTCTGCTTTATTTTGCATGTTATAGTTTTACGCATTTATACAGAATACTTGTACCGAAAATTGTGACACCAACATACTGATAACTCTTTTGATTAAAGTGATAGTTCAGCACTTCATGGTTTTAACGTATTGTCTTACCAGAAAAAAGCTTGTTTTATAGTAACTTCGAAATTCTTCAGAAATGATGATGTACCCCATCTAACTTATTCATACATTTCAAAATAGCATAGTCCTTAAACGAATAAACAGAAAGGAAGGAATATAAAAATAACAATTTTATTATTATTATCATTTTTTAAACATAATTAGGTGACTATTTGGATCAATAGAGAAAAATAATCAACAGAATAACTCGGTATGATTGAATCTGTTCACGTGATACGTGTAGCACGACTCGTGCCCCCTAGAAGCAGCTTTTAACTTGATTCCTACCAGACCTGTGTCTTGTAGTATTAAGTTCGATTTGCCCGGAAGTCGACAAACTCTCCACAAGCAATACAGTTACAAGCTTTTTTTAAGACTGGAAACTTACTTTATAAAGCATCTTATGATTTTATGGTATCGCATGAAAAAAGGTCAAGGAAACATTGTTTTAATGGTTTCATTAAAAAATCGATTTTTATATTATGTGAACACCCCATTCAGATATTAACACAATTGTTTCTGACTCAAAGCTGATATCGGTGTATAGCGCATTTACCCTTTTTTTCTATCAATAAAACTCTGTCACTATTTCTAATAACTCATTAATTTGATTTGCCTGACTGCACACGACACGACTGCATTTGTCGGAATATTGCTTTTTTCATGTGCGAAATGAAACGATAATAATAATAATTATAATAATAATAATAACAATAATAATAATAATTATGTATTGAATTATAATTCTGTCCTTAATATCGGGATCTTGATTGATGAGTTTGAGCTCCATATAAAGTTCCAAGTAAAGTTGGTTACTCAGTATGTCATGTTAGATACTTATCATGTTAGACACATAGCCTGTTCGAATCGGGTTTCAGTATAATCGGATTCTTTAATTCAGAATGATTACAAAATATGATATTACCTAAAGACTATCGATGTGATATTTGATAATTATTGGTAGTTCAGTTGTTTGCTATTAAACGAACTATCCTCGACACTTATTGATATTACGTCTCGAATGAATATATAGTGTCTCTTTTTTCATTTCGTATAAATGATACTGACAGTTTCTCACCTTTTTGTTAGACAAAGTTGCTACAAACGTTCATTGATTATAACGATCTGCATCAACCGTGCTTCATGTCGTTGACATCTGTTAGGAGCCTGTTTTCCTATCTTGTGGCAAATAGATTTTATCGCTATATAACATGGAATACTTACATCTTTAAATTAGAGATCTGTTGGTGTTCAAACTATTGGTGGTCACTATGATCAATACAACGGATATGGTATTTGCGGACGACATGACTTTCCAGAAGGTATCAACGGCATGTGGATTTATTTCTCTGCTTGTATTTTTGTGTTCTTCTTTGATGAGTACAAGTGTACTCTGGGCTCTGTGGAAGACAAAACAAGTACAATGTCCTGTTTACAGACTTGTAGCTTTCCTTTTGGTGGACGAAGTGTTAGTTCGAATATTCGGGTCGCCAATGATCGTGACCTCAATGTTGGCAAGTTGGTGGTTGTATGGCGATTTCGGGTGTATATTTTACGGATTCTTTATGACATGGTTGGGAGTTACTTCAACTTCACTTTTTACATGTAAGTGCATGATTGGTATGGTGTTGTTGTTGGTTTTTGTTTAAAAACTCTTATTTGAAGAGTAAATTCGTTGGTAAATAATATTGAATAAATGATTTTTTTTAAATAGACTAGCAAGTTATAATCGACCGGAACTAAACTTTATATATAATCAAAGGCATTATGGATCATCCGTATCACAGAAGGTCTCCAAAAAGAGGAAATCTCTAAAAGTAGTCCGTAAAATTTTAAGAAAACAACTTTTTGATCATCGAACTAAAAATAAGTTTCGCTTATATTGCAGCTGCAAATCCAATGTGAAATTTTGATCGCGTATCGTCTGATGATAAAGCGGCGTATATTTTCTTTCATTTAATTATATGATTCTTAAGTACGTGTTCTACCTGGTATGATAAGAAAATAACACATTTGACTTGACTTTCAAGAGTTTAAATAAATTACAAATACTATAGATAATTTGCATGTGTAGATGTATCAAAACTGTTTTTATATCATCTTTTTTTTTTGTTACTAAATGCGCTTTTGTACGTATTACAAATTATCCCTTCACGGACAAAATTCCCCTGTTCAATTTGACCACGGCGGACCAAATCTCCCCGCCTTTCACTTCCATTTAAAAACATATTATACTTATTATAAAAATTGCATTTTTTAAAATTCGGTAATATTTCATAAATTTAGATAAAGTTTTTCCCCTGCAAATTTGAAGAGGTACATACCATGTACAATGTTATTAATCAAGCGATTTTATATTGGCCCCAGTAGGGCGAGGGTACCAACGATTCCCGAGGGATTCTGAAGAAGTTATAACACGAAAAGAACATGCGCTGACGCTTTTCTAGCATAAAACGTGTAAAAACCAAATAAATGACTATTGTCCCTCAACATCATTAAATTTCCATGAAATGTGCGGTAAAAGCTACGTTGTTTTTTTCACGTTGACGTGATTTCCATTTTAATTATCCGTTTTGGGGCCGAAATACGTTTACACATCGCCATGGAACGCGCATATATAAAAAGGTATTTTAACAGCACTATAATAATTACTCTGTAAACACACGTTTTCTCTCTTGTTAAAACACCCCTGGAAAGTGACAAAAGCAGCAGTATTGTGCTAGAGTGTCCTTTTTCATTGCGTAGGTTGACGTGATGCACGCGCATAACCGTGCTCTAACAGTTTTAAGACTAAGTAACATGATGCGCAAAATGACGTAGGCGCCTTATCACCGTTATTATTATAAATATTATTGCCACACAGGGCACGAAATTCATCCTCTACTAGTAAAGACACAGAGCGATCTGACCAGAGGGACAGAGTTAGATGAAAGCCCCCCAGAACAGATAGAGAAAAAATCTTTTGTTTAGATACAGATCTGTCCAGCTAACTTAACCTAGCTCTGCGAATAGAAAGTCTGGTCTTTTAACGTGCCCGGGGAATAACACCGATATAGAAGAGCCAGTACAGGCCTCTTAGTTAGGTGGGAGACACTCAAGAGCATCTCGGAAATATCAAGTGCCTGGACCGGGATTCGCACCCCGGACCTCTGAATTGACAATCAAGCATGTTACCACTAGACCATCAGTCCACCATCATGTATTCAGTATGTGAATGAAGTGTAATACCGTTTCGATTCATATAAAATATTCCTTCTAAAAGGGAATGGCTTGGCTAGTTGCGTAAGTGCTGTTGTTCGCAAGTTAGTGTCAGGTGCCTGAAAGTGTAGTATATGTACATGATGTCCTGAAAATACAGTTTTATAACCTATGTCCCTAAGCTGTTTTTTATTGCAAATTAATACCACCCCTTTATATATAGTACTGTGATTGGCAGAAAGTTTCGGCAAAATTTACTTTGCGATACTCATTTAGCAGAATGCATCGCTTCGGTTCTGGTGAAAATCGCAATATATTCGCTGGATGATTGGAGAGTCAACAATCGTCTTGTTATATCAAATCAAAGTTTTCTATTAGGCCAAATAGTAAGAAACAATGTTTGACAGACAAAACTTTTATTTACAGTGATAAGGGAATTAGACAGGAAGCTAATTAGGCTGACCAAGGAATTGAGTTTTATTATTTTCCTCTTTGTTTGGATTTTGTTTCCCGGCATCTCCTATTACACTTAAATCTCATCGCAGGAATATTGTCAAAATCATGTACTGTACCGATAAGAGGAAGTAACGCTGTGTTGGAGTTTGTATTCGGGGATGTAAGGTAACCGAAAAAAATGTAATGAAGCCAAGGATGATTTAGCATTTTTATGTCGGCACCTGTTTTGGCGCCAAATGATATGTCAACGTGACTTTAATATTGCCGAATGTTAATGAAAATGTGCATCATGTTTATATACAAAACGCCCCAGTGTAATTCTATTACAGTAAAATCAAATGTTCTAAATGATCCCAAAGGACCAGAAATAAAAAAAATACACAACAACATGTGAGTCAAAGTACGAGGAGATAAACACGACAAGACATTGCTCACCTAAACCAGCATTAATAATCGTGTGGATCACTCATTTGCGTTGGTTCTTGATTACGTTGCACTTCCTTTCCGTGCCCTTGCTCATTAGATTATAGTATGGGTAGGGAAATTTAACATATATTGACACCGTCACACCTACATACGTTTATCCTACGAATCATAGAATATACAAGTATGGAAACTGTCTACAGAGTGTGTAATTGTTTCATAATCCAGTTAATGCAAGGAAATATCGTGGCTGTATACAAATAGGTTAATTATAATAACGTCCAACTCGGTCAAGTCTGAAAATAGGTTAAATCATTAGTGATTCACATCCGAACATAAACTGTAAGCTAACGGAAGAAAAGGGTAATATATTTATCTCAAAATAGAAACGTTCTTTGGTGCGTCCTACATAAAACTACGGTGTCAAATTCGTGTCACAATGAATGTCGTGTGTCCCGCTCCGACATAACACTCGACAATACAATGCGACACTTCATACGACAGTCCATATTGTGATGCGACGCACGGCAATGGGACGCGAAGTACGACAATTAAAAACAAGTCATGGCCATACTTATGGCCATTTACAAGCTACATGTACTCGCAATGCAATCATGATATCTCGGTTTTACCGAAATAATAGCAGACCATGCTGCACTGAGACAGATATGGATGAAAGTGAAATGTGCAACACCAAAGCATAGGCTCTCGCAAATTTATCACTACAAATGATCTAAGAAGCATAGTTTTGCAGTTGCAGTTTGACTAAAGTGGATTGTTCTATTTTAAATAGGAGTACATAGGCGTTCTTTTTAGGTAGGCGTACATGGACGTTCTATTTTAAGAAGGGGTACAAAGGCGTTCTATTTTAAGTAGGTATACATGGGCGTTCTATTTTAAGTAGGCATCAAGTGCGTTCTATTTTAAGTAGGCGTACATAGGCGTTCTATTTTAAGTAGGCATACATAGCCGTTCTATTTTAAGTAGGCGTATATGGGCGTTCTATTTTAAGTAGGCGTACAAGGGCGTTCTATTTCAAGTAGGCGTACATAGTCGTTCTATTACAGGTAGGCGTACATGGGCGTTCTATATTAAGTAGGCGCACATGGCGTTCTATTTCAAGTAGGCGTACTTGGGCGTTCTATTTTATGTAGGCGTACAAGGGCGTTCTATTTTAAGTAGGCGTATATAGGCGTTCTATGTTAAGTAGGCGTACTTGGGCGTTCTATTTTAAGTAGGCGTACATAGTCGTTCTATTAAAAGTAGGCGTACATGGACGTTCTATATTAAGTAGGCGCACATGGGCGTTCTATTTCAAGTAGGCGTACATGGGCGTTCTATTTTATGTAGGCATACAGAGGCGTTCTATCTTAAGTAGGGATACATGGACATTCTATTTTACATAGGCGTTCTAGGATAAGGAAAGCCTGACAATATGTTAATTTCGTATGAAAGCCATTATCAAGCCTTTCATAACGCTGAAAGAATTTTTAAAATCGGACCACTATTGAAAAAGATATAGCAGTTTGAAATTTAAGAAAATTGCTGATCATGGAGGCAGCCATTTTGCGTGTTTATCACGTCATTTACACACTGCTGAATTCTTTTCTTTAGCAAATAACCTTTTAAATAGATTAATTTTATATGTTTCTTGAATGTAATATGTAAAACATGCTAACTTTTTTCATTATAGCTTGGAAAAATAGAGAAATCATTTTACAGAAATAAGTAAATACAGTTCAAATATGTGTCTACAAATTTAATATATCCGCCATTTTGTTTTTTGTTGCCATGGAAACAAAATGGCCGCCATTTCGATCAAATATTTAAATGCTCATAACTTTCTTATTTTTAAGTCGATTTTGAAAAATTCTTTCACATCTTTAAATGATTAAAGAAATCCCAACAGATGGAATTAACATCAAAACAACATTGCCTTTCCCTTTAAACATGGGTGTTCTATTTTAAGTAGGGGTACATAGGTGTTCTCTTTTAAGAAAGCATAAGTACGCGTTCTATTTTAAGTATGCATAAATGGGCGTTCTATTTTAAGTAGGCGTACATAGTCGTTCTATTTTAAGTAGGTATACATGGGCGTTCTATTTTAAGTAGGCGTATATAGTCGTTCTGTTTTAAGTAGGCGTACATGGGCGTTCTATTTCAAGTGGGCACACATTGGCGTTCTATGTTAAGTAGACGTTCATGGACGTTCTATTTTAAGTAGGCGAACATAGTCGTTCTATTTTAAGTAGGCATACATTGGCATTCTGTTTTAAGTAGGTATAGATAGGCGTTCTATTTTCAGTAGGCATACCTGGGCGTTTCTATTTTAAGTAGGCGTACATAGTCGTTCTGTTTTAAGTAGGCGTACATGGGCGTTCTATTTCAAGTAGGCGCACATTGGCGTTCTATTGTAAGTATGCGTACATGGACGTTCTGTTTTAAGTAGGCATACAGAGGCGTTCTGTTTTAAGTAGGCATACATGGGGGTTCTATTTTACATAGGCGTTCTATTTTAAGTAGGGTTTCATGGGTGTTTCTATTTTAAGTAGGCGAACATAGTTGTTCTATTTTAAGTGGGCATACTTGGGCGTTCTGTTTTAAGTAGGCGTACATAGGTGTTCCATTTTAAGTAGGTATAGATAGGCGTTCTATTTTCAGTAGGCATACATGGACGTTTCTGTTTCAAATATGCGTACATTGGCATTCTATTTTAAGTCAGCGTACATGATCGTTCTATTTTAAGTAGGCGTACGTGGGCGTTCTGTTTTAAGTAGGCGTACATAGGTGTTCTATTTTAAGTAGATATAGATAGGCGTTCTATTTTCAGTAGGCATACATGGACGTTTCTATTTTAAATATGCGTACATTGGCATTCTATTTTAAGTAGATGACATAATCGTTCTATTTTAAGTAGGCATACATGGGGGTTCTATTTTACATGGGCGTTTCTATTTTAAGTAGGCTTTCATGGGCGTTCCTGTTTTAAGTAGGCGAACATAGTTGTTTTATTTTAAGTAGGCATACATTGGCGTTCTGTTTTAAGTAGGTGTACCTAGGTGTTCTATTTTAAGTAGGTATAGATAGGCGTTCTATTTCCAGAAGGCATACATGGACGTTTCTGTTTTAAATATGCGTACATTGGCATTCTATTTTATGTAGGCGTACATAATAGTTCTATTTTAAATAGGCGTACATGGGCGTTCTGTTTTAAGTAGGCGTACATAGGTGTTCTATTTTAAGTAGGTATAGATACGCGTTCTATTTTCTGTAGGCATACATGGACGTTTCTGTTTTAAATATGCGTACATTGGCAGTCTATTTAAAGTAGGCGTACATAGTCGTTCTATTTTAAGTAGGCGTACATAATAGTTCTATTTTAAGTAGGCGTACATGGGCGTTCTGTTTTAAGAAGGCGTACATAGGTGTTCTAACTTAAGTAGGTATAGATAGGCGTTCTATTTTCAGTAGGCATACATGGACGTTTCTGTTTTAAATATGCGTACATTGGCAGTCTATTTTAAGTAGGCGTACATAGTCGTTCTGTTTTAAGTAGGCGTACATAGTCGTTCTATTTTAAGTAGGCGTACATTGGCGTTCTATTTTAAGTAGGCGTACATAGTCGTTCTATTTTAAGTAGGCGTACCTAATAGTTCTATTTTAAGTAGGCGTACATGGGCGTTCTGTTTTAAGTAGGCGTACATAGGTGTTCAATTTTAAGTAGGTATAGATAGGCGTTCTTTTTTCAGTAGGCATACATGGGCGTTTCTATTTTAAATAGGCGTACATTGGAATTTTATTTTAAGTAGCCATACATGGGCGTTCTATTTTAAGTAGGCGTACATGGGCATTCTATTTTAAATAGGCGTACATGGGCATTCTATTTTAAGTAGCCATACATGGGCGTTCTATTTTAAGTAGGCGTACATGGGCGTTCTATTTTAAGTAGGCAAACATAGGCGTTCTATTTCAAGTAGGCATACATTGGCGTTTTTGTTCTAAGTAGGCGTTCTTAGGCGTTCTTTTTAAGTAGGCATACATGGGCTTTCTATTTGATGTAGACGCACATAGGCCTCTGTTTTAAATAGGCATACATAGGCTTTCTATTTTAAGTAAGCGTACATGGGCGTTCTATTTTAAGTAGGCGTACATAGGCGTTCCAGTTTTAGGCGTACACAGGCGTTCTATTTTAAGTACATATACATTGGTGTTCTATTTTAAGTAGGCGTACTTAAGCGTTCTATTTTAAGTAGGCGTACATAGGCGTTCCAGTTTTAGGCGTACACAGGCGTTCTATTTTAAGTACGTACACAGTATTTTAAGTAGGCGTACTTAAGCGTTCTATTTTAAGTAGGCGTACATAAGCGTTCTATTAGTTGGCGTATTTAGCAACGACACTGCATGCCTTAATGTATTTCAAATGGAAGTACGGGAAGCTGGCATATTACTAGAACGCAAACTCAGCACACTTTAAAAACACCACAGAAGAAACGGTCAGAAAGTAGACTAAAGTGTAGTTGAACAATAACAGGTATAAATCTCCAGTAGTGTTTCCTAAACTATACCCCACTGTTTTCCCTAAACAATTTACTTAGTCCTTGGTTTACGAGAAATATTTGTTTTTTATTTGTTTACTTTTTCTAGACTGCAATACAAATGCTGTTATATGTCCTTAAATGTAACTATTCGTATTTCATCTTTGTTCGTTTTTAAATAAATTTCAGATAACGTATACATGTAGGATACGATTTCATATAATTCTGCTCTCGAATGAGTGAATCGGTATTTCATGTTGTATTAAGGATGTTTTCACAATTAGTACAAAATGTGATCCTAGAATGACACACACAAGTAATATTATGTAACTGCTGTCCTAATATTAGCATTGACATTTTGTAAAGGAATAATCCGAAAAGCTGTTAACTAATTTGCAGTTTTATGGATGCCATTCTTTTTATGGACAGCGAAAATTAGCAATCAGTTATTTCTAATCGGCAAGAAAGCATAATGAGGTCTTATCTAAACCGAAGACATTTAAGTCATTAGCTTGAAATACTAAGATGGTATATTGCGAGTCGCATTACGAAGAATATTCATCCAGTCGTTAATCAATACTGGTCAAATTTTCTATATAGAGATAAGGACATGTGCACATTTTACTTAATAACAAAAATGCTAAAAGTAAGAATCCTATTAAACATTTATATGTAATGCACTTTTACATTGTACTTTATGGATTAACAGTTCATGATCATTTGTGACTTTTTTGTTTCAATTTGTCATTTGAAATTTTGCAATCTCCAGGCATACACATCAGCCACCGTGGGAATGGATCGGCGCCATATTGAACGTCATAGTGAAAAGTCGATGAAGTGAAATAATCAAAATTTCTGAAAATATACGAGCCGCGCCATGAGAAAACCAACATAGTGGGTTTGCGACCAGCATGGATCCAGACCAGCCTGCGCATCCGCGCAGTCTGGTCAGGCTCCATGCTGTTCGCTAACAGTTTCTCCAATTCCAATAGGCTTCAAAAGCGAACAGCATGGAGCCTGACCAGACTGCGCGGATGCGCAGGCTGGTCTGGATCCATGCTGGTCGCAAACCCACTATGTTGGTTTTCTCATGGCACGGCTCATACGGTTTCAGCTATTTGGAACAGCCGGTATCTATTTTATTGCTAGGCATTTAATATCACTAACGGAACAACTTTTTGTACACCATGGTCCTGGCTATACAGATATAAAGTGTACAAAGTGGTCTGAAGCCTAGAGTCTGGCGGGTCAAGTCCCATAAGTATGAACTCTGTGGTTAATCATGATAAAGAACGAGAAGACTCGATTATTTGATAAACAACAGCAACAAAAGGTAATTTAAAACTTATGTAAAAAGATGCATAGTAAGTGTAGGTGGGAATATAATTAACGGTTTTTTTGTTTGTTTGAATTTCAGGTATTTCGTTTGAACGCTATATTATTATGTGCCGACCAGACATCAAGCGTCTACTAACTAAGAACGTAGTCAATGTCCTGGGCCTCGGTTGTTACCTGCATGGACTTGTGTGGGGTTTCCTTCCTCTTGTCGGCGTAAACCGTTACGTCTATGAGCCCTCTGGCATCTCGTGTACACCAGACTGGTCACATGACAATATTGGCTATATGCTCGGATTATTCAGTGTTTGTTTCCTGATGCCAGTGCTGGTATCTATAGGCTGCTACTCCGCCATATTCCGAGAGGTAAAATCATTTTTAGTGTTATTTGCAAAATTGTTTTTGGTTATTCTTTTAGTTAGTTTATTGCTTAAATAATATTTCATTTTAGCTCATCTGAGGCAAATACTTATACACAAGCGTTTGATATAACTGTGTGTCCGTTTTTAACTTTAAAATTCAAAGGACTTTTTTTTTTAAATATGTACG
Source organism: Mercenaria mercenaria (assembly GCF_021730395.1). Classification (NCBI taxonomy): domain Eukaryota; kingdom Metazoa; phylum Mollusca; class Bivalvia; order Venerida; family Veneridae; genus Mercenaria; species Mercenaria mercenaria. The sequence continues at coordinate 30,962,332 of NC_069375.1, read as the reverse complement.
ATTAATTTTCAAAACTGTGGTGTAAAGTATCCGTACATAAAGCATGTGCAAGTTTGTTAATTTATAAGTATATCCTATGCAAACGAGACTGAAAATTTTTTGTTTGAAAATAAAGTAGAAAAATCTCCTCCTGAAGTGCAGGGTGATATTTGCACTAAATATGGTTCAGTAAATATGTTACCAAAATACATGATTCGGGGTGAAAGCCAAAGAAGTTTATCATCTCCTTTTTTTAATAATGACAAGGACATCTTTCGCTCTGCTCTATCGCTTTCTCTTGTTTTTACAGAAATAAAACATCATTCATTATTTTTCAGTTGCGAGTACGAAGGCGCGAAAGAGTAACGCTACATCATGACGCTTCCGTGGAGAGACACGTTGCCATAACTGTTGCCATTACAATGTGTAAGTGGAGACATTCTTTCAAAATAAACAGTATTTTAGTGAAAAAAAGTTAGCCTATTAAAACTTTGAGAATGATAAAAGATAAGCAGTATAGTAACCTAAAAAAAACGATAATTGTGTCGTCATTACTTCCATAACTTTTATTATCACAATGATGAACGTAAACAAGTTGATTATTCTGTGGACAAAGGTGAAATTACAATATCTTACAAAATGCTTATACTATTGACAACAAGTGAATGAAGTATTGCCATGCAATACAAAGTCCCCTACTGGAAGGCACCTAATTTTCTCTACTGCAGTATAACATAATGAACTGATATCTGTCAATGATGTATAAACAATATTGTACTACATATACAATATGTTATAACAACACTTTTGGATTAAAATGTGCATATATAAAAACCCACAGTTGTTTTAAGATTGAATTTTTTTGGCTGATTATAAAAATGTTATCATGTAAGTTATTTATAGTAACAACAAAGGGAAATTAATCTTTAAAAAAAAATAAATAAATCTATAATTATAATATAAGTCCACAAGAAACCCTTTACCAGGTAGAGATAGGTCAAAATACACCTTAAAATTGGATGTTACATGCATGCTGTACCACAGAAAAGTGGTCTCGATTTTTCTCTACCGCCAGTAATAAAAAAATTACAATAAAATCTATTGATAATAAAACAAAGGGACGTAATTCTAAAAACAAGGGTGCCTCATGGTGGTGAACATTTGGTCCAAGTTACATCAAAATCCCTCCAGGCATGAAGAAGAAATGTTCCGTACAAAGTCATTCTTGAATTTGACCTTTGACCTTTAAATATGACCTTGACCTTAGACCTAGGGACCTGGTTCGTGCGCATGACATGTTGTCTCATCCAGGGGAATATTTGTGCCAACTGATATCTAAATCCTCTTTGCATGACAAAGTTACAGACCGGACAGGAAAAAAATCCTCTTGACCTTTGATCTCAAAGTGTGACCTTGACCTTTAAGCTAGGGTACTGGGTGTTGCGCATGACACGTCGTCTCATCATGGGAAACATTTATGCCAAGTAATATTGTAATCCCTTGATGGATGACAGAGTTCTGCATCGGACAGGGAAAAAACCTTATTGACCTTTGACCTCCAGTTGTGACCTTGACCTTTGAGCTAAGGGTCTGGGCTTTGCGCATGACATGTTGTCTTATCATGGGGAACATTTGTGCCAAGTAATATTAAAATCCCTTCATGGATGGCAGAGTTATGGACGGGACAGGAAAAAAACTCTGTTGACTTTTGACCCCCAATTGTGACCTTGACCTTTGAGCTAGGGGTCTGGGATTTACGCACGACATGTCGTCTCATCATGGGAAACACTTGTGCTAAGTAATATTAAAATCCCTTAATGAATGTCAGAGTTATGGACCGGACACGAAACAGACCCTGTTCATGCTATGTTAACATTGACTGCTAAGTGTGACCTTGGCCTTTGAGCTAGGGGTCTGAAAGTTGTGCATGACACATCGTCTTATTATGAGGTACATTTGTGCCAAGTAATATTAAAATCCCTTCATAGATGGGAGAGTTATGGACCGGACAGGAAAAAAGCCTTGTTGACCTTTGACCTCCAATTGTGACATTGACCTTTAAGCTCGGGGTCCAGGTTTTGCGCATGACACGTCGTCTCCTCATGGGGAACATTTGTGCCAAGTAATATTAAAATCTCTTCATGGATGGGAGAGTTATGGACCGGACAGGAAAAAAGCCCTGTTGACCTTTGACCTCCAATTGTGACCTTGACCTTTGAGCTAGGGGTCCGAGATTTGCATGGGGAACATTTGTGCCAAGTAATACTAAAATCCCTTCAAGGATGGGAGAGTTGTGGACCGGACAGGAAAAAAGCCCTGTTGACCTTTTACCTCCAATTGTGACCTTGACCTTTGAGCTAGGGGTCCGGGTTTTGCGCATGACACGTCGTCTCATCATGGGGAACATTTGTGCCAAGTAATATTAAAATCCCTTCATGGATGACAGAGTTATTGACCGGACACGAAATTGCGGACGGACGGACGGAGGACGTGGCCGTCTGTCCGTCCGTCCGTCTGTCCGTGCCCGCAAAATGATGGTTAAGTGACTGCATAACGGTACTTTCTCTTTGATGTCATTCATTCCGTTCTGTTTATGTGACCTTTTTCGTTTTAGGTGACTGTTAGAACAATAGAGAGATCAAGGGGGGTGTCACATAAATACCGTTTCGTTAGAACGGACAGACGGACGGACAGACGGACGGACGGAATGGCGGAAAAGTGCATTCCTATAGTCCCCGAAACTGGTTTTCAACCAGTAGGGGACTAAAAAAAAAGTTATTACATGTATGGGTAATTAAGAATTATCTTAATTATTCTGTGGACTAAAGTTTTATTACTAGGGGCAGTCCTAACACGATCCGATTCATTTTCCTATTAAACAAAGGAGGCTGAAAACAGTAAGTTATTATACAGCAATTTCCCTTAATTAACTTCTGTCCGTGGCAATGCTTAAACGTATTATGGCCCGAAAATGCATAATTTAAAAAGAAATGACGTCAACGTGAAAAAGAAAACAACGTAGACTTTACCGCGCATTTCAGGGAAATTTAATGACGTTGAGGGACAATATATTCATTTACCTGGTTTTTACGCGTTTTATGCTAGAATAGCGTTAGCGCATGTTCTTTTCGTGTTATAACATCTTCAGAATCCCTCGGGAATCGTTGGTACCCTCGTCCTAACGGGCTCGGGTACCAACCAATCCCTTGGGATTCTGCAGAAAAAAAAAACATGCGTTATCCCTACAAAAATAGTTTCGTATAAACTTTAGAGGATAAATGGGTTTCAGCAAATGTGACATGTATCCAGCATCGAATGCTACAGAAAGGTAAACTCTAAAAGTATCGTGTGTTTAACAGTATAAGCTAAATTCAATGTGAAGCGGGTCAGAGTTGTGCCTGTGCCTGTACTTCTCGCTGTTAGTGATTCAAAATGTGATATAATTTGTTCGAATCAAGCATGATGTGCGCATGTCCTCCTGACATGTGCTTGTGACACAGGTTATTACTCTCGATTTGTAATACAAATAATAAATATCCACATTATATGTATAACAGTATATTATTACATTTAATATTGTGAGCCGTGCCATGAGAAAACCAACATAATGGGTTTGCGACCAGCATGGATCCAGACCAGCCTGCGCATCCGCGCAGTCTGGTCAGGATCCTTGCTGTTCGCTTTTAAAGCCTACTGGAATTGGAGAAACTGTTAGCGAACAGCATGGATCCTGACCAGACTGCGCGGATGCGCAGGCTGGTCTGGATCCATGCTGGTCGCAAACCCACTATGTTGGTTTTCTCATGGCACGGCTCATATGTTTGCCGACGATTTTATTATATAGATAGATTATTTTTGTATTTCAGTTGCATTTCTATTCGCATGGACACCGTATTCAGTAATTGGCCTTAACAAAACCCTTGGTTTTGAAGAGCAGTTTCCAATTTCCAAGGAAATCACACTTATACCTCTGATAACTGCAAAGACAGCGGGTTTCTGGAACCCTGTCATCTTTGGCTTTAGGAACAAAGATGTAAATAAGATACTTGCTGGAAAGATACGCAGAATTAAAGAATTGTTAAGTTTTCAAATTGTCTGCCGACGAACCAACCAAGTTATTCCAGAAGCAGGAAGTAACATAAAAAGCAGTATCACGTGCACTGACAATGGCTCACAAAGCAATCAAGTCAGTATTTTCCAAACAGGCTCCACGTCAGGAATGAAGCCTCAACCACGAGAGCCAACTACCGTACCTTTAGCTTCTATAGAAATATAAAACGCACTTCTGTACACCGTTTTTCGGACAGTGAAGCAACTATGATTTAATAATAAACAATCAGTAGTTGATAAAGGCGACGTGGTAAAATTTGATATATATATTTTCTCACTTTAAAACATTTGTTTCTGTTATTGTATTCTTCTTGGTAATAAAGCAGACACCAATTTGTAGAAAACAAGCGACAAAAAAAAAAAAAAACAAAAAAAAAAAACAAAAAAAAAAAAACAAGAATTACGAGGGATGTTCGAAATGGATTGCTTATTTCTATCTAGAGACTTCAAATTTCAAGTTAGCCCAAAAGGGCTCATTTCATGCCCTCGAAGTACTCCCAGTGGCTAGAAATGCAAAGTTTCAGCCGATGTATCCACTTCTCGAAGGCGTCACGGTACGCTGATTTGGGCACAGTAATAAGGTACTTGATGAATGGCAGATCCAAGTGCCTGTCGGGGCTGGTATTTCCGCCCAGCAAGGAATGATTTCAATTTCGGAAACAAAAAGAAATCACATGGGGCAAGGTCTGGGGAATACGGGGGTTGAGGCACCACATATTCAAGATTTATTTTTGTTTTGTTGTAAAAGATAGTTTATAGTGACATGTTTCTTTTTTCAAGATACGAAGCCAAACGTTATAATTGTATTTATCATTTTTAATCGTGTTTTTTTCCGGATTACGTTTTGCTCTTATACCGGTAGGCGATTCTGCTTCTTTAGTTCTAGGTTAATCAAACTAGCATTTTGGATGTTATAATCATATTGGGATATATTTCTCTTTGCACATGTTATGGTATTCAATCATACGAAAGTCTATGATAACAGAAATGATTGTAATGTAATTTAAGTGCTCAGATGCTCAGAGTATCTTTTATAAATTAAAACATTCTTTTAGAATGCAGTGGTTCTACTAAGGTACCCGCTCATGCCAGAAACAATGTTCGGATGGGCACCTGGGTTTTTCCTTACAATGAAAAGCTAGAAAAATCGCTGTCAATGTGACTCTTAACCCAACAAAAACAAAATAAAGGCCAAAATTTGTTTCTGTTGTAGATTTATTAACAAAACGCGATAACTGTGGCCTTTATTTACCAATACCGGATTAACCCATAACGATGAAATCGGGAATCAGGTAGACATATTATATGACAAATATCTTATTTCGCAAAACCAATGTAAGAAGCGTCGTGGTCTAGTGGTTAACACGTATGATTTGTAAGCTTACGGTGCTGGTTCGAATACATGACGAGGTACATTTTTTTATCTATCATGTTTCTACCTGGAGAAGGAATACAGGTAACATATACTGAGTACTTACTGACATTTTGCAGAGGATCTCATATTGAGGCCAGTGGCTACAGACACTGCTAGCGAGCAGGATGACTACTCAGATACCGACAGTGCTTTTTAATGAACTTCTGTATACATATTTGTCATGACATGAAAAATAAACTTAAACAAATAAATAAAAAATGAAAAATGAAAGAAAAATAAATACAAAAGACGATATAAAAATATCTGCAAAAAATGAATAAGTAAAAATCACAAAGAAGGGCTCGAACATACACCATACAAACATAAAAAGAACAGAAGACCGAAACACTATCCACTAGACTACAAGTCTATTATGATATACCACATCGTATTTAGAGTTAAGAATACTACATTATACAAATTAACACCATTTATCGGATAATATACCTGCTTTACCTGTTTTTGGATTTTACCAAGTACCGTTAAAATAAAATTATCGCGATCCATTAATACTGCCAAACTGTGAACTGAAAAATGAGAGTTTTCCAGTTTAGATGTATATAATTGTGGAAAAATGTATACGTTATTTCTTTTTAAAGGATCTACATGCAAACTTCCCTCTGCTATTAAGTTGATACATACCGCAGTCAAAATGCTGAATCCACTGGGATTTTTCATTCTATTAAAATATGACAAGAATGCTGATAGTATGTTTGCTGAGAGCCGTATTTTGGGTCCCGTGCGATTGGAAAAATATGATTAATGGCGACATATAACAATTTGTCCCGTAATGTTTGGAGTTTATTCTAAGGCATGTCGCCAGACTGAATTCTGGGACTAGACCGAGTTATGACGTCATCAAAATGGCGGCCATTTGTTAAAACTAAACCTATCATCCTCTGCAAATAATTGATCGGAGTTGTTTGTTTTTGGTACTTAAAATGAGTTTTTTTTATAGTTTACATGTTTACATCGTACGCACACATACTTATCTTGCATAATGTTATAATGAATAAATGGATCGTCATCTTTACAATATTAAAGATATATTATGCCCAAATTTCATATTTGAATAAATGAACAATTACTGCATAGTATTTATGGAATCATAAAGAAAATATGCTTGCGAGTATAAAAGTTAGTGTGTAAGGTTTTAATACTACAGACTTAAAACTGTGTATGTAAACACAGTATGAATATGTTACGCCACTAAAAATCTTGAACAAATGGTTGTTGCTATATATAGACGTGTGATTGTGATTGCAACATATACAGTTACTTTATATATTTAGCCCAGTTAAAGATGTTTAATGAGGATGTTCTAGACTAAAATCAATTTGTAATGATGAAATATTTACGTAAAAGGTGACAATAGTATATCTTTAAAGGATTGTGAAATAAAACAAATGCTTTGATGAAGTCATTTCTATGCTGCATCGTAATTAAATGTAAATCAAATATAGAAACCCATTTATATCTAATAATAATAATTTTACATAATTGAAAACAATATTAATAAAAAAAAACTTAAAACCAAAACTACCATCACTTCGCCGGGACTTGAATTTACGACCATAAAATTGTCTGATAACATACTGTAATATAATTCTACATGTGGACTATTTCACGAATCTTTCTGAGTGATTAAACTCTTCTTTCGAGTGAACTCTTGTCTAACTATTTAACAAAAATGGACACAACTATAGAATAAAACAGGATAAAAAGTATATCTATATCTAATTTCACTTTCACATTTAGCAGTTACTTTCTATTTTCGTTGCGATTTTTGTGACATTTGGCGCTATTGACCAATCTAAACTGATGTGCCGAGAAACCCTAAATCCATGAAATATCTCTTTTCCGTACAATATACATAACATCCAGAGATCAAAGCCTTGAGATGTCTGGTGGTTGCGGGTTTTGCTAGAATTATTTTCATTTTAAATGCCAATCTATAAATATACATGTATAAAAACAAAAACTATGTGCCTCATACCTAAGATAAACTCTGTCTGACCTTACATGAACAGCTGGAAGTCAGTGATGTAACCATGGGCTGGAATACCTAATCATTGACAGATCTTATATAATCTAAATGGCCAGTGTGAATGGATAGAGGATGAATAAGAACTGCTTGATCATTGATAATTCATCCGCATTGTTCAGGAATTGGACTACTTTGTGTAGCACATGAACAAATTCCTTTGGATGTGATCTGGAATCAAATAAAGATGCTACATGATTGTCAGAAATACACTTAACTTTGGTAGCGGGATTAACCCGCAACCAAAAACTGATCTGATGTCTGTAGAGCATTTACAATCGTTTCAGAAATGTTTTAGCATGAATGAAACACATCACTAAATTTGCTTCTAACATTTTATCGAAAATAATTTAACTTCTGTTGTAAATATCTTCTCTGTATTGTTGTTTTAAATATTATTGTTTTAAACCTGTAAATATGTATCAAAATGTCTTATCACACTAACAGTAAAAAAGATAAAAGGTAAACGTAAATTTTCCTGAAACACAGAGCATCTCAAACAAAATCATGGTGCCATGTATCGCAAAGTAGGCCCGAAACAAAAAGAAACAGTAACGGAAAAATATAGTTGAAGGGTTGCTTCAAAAATCCACAAGTACATTTTAATTACACATATATGCAAAATATAAAAAGAGGTGTAAGGGGTAGACAAAAGGGTGAGTGTGTTTAGAGAAAGGGAAAAAAGCAAGGATGGATATTCAACAGGAAAAGCCACATTCTTAAAATGTTGTCTCCCTTCACCGTAAACCACAGCAGCACAAAAACGTTTGTAAATAGATTAAAAGATATTTACCTACAAAAAATAGCGAATATCAGTAAAGTGCAAATAGAAAATTTTAGTAAAATATAAATAAGACAACAGTATATTTAGGTTTGTGTACAAAAATTTTAGAATTAGTTCTCATGATCTTGAGATTGACACTTGTCAGCATAGGAAAATAGGAAGAGAAAATAGATTGTGTAGTAAATGCAATAAGAATGTCATAGAAGATGAGTTCCATTTATCGCGCTGTGGCGAATTTCACTCTGAATTAAGAATGATGTATTTACCTTAGAAGTAATACTTTAGCCAAACCCAAAACAAATTCAATATCGAAATGTTCACAAAATATGAAAATAAAATAAGGTCGACTGCTATATACTTACATTTTGTTAAACAAAAGTCAAATGTCTAGTTGTCAGACATTGTATATATATATATATATGATATATGTCAATTTTCTTCACTGTTTATATGAATGTGCCTATGATATGTGTTTTGCTTGTTTGTTAACATGTTTGCAATGGTCAGAGGCCTTAGAGCAAAGGAAACTTCAGTTCTGTTATATGTTGTGAAACAACATGGCAATAAAATATATATAAAAATTGTTTACATGTTTTTATTTTGTTCAACAACCGCGTAATCATAAATAAATTATCTTTTTTTATTTACTCACACACACTCAAAACTTGGGCTAATATATATAGGAAATGAATAGAATAATAAGAAATTACTGAGACTTACATACATCTGAATTTGCCCCTTTTTTAACCTTTAGCCTGCCGGCGGCAAGGCCTTTGTGGCCAGTGCAGACCATGATCAGCTTGCACGTCCGTGCAGGCTGCACTGTTTTCTATTCAGTCAGTAAATATTTAGTGAACACCCCTTCAAATTATAAATGGTATTGCCCAAACTGTATAAAGGACCAGTTCATTATAAAAATTTAAAAGGCTAAAGGTTAAACATTTTAATGTTACGCGTTAAGCACAATCGTTATTCTGAGGATGTATGGAAATTCGTTTCCATGAGCTAAAGCAATGAGCTTAATCAGATAGTTTTAGTTTTATATCTTTATTTACGTCTCATTCTTGCATACAGCATATAATTACAGTGTACAATTACAAACACACTATTGCAAGACCATTCTATTAAAGAATTATAAGAGACTGCAATTATAATATAATTTCTGTACATATCACATAAAATATTCAAATAAGTTACAGATAAGATTCATGAATAACAAGAGCTGTCCGTTAGACAGCACACTCGACTTTTCTCAGTGCTTGCCTCTGAATAAGAGCTTTGCCAGTAAAATGTGCATAAATTTCTCAAATTTTTAATCAAAACTATGGGAATTGATTCTTATGGTGTAACCTTTCATAGTAAACAAGTGTTTAATTTTCAATTCAATAGCTTCGATAGCAACAGAGATCTTGGACATTATGTAAGAGATGAAGAAAATTCTAAGTTTAAAAAGGGGCATAACTCTGTCAAAATTCAAACAGAGTTGTGGGGATTGTTTCTCCTTGGGTAGGCTTTGATAGTAGAAAATTGTATGAAGTTCTAAGTCAAAAGCTTTGATAGCAACGTATCAAAAACTTAAGAAGGGGCATAAATCTTTCAAAATTCAAATCATTACTATGAGTATTGTCTCTCCTGGTGCAGACTGTGATAGATAATAACTACTGTAAGTTCTAAGTCAACAGTTTTGATAGTAACAGAGATATTTATCAAAATCTTTAACCAACGGCAGCGCCGACAAGGATGCCAACACTGGTGTGAGTGCAATAGCTCTACATTTTCTTTGAAGAGTCGAGCTAAAAACTATGTGTAAAAACCGAGAAGCTGGCATTAATCTGGGCTTTTTACTGGCCTAAAAGCTGCCATAAAACGATTCAGTTACCTAAAAAACTGATTGGCCAAAACAACACTAATGTGTATCTGGTAAAAAAACGGTTTTAAAAAAACAAGTATTATAACAGATCAGATCTGTTGTAAACTGATTAATACCAGCCTCTCGTTAAAACATACTTTTACAACATTTAATCTTGTAAGATTGCAACAAACATGGTTTAAACAATTTATTGCATTACTAATATAGCTTAACTATAAAAGTGGTATATACATATCACATTATAGTTATATTACAGTTAAAATTAACTAACATGAACCACAAAGCATCAAATTAAGATTTAGTGAATAATTGTACTGTTCAGTGCAAGACTTAACCCCATCATTTTAGTCGTGCATACTTTTTTTTACTCTATTTTTTCGTATTATGTAACGTGTATATTTTTTTAAAAATTTATTAACGGACTATTGCACTATTTAATTATCGAACACTTTCTTAATTTGCTTTCCGTTCCAGATTAATTAAGTATCATATTTAAGGGAAATAGATGTACAGAAATGTTTCTCTTGACACGATAAACAGTTTTAGTTTTCACTTAACTCACTACTTTTGCATCTGTTCAAATAAAATCTGGAAAGTAGGTCCCTCGGAAGCACCGAGAACAACGCAAACAGTGAAAATTGGATTGATCGAGTCTGGCCCCGTGTTCACAAAACATTTTCAGTCTCAGCTGAGTTTGATAATGAAACTTTATTTGTCATTTATATCTAAATAGCATGTTTTAAACTAAATTTTAAGTCAATAACTATACTCAAGTGGCTATTCAGTACTGATGGTCTGTCTCAGATGGAAGTTAACCTTTAAGTTTTAGTAAAATTGATATGAAAATTTCAAACTCAAACTCAGCTGAGACCGAAAAATGTTTTGTGAACACGGGGCCTGTTCAAGAGCAGTAATTTTAAATGCAACACTGCCACCCCTACCCCACTAACACCGGCTTAAGCAGTATTCAATCTTCAAATCTAAATGAGTTGAAATCAATGATCCCGAAGGACCGAAAAATATAACAACACTGAGATGAAGTCACGGCTAAAATAAAATCTCAGTGTTAATTGCTGAATCATATTAATTATGTCATGCAAGAAAGGTTTTTTTCTCCATTAAACATTATCTAAAAATTACACTCTTCTTGAATCCAGTACACACTCCATATACAGATGTGAACCAACCCCTACCAATCATATCCACGGCAAAGACAATGACCACGGTAATAGATGTACACTGAGTATAAAGACAAATTTTTCGGAGGATTGGGTTTGAAAATGGTATAGTTAGGTGGAATTTACTTGACTTCATTCCATCCATATATTTGTACCTTGCATATAACTAAAATGTACTTGCCAGTTTTTTTTGTCTTTTTTGCAACCTGTCTGCTATATTTTTCACTACTTTGTGTTTCCAGGAAATGTATCGTAACCTTTAGATTTGTCAGTTATTGCTATTTCTCATGCAAAGACGTGGAGTACATTATATTATATTATTATAATACCAGATTTATATCGCGCCCTTTTCATGATCAATTTCACGTTCAAAGGCGCTTTACATAGTTCAAATGCAGCCACACAGGGCGCATAATTCTTCCTCTACTAGTACAAGATTTCACAAGATTTTTTTCACACAAACCAGAAGGTCATAGACCCATGTGGCAAAATACAGCATTTATAAGTATATGGTGACAGCAAACGAAAGTTAACAGTATATACAGTCATCATATCAAATGTGGCGTAAAGTTTATAACTAGTAATACAATTGATTGTTGCAATATAGACATTGGTCATATCAAATATAACGTCAAGTAAAACGTTAGACAATTAGTAGTATAGAAGTTTAGAATGAAATTTAATAAATCGCCACGGACTGGTCCGAAAGAGACACTGAAATTGAAAATAAATATTATCGGTTGTAATGTACTCTGTATTTATGTACCTGTACAGACACAGAGCGATCTGACCAGAGGGACAGAGTGAGACAAAGCCCCCACGACAGAGAGATCAGAAATCAGATACAGGATTGTCCGGCTAACTTAGCCTAGCTCGTTGCGAACAAACAGTCTGGTTCTTTAACGTGCCCAGTGTATAACACTGATACACGCTAGGATTGCACAATACCCAGGCTCATATACTGATTCGACGAGATAATAATAATAATAATAATAATAATAAAGCCTTTATTTAACGAAGAAAACTCATTTGACGAACAACATCAATCTTCCATGAGGCCCTCAAAACAATACATAACATATACATCTAAAATATTTACGTGGTACATTTTAACATATAGAAGACAGACAAGTGCATTTAATACCAGTATTTTGTTTATACTATAACTATACGAAGTGCAATATTATAATTATTAAATATTATAATTGTGTATATGTGTGTAATAATTAACTGGTTTTTCAACTGAATCGATAAGTTCTTTACTGGGTTCTTCTGTTATATCGGCAAGTTCAACACTCTTTGAATCAGAAAAAGAAACAGGTGAAGAATTTATCGATTGGGTAGAAGAATCAGGTGATGAACCCGTTCATTCATCAGATGAATACGGCGGTGAACTTATCGATGCAGTAGAAGAACAAGATGTTGAACTTGTCGATAAAGTAGAAAAACCAGGTAAAGAATTCACCGATTAAGGTCATGATCCGATTCTTTTACTGAATAGACGTTTTCATTATGGATTCAATCTACTGAATCGGAGAGTTCATAACCAGGTTCGTCTATACAGTCGACGAGGTAATCTCCGGATTCATCGACCCATTGCACGATATCACCGCCTGTTTCTTCCACAGATCTGAAGAATTCACCACCAGGTTCATCTACTGTATTTCTAACAATCCAGCGGTAAATAAACCGCAACTTTTTGTAGGAAAGTACATTTTGTTTAGAAACGATTAAAATCTTTTTTTCCTAAATAAAAATCAGATATTACTAAGTGATATTACGGAGCCTTCTGTAAAGAGTTCTGCTGCAAACTACCTTTACAGAAGAAATAGTTTTGTTGAGAAATTATGATGATATTGGTGCCTACTTCGTTTTAACCAAATAAACATAAAGATAACCTTTTGCCTGCAAAGTCGTATCTCAGCGAGTTGTACATTTCAATGTTACAACTTCCATATATTACCAAAAACAATATTATCTATATCAACGTTTCGACGTCAGTAGGTTCTTTGTAATGTAGCATCACTGTTTTATGTATCGGAATGCTTTTGTTTCAATATCAGATGATTGTATACTAAACCCTTACCTTGCTAAATTTCTATAATGAACTTGTCCATCTTTCAATTTGAAAGGTACCATTAACAGTTAAAAGAGGTGCTTACCAAAAAGATACTGTCTGAATGGCGAACAGTGCAGATCTTGATCAGACTGCAAGGATGTGCAGGCTGATCATGATCAGCACTGATTGCAAAGACATAATCAATCGTGTCCAGCATGATATGGGTTAAGCATGGTGTTATATTCTTACAGAAGTCCGTCTGATCGCTGGGTTAACAGTGGTTGCCACACCTTTTACTGATGTGGCTGGCATCGTACTGCTCGAATCGCATGAACCCCCTGCACCTTTCGAATGCCTCTTAACGACTACTTTGCGAGACATTGTACATACATTGTATATAGTAATTTAACGAGGGTTTTGCGATGTTAAAGTTGTATTCATTCTTTGCTTAGTTCTCGCTTTTAGCCATGCATTGTGCATCTTCTGTAATATGGAACATGATGTTAGTTGATCACTCTTGCAAGTGATGCATTCCCATTAATAATTTAAGTAATATACCTAAAGGAGCGCTCGATAAATTACAAATATTTACAACGAATGATAATATAAATTTGAAAATTAGCATACGTTAAGAAATCGATGTTGTGACTGATAGCTCAAAATGTTTTTTAAAATCAAAACTCGGAATCATTTAATTTTTATCAATATTTTTTTTTACAATTTTCATCCATTTTCGAAAACTCAGAAAAAAGAAGGCGTTCATTTGCCGCATTTTTATGACTCTTTGTTTGATAGTGTCCGTATTACTGTTTAAACAGATATTACAAAAATAAAAATTGAAATATTTCTTGATGTTTTGATTTTTGGAAAGTAAATAGCCTTTAGATAAGAAAATGAGTGACCAGTCACATACACAGATGTAGATTTCAGTATTAGGTGTAGGCCTCCCCGCTTTCTTTACCCCAGACTTGAGACCCGTTGATGCAAGACTTTCGTACTTGACCGACTTATTCTACAGTGTTGGAAACTGACCATTTAGATATAGAAGAAGTAGTATTTTCACACATTTATCCGTAATGCGACGTTTTCTGCTAATAAACACTAGTCAAAACTATTGGCCGGCAAGTCATTCAGAAATTTTTATTACAAGAAATCAGAAATAAATTTTCACTGACTTTTTTCAAGTTTGGAGTTTATTCCAGCAAATTTGTGTCAGCAATAGACCGAACATATAGCAAAATCTATATACCGGTGATTAATATAAGCAGTCTTGTAATAAAGTATTTCACAGTATGCACATATCAAATGGCTTACCGGTCAATAGTAAAAAATATTGCCCGAGGTCCGAAGGACAGGGGTCAAATAGATTTTACCATTAAACGGCAAACCATTCAGTAAGTATTTTATCACATGACATCAGAAATAAATTTTCATAAATGCTTTTTTTTTTAAGTTTTGACTTTAGCCCAGAAAAATTAATGTTGAATCATGCACTATGGACCAGCGATTTATATAAGCAGTCACATAATAATTGTATCGTGTATTTATGTCACATTTTCATTATGTCTTTTTGTTACGGAATAGAAAAAGGTATTTTTTCCAGCATATTTCTATAAGACCACAAACAAGAGAAAGATAACGTGTAGCCCTTGATATATGTTGAGAAAACACTCGATAATACTTCTAAAACATGCTTTAATTTTTCAAGCTAATGAAGATTTTGTTTACACACGTACAACAACAAGTTCGTCTGTATGTATTGTTTGCCAAAAGGCAAATCATGCGAAAGCTAGAATCAATCATTTTCGAAACTTATTTATTACCAGACCTAAATACTTTATTAAATATAACCTTGTATTATTTGCGGAAAAAGCTCCAATTTACGCAATAAGATGGATGGGTTTTGTTTAACATTAAGCCATTTTTTTCAAACCCCCTATGCATCAACAATATGCTCACTGTCAATTATTTAAAACGACTGCTTCCACATCATTGGCGTAACCAGAAGTTTTTGGAGGTGGGTGCGAGTGGGGGTAGGTGTGGAGGTATGGGAGGCCTCCCCCAGAATTTTTTTTTTTAAATCAAGAAGACATTCGTGCGATTTGGCATGTATTTAAAAGCTTACTGATGGGTAGATATGCGACTCATTTTATCGCTTTTTTCTGTGAATAATACATAACGTCTTTGTAAGTTCATTTAATTTATTTGTATTAAGTAAGTTAAGATAATAATAATAATGCAAACGAAATATACAGAAAGACACAACATTTTTTTAAAAAAATATTTGACAGATGCGATGTGCATAGAAAAGGGTCATTGATGTTTATGAAACAAAGTTTACATTGCTCCATTCATTAGAAAATTAATGTAAACTTAAACTGTCATTTTAGGTATATAGCTATACATAATCGTTTTCGCATAAAAGTAATGCTCTGATCTTAATATTTGACAGATGCGATGTGCATAGAAAAGGGTCATTGATGTTTATGAAACAAAGATTACATTGCTCCATTCATTAGAAAATTAATGTAAACTTAAACTGTCATTTTAGGTATATAGCTATACATAATCGTTTTCGCATAAAAGTAATGCTCTGATCTTAATATTTGACAGATGCGATGTGCATAGAAAAGGGTCATTGATGTTTATGAAACAAAGTTTACATTGCTCCATTCATTAGAAAATTAATGTAAACTTAAACTGTCATTTTAGGTATATAGCTATACATAATCGTTTTCGCATAAAAGTAATGCTCTGATCTTTCTAAAAATCATATTCTGTGATACAAGGAATAATTACTATGTAAATGTACACAGCTGGGAATATTTGGCAAGTAAAGCCTGGTTCGCATTTGGCCTGCGATGCGTATGTGGAGCCCGTAGACTGTCCGTATCCTCTCGGCAAGTTTCCGTGCAGGAGGCGGCAGTGCGATTTTCGTACGGATTTACGGGCTTCGCAGCCTCTACCATTTTGTTTAGTGAAAAGCTATATAAATTTGAAAAAATAGTAAGCCCGTAGTCCGTATACATGTCGCAGGTGGCATTGCACAATCCCCGACGGGCATCTTTAAGAGGTCGCGCGCTGAACGTGCAGCCAACGCACGATTTTCCGTAGACATGGTGCCCAAAAGAAATCGTACGGAGATTGTAGACTCGTGGGACCTTCGCACGCCCTCGCGCAGCTGTCGCTTGCTGCCCGTGTGGTACCAGTGAAATCGCACGGATATTAAGCGGCGGCCTTGATGTGGACAAAACATTTTTCAGATGGTAATATATATTGGCCATCTCAGTCCAACATGTTTTCATTATTCGATGATAGTACCACTAAGACTCGGAGCGGCGTACCTGCGGTTGAGTAGCAGGCCCGAGAGGCACAGGAAGAGGACGGTGTGCGTGAAGCCCTGGCTGCTGAGACGGGTCACCCTGGGATAATACGACACCCTGATGCAGGAGTTGATGCGGGAACCTTTGCATGCACGGAAGCGTCGTACGATTTCCGTGGGAAGCTTGTGGAGACTGCACGGCAACTGCACTGAAATTGCACGATTTACGTATAATCTCCGCGCAGCGTCCGTACCGATTTCTCCCGGCCTTCCCCGAGAGACTGTACAAAAATGGCACGATGCTCATATATAATGTGAACATATACGCCGTAGCCCGCAGCCACCTACGATGCCCGCAAAACCGCAATGAAAATCTTAGACTAATTTATCGCACGGCGCCCGGGTCAAATGTGAATTAGGCATCACCTATAGAAAAAAAAAGAAATGGGGGTTAAAATACGCTTTTCGGTCAATTTAAATCTAATCTAAATTTTCGAAAGCGCAGGAAAATTGCGTCTATGAACGGAAATGGCGTCACCGCGTTTAAAAAACTCACAACAAAATAAATTTTCTGTTTTAGCAGCTGTAGCGTGACACTGTATTTTACAATATATCTATAATTGAAAAAGTTATTGAAAGGAAACCGCTCAGCTATAAAATATGATTTCATATGCAGTTTCATGTAAAAATACAGAATTGGCTAGATCTAATATTCGTACAAAGTCCGTAATAATAACAAACAAATACAGTAATGCAATTATCATATCAGCACCTAATCCCTATTCACTAGTCTTTTCGCACTTTCAGCAAATATTTAGCTTTTGACTGACAGGAGATGTGCTGAGAGGTCTGGGAAGAGCTCGAAAAGTTTTTCCTTGTATTTCTCGTAAGTATAACTGAGATCGATGCTCAGTTCTTTTAACATTGATTTCAAACTTCTCATACTTTCCACAAATGGTGTATATTCCTCTGTGTCTTTCTTTGTCAGCAGAATTGTTTCTGCGATCTCCGACGGACACCAGAAAGAATCGATTGTTACAACTTGAGATTTCCTCAGATTTTCTTCCTCAAACACGCTCGTGAGACAATCGAAACAATTTTAACTGTTAAACAAGTCATGCCTTCTTTTTGTGCCTTTGTAAAAACCATAGTTTTCCATGAGTAACTTGAAAAACTATCATTTCTCTCCGGATAACTTGTATTAGGCTTATGAGATTTTATCTGCGTGTTTCCGTCTTTGAAATTGACTGTGCTGCCACAGTTATGATCCAGTTTTCCGAAACATTTCATTAACGTATAACAAATGTACCAGTTATGATAAATGGACTTTTCACATTTCCACTGTTTCATTATGTTATTTTCATATTCCGATAGCGATACCATGAAGTTGCTCTGTAGAAACTGTGTTTTTGCCTTATAGTAGTCTTCGTCGCGGTCACCGTAATGATGAATTGCACTCATAACAAGTTCTCTACATTTTAATGGCAGAAGCAGGCAACGCTCTGGTCGGCCGAGATCGTGTTCCTTGCATGGGCATTCTTGTTTGAATAGTGGCACATTGTCATATACAGATTCATCACTTAACTCGATTGCTGGAACAAGATCAACGGAAATGAAAAGATCATTGCTACGACTTTGTGAGCACCATTTCAGGAGATTGTGAAGATGAAACGCTGGTCCTTGCATGCCATAATAGCTTTCTTTCCCATCGGGTACGCATAAGTATAAACTCTTTTCTCCCAGTTTGACTGGCCCGCTGTCACGAACTTTGACAATAGCGTTTTCAAGTCGTAGGAAATTCTGCTTTATGAAAAAAGACGGGTGCACCATATTATTGCCCAAAAATATCTGCCGGTATCTCGGATCTTTTGGCTTAATTGTGTATTTAGAAAATGAAATGTCTCTCAGATTGGAAGACGGTCGTGTCGATATAACATCTGAGGAGTAGGTAAAAGCCAAAGTAAAATCGAATTCATCAGGGTCACATATACTTGTCCCGTCTGCCATACTTCCTGCCTCTTTAAGATTTATTCTTGTCAAACCTTCCGACCCGTGTTCATCCATGTATGGCAAAACCGCTAGGTTAACTATCCTCTTTACCATCTCTTTAGTGGCACTTACAATGTCCGAAAGCTCATCCGACCATCTCCTCTCAGTCGAAACTTCTTTGTAGAGATTGAGAAGGAAGTGCTCCACGTTTGCCTCCCCGCTGCCTTTAGAATCCGCCATCTTTATCTAAAATTAGTTAATAAGATATAAATTGTAATGAAACATTTGTAATTTCTAAGTGCAAAATTGATATGTTGTAAAATAAACTAACCTTTATGACGTTTTCGGTGGACTGGCTCCAAACTTCATTTTGACGTAGGTTTTAGTGAAAACCTGAAGGATTTTTTGGTAGTTTTCAGTTCATTTGTTTAGCATGACTATCTTATATCTGTTTCAAATAGCAATTCTAAGTTTATACCAGCGTCTACAGGTAATAATTATAACTATTTCAGAATTAAAGAGGTAATTGCTATGATTAACACTTTAATTTTTTTTGTCAAACGAAACAAATACCAACTCTGAATGCGAATATCGCACCTAAAAAGCTGGTTCTTTCTTTCTTACTGAAGTAGCTTGTACAGAGCAAAAGACAATGTACAACAAATTTGTTCTAGTATTCTTAGAGGAGCTTGCATTATAACTACCAACTCGGGGTACTTCATATATGAATGTAAAATGTTGCCATTATTAAATCAAGCCTACAAGTTATATTGTAAATTTTAAAGTTTCGACCGAAGTATCAAAGGGAAAAATTCGAGAACCACGAGAATTGCGAGGCCTGTCACATAGGTGGCAGGTGTCCAATACTTCGATGATGCTAGCTTTGTTTCTTTTTAACTCATTGAAAAAAGTATTTCTGTTTGTTTTGTTTGTTTTTGGTTTAACGCCGTTTTTCAACAGTATTTCCGTTATGTAACGGCAAGCAGTTAACCAAACTAGTGTTCCTGGATTCTGTACCAGTACAAACCTGTTCTCCGCAAGTAACTGCCAACTTCCCCACATGAATCAGAGGTGGAGGACGAATGATTTCAGACACAATGTCTTTTATCAAATCGTCACGGAGAACATACGCCTCGCCCAGGGGTCGAACTCACGAACCCGAAATCCGTAGATCTGCGCTCTCCCTATTGAGCTAAGCGGGCGGACTGGGGTGATACTACATTCATTTCTTAATTTTGATACTACTTTTAAATTGTGTTGTTTTTCCATTATTTCTGCCAGTTATTCCTTGTAAAATAAATAAATAATGCTTTGCCAGTTGTATTTGTAACGTCGCCAACGAACTCACATGAGTCAGTGGATTTCTTGAATCAGTGTCAAAAGTTACAATGACAGTCAAGCATAAAAAAATCTAGCCAAGCATAAAATACAAATATATCATAATTATTTGCTTTGCACATGTAGAAACACGTTGATTATATGATCCATAAAATATTTTATACCTATTTTGACAACATATGTTGCATTCATATTATTTCCTTTTATCTGTTAAAAAGTACATTGGGTATATGAATCACATAGAAATATGTTATAGATGGAATTTTACAGAACAAAATACTACATCTATAGCAAACCTATATCCACAGAATACAAATATTACAGTGCTTAAACTTTAAGTACTGTACAAATTACTACACATATAGCAAATACACATCCACAGAAAA
The DNA here is from genome assembly GCF_021730395.1 of Mercenaria mercenaria. Lineage (NCBI taxonomy): Eukaryota > Metazoa > Mollusca > Bivalvia > Venerida > Veneridae > Mercenaria > Mercenaria mercenaria. The sequence continues at coordinate 30,941,859 of NC_069375.1, read as the reverse complement.
CAAATATTACAGTGCTTAAACATTAAGTACTGTACAAAAAACTACACATATAGCAAATCCACATCCACAAAATACAAATATGACAATACTTAAACTTTAAGTACTGTACAAAATACTACATATATAGCAAATCTACATCCATAATATACAGTATTTGTAGATAATTATCATTCGAAAAGCATGCTGATTAGTAAACATTACCTAAATAATACACCGTTTCATGATTAAAAGTACGAAAACATCACTGACATAGAAAACATCTACTTACTGCAATAAACTCCACTTTGAAATACACAACATAGTTACCCGGGTATAGTGTAATTGGTTAATAATCCAGGTCAAATACTAAATCATATCTTGAGCAAGTAATTTAACAGATTGTTCTATTAGTAAACTTATAAACACATCGCTGACCTCAACCTGAACTGCAACCCCACTATGAACATGTACACAACATACCCAGGTATTATAATGAAGTGAAATATTAAACCGTATCTTAAGCGAGTTACCCATAACAGGTAAAGCGATAAATTAAACACATCTTCCCTGGTATAAAAGCAATAACAATCGAACTGCTCAGTGCTGTGTTCAGGTATACAGACACTAAATGGGAAAATGGCGCAAAAAACAAATGGTAGTCGCATAATGGTGGATTCAATTAGACCCGTTGTTGTTGTTGTTGTTGTTTTTTTTTTTTTTTTTTTTTTTTTTTTTTTTTTTGCTCTGCAGTGCTATTTTCCTTATTTTCTTTGCAATTTTTAACTGAAATCATATGACAGATATATGCTTGACATGTAGGTAGCACTTTCATAATGAAATAATAACATGACAGATTTTGCCAAAATATTTTGAAAATATTTGTTTATACCCCCACATTTCTTTTGATTTTTATTCAGCTCTGACAATATTTTTCAAGAAAATATAAGCTACAGACATTTAAAATGATTGGAAATATGTCAATTGTATATAGAATAAAGACGAACAGCTATTTAGTGTGTTGTAACCTTCAAATATTAAGTATTTTAGGTATGACGGTATTAAAAACATTTCTTCTTTAAGTCATATTAAATTGTCAAAGTCTACAGTGTTTTATTTTATTTTTCCTTCATTTCACTTGTTGCCAGACCATATTCCTTGTATAAAATAATCCAAATCCTATTGAAAGCACAGAAAAAAACAATATGTTGACCATAATGCAAGAGCACCGGCTAACTTCGAATGACATCACTATTGTAAACAATGTATTCTTCCGCAAACTTTCCCAGCATCCTCAGCTGTCACTAAGCAACATCACAAAATTACATATAACCATCTTTCATATATCTGACCTCTTCTAAAATACTCTAGAAGGATATTATTACTGATTAAATTGAAAATAAAAGCAATACCTAGCATGAAAATGCCTTTTTTAACCCACGGAGGAATACCGGCGCATTACTACCGTCATACCTTGATGTATATGTATCTTTTTGCTGCCGTTTAATGCCTATCTATTATAATTAAATGTAGTAGTTTATATTATGTTGTATTTATATACATTATTCATGTAAAATATGGTCCTAAAATGGAACTTGAATTGCATTTGTTTTAAAGCAATTGTACCGTCTTACGCCAAAATAGAATAAAATATGATTGAAAGCAATCTTATTAAGGCTTAAACTTTGGACATTGTCTACGGATTTAACTTTTAAAATATTCTGATAGAGATAACAACCTGCTTCTTGAAGTGCATAGTGTATTGATTAATTATTCGTTCTAAACAGTGGCATTTTCCGGACGGACACCGCTTTCTTGGCAATTTTTAGCACCGCAGTCCTATGCACAATAGATATATAGAAAAGTAGATCTCTGATGTGTGAAATTATGATTGGAGCATTCCATTTGTAAACAATACGCCTAGCTTTTTTTTCAAACCTAACGGACTGAATAGAATCGTGTGATTTTGTATATGTAATGAGAAGTTTCCTGAATTTCTTAACCTTTAGCATGCTAAATTCTAAAATTGACTGGTCCACCATTCAATTTGGACAATACCATTTATTATTTGAATTTGCACGAATGTGCTCTGCACTGGTCGCAAAGGCAAAATCACTTGCCGCCAGCAGACTAAAGGTTGATACATACACATTATCAAACAGGAAAGTCTTCGCTCAGACATTTGAAAGACTGACTGACAGATAACATACGACTGAAATATAGACGAGAATATTTTCATCAAAATTGGGACGCAAAACAGCAATTTACTTCTCTTACACCTTCTAATGTATATAGTGTCTGGCAGGTCGTCCCTATGACAGCTGGATTATCTTTAATACAGGCAATTTTTCGAAGAGCAAATGTTTTAATCAAACCTCTGAAAACATGACTGTAAGACATAATGACTTAAACATCTGAAAGAATATGCAATGAATTTCACACAAAATTGCTTTAGGTTTGTCTTTGACATACAGAGTGTCAACAAGGCCGTCACGATGCCCATCAGCTGATTCGTATGCAATACACACATTTTCTAACAGACATCCCCGGCCTTACCTCATAAAGACTGATTGACAAATGAGCCGTGCCATGGGAAAACCAACATAGTGGGTATGCGACCAGCATGGATCCAGACCAGCCTGCGCATCCGCGCAGTCTGGTCAGGATCCATGCTGTTCGCTAACAGTTTCTCTAATTCCAATAGGCTTTGAAAGCGAAAAGCATGGATCCTGACCAGACTGCGCGGGTGCGCAGGCTGGTCTGGATCCATGCTGGTCGCATACCCACTATGTTGGTTTTCCCATGGCACGGCTCATATAGTATCAGACTTCTCCATGGCAATCTGAGCATTAAATGATTTTATCAAAATCGGGACACCAAACAGCAATTACATTCTCTGAATCTGGCTTGCGACAGACCGTACTGTGCCTGCAATATAATCTTTAATACAGCTGAAATGTTTGAATCAATCCTTTGAATGTCTATTTGTAAGTCAAAATATCTTTTCCTCATAGTAATTTCAAATGTCTTAGAGAAAAAAATGAGCTTGACGCAAACTCACAGAGAAGTTCTTAAGATAGAAAAAGTGCAACTCAACAGGTCGCTCAACTCGACAAAAACGAAAATTTTGCAGGCTCGGTTTGATTGAGCCTATACAAGGACGGTAGTGGAATTGCATGCTACCGTCCACAACCTCTAACCACCCCGGGTTGAGCAGAACTCAACTTTCACAAATGCTACAAGTACAAAAATCAATTAAGAAACATCCGCAGATGTATTTATACGGCGGTGCACACGGAACCTGCAATCATACACTTGCATGTAGTTTCATAAAAACCGGCGCATGGTCCCCAGTTAAAATAACGGGTTTGCCCTAAACGAGAAAACAATAGGCAGAACTAAACAAACTGGAATTTAGAAAAGGGATCGGAGGTTATGGAACGTGCATATCACAGGAACTGCCAAAAGACAAAATTAAAAAGCAGGCACCATATCCAAGACATACATACGTATATGGCGTCAACGAGATCCTGGCGACGCACGTCAGTTTTTCTCTAGTATATGCACATTTTTGTGTTTTCAAGGAAGTAAGGTTAAAATCAAACATCGTCTCAAGCCTGACTGACAAACACTATCAGATATAGCCTTTGTATTTTTAAAAAAACTTCCTCTACTAAAGTATTCGTTGGCAGTCATCGGGGTCATTCCGTCGGATGTCAAAGAGACTTTTGTTGCTGTTTCGTGTCCACATTTTGTCGCGGAGTCAATAGATATTTTCACTGGCATTTGAAGTCGTTATCTAAAGTATCTGATACCGTATGTAAAAAAAAAAACATTCAGATAATTGATTGAAAGAAAAATCACGTGTATTACACATTTGTCTAATTGGCGTCGGGACGGTCTCATTGACGTGTGACTTTTGCAAAAAGTTCATAGTATATTTCCCTAATATTTAAATTTACTACCAGAAATATGATCCAAAGTCTTTCAATCCAGATTTAAGAAGATAAATTGAAGAGTTGATCTTTTGATCGGCAGGCGTCGAGAAGGTCTTACGGACGACATATGTACTTGTAGCTCGCAGAGAAATTTCATTCTTTATTTGCAGTTCAATTTTGGCGAAGCTGCGTTAAGATATGTATGTACTACAGATAAACCTATTTGGGGTCCTGATGGTCTAGTTGACTATATAATGCATTTGCTTGTTTTTGATAAGTCATGGTGATATGCGTAGTTGTTTAGTAATCCATTATATTTTCAAGCCAATATATATTCTCACTGCCGTTTGAACTCTTTACCCTATGTATACTGCTTACCTATCCATTTTCAGACGACACTTTGAAGCAATTTCTCCTTCAAAGAAGTGATTGTATTTACCGATTAATCGGGTAACATAGGAAATATCTTGCAGACGGATAATATATTTGCAGGTCTCTGACAATTGTTTTAATCTATTTGCTTCTCAGTTTTAATTTAAACATATTTTTATTTCATTCGATCAAGTAACATATTTGCAATATACATTTGTGCAATATACATTTATGAAATGTTGGATCAGAAAACAAGCAAGTATATGCTTATATTAATTCCTTTCCATAACTTTCTCAATTTTGTCCAAGCCAATGTCCTACCTGTCTATCAATCAAATGCTTGAAAATGTTCGTCCGTTACAAAATCCGATCATCGCTGATTATACATACACATTTCAGTCTTTGAGAAACCCAGTGTAATTCGCCAAGTTTATTGTAAAGCCTTACTGACTTTTTACATAACTCGCGGTAGTATGATATAAAATCTTTCGACGTTTGATTCAAGCAATTGCTCTTTCATAGACGTGCCTGCATTTACGAATTAATTAGCAGGGATGGTCTCATAGAAATTAACTTGTTTGTTGAGTTTATTTAAGTTGATGGTATTTGAAGTCGTCAACCAGCATTTCTGATACTGTCAGTCAGTCGGGCTTTTAGATGTATTATTGAAGCCTTTACTGCTTGACAACATGCGTAAATTACATGATAATCCGATGAGCTTCGTGATGGTCTCTTCTCCGCTATACAGGTATGTTAGTCTTAGGGAACTTCAGTGGGCTTCTTTTTTAAAGGCCACTGTATGTTCTATCTAACACTCTAAGTAATCTTCAGAAGTATATTATTATATCTTCCAATCATGCTTTCCAAGTTCGACTGAAGTTCTTTGAGAAAGTGTCTGTATTAAAGATTAACCGACATGCATCTGGACGGTCTGCCGGATGATATATTTAAAATTAGGTATCAGAGAAGTTAATTCATATTTTGTCTCTCAATTTATTTTGTTACTGTATATATGATATGTATATATGTATGTTCTAGCTCGCAGATGATGTCATTACCCAACATATCATATGATGGCTGTCCATTTGGCTTTTCAAAATATTGTCTTCAGACTTCATGAAGTAACAAATTTGTAAATTTTCGTTAGAATGATAATTGTATTTCTGATTGCATTTTTTTATTGTTCGCATGAAAACTGCCATTGTTAACAGGTCTAAATGGTTTGTCAACAAGGGATTTAGCTGAATCATAATTTTCAATTACACTTACCAATAAAGTTTAACGAATTACGTTTTATTTAGTACTGTATTTTCTGCCATTTTTTACAACGATAAGTAAAATGGCATCATACACACATTTTGAAGGTTTTATCATAAGTAAAATACAGCTTATTTATTCAATACATCGGTGCATCATAAGTATCAAGTACATTAATACATTACAAAAATGTATCAGTATCAATACTTAATAACTTGAGTGTTCTCAGTCTGTAACTGCATAACCAACTTATATTACCAAAGTCAAATAAAAATCGTAATATACACAGATAATAGTAGCTGAAAAAAAATCCTTTTCCAAAACATAGAGCTCAAACGAAGCTTGAAAACTAGATCCCTGTGTTTATGATAATTCTAGAAGAATACTTTTTTTCAATATTGTAAATTTCGGATCTTACTTGTAAACTATAATCAAAGGAATGTAAGATCAGCATAAAACACAACTGTCAATCATTTCTACTTAATTCTGTTAAGAGTTTTCATAGTTTCTTTGTGTAAAAGATTTAAAATCTAAACTTCAAAATGAATTTTCTTTCATACAGTTTTTTTCTCTTTTTTGAGATAGTGATAATATATTTTCAATTTTCATATTTCTACGAATTTATATAGGAGTGTGCACAAAGAATATATTCTCATCAGAAAACAATCCGATATTCCGATATGCATAAAAGCAAATTACAGTTTTCAAATTAACTATTTATAACATATTCTGGTTTTACGACTTGTTTCATTTAATTAGCTTACAAAGTCAACACCGACACATTCCCTGGTGACGGCCATGTGTTGAAAGTGGCTTCAATTCCAATGTCCCTGTAAATCCGCATATAACAGAAAACACTGACGTGCTAATCAGATTAAAACGTCATGCAAGAATATTTCGCAGTTTACGATTATTGTGAAACCTTTCAATTATGTTTATTGCAATAGGATTCAATATTATTACATGTGTTCTGTTCTCTACCGTGTTAGTCAGAAAAGTAACAAGATGCACGTGATATTTGGAGAAATAAAATTTAAGGTTTTTGCACTGGTATTAACGTTGCTCTGTTTTGTTGCAAGTAAGTTTCATTATGTAATTGTTGTTTAACAAATTTATTAAAAAACATTTAACTCATTGTTCATTTAAAATCTATGTAGAAATAATTTTAATCCGAGAGGAAAAAAGCTACATTTTATCTTACACCAGAATTTTGTCTGAGATAGACCATTTAAAAATTTATATTTACATTCGCCCTATCTTTCCCATTGAAAATGATGACGTTCATGTCGTATGAACAGCAAAAGGAAAGGCGCGAACGTTACGTCAGCACTGCGTATAAATAACGGGTCGCTGTTTTGACGACGTCCGCGTATAGTCAGGGAGAACGTTCCTTAGATGACGTCGCAGCTATTCCGTCTGATGAACAGAATGGCCGGGAAGCTGATTTTAATGTTAAATGCAACAAAATGTGTGAAATTTATAATATAATCTTGTTTACAAATGGAAAGGAAATATAATTTAAATATAAGAAATGAAACTTTTTTCGATGTTCATGCGGAATGAAATGCCCAACTTGCCGAACCTATTCTGTCGTTCATTTCGCATGAAAACCGAAAAAAAAAATCTTAAATACCTTTTAAAAAGCCCTATGCAAAATTCTCATTAGTTTTACTTGAACGATATATTATTTTTCCCAGTGATTTAATATCTAATGCGCAAAATCGTTATTTTGGTTTTCTACTCATGTGATATAATCAGTAATATATGATATCACATGCGCAACAGCGCTATTTTCGTTTTCATATCTCCCGTTTGATGATATGATATTTCGCAATAGCATAGATTAACTTTATTTTTCTAGTATTCATACATGACTTCATGGGAAATAAGTACGCTTAGACGCCTGTTCGTTCAATTTAAATTCAACTCCGGGAAAAAAACATATGGTAATTTGCAGAGCAACAAGAGAAACGCTATTTAGGGCATAAAAACAGGCCAGATGTCTCGTAGCGTAGCATCACTGCCACTCATGGAGTTTTCCAGACACTATCAATTAGGAAAACTTAAAAGTGTTGAACACCAAAATCTACACTTTGTTTTATAACTTTCACACATTCCTTGACCCGGATACGAAGTTTGTAAACAGAATCTCAGAAAAGTAAAGCCGACAGTTAAATTCCAAAATCGAATCTGATGGTAAATCAGAAACTTTATTTCCCATTTGATGTAACAGTGTCTTTAACAATTTCCCCATTACTTAGTTATCTTTCCGTTTATCAAAATGTTAAGTATTTCTAAATGTAAAATGCCGTACTGAGAAATGTTAAACGTTCTTTTATAGCTTTTAGTTGGCATTTTGCCGGACACTGCCCAAAGAATTAGCTGAGTGTCCACCATAGTTAAGATCTGGTTAAGACGAAATAAGTTTTTGCTTTGACACTCACCTAATTCTTTGGGCAGTGTAAAGCAAAAATTCAAGACCTTCCAATGGTAGTGCCAACTTCTTGGCTTTTTGTATGAATCAAAGATGTTATTTTAACTTGTTCTTTCAACGCAATTTCAGCTTATCGAAACTACCATTTTTTAAAAAAAAAGTCATACAAAGTCAGCATTCTTCCCCATTTAATTAATTATAGGTGTGTTTTTGTTTCTTTTTGCTGAATACAAGGAAATTCCTTTTAGCCATGTTGACCTCTACTTTCCATGTTTGACATCATAGAACGGAATCCTTTGATTCATGAAGATAAACACTTACGTCTGCATAAAATAGTATAATGATCTCAGAATGTAGCCTAGGTCCTGACAAAAACCGTAGCTCTATGCTTAGGTCCTTACACGAATTGCTGCTCTTTGCCTTGGTCTCTTCAATACACACAGCTGTACGCCAGGGACCTTACAAGAATCGCGGCTCTTTGCCTTACCAGAATTATCGCTCTATGCATAGGTCCTTACAAGAATTACAGCTAGATCCTTACAGGAATTACAGCTCTATGTCTAGGTCCTTACAAATATCGCAGCTCTATGCCTAGGTCTTTTCAAAAGTTACAGCGATGTGCCTAGGTTCTTACAAGAAATGCTGCTCTATTCCTTATGCCTATGTTCCTTACAAAATAACAGCTCTATGCCTAGATCCGTACAAGTCTCGCATCTCTATGCCTAGGTCTTTTTAAAAATTACAGCCCTATGCCAAGGTCCTTATAAGAATTGCAGCTATATGTCTAGGGCCTTACAAGAATGGAAGAAAGAAGAAAATCAAGCTCTATATATTCTGCGATAAACAACGTTTGACGCGCGGACGGACCGGTAAGAGAGCATTATGACGTCAATTATGACGTCATATTGCCGCATGACGTTCGATACATTACTCCTTGCGTAAACTAAGTCCAGTGTAATATCTATTAAAATATATCAATGAACATGTCAGAATGAAAACAGTCAAGGCTTTCTTGCTATTTATCGTCTAATTTATCACGGTTCATCGTTCAAATGCTTCAGTATTTAACCACTCCGGCTAACACCCTCGTGGTTCAATCCCTACGCATCTGAATTCTGAACCGTGGTAAATTAGACGATAAACAACTCGAAGGCCTTGATTATTTGTTAAATAACATATTTCCTCTTATTATTGATAACCGCCGTTCATTTCCATGTTTTTTTTTTCTTTTAAGTTTTATAGCAAAAGTCAAAAGTCCTACGGGCATATGACGACAACAAAAAATCGTATTAATTTTATATAAATGTTAGAATGATAATGAACATAGTTGATGGAATTGCAGATTAAATATAGAAAAAAACCAGTTAATTAAAGTGCAAGTAATTCCCATATCAGACAGGGACTTTCGACGCCATTGTGAATTTTGCTGTAGGAGAATAACTTGGGGAATCTCACAGGGTTAATTAAAATGGCAAATAATTCATTGTCACTCAGTTTTAATTCGACAGCGTCTTTGATGTAGTTTTATTGTTTTAGCATTTAAATGCTCAATTGTGACAGGATGCCATCTTTCACACTCTACAACGGGCGTCAGTGCTAATTTAATACAGGTGTTCCAAGTTGACAAATACATTATACTCTCGCGTTTACGACCGACTGTAAGGACCTAGGCATAGAGCTGCGATTCTTGTAAGGACCTGGGCATAGAACTGCGATTCTTGTAAGGACCTATGCATAGAGCTGCGATTTTTGTAAGGACCTAGGCATAGAGTTTCCATTCTTGTAAGGACCTAGACATATAGCTGCAATTCTTATAAGGACCTTGGCATAGGGCTGTAATTTTTAAAAGGACCTAGCCATAGAGATGCGAGACTTGTACGGATCTAGGCATAGAGCTGTTATTTTTGTAAGGAACATAGGCATAAGACATAGAGGTGTATTTCTTGTAAGAACCTAGGCACATCGCTGTAACTTTTGAAAGGACCTAGGCATAGAGCTGCGATATTTGTAAGGACCTAGGCATAGAGTTTCCATTCTTGTAAGGACCTAGACATATAGCTGCAATTCTTATAAGGACCTAGGCATAGGGTTGTAATTTTTAAAAGGACCTAGGCATAGAGATGCGAGACTTGTAAGGACATAGACATAGAGTTGTAATTTTTGAAAGGAACATAGTTATAAGGAATAGAGCAGCATTTCTTGTCCTTCTTGAATTATTTCAGTAGATGAAGTTAAATGCTCTAACTTCACGGTGTCTGTGCTGGACGGTGAAGATGCCATGTTACCGTGTATCCTTCCGCCACAGCTGTCGGAAAATAAAACCGTAAGTTAAGAAAAATAATAACATACAACAAAGTTAAAATACAAAAATAGTCCCCACAGACATACTTGGACAATAATTTGCAGTGCAAAGTGCAGAATCTGTAGTACTAAAGGTAAAGATTGAAGTAAGCAGATGATAATAGTCCCGAATAATTTCAAGCACGAAAGTGAAACAGCTATCTGTTTTGTTGGGCTGTGCTTTTTGTTGTTTTTTTCTATTACGTTCATCGCCGATTGCCATTATGTAACGGCGGTCAATTAGTGAGGCTGGGTTCTGCACAAGTACTGCCTTAACCTCCACAAATCAGTTAATAACTGACAAAATGATTATCAGTATTCAGATGTTAAAAAGCGAGGCTCAAATGATGCTGAAATAGTAAGTGATAATACATGTACTATATATAGTAATGTAAGGATTTCAGGAAGATTGCAGCTGATCTATGAGGTATTTGCATAATTAATTACTTTAAAGGAAACAAGAGATAACACTTGTCCGTGCTGTAAGCAATAAATAATATTTATATACCTTAGAACATTATATGTGTACCCGCAAGGCTTAAAATTGCTTTATGCTATTAACAACAGTATTTTTGGTCTAGTATAATAGGATCGGCGAGGTTATGTTCCTCGTGATGATCTGAGAGGTGTCATTTTCCTACGCCTTTGCAAAACTCGTGGGATTGGATAACTAACGAGCTTTACGACTGTGTGTTGTTGATAAAACACGGTAAAACACTTAAGAATACACAGAAAAGTATCTAGGAAATATACGATATCATAGCTTGAGGAAAATCTGCCGATGACGAGTTGATACAGACAAAGTCTAAGCCTCATTTATCAAGAAAGAAAAAAAGTAATGTTTTAATTAAGTAAACACACGGCACAGTCGGTCGTTGGATACTTAAGATTACATTTTTTTTACTTACGACTAAATTTTCCCGTCATAACGAGCTATTAAGTGGTAATTACGAGACCATATTTCGTAATTATGAGACTGTTTTGTCTTAATTAAGTCATAGCTTTCACATAAGCACGAGAAAAAGTGACTACGAGATAAAAACAATTACCTTTATAGTTAATTTTACTTCAGTTAAAGCAGTTATCTACAGATACAATATTCAGGTCATGTACAAAGACGTTTAGGCCTTGATAAATATATACTGCTCTTTTTCAGGTGTACTGGAACTTTGGCAAGAAGACGTTGTCCGAGGGAGAGAATATAACCATCCAAAGCAGCGAAGACAGGTTCTCTCTGTATAGACCCTATAACAGCGACTGGTACCATACATAATCATCCTTGGCCCGTTTTCAACTACACTAAGACTTAAGAACTGGAAATATTAAATTTGTCATTACTGTGTTTAAAGAAAACTTGACGAAAGTTTGCTTACGCTGTCTATAGCTGGAGAATAAATATCTATTTCTCATTTACAATCTATGCGAATTTAATAATGAGCAAATTGAAGTTTGAGCATTCTAAGATCAATTGTATTATGTTTTATGGACGAAGTTATTCCTACTTTACATTTGTTTTATCTACTTTCTTGCTTATAGTGGCCAGTCAACCAATCCAGTATTCCTGAATTTCGTAACTGCGTTATCTTGTTCTCCGTGAGAAAGTGTGAACTTCGCTAAACAAATGAATGGTGTGAGATGTATCTTATGTCAAATCGCCACTTCCGCTTCGTTTCAAGGTTCTCACTCCTTCCATCTTGATTGGTATATTTGTGTTTTTCCTTCCAAGGTTACTGGTTAAAATCTAACTATTTGGAGCCGATGATGTCTTTTCTGTAAGCATAATACTTGGTAATGCTTGATACAAATTCCACTTCACCTGCAGGTACCTACGTATATCTCCAGCAGTAATGGGAGACGAGGGAATCTATCAATGCCACGTTGAAGACGCTTTCACTTCTACTGTTCAACTTCTCGTGGAATGTAATAAAGTTTTCTTACATTTTTGTATCCAGTATCCACTTTGCATTTATTCATGAACCAATTACATTGTAGTAAAAACGTTTTATATAAAATGTGATATTATATGAATGTAATCCTTTGTTTTTTCTTTGAATGCTTAATCTAAAATGGCAACAAACACATTGAATATTAATGACTATTAACACAGGACAATTCGCAGTTTTCTTTGTGACTTTGCCGCTGTGACAGATTGAATCTGTTCTGAAGCACATTTATGTATAATGAGTTTTATGTATTTTCATTAAAAACTGGAATGCTTTACTATTTATGTGTATTTGTATATACTTAATACTAATAATATACTTCAAAATGTATCTTTACATTATATTTTCAGCACCACCGGTTGTCACAGGCTACCTGGCAAACAAAATTTACCTGCAAGTGTGTAACACTGCACGAGTAACATTATATTGTAATGTGACTGGACGACCGCAACCCACAATCAAATGGTATAAAAGAATATCCAAGGAAAAGCTAAAATGTAAGACAAATCTTCATTTAGTTAATCGTTACGCTGCCCACCAAATTTAATGTGATAATTACGCTAGTAACAGTTTTCTAAACATATAGTATAATTGATTGTCGATTCTACATCACAAACATAAATATATAACCTGGTTCAATATCCACTTTTTATTGCAAAGCTAAATTGATTGTCTGATCCAGGAACCGACTATTCACAGCAAACCTAAACACACAGTCTGGTACAGTACATATATTCTCCAGCATAAACCTAGCCACACAGCCTGATACAGTACATAGATTCTCCACCACAAACCGAAAAACATAGTCTGATAAAGTACATAGATTCTTTACCGCAAACCTAAAAACATAGCCTGGTACATTGCATAGATTCTCCTGCACAAGCGTAACCACAGAGTCTGATACAGTACATAGATTCTCCACCACAAACCTAAACACATAGTCTGATAAGTACATAGATTCTATACCGCAAACCTAAACCCATAGTCTGGTACACTACACAGATTCTCCACCACAAACCTACACAGAGTCTGATACAGTACACATATTATATACCGCAAACCTAAACACAGAGCCTGATACATTACATAGATTCTATACAGCAAACCTAAACACATGATCTGGTACACTACATAGATTCTCCGCCACAAACCTTAACACATAGACTGATACAGTACATAGATTTTATACTGCAAATCTGAACACAAAGTCTGGTACACTACATAGATTATCCAACACAAACTTAAACACAGAGTCTGGTACAGTACACAGATTCTATACCACAAACCTAAACGCATAGTCTGATACATTACATAGATTTTATATCGCAAACCTAAACAATTAGTCTGATACGCTACATAGATTCTCCATCAAAAACCTAAACACAGTCTGATACAATACATAGATTCTATACCGCAAACCTAAAACATAGTCTGGTACAGTACATAGATTCTACACCACAAACGTTAACACAGAATCTGATACAGTACATAGATTCTCCACCACAAACCTAAACACATAGTCTGTTAAGTACATAGATTCTATTCCGCAAACCTAAACCCATAGTCTGACACATTACATAGATTCTATTCCGCAAACCTAAACACATAGTCCGATACATTACATATATTTTCCGCCACAAACCTAAACACATAGGCTGATACAGTATATAGATTCTATACCGCAAACTTAAACACATAGTCTGAAACACTACATAGATTCTCCACAACAAACCTAAACACAGTCTGATTCAGAACATTGAGTCTATACCGTAAACCTAAACACATTGTCCGGTACAGTTTATAGATTCTCCACCGCAAACCTAACCACATAGTCTGATTCACTTTGCCATACCGTCATATACAGACCGCCTCCATCCAAACAAAATGGGTTGAAAACCAACATATTTCTTGAAGAAGAATGGCCACAGTATCTTGCAAAATATGCGACTTTGGACAAAAATATTATAATAACTGGCGACTAAAATTTCCATCTTGATAACCCGGCAGATTGTGACACGACCAGGTTTATGAGTGTTTTACAGTCTTGTGGAATGTCACAACTTGTGCATGAACACACTCATGTTCGCGGCCACACACTCAATGTGGTGATTACGAGGGATTCAGACAAAACTGTGTCAAATATAGAAGTAAGAGACCCAGGGTTGTCAGACGGCACTGTGAAAACTACGAAAGATCACTTTGCAGTAACTTTTAATGCGGCCGCGACAAAACCTTTGCCTGTAAGAAAAAGGATATCTTTCCGAAGACTGCGCTCTATTGATATTGAGTCATTCAAATCTGATATAATGGCATCTGAAACCCTTTGCAATAGTGTAAAATGTTGAAGAGATAGTAGAGGTATATACCACTGGACTGTCGGTGCTGATTGATAAACATGCACCATTACGAACAAAAACGATAACGCAAAGACCTACATGCCCGTGGTACACGGAAGTACTTCACGACACCAAACACACCAGACGAAAACTTGAACGGAAATGGCGTACTAGCAGACTTGCAATTGATCATGAAATATACAGAAACCAATGTGCTGTTATGAACAAAATGCTACGAAAAGCTAGAATTGATTACTTCTCGGACAAAGTTTCATCCTGCGGACGGGACAAAAAGAGTTTGTTTAAGATCACTAAACATCTATTGGACGGACCTAGTGAGGTTTCTCTGCCCTCGGGTAGGACATCGCAGGTCCTTGCACGGGAATTTAGTGATTTCTTTATTGAAAAAGTTGAAGGCATTCGGAACAAATTAACATCACAAATTCAATCAAATTCAAACACAGACAATAAAGAAACGAAAACGCAATCGAACACTGATATTAGCCGCTTAACGAATTTCAGTCCAGCATCAGAAGAAGAAGTCAAAACGCTTATTAACAGTTCACCGAATAAATCGTGTGAGCTCGACCCAATTCCTACTTGGCTTTTAAAATCATGCACAGCTGAACTTTCACCAATTCTAACAAAAATAGTGAACTTATCATTGGAAACTTCACAGTACCAAAATCTTTCAAAAGCTCTCGTATACGACCTCTCTTGAAGAAACAAAATCTTGGTGAAAATATGTTGAAGAACTACAGACCAGTGTCAAATCCCTGGACCAAAGTGAGGTCTCTATACTAGTGCTACTTGATTTGTCAGCAGCTTTTGATACAATAGACCACGCAACATTGTTACACCGTCTTGAACATCATTTCGGAATTGCTGATAAACCTCTCTCTTGGATGAAATCATATCTCACTGATCGTTATCAAACGGTGTATATAGATGGGAAACTATCAAAAACAGACCAGATGCATTTCAGTGTTCCTCAGGGTTCAGTACTAGGACCCAAATTCTACACCATGCACACGAAGTCTGTTGGTTCCATCTGTAAAAGACATGGACTTAAACATCATTTTTATGCTGACGATTCGCAATTATACCTACCGTTCAAACCAACGAATAAGCAATCTCAAACAGACACAATATATCGTGTTGAAGCGTGTCTTCAGGAAATTGTGTCATGGATGCACAGCAACATGCTCAAACTAAATACTGATAAGACGGACGTGATAGTTTTCGCCTCAAACAAAACTGCTCATTTAGTTGAAAACGTCACAATTACTGTTGGCGACTCTGAAATGAAACCATCGTCTTGTGTTAGGAACCTTGGGGCAATGCTTGACGTGAGATTATACATGGAACAGCACATAAACTCGGTATCCAGATCGTGCTAGGGTCAGATCAGACAAATTGGTCACATAGGAAAATATCTAACAACTGACGCAACAAAATCTCTAGTAAACTCCCTAGTTACATCACGGATGGACTATTGTAACGCGCTGCTGCATGGAATACCGAAAACAAATCTTAAAAGACTACAGCATGTTCAAAACACAGCAGCCCGCCTCATCACAAAATCGTCCCGTTATGACCATGTTACTCCTATCCTGAAAGATTTCCACGGGCTACCTGTAGAGTACAGAATCAAATTCAAAATCCTAACACTTACCTATAAAACATTACATAACAAAGGTCCAGTATATATCAAGAAAAGGCTGAATGTGTACCAACCAAAACGAGACTTACGATCCCAGAATGGTTCACTAAGACTGGAGTTACCTGCGAACATTCGAACAGCAACTTATGGTGACAGACGTTTTGAAACAGCCGCTGCAAAGCTTTGGAACGCACTCCCTCCAGGAATACGGGATTCAAAATCATTGTGTTTATTTAAAACATGACTGAAAACACACTTTTTCATTCAAGAATACGGGAGATAGTTTTTGAGATGACTGGACGAAGTCCCACACTTGTAAAATGGAACTGTGATATTGAAGTGTGTGGTCTTCCTTTCTAAAACAGTATATGATGGCACCATTAACCGGGGGGTTTGAACCTCTATATGCAGCTCGTCTGGGCGTACTAGGTGCTTTAAGCACTGGTATTGGCAATAGGGGTATAATGACCTCAAGGGGTGGGGTGCGGTCATGACTGTTTGTTACAATAAGGCTGTAATTATTGTCATTGTCATTAATAATATTGTTATAAGGCCTAACTAAAGTAAAGGAACCAGCGTGGGAGCCATCTGGTCTAGTCGCGTAATGGCGGACAGGTTTTTGAACACTAATTTTTCACTTGGCATGGCAACAGAGGTCTAAACTAAAGCTAGTTTCTGTTTAAATTTCATTGTGGATGTATTTTTGACATTTTGGTAGGAAAAAAGGGGAGAGCATGTTGTACTTGGTGAAGTGAAGCTCAGTTTTAGTATGAGTAGTACTTCCAGGTCACAGCAGTGTGATTTTGATGATATTTTACAGTAAGCAAATGTGACCAGAGAAATCTCTCTTAGAAAATAATGACCCCTACTTTTCTCTTCATTTTATACCAGTTTTATCATAACTCTTTAAAATGAGGTAAGGATTTTTTCTCTGAAATGGGTCTAGCTATGTTTCGTAGCTCTTTAAAAAATGTCAGTTTTATATAGAATATATAGGGAAAAGTGTTTACCTGTTTGTGACCTATAAGAAAATGTGGGCAAAAATTGAGATTTGTCCAGATATTACTATAAATGGACTAGTTTGGTCAGATTTTGGTAAAAAAGAGCATTTCATTGAAATTTTGCTACAAAAATTGATAAAAACCAAAAAAATCACATTTTCACTGTTTTGGGTGTATTTTTTTTAAATGCACATTTACACACTAAATTTTGCCCATTTATAGCTTTCAGAGGGGACATTTGGTACATTTCAAAGTGTTAGTATGTAATTTGCTTGCATATTATAGTAAAAATTTATCATAACTCTTTAAAATTAGGTAAGGATATGTTCTCTGAAATGGGTCTAGCTATGTTTCGTAGCTCTTTAAAAATGTCAGTTTTATATAGAATATATAGGGGAAAATACTTACCTGTTTGTGACCTATAATAACTATTATTATTATTGTGTACATCGCCATTGAATATATCATTTATAAAAATAGGCGTTTAATCAAATTATTCAGTTTCAGTTTCAGTTTTATGATTTTCCTACATATCTGCGATATGTCACATGTTTAATTGTAAAGCGCCCTTGAACGTATATTTCATATGGAAAGGGCGCTCAACAAATCTGGTATAATAATAAATAATAATAATAATTCAGTACCAGTATATAACGTAAACCTAAACATATAATCGTCTTTGGTATTTCTACTGTACACCACTTCCCTAAATACACAGTCTACTAAACAGCATAGACCTAAATACAAAATTTTTGTAGCAAGAAGTTATTTTACTTTCAGTTTGACAAACATTTGGTATAAAGGTTTTCATATTGTAATTTTGTACCCTCAATCGGTGTTTGGTATACATTCTACATTACAATTACACAATAACATGCAGTGGGTCAATCATGTTATGGGACATGGACACGTTTATACTAAAATATTATGTGTTTTCTTGCATTTCTAGACTTAGACCTTAACACAGAAAGTATCTTTATTCCTGACGTCGGTCATTCTAATGCCGGTATATACCTTTGCCAAGTGTCAAACAAACATGGTCAGACAGGCATGGAGTTCCATATAACTGTGGTCGGTGAGTTTCCTTAGAGCGTGGTTATCATTTTGTTTTATTTACGCGTCATGTCAGAAAAGAACAGTACTGTTATGAAATGAAACAAGGTACTTATGTAGGTCGTTGTTTATATCACTTCGTGTCTTGCGTGATCATACACCGTACATCTTCTGCTTAAATCCAACTATAGTAATAACATCTGCATTTATTGAATGGTAATTTATAATGCCTTAAAAGGAAAGGCAATGTTGTTCTTATCTTAATTCCATCTGAAAGGATTTTTTAAATCATTTAGAAGAGTGAAATAATTTTCAAAATAGGCTTAATATCTGCGGATGTCTCTAAATTGCTTTTTGTACTTTTAGCATGTTTAAATGTTGAGTTCTGCTCAACCCGGGGCTAGAGGGCGTGGACGGTAGCCTGCATTTCCACTACCGTCCATGAACAGGCTCAATCAAACCGAGCCTGCAACATTTTCGTTTTTGTCGTGTTGAGCGACCTGTGAAGTTTCCACTTTTCTCTATTTTAAAATGAGAAAGTTATGAGCATTTAAATAGTTTATCAAAATGGTGCCCATTTTGTTTCCATGGCAATAAAAAACAAGATGGTGGATTTATTAAATTTCTAGATACGTATTTGAACTGTATTTACTTATTTCTGTTAGAAATGTCTTTACTTTTTCCAGCTTTTACACTCAAGAAACATCTGAAAATAATCTATTTAAAATGTTATTTGCCAAATAACGAATTCAGAAGTGTGTAAATGACGTCATAAACACACTAAGATGGCTTCCTCCATGATCAGCCATTTTCTAAAATTTCAAACTGCTATAACTATTTTAACAGTGGTCCGATTTTAAAAATTCTTTCAGTGTTAAGAAAGGCTTGAAAATGGCTCTCATACAGAAATAACTTACTATAAGGCATTCCTTGGCCTTTAAAATAAATGAGATATAAATGTGCATAGGCAGAGAGCAATAAAGCAAGATGCATTTTCTTTCACGTTGTTAACTATAAAAAAAGTAGCTTTGTATGTTCCACCAATAACAGTATATATATTCTATCAAGAACATCCAAATCTTTTTTTTTTTATTATTATTTTTCTTCCTCTCCTTTATTTTACTCTCCTCCTTTTTTATTACTTTTTCAAATGATATAGACATTTATAATAAATAATGAATACAAAAGATTAAGCAAGAATGTACTTTTTTCAATATTAGAAAGAAATAACTGTCACTGATGTATTTGTTGTAAATGTACTGTACCTATTTGGAAATAAAAATATATTACCAAAAAAAAATGTTCCCAACAAAATTCTTGAGTTGATATTCCGACATCTTTCTATTGCACCGGCCACGTTTTATATGAATGCCATATAAACGTGCATAGGCAGAGAGCATTAAAGCAATATGCACTTTCATTCGAGTTGTTAACGTTTATTTTTTGAAAATGTATCTTTGTATGTTCACAACAAACATCTTGAGTTAAGATTGCGACATGTTCTATGCTTGCATCGGCCACTTTTTTTAAAGATATTTCGAGTAGTAAAAAACGTTATAAAGTATGCAATGACAACAAACAGAAAATAACATTGTTATCGTTCTGCATTTAACAGCTGGTTGGCCAGTTTCTTTATGTCCTCTAGTGTTACTAAAGACTTATCTTCTTCAGCCATTAGCAAAATCAGTTTTGGAGAGGTCAAAACCTTCTCTACCGTATGTCAAACAGACATTACACATTTTAGTTAACCTGGTGTATGAAAATGTGTGAAATAAACAAATATCATCTCATAAGGCTGGTTCAATACTGTTTCTTAAATATTAACTTATTGACTATCATAATCAAAAGCTTTTTGTAATGGTATATTCCAAACTTTGACGTTTTCTAAGTAAATTTATGGAAAAAAATATTCTACTTGCTTATATATATTTGGCAGTTTTAATAACTAACAAAGTTCATTAAGTCATCAACGTTAATGGATGTGCATTAAGATATATAAAGATATATCAAACAAATGTGTTAAGAGTCATAATTTCATATTTTTATGTGGAATCATATTATTTGGCAATCAATTATTATTAAAGACTAAGTGCATACACATGTACATTGTAATTACATATCAAGTACATCTGATTAGTGGGTCGGGCAAAAATGTATCTATTGTAAAGATGGTGCAAATTGTAATAAAAGCATGGGACTTTCACACGATATCTTTATAAGACCATATTAGCTTCGAAATTGAGACGAGCCAGAACTATTTCTCTTAAGTGATATGGCCTAATTTTTTACGATATGACTGACCAAGATTAGACCTAAATTATGCATATAGATGTCATAAAGCTATCCAATATACTCAATAATATCCGATAGTCATGTAGATTTAAGAGATTTTGGCAAAATAAATAATTTATTTGTACAGATCAAAACATCATCTAACTGCATATAATACACTGTTTAAAAATATTATTAGAAAACTAGATTGCGCTATTTATCATGATTATGATAACCGCCGTATAGTAATCGGATACCTGAAACAACACAGCAAATAAACATGAACGAACTATAGATTTCTAAATAGTCGTTGGTTCATCAGATATCACTTGATATAAATTAAAATAAATAAAAGTAATGGTAAATGGTACATGTAAATGGCTACCTCAATATTTGAAACCTTATAATCGTCATTTTAATATGGGATTAAAAATACGAGCAAGGAAAGAAAGAATATTTGTACGACAAAATTTGAATGAGTCTCAAGTCCTATTCCACGAAAAGCGAATATTAACATCACATAAGAAGGCATGGTAGTGTCCCCAGTGAGACTTTAACGCACGACCTAACGGTTAAGCGGCAGACACATTAACCACTAAACCACCGCTCCTTCTTTTAGATAATTGGGGCAAGAGAAGCTGTTTATTCTCTCATAACTGGATATGGAAAATACAATGAATTTATGGATAAAGTGTGCAGTCTGTTCACGCACGAAAAGCAACTAAATGTGCGATTCACATCACGCCCCCGAACAGCGGCATAAGTGGCGTTCTATAGTATAGATATATTGAATTGACGCCAGGACTCTTGTGTGGATAAATATTACAAGTATCTCTTAAACTTTACTATGTTTTGGTGGTTTTCTAAATCATCGTCTGTCTAGTATTCTAATCCATAGATGGGCTTCAAGTTTTATCAAGGAGGATTTATCATAACGCATGCTAATATTTTGTATTAAATGCAAAACAATTTTATTTAGCAAAAATATCCTGAATAATTTCAACTGTTTATTAGAAGCATTTCTTGTGCTGCTTGCTACAAATATTTTGAACATATATATTTCAGACCTTGTAGAGGAACTAAATACAGCTAGTGGTCCTCAAGTGCCATATCAGAGTGGGCCCAGTCCAGTGTTAGGTTCAGCCATTCGTGCCAGTTGTGCCGACAAACATATCCTCTTTTTTCACTCTTTTGTTGTTGCTATATGGACTACACGTGCATTTGTTTACTCATTATAGCAATATAAAATGTTTAAGTTCTTCGCTGTACACCACTAAGAATAACAGATGAGCAATTGTACAGGCCACACTGAGTTACTAACTCGGGCAGTGTTTTTTGTCCTCATTCACAGTATTGTTTAGTGTATTTAATCAAGGTAGTTTACACTGTGCTATTTAATGTTTAGCAAACAGTTTCTGTTTTGTACGGCGGTTCGCCCGTCTTTCTTTTTTTTATAATTTCTTTTTTGTATTATGCTTAAACCGTCAAATATAACTAAATGAAATTTGTATTAATGAGCATTACAGCAGAGATTTTCAACCATAACACTTTTTCTTTATTTTCTTAAATTTCAACTAATTTAAAGGTCCATTATTAAGGGAAAGTGAGTTGGCAATTTTTTTCATAGCCAGTGCATAGACTTCTGCAAGACACTAAATAATGAAGATTGGCAGGTCAAAATTTACAGAAGGTCTTTGAAACTCAAAGAAATGTATGTGTATTATGTTGAAATTTCAATGAATCGACAGAATGACCCCCCCCCCAGGTCTTTTTAACTTTCTTAATACTTAATAGAAAAATAATTGTACATATACTGCGATTTATTTCGAATTTCTACATACCAACTTTCATTTTCCAATAAAATGAAACAGTTTCTGTGCTTTTTAAAAGAAATTAAAATGTTCACTTTCCTTAGTATTGGACCTTTAAATCATTATATTTGGAATAAATGATTATTACACATAAACGGAGCGTAGCGATTGACATTTTTTTATACCAAATGGTATTGTAATTTTTACAACAGACTGTCATATCTCCTTTTTTTTTACAAATCTGTTTTTTTCTTCTTGTTGTTTACAGCTTAATAAGTTGCTGTGTTTTAATTGTTTAAATGCGAAAATACACGTTTTATAAATTAGGATTAAACTTGTTGTTCCAAGCAATATTCAGTTAGTCTTTATTAAGACGTTTTCACTCACTGTTTTACTTCCATGAAAACACTCAATACAATAGAAATAGAAGTTGCCCGTTGTCCAGTGAATAGTCTACTTTCTCTGCTGGAAAAGCTTTCTAACACTGATTTACATAAAACGGTTATGATGATTTATAGGATTCAGATCAATTAAAAATGCGCCATAACTGGAAAGAACATTTCAAAGTGCGGCCATAACATATGCCTTATTTTGACTTTTGACCTCAATGTTAGAGTATCTGTCCGTCAGTAACAAAGATAACCTAAGAGGTTACAAAATGCATGTATTTAGTGTTTTAAAATGGTACAGTTAGTATACAGCAACATTTAAAAATGTCCAATTCAAAATTCCTTTGAGCAAAAGCGAAACTCTCTCAAATTTTCTGGTGGACGGTAGAATGGTATTTTCTCTTTAACATATCGATGAGCTGCTTCTTTAGCACTCAAAGCCACACACTCGTTCTTTAACTCTGTAATAAGTATGCCGCTTGTGTATACCCGAACAGCATGTGGAATTTCAAGAAGACTGTCTATAAACTTGCACCAGACTCTAAGATTCATTCTGACATTCATAAGTTCAATCTCTTTAAGATTTTTCATATCAGATGGATGTGCAATGACAGTGTCAGTAAAAGTGAAGTTGTCTAAGCAAAGAGTGATAGGACTGGTCAAATATGGCAACAACATAACCATTTGTCTGTTTATCATAGAATCAGTCCCATCACTCACCAGTATGATGTTTCTCAGTTTCCCTGCTTTTGTTAGACCATTACACACGTGTTTGACGTTGAGAATATTAACTGATAACGAACATATTTCAAGAAAATTGGTGTTTAAACTGCTTGCAAAGAAGCTCCCACGTATTTCGACATATTGGAGCATTCCATGCTTCGACAAGTCAATTTTGTGCTGACGACACCTGCTACAATTTACCGAGAGCGATAGCTGCTGCAGCTGTACAAAGTCCGTTAGTATGTTGCTCAAAGTACAACAATCGTCATGACTGAGACTGAGCGAGGGATCCGCAAAACTTAGAGTAGTAATAGTATGCATTTCAGGAAGAACTGTCACAAAATATTTGGCAAGTCTTCCGCAAGCATGCAAAAACACACTTTCAAGGGTTGATGAATTTTTTACCAGAATTTCAGCAACCTTATCATCATGCTGTTTCCTAATTGTCTCGTTTTGGAATTGGCTAAATATAAAACACGCTATGGCTTTCAATTTTTCGAATTCTGTAAGACGTTTCAATACTTGATATATTGTGTCAGCGTCAACACGATATTTGGTTGGAAAGTTTGGAAAGTTTTTCACTTCGTAACAGGATAGATGAATGCTTATAGACTTGACATTGTCTGCACAGACAATCTGTTCATCAAAACCAAACAGGTTCCTGTCGATCAATAAGTCATTTGAAGTAATATCTCTTATGTGAATACTGGATTTTAACGGTTTGCAATTACATTCTTTGATACAGTTGTCAATACACTCCTGAAGTTTTTCATACAAGTTGCAACCATTCCAAATTTCTAACGGCTTAAACATACTTTCTAAATGAAAGGCGGGTTGCAAATGCCTGTAATTCGATAAACGTTGGTCCAGATTAACAATGATGTAGATATACTTAGTAATGCGAGATATCAGACAAGGTTCTAAGCCACAAAGCATAACTAATACATTTAATTTGTCAAAAATGTCTTCGATGGATCTATACGTCGCAAGGTATTTCATAGCACATCGTTTGCATTTTTCTGCTAGTGGAGTTTCGGTCATTCTTTCGAATTCCGTTGCAATATATACCGCTGCTAGGTATTCTTGCACTGACTTATGGAGAAATGAATATGTTGAGCGGACAGGGCTGCTCAATTCACACAAACTTATCCTCTTGTCTTGAACTAAAATTCCTGTTTTCAACCCAAAGTTAGTCACGGTATCGGGTATCTTATGTTTCTGAAGCGTCGCATCTCTAAACGTCAATGACTGATCTTTAACCTTTCCAAAGAGAGTTTCAAAAGCTAATCGCGATAAGTGGTGTATTGCATAACTGTAGTCATTACATAATTCATATTTGTTCAAATACTCTGGCAACTCCTCTTGCGTCGAAGATTTCGACTGTTCTCTAATATTGTCAAGCTCGTGGTCTCCGTAGCTTCTGGTTTTTGTCCATTGTAAAATAAGTTCCAGGATATTGGTATACGTGGCAATCATTAATGTTTCTTGAAATTTATCATTAAACCAAAGACATATCAGCTGTTGCAAAATTATTGGTATATGGGTTATACTGGAAACAGAGCATTTGTTTAATCGTTCTTCAAAATCTACTTCACTTTTATTCTTCTTTGTCAATGTGTTCAAAATTTGGATCGATTAAGTGGTCATTATTTTGATAGAATCCTGATGTATACCTTTAAGATCAACTTTCAAATGAACTTCATTTTCACGTATATTCAGCGAGTGAAATTTCCATGGCCTAGACGTTGTTAATACTGTGTACCCCTTTCTTAGATCTCGCGTAGGCAGTCCTTTAGTCTGAAATTGTGAGTCTTGCTTCTCTTGTGACCATTCATCCAAACCGTCTAGTATAATGAGGCAGTTTTCCGGTTCGTTTGAAAGGATGGTATCAAGAATTTGGTCGCTATACTGTTTGCTCAACATCCTGTGAACACTGTCGCAGTCAGTGTTATGTCTCAAGGTAATGTAAAACAAGAATTCAAAATTTTCCATTTCTTCTATTATACCTAGCTTATCTTTTAATATCGTTTTATGAGTAGAGTGTGCAAGGCACCAGCTATGTACTAGACTCTTACAGAAATAACTTTTTCCCGACCCGGCTTCTCCTACTACGTATATGGTCTTTATTCTCCTACATTGTTGTCGGAATATTTCAGGCATTGAAATTGTAACTTCCGTTTCCTCCTTTGAATACTTATGTTCTTTTACAGTTAGCCATGGATCAACATATACCTCGTTGATAGTTGTCATGGTCAGCTCCGGTTGTATTGGTAGCGCAGATACTTCGACAACATTATTTTTATACAGTTGAATAATCTTTCTCTGAAAGTCTAAGTAAATGGTTCATGATTATATACATGTTACTTCGTCATATTCAATAAAGTTGAGCATACAATAGAAAGTTAAGAGACAAAAGATTATTGTAATTATATTTGATTTACTTATATGTCAAAATAAACATGGAGAAAAAGCTGTTCAATCTTCTTAGTGAACATAAAAAGCTAAACGTATAACAAATGCCAAAAACCAAATTTAAGTGATTTTGAAGATATTGGCAAATACCGTGTTTGTGATATAATTTAACATTTGTTTGGTAAATATAGAAATTTTCAGAGCACACTAACCATTTAGATTAATAAGTCTAAATTTCATTTTATTTACCATTTTTCTTTTCGCTGTATATATATTCCTTCTCCAAGTTCTTGTCGGTTTCGTTGGGCGGCGCTTTATTTTCCTGAGAAAAGATAATCTGAATTTATCTGACAAGACCAAGCTATGTTTCAGTAACAACACAATGTGTTCCAGCAAAATAAAGAAACTAAATGTTAAGTATTAATGGCAATATCCTTTTAACTTTTCGGGATAAATAAATCTGCTTCTAATAACATTTCGAAAAATTGTATAAAAGTGTTTCAAAAATACGAGGAAAACAAGTGAATGAAGTATTGCCATGCAATACAAAGTCCCCTACTGCAGTATAGCATAATGAACTGATATCTGTCAACGATGTATAAACAATATTATACTATATATACAGTATGTTATAAACAAAAGACTTGGATTAAAATTTGTACATATAAAACCCTATAGTTGTTTTCATATAGCATTTATGGCCGATTATCAAAAAGGTAACGTTATTTATAATAAAAAAAGTCCATATAAGTCCACATAAAACTCTCTACCAGGTAGAGATAGGTTAAAATACACCTAAAATTGGATGTAACATGCATGCAGGTTTTTGTGCATGACACTCCCTCTTATTGTGGAGAACATTTGTGCAAAGTAATATTCAAATCCTGTTTTGTATAACAAAGTTATACACCAGACAGGAAGGATGTCCAATTAATCTTTGATCTCCAAGTGTGACATTGACATTTAAGCTAGGGTTCTGTGTGTTTCATCAGGGGGAACATTTATGCCAAGTAATATTAAAATCTCTTGATGGAAGTCAGAGTTCTGGACCGGAAAGGAAAAAAACCTATTAACCTTTGACCTCCAATTGTGACCTTGACCTTTGAACTAGGGGTCGGGATTTTGCGCATGACACGTCAACTCATCATGGAAAACATTTGTGCCAAGTAATGCCTTCATGGATGGCAGAGTTATGGACAGGACCCTGTTCATGCCATGTTAACATTTGACTTCCAAGTGTGATCTTGACCTTTGAGCTAGGGGTCTGAAAGTTTTGCATATGACACATTGTCTTATTATGAGGTACATTTGTGCCAAGGAAAAATCCCTTCATGGATGACAGAGTTATGGACCGGAAAAAAAGCTCTGTTGACCTTTGACCTCCAATTGTGACCTTGACCTTTTAGCTAGGGGTTCGGGTTGTGCGCTTGACACGTTGTCTCATCATGGGGAACATTTGTGCCAAGTAATATAAAAATCCCTTCATGGATGACAGAGTTATGGACCGGACACGAAACAGACCGTGTTCATGCCATGTTTACATTTGACTGCCAAGTGTGACCTTGACCTTTGAGGTATTGACCGGACAGGAAAAAAACCCTGTTGAATTTGACCTCAAATTGTGACCTTGGCCTTTAAGCTAAGGGTCCGAGTTTTGCACAATACACATCGTCTCATCATGGGGAACATTTGTACCAAGTAATATGAAAATTCCTTCATGGATGACAGAGTTGTTGACAGGGCACGAAATTGCGGATGGACGGACGAACGGAATGACGGACGGAAAAGCGCATACCTATAGTCCCTGAAACTGGTTTTCAACCAGTAGGGGACTAATAATGGCTTTAGCCGTTTTCTTTCCATGAAAGTGTAAGTTTATATTGTAACATTTTTTTTTTATTTTATTATTTTTTTTTTGGCTTTAACGTCGCACCGACACAAGGTCATATGGCAAGAGGAAGACTCACGGTACATCTCCGTGTATTACATTTGTACTTCATCATGGGCGAACACCTTGGTAGAACAACCGACCTTCCGTAAGCCAGGTGGATAGCTTCCTCACATGAAGAATTCAACGCCTCGAGCGAGGTTCGAAGCCACTTCGGTGAAGGACCTTAAGCATTCAGCCACATAGGCCTCTCTATAATGTCACTATTTAGGTACATTATAAGAGATAACTAGTTATATTAAGATAGGAAACAAATTAGTAAAAATAATATGAGTGAATGATAAACTTTGGCCAAACTAAAATTTTACAATTTGAAAAGAATTTCTTTCAATCTGAAATGATACATATATGATGGCAAGTTTCTAGTTACACAGCAACTATATGTTATGGTACTTTTTCCAGCATGTAATGCCGAATTTAAATATATATCTCTGATAAATGGCTAAGAAGAAAAGTTCAATTTCATATACATGATGATTTATGTAAAGACTATCTTTTCATAATGACCCTTTTAACCTGAAATGTCTCTATCAGACTCCACATCATATGTAAACATATGTCACCCTATCTATGACTCATACCAGATATATTAAATTGTAACAATAAAATTTTACTTGGCTTATCAGAAAGCATTTCTTACAGTATTATTTCAATGAATTTTGTTCAGTATTTTTTTTCTATTATAAAGAATTTGTACTAAATTGGAATTAAAGATTAAAGCAGTTACCCAAAAAGGAAGACAAAATGTAAAAGAGGTCGTTCTTTCGAACCATGGATACGAGGTTAACATTCTGCTACTGAAAACTGAAAATATCAAACTGGAACCAAAAATGAGACAATTTGTACACAAAAACCTTCTGAGGCTCAAGCACAAACTGAAAGCCGAGATGTGCTCCTAGTGAAATATGTAAGCCACAAGTTTACCTACAGACTCAGTACACCACTAATAGTTCCAGCAATATAAAGACTTTTTCGCATGTTTAAAAGGTCTGAAAAGTGAAAATATTCACATTTTCAGAACACCAACAAGAAAAAATATACAAGTTTCTTCAAGTTTGCCTTTAGTTTATCCTTAAAACTGAACACAGTTTTCTATCAGATACCTTATATTGTGACGCGTATAAGTCTTACAATTGTAGCCGATACATGAAAATGAACAAATTTTATAATTTCAAACTTTTTTATGGTCTAAAAGGTTTCATATGTTCTGCCTGTTAGTTCAAGGGAGACAATTCAAATAGGAATATACAAATGTTTGTACTAAGAATACAGAATTTGTTATTTGTGATACTCTGAATATTCTGAAAGATCTGATTTTCAGTTTAACAGCATTTCTGTTATGTTACAAGGGAAATGCTAACTGTACAACCTTTTATGAAAATCTTCGTTATGGGAGATGGTAAATAATGTCACCATAGAGCAAATTTGAGAGAAAACATTGTATTTCTTATTTGTTACAACCTGTTTATGATTGTAAACAATAATATTTTATCCAATCAACTAATGTCTCATTAAATCGAACGGTTTCCCTACACATTTTTTTTCAATCTATCCAAAGCCGTCTTTCAATAACTTAATCTGACCTCAGGACAGACTTTTCTTTTATGATAATAAAATATATTTTAATAAGCTTAGACTATTGTACATAAAATGTGTGTATTTTTTATATGGACAAGATCTGAGTCTCCAATGTTTTTTTTTTCTAAATGAAATGTGTTACAATGGTGTATAAAAAGCTGTAGTATATAAAAGAAACACAAAGAAAATGAATACATTTGGTCAAACTAAAATTTTATTATTGTTCCTTTGAAAAGAATTACTTTCAATCTGAAATGAAACATAATAATGGCATGTTTTCCAAGTATGCACAACATCTAAAATCAATCTATCATTTTCTTCTTGGTTATGGGGTAAGATTTGCAACACATAAATGGTAAAAATATGGCAAATCTATGATATGGTACTTTATTCAGCGTGTAAATATATCGCTGAAGAATGGTTTAGAAGTAAACTTTCATATACAGAGTGATTTCTGTAAATCCAGAGTCATCTTAATGACCCCTTTAACAATTAATTACCTCAACTGCAGGCTCTTACTATCAGACTCCATATCATATGCACACGTATGTCACACTATCTATGACTCATACGAGATCTACTAACAATCAAAACTTTACTTGGCTTATCAGAAAGCATTTTCTCATAGTATCATTTCAATAAATTTTGTTCAGTAACAATTAATATTAATAATCATTAATATCATTAAATAATGAGAGCTTAATTAGAATCAAAGATGAAAAAGGTGACAAAAAGAAATGGAAGACAAACTTTAAGAGAGCTTATTTTTTCTCACTAGGGACCGGAGGTCAATATTCTGCTGCAGAAAATGTTGAATATATAAGATTAGAACCAAAAATGAGGCAACCTGTCGAAAAAGACTCAGGACCTGCTGAGGTTCAAACTCAAAAATGAAAGCCGATATGCCGCCGGTGAAATATGTGCTTTTATGCAGCAAGCCGCAAGTTGACCTGCAGACTCAGTCCTTCACTGAACAGTCCCAGCAAGGTTAGACTATTTCACATCTATAAAAGGTGTAAAAAGTGAAAACGTTCACATATTCTGCACATTAACATGTAAAAAAATGTACAATTTTCTTCAATTTCAAGTTTTTCTTCAATTTATCTGTAAAAACAGGAACTATTTTCGATTAAATGCTATAAATTGTGACAAGGGCAGCACGTTTATATATTATATTTGCAGCCGACAAATTATATAATTTCAAACTTCTTCGATAGTCGAAAATATACATAGCAGATACTGTATCTTACTGTAGGTATTTAACGGAAGATATATGCATATCTGACGTAAATCAATAATTTCTGACTAGCACCAGATTAACAGAATGTATCTTTCACTGAGTAACATACAGAACCTTTTGTGTAAATAATGCCAACTTCAGGAGAAGGGTTTCATCACAACTTTGAAACAAACATTGAAAATTATTATCATTTGAAATCTGGTGATGAATTGGAATGTATTTCTGTCTATCCAGATTAAAAAAAGGGCAATCAAAAATATAATGACACTCATCACCCAATGCAGCATTATTACACAAGTGTCATGTGTCAAGTGTCTCAACATGGACAATATTAAGAAATATACCCTTTTCAATAGGCAACTTATTATTACGGCACCTAAAATGGCATAAGGATAATGCAAGATTTGATGGTAATAATTTCAAATAGTCTTCAAATTATTAGACTGGTTTAAATATTTTATAACGCTCACATTTTCTTGAATTTTGAACCATTCTAGTCCAAGTTTGTATATACTGATCCTTTAATCTAAGCTTAATAATATTACGAAAATAAAGTGGCGAAGGAACTGACTGGTTAATCCAATATTCTGCAAATCCAAGCTGTTCCAATGTATTCTTTACATATGAAATCCAAGGGCAACAATATACATCATGAATATGAAGCTTATACATTAACTTATACAGAATATGGCTGATCTTATCAGTTTCACTTTCAATAACCTTGCACCAGTAATTAAGTACTCTACTTTTGACAATAACATTAATGGGCAAGGCCCCTAGTTCACCAAATACCATAACATTGGGCGCCCTCCCTCCCCCCCCCCCCCCCCCACCCAAAAAAAAAAAATCGCCGGAGCATAGGTAATTTGTCTTTTGTTCTGGGTGAAAAAAGTGCAAAATATGCATTTTTCTCGCTCGCATAGGTATTAATCTTTTGTTCAGGGTAAAAGATGCGTTTTTTCTCGCTCGCTACGCTCGCATAGGTATTTGTCTTTTGTTCTGGGTGAAAAATATAAAATATGTATTTTTTCTCGCTCGCTACGCTCGCATAGGTAATTTGTCTTTTGTTCTTGGTAAAAAAAGATATAAAATATGCATTTTTGCTTGCTCGCTACGCTCGCACAATAGAAATCCAACAAAGTTTGCATGAGCTCCTATAATGCTCTTTACCATTTGTACAATATGCTAATAGCCCTTGGTAACCCCTCCCAATAAAAATCCTCAGAAATCCATTCGGGCTAAGACATTCCATTCTGGGATCCTTACGCAAGAATTATTCTGATAAATCATAAAACTTGGAATATAATTAGCATGTTATTTGGGTTGATTTTGTCACAAAACCTGTCCTTTTAAAATACTTAATAAAGTTCCTCAGAACGTCTAGAATGCACCAGAAGGATCCACAATTTTCGGACCCCCCCTCCCCAGTTGCGCTCCCCTCCCCCCAACACAAAATCCTGGATCCACCCTTGCAAGTAGATCTAAATACCAAAGTAGTGTGTATAAATATCTATAGTATGTATCATAAATATTCTTTTAACCAAGCAGTCATCGCAAATATGTGTTGAAAATCTCATTGGAATATTGCAAATAGATTTATAATAATCTGCCATTGGTTGTAGTTGCATATGAGTATATCCAGTTCCATGGTAACATTTCAGTTGTAACGAGGCTCTGCGAAATTACCGGAAACGCCAGTCTGGTGTGCAAGAAAATCAGGTCAATCCAGCTGGAGCGTGAGTATGAATATGATTCGAAAATAAGCGCTTATACTCTTATCATGCATTACCTCTTCAATCTTGTTAATTCCATTTGTTGTCACATCGCCATTCTGGTAACCGAACACGAGGCGGTATTCGCGGAGCTTCCTGAGAAGGAAACAAAATTCCAATGAAACATATATAGGCGTTAAGTTGGTCTGCAGTTTGCATTTTGCAGTTCGAAATGCAAACCGCAAACTGATTTGTATTTTGCAGTTTGCATTTTGCAGTTCGAAATGCAAACCGCAAACTGATTTCCATTTTGCAGTTTTGCATTTTGCAGTTCGAATTGCAAAATGAATGATTTTGTGGTTCGAGTTATATATAAGTAGATGAACTTCGATTTCGCTTTCCGAGAAAGTTGCGCTTTTTACATTCAATGAATGTGTACATTGTATCCTTCGTATATTATCTCATATTGTACAATCACTGAAGAAAGATTATCCCTGAGGGAATATTATCTAGAAACTATTACATATATGTCTTTGATTCTCACGGCAGGTCACACTGCAAATAATATTGAATGAATTTTAACTGAATGTTCTTTTGTTTTGTTCACTCTCGCATTGCTATGCATGTTTAGTATATTTTGTTCTTATAACGATGAACTGTACATGTTCAAGTTATATCAATAAATTACTGTTCTGTTATTCGCTTTATAAATTTATTTATTTGGGTTTTACGGCGCACCAACACAGTATAGGTTATATGGCGCCAAACAGGACTACAAATTTTGGTTCCACATCTCATTTACATTAAATTAAAAACATGAGGTATGGAATCAAAATTTGCATACCTGCTGGAATCACAGAGTTACTGCAAAACCAAGTGTTAAGACCCTATCAGTCGCCTCTTACGATCATGCAAGGGTAAGGCAGTGGTTCCAATTCTTTTCATACACAGATCGTCCCAGAACCACATGGGGCCGCTTTATAAATAAAGATTCTGTAATTTTTTGCCTTTCATGCTTTATTATTTAACATTTCCATCTTATTTGCACTTCGTAATTTGAATTGCAAACTGCAAAACATATCCATTTTGCAGTTCGAATAGCAAAATGAACTGTTATTTTGCGGTTCACGTTATATATATTTGTTTGTTTTTCGTGAATATGGAATATATCTCGCTTAGAGGGGAGAAAATCTCAAATATTTTCACGAGCGCGTAGCGCCAGTGAAAATGTTAACATTTTCTCACTTTGAGGTGAGATATATTCCATATTCACGAAAAACAAACAAATTTTCTTTTTATTTTATGCTTAATCATGTTGAGATAATAATGCATTTTGCAACAAATTTTAATCTCAGCGCGGGAAAATGGTCACAAAAAACCACACTTTCTGCGTTCAAAATAGACTACGCCAATGTTATTATATGTATATATTTCCCTTTTTCTTCTATAGAACTACGTGTACATTTAGTGAAGAAATATTACAGGTACTTTGATATTCAAGTTCTTTTAAAGGTTCCGTAACACTTAGAATTTACTTACAGAATATTACTTTTTGTCGACTCTACCTAACACGAATAATACTACGAATAATTTGGAAACGTGTTTGGGCGCCATTGTCTATGTATGACTGGTAACAGGAGGAGCGCCAATCACCTAACAACGTAGGAAGTCCAGTTGCGTAACAAAAGCTCGCTCCGCCTCTACGAAAACTATGACTGGCTATCTTCGAAGAGTTTAAGCCACTGAGAGCGAGGCAACTGCGGACACGGTTAATGAAAAGATCATATGAAAGGGTAACAAATGGCCATTAACTTTGTAAATAAAAGCCGGGCCCAGGAGTAAGCTGAAGACAGGAGACGGTAAATTTGATTTGATGCAAGGCATGAGTTAGTCAAAAGTTTGTGATTTAAACTGAATCACTTTACTCCAATTTTATGCTAGTTTGTGGTGCTTATAGACTCTTGAGACAACAGTATATACCGTCATATTAGACGCGGATCAAGATAATAGAACTGTTTTATAGCACTAATAAGACATTTTTACATCGTCTATGAAAAAAAATCTTTTAAGAGACGACTGTTTAAAGTGTTCAAACAGTTATAGAATTTTTACCCTCTCATTATTTTGATAAAACTCATTTTGTCATTTATTTCCATTGCATCCATCTAATGTTTCGTATATATGATAAGCTGTAATGCTTAAATCTAAATAAATGCTTAGTAAGATATAGCATAAATGTGCCTAAACAAAATATGTCATGATACACAATTTAAAGCAAAATATACTTTCTAATATAATGTGACATGTTCGTCTCTATTCTGGTAGACCACAGTTTCTGTAATGAATAATTAAAGTAGAAAACAACTTTAAAGAAAGCAAAAATGTCGTTTCATGATGTACAGTGTAACATATTACGCTGACTTGACCTAAAACTTTCTATTATTTATGAAAGGTTATTAAGTTAAACAGTTAACAGAAATGTGCACGTATGAATATCTAAATGCAAATTTGCGGTAGTTTTATGTAAAAATCAATATGTAGCATAATGCTCTATGTCTTGAGGAGAAAAGTGTTAGTTATAATATATAGGTCTACGGAATTCAAATGCCTTGTATACAAATATTGACAGAGTTTTCTGAATCTGCTTGTTTTCAGACGTTAACAACTCCATAAATTTTGGTATGTTTGGATGTTTCCAATAATATTTCTTTATATGATTTTGTTAATTATCTGTAATATTCTTTGATTTATTAGTGGCACTCTTCCTAGTTCGCCATAGAGAAAAGAATTCTGTGTTTGTAACCTTACGCCTAAAACGTTTTTGCAAAAGTGTATGTGCATATTTTCTATATATTCAGTACAACATATAAAACAAGGTCACAATCAAACATACTAATGAGAATAGAATTTCTACATTTATATTAACTGCAAAACGAATTTTTATTTTGCGTTTCAGTATTCAGTATTTCAATGTCCTTTTCGCTTTGTAATTTGAATTTCAAACTACGATTTTTATTTTGCTTTTCAGAATTTAGGATATCAATGTCCATTTCCATTTGAAAATCATGATTTTTTATGTATGTACAAACTGAGAATGAAATAAACTTTGAAACTTTTAATTTGAATAACAAAGTGCAAAATATTTTGCATTTTGCTGTTCGAATTGTAAAATATTTTTTCATATCGATTCAATATATGTAATAAACTGCTTTTCAGTTTCTTAGAAAAGTGGTATTGGTTGGGATTTTCCAGACTTTAAAATTTAACAATTCAGTCTTATTTGCGTTTTTTGATTTGAATTGCAAACTGCAAAATATTTTGCATTTTGCAGTTCGAATTGCAAAATGCATTTTTATTTTCGATTCAATATATGTATCGAACTACGATGAAGGTTCTCAGAAGCATGGCATTTTGAGTGTGTGTGTGTGGGCGGGGGTGGGGGTCGGGCGCTTTTCTGGCTTGAAATTTTAAAGTTTCAATTTAGGTTGCGTTTCATAATATGAATTGCAAACTTCAAAATATTTTGCATTTTGCAGTTCAAATTACAAAATGATTCAATATGTATTGAACTGCGATGAAGTTGCTCAGAAAGGTGGTATTGTTTGGGGTTTTCAAAATTGAAAATTTAACGTTTCAATCTTATTTGCGTTTTATAATTTTAAATTGCAAACTGCAAAATATTTTGCATTTTGCAGTTCAAATTGCAAAATGAATTTTTGTTTTGCGTTTCAGAATTCAAGATTTCAATGTCAATTGCGCATTGTAATTTGAATTGCAAACTGTAAAATATTTTGCATTTTGCAGTTCAAATTGCAAAACGAATTTTTGTTTTGCGTTTTCAATGTCAATAGACCATTTCACGAAGTATATGCGCATGCGCAAACTGATTACCGTTAATCCGTGAATTAACGTGATTAAACGATAACACAAAAACTGGGGGCTAAGAGATAGATAGATAGATAGATAGATAGGTTATGTACAGCGTGTTAAGTTTGAGACAGTTTTCTTCATTTTTGGATCGAACTACGTTGAGAATAAACAATGAAATAGTCTGTATAGCTGAACGCTTTACTTAAATGTCTAACGATAGCTGACCAACCGCTGCGTCTGTAGTTTATTGACAGGTGTAATGAGCGGGAATTTCAAACACAAGTTGCGTCCTTAATAACTTGTTTAATTAATAGCAAAAGCTGATCTTCACCTGATGTACAATTATTGAAAAGGTCAATTGCACACTTTTTACGCAAATGGCGTCGAAAAATCACGTTTCAGCCTAAATAGTTTTGACGTTGCTGTTTTTACAGCGATAAATTTAATTTCGGGCGCCCATTTCAATCAAAAAGAAATTTATTTCATTTATTATAACAGGACCGTTGAAATCTTTACGGTAATGTAATTTTCAAATATGTACTCCGACTATTCGCCGAAGGAATTCTTACTTTATGCAAAGACTATGCCAAAATCTTTCTACGAAATTATCATTTTCGAACGGAATGACTAAGTAATGTGTAAAAACCATTCCATAGAATTAAAAAAAAAACTAAACTCATAATACAATTTTTTTTACTGTAAAATGAGAGATAAAATGCGGGGTCTCCGACTTTGTTTTCGCTGTATTGTCTTCAATTTTCCCCTACCATCCTTTTCACGCGAGATTTAGGGAAAAATACAAACAACAACAAAAAATTCATTTTAAGCGTACTTCAATTTTGTTAGCAATTCTCCGATTTCTTTCCGATTTTTATTGTCACGCTTGTATGCCTGAATGCATGTTGGACACACAAAAAAGCGTAATGAAAAAAATGATACTTTTTATTAAACATTCTACTGCTCGTTCTCTCCTCCATAGATATTTAGAAATTTTCTGAAAATGATCCCGAGATGTTTTTGAATAGAATAAGATAACAAAACTCCTTGACTACCGGGTTCATTTTCACGCTACAGTGCTAAGAAAATTAGGAAGTTTAAGGAACTTTAAACATGTCTTTTTCCCGCATTTTCCAACCAAGTTCATATTGTCTGTTTGTGGAATTTATTAATTTATTTGCAGCCTTTATTTTACGGCTTGTATCGTTATTAAATAGTGTTGTTGTTTTTTTTTTTTTTTTTTTTTTTTTTGTTCGTATTAAGTTTAAGCCCGTTTCAGCTGTTTCATAAATAACTAAATGCAGTTTTCTCCGGAATCTGGAGATGTTAGTTCGGGCCCGACTTCCTACAGCACTGCATGAAGTATAGCTGAACGGCTTAAGACTTAAAAGACGCTTAGTTAACGATCAACTATGGACAGCACCTCAAACCACAAGATTTATATACCAAATTCTTCAGAAAAATCTGCTCTTTCATGTAAAATAGTTTTCTGCTGTCAAAAATTGAGCAGTTTTGGTAAAAACAGGATTTTTTGGCAGTTGCCAAATCACACAAAAAATCGAAATTATTGTTGTTTTAAGTTTTCATTACAATCAGAAACATTTTAAAGAATATTCATTTCAATTGATTCATGTTAGAACGGTATTCTACAATTATAATTCGAATAAAATATGAACTTATAAACTTCTTGTCAAGACTTTTGGAAAAACTGTGCGTATTTATTCTGATATATATGTTTAATTTCAATCTACTTTCACGTGTTGCCCGAGG
Source organism: Mercenaria mercenaria (assembly GCF_021730395.1). Lineage (NCBI taxonomy): Eukaryota > Metazoa > Mollusca > Bivalvia > Venerida > Veneridae > Mercenaria > Mercenaria mercenaria. The sequence continues at coordinate 30,903,825 of NC_069375.1, read as the reverse complement.
ACCATTTTTTCCATTCTTTTTGTATAACGTTGGATAACAAATAATTTAACCATATGTGTTGAACTAAATAAAATTTGTTAAATTCATATTTCTGTAAAATAATTAAATCAGAAGACTTGCAAAAATTTCATTTAAATGTTATACATCTGGATCATTTTATATCCGTCTGATAATTGTTCATGTAATTCATTGGAGAAATATACTTATTATAATTTGATTTTAAGAGCTATACACATACGATAAACTGATATAGATCACAACACTTCTGCAGTAGTTTAATAACTACATTTCTCGAATAATTTCATATTGACAGTCATCTGATATCATAAGCTTGTCATGTATTTAGTATCTGGAACAAATCTTAGTTTAATTGAAAAAAATACAGTTGTTATCATTTCATTTACATATACGAGAATTTCATAAAAGGTGATACAGATCACACCACTAGTCTAACAATTCAATTTCTCGAATGATTTTATGTTGATTTTCACTCAATTTAATATGTTTGCCATGTACTTGCTATCTGGAACAAACCACAGAACACGCCTTTAAAACAATTACTATTTATTCATTGTCTGAATCACTGTCGGAATCTACCATACTCGTAAGTGTGTAAATATTCCCACAGATACCACTGTCTGTGTCTCCACTATCACCAAGACATGTACAGACAAATGTGCAAGGCTGTTTGTTCTGGAAGCATGGACATTCTTCATCACATACTTCTTTACAGTCACACAACATATCATTAAGAAGTTCTGGTGCAGCCATAGGCTGTGTTGAAAGAACATGTTCCAAATATTCTCCACTTTCATCAACATTGTATCCAAATTCTGTTACAGGAGGGAAGTCATGGATCGGTCTCAATGCATTTCGCCATATAAGTAGTTGGTAGCAGCATCGCAAAATGTGTTGCGTGAAGCTATTATCACTTGGTGGAAGATTCTTTGGTTTTGTCGAAGTCTTTGCCTTTTCACAACGAAGAAGGTTCAAAGACGTGCATGACTTTTTCCCATACAGCATTCCAGCAAATTTGACGCAAGCCTGTCTCTGCCCCTTTGTGATTTCAACTGATTTCCCAAAGTCTGTCAGTCCTTGGTGTTCAATACAATCATTACTCAATATTCGAAAAGCAGTTGCTTTTCCTTTGCCCCGAATATAGCTGCACGTATCGCAGCCAGTGATACAATATATTGGAAGCAATGTATTTCTTTGCTGAACTGTTAGCTTATCAAATATCTCATGTAATGGAATGTATCTTGATGGATCTGTATGAACACCCGAGTGACCTGTATGGAAATATATAACACATGATCGAAATATCTGGTAGTGGTGTGTAAGCAGAACAAAAACATCGGTATCAGGGCTTTCAACGACAATGATATGATAACCCTTTTCCATGGCATATTTGGCGTGAAGAAGAATCCTTGTATCTGCTTCCTCTTGGTTAGAATACAAGTCATCTACAGTCATGACCTCGTCAATTGTGAGTTTAACAGTCTCATCCTTACTTCCACCGCTAAGTATCATGGTTTCATCATCGTGCAAAAGTAACTGTCCTTCAGTTCGGAAGAAATCGGTATACAAGTCACATAAATGAGCCTTTTGTTGTCCAAATGAAAGGAAATCTTCCCAGTGCTCAGGAATAAGTATATTCCTCTTCACAGCTATATTTTTACAAACTAATTCGTCACCGCGTTCCTGCCTAGTTAAGCTTTTGATGCTGTTTTTGTAATACTTATCAAACACAACGTGGATCTCTTTCACACCAACGATAGCTCTTGACTTCTGCAAAATGTATTGAAAAAGTGCTCTAGCCATGTCCACAAAGGTAACGGGTACCTTTGGTGCTTTTAGTGCTTGAACGACAGCCATTCCATCAAATATCACGCAGTCCGCTGAATCAATTGAATGCATCTTTCTTTCAAGTAAGGTTTCAAGTTTATGCAAGTAGTCTGATTTGCGTTCACCTCCTTTATACATTTTCCCAGTTTCTTCGTACAGACTCAATGGCACCGGTGTATTTTCAAATGAAAATGCCCGTTCTGAAGGTACTTTCTTGTAAGAATTTATCGCTAGCAGCCTTTGATACATCACATCTGCGTCGATTGGAATGTCTTTCGATTGAATTTTTACCTTTTTCTTCATCTCTGCCATCGTTCTGACATTAATTCTTGGTAACGGGTTATAAAAACTCTTAGAATTTGAAGAACCATCAGGCTTTGTAACAAGGCGCTCCTCGACAAAGTTTTGTTGAACCTTTGCACCCGTCTCAAGTGCATTGAACACCCTGTCCTGAATCTGTTGAGTGGCTTGTATTCCAGTTGCAATGTTAATCAGTCTATCTGGGTGCTCACTGTAATCGAACGGATCAATGAACGATTTTTCAAAGATTGACGATATCTTGATACACATCTCATTGTACTGTTTCACTTTTGATGGAGTATCAGTATGGTGGCGGAGACTCTTTTCTTCGTAGTCAGTACTTGTTGAAATGGAGTTGTGAAACTCCATTGAATACTTGGAGGAGATAGGTCTTGCCAAAAACCACCCCAGAAGAGCATCGCCTCTTAACGTTAGACCGATGATACCACCCGAACCTTTCAAAGCTTTATTTTGGGTTGCTTCTAGGATGTAGTCGATCCAAGTGGTATTTCCAATCCCTGTTGCAATTTTGGCTGCAAATTTTCCATTGCGAAATTCACCTTTGGTAGTCTTTCCATGATTTGGAGCTGTACAGTCATATACTTGGCGTAGTTTGACCTGTCGGCAGCAAATAACAATGGTAGCATGTACTTCTTTGATGATTGATGAATATCCCAATCCCCTAACCTAGTAGAAGCTACGAAAAGCTTAAATGGTAGTAAAACCTCATTCAGGAACTGCTCCCAGTATCGAAAGGTTGGTGATTTCTCTGAAGCATATGCGCTGAACTCTTCAAAAAACGGATCAAGACAGTCATGGAGCTTTAGCAAAATGCTTTCATCAGGTATAGATTGTCCTTCTGTTGTATTGCCGATAACTTTCCAGACAGTTTCTGTAAGTTCATGGGGGACATCTTTTTCATTTTTAGTGCACCAATTCAAAAACTGAGATAGATACAGTCTAGTCAAAACTTCGTCTAAGACCTTATACGCCAACATAGCTCTATCGAAATCCTTTCCTTTAAGGATCATTTCTGCTGTACCGGCAGCGTAAGCTCCTGATTAAGACAATATGTTTCTCAGGCCTGAGTCCCCATATAATTTGCCAACTGCTGCAAAAAAGCACATCAGAAGGTGCATGCCCCCTTCGCATGGAATAACGCCACTTAAAGTGACCGATCGTGCCCATAGAATTTCCAGAGCTTTGGTTAAAAGTCCCATGTCAAAAAAGACAGGTACATGCTCTTGACCCATTTTATTCATGACCTCTTTCATTCTCAGTAGTGTCGTATATACCGTGCTGTAATCGGTTGGTTGGGACATTAGAATTAGATTAAATGAGATCCCCGAAGCTGGAACATTAACCTTGTCTTCAAACTTCGACTGGTATATACTCCAGGGTGGAACAACATTCCTGACAGACACATCCTCGCAGAATATATCTGCACACCGATCAATATTGTATAACCGTTCTCTCATTTTTGCTACCTTCATGGCCGTTGTGCTTTCAGCAACAAGTTCATGTGGTTGAACAAATGGCTCTCTTAAAATAGGTTCCGGTCTTGTGTGTGGTTTCTTGTAGAATGATACGTTATAAAGTTGTGTCCCTGCAAAAAATATCAAGGTGTCAATCATACAAACTACAATTGATAAATAAGTAATACATTCTAGGTTAAAAACTTTGTCGGTTCATTTTGATTTTAGCTAGCATGCCAAAGTGACATGTTTGCAAGGGAACATTTTGTTTTGAAAAGACATTTACTTTCTAGTTACAGACTAAATGCATTCAGCAAACTGGCTAAAGCACCCAGCATGATTGCACCCATCAAATCATAAGAAGATCTGAGAGAACATGAAATGCATCCCCTTGACGAAAAAATAAACAACAGGAATTTAGACACCAACCATTTGTATATGAATATTAGTCTAATGAAGTAGGAGTCAAAGTATTGGGTGAATAATAATAAATGATATTACCATTAGTTGAATATAGCTTTAGAGTTTTAGTATTGGTTCTTGGTAACTTTGTAGCCGAAACATCGCCTGGAGAGTCGCCTATTATAATTGACGTCATCGCATGAGTTGTGCGCTTTCCATCAACTGTCCGTTCGTTGTGGTCCCAATTATCACCTGCACCAACTATCAGTCCACCACCCTCAGACCGTTGTAAAACTTCCTTTGGAACCACACCGCCGCTTCTTGTTTTGTGTTGATCTTTTATAGTGTGTAAGGCAGCAGATGTCAAGAATCTTCTAACTTCATCATAATTAATGCAGTGACCTAAGTTACTTAGGTCATCAATTATGTGCTTACTGCCAAACTCATTATAAAAATGTATGGCCAATCCTAGGTGTTTGGGCGAGCAGACATTTGTCATTAGTGTTGTTAAGTCACAAGAAATTGACAAGCATTTCTTCATTGCTACCTCGTTGCAAATATCTATGTCCTCGACATGTGTCTCATCTTCTGCTAACAATTGTACAAATTGATAAAGCAGTGGGTCAACAAACTCTTCTTGCGCTTTACGTGACATTTCTCTTGCGGAAAAGTATTCATTGTCTGTGCGTGGTACTCTTTTATTCGACCGTGTTTTCAGAATATGCGCTGCTCTATGTAGAATTGTTTCATCAGTTTCACTTGTACTACATGTTCTTGATTCAATACCTTCGACATTTAGTGCATCATTGTTACTGAGTTCATATATGTTTCTCAGTGTTTCACCAACTGATACTTCATCTGAACACACCAAGGTAGCCTTTCCAGGCTTACTTAAGAATTTTAGCCTTGGCATGACCGACTTTTACAAACTTTGCAATTGTTTTCTAACATAGGTTTCACTTATTTCAAAGGAGCTTTCTTCCGCTATCTTCTTGAATCTCTCACGAATAAAAGGAACAGACAAAATTTGACCTTCATTGAATATCGGAGCTTCAATCTCTTCTTTTACCCGTTTGGCAATGTCGGTATATGATATCTTGCTAGGAGACGTTGAGCAACATTGTTCTATATCTCTAGTACCCTTTAAGTATTTACAACAATCCCATTTTCTGTGATACCTAGCTTTCACCCTTAATAGATCACCATTAGGCAAACTCCTCAGCCGTAGAAGCAGCTGTGTGTCATTCTGTTCTTCAGCCACACTTAAAACGTTACTAAACATATTTTCAGACTGTGTATCAGTTTCGTCTGTAACTAATGACCAGCTTCGTGATGTCTGGTTTCTAACAGCGCTTCTTTTATACTTAATTGACTCACATTTTCCACCACAAATAAAGAAATCGGTTTTCCAGTCGAATTTATTCACACCAGATCTAGTCGTTCTTTCTTTGCACATAACTTTGTTCGAGAGGCTATCTCCCTTATCAGCATCCTTATTAGTACTGGGATCACGGTAGTTTGATCTACATGCACTGTGGTATCTCACTTTTACGTTACCTTGATATATTTGTGTGATGTTTGATAGGATTCGTTTGGCACAATTGTCACTTCGAACTTTGCATATGCTCACCAGTTTATCTATTTTGTCAACATCAGCTGTTATAACCCTTTCACTTCGGAACCACTTTCCGCAGACAACACACTGATTTTCATGTATTTGCAACGTCACTTTCCAAGTCTCTCCATCAGTATGCTCAACGTCTCCAGATGACATGACTCTCTTGTCTGTGATAAGTACGATATATCTGAAGACAGAAAAATACAATCAATGCAGTCTGAAATGTATGCATATTCTTCAAGATAATTTACTAAACATTGCAAAGGACCATATCCGATATGCTTTAAAGCGGATATGTCAATATTGATGTGCTGTTCCCCACCTACTTTATGCAATGCTCTTTCAATCAAAAATAATACTTCTCGGAAAATATGTAGTAACCATTATTGGTAATAACATTAAGAAATGTACCTTATTAAGTAATATCCATAATTACTATTTCAATCATTTATGTATTATCTTGTATTAATTATATAAAGTTGCTCCTGCAACAACGTTGTGAATGTCCGCCATTTTGTTTCCCAGAATTCTAGAGGGCGACCCAGTTTTTACGGGAAAACCTGATTCTAGATGACATCACAATGTAAACAAAAACATTCATATAAATAGGCCGAATTTTAAATGGCCATCAGTTGGAGACTGGATATTGATCTGAATGGTAAAGATAGAATAAGATAAAGATAAAGATAAAAATAAAGATCAAGAAGATATATTGAGCATGAATACTCATAAGATACAGGTATTATTCAATGAATGGTTACAGTTAAATATTGTTGTTGTATAAATAATTATTGACATATTTTTACACCAGGTTGAGTGTGAAAATAAATATAGTAAACTTTTATTGCTTTTCTTATTTAGCATTTGGCCCTCGATCCATCCTAACAATATCTTTCTGGTAGATGGTTGATTGCTAATCATGCGCAAACACAAAGAATCTGCTACACATCATCATTTTAGGGTTCAAGTTAAGATGAAAATGTATTGCCGTTTTAAAAAGTTACACAGAGTGTGTAGTTAGAATTGTTTTTTTTACATTGTAAATAATGCTTGAGCATATTTTCTTTACACTACATGTATAAAATGTATGTGTGTCTTTTTAACAGAGTATTTTCTAATATAAGTTCTTTAACATTTATTCAAAAATTTCAAGCTCTAACAGCTTGCACAGAATCTGGCTTATTTAAAGATTTTGTCATCTAGCAGCAAAGATATCTATAAAAGACGTATACTCTGTAAAGTTCTGAAATCAATAATGTTAATTGATTTATATAATTCTCACTTTTCAAAGATGCAAAATTATTATATGTTAATCAAAATTATTAAATGTTTATAACCTACTATCATATGAGTTAGAAGCAATAAATGTGCATTATACCTGAATGAATATTCAATACATGAATCTAGACAAAGACTATTCTTCTACGTGTCCCTGTGTAGGTAAGCTTAATTCAAGCAATATCTGAAAAAAGAAACAGAATGCTTCAATTATTTATTCATTGTTCACTACAAATACACGACAATGGGAATATTTCAGTAATATCTGAATTCATCTACCTATCCGAGTACTATGACACTTCGAAAAAAAATTCTGCATGGATTCCTCGTGAAAATGTAAATTTTCATATATAAAATCCCATTTAACAACCACATTTCTGTAAAATGACAACGACTTTTGCACGTATATCACGTGTATTTCATTCAGCATGATATAAAATATATACAATTATAACATATAAGATAGAAAATAAAGTAAAAGTCTTACCTTTTTACCTATAATATCCTTTTAAGAACACAAAACTCTAGAAAATTGAAAAGAAACGTGCGTTTCAAAACAATTACATTAAACACGCTAAAACCATGGCGTGCATGAAACAAAAGGAAATAACTGTTGAAAATAAGATGATATTTTTACAAAAACTTATTTTCTTTCAGAACAGTTATAATTTACTGTTTATGAGACTATTGCTTTGAGAGAAAAGTGCAGAAGGAATCATTTGCGCATTTTCAGGCTTTAGTGAACCCCTAAAAAGACCCTCATTTTTAGGCAAACCGCTCAAGATATGACGGATATGAAATACATAAGGAGACAGTCAAGAGTCTCATGAACAATTTGGTATATGAAACTCGTGGTTTGAGATGCTGTCCATAGTGACCATACATATTATCAGACCTGCCACTTGACAAGTAGGAAAGATGTAAATTTCTTACGGAGAGAACCTACTGGTTAGAAAGTATGAAAACAGGTTGTGTAAGCAAACCGCCGTGACAAGGTTGTTGAGAAACGGTGTAAACCCAACACAAATAATGGACATCAAATGGATAAGTACAATAATCTATTTATTTCATGTCCGTAAATTTTTACGTCTGACATTAACTTCATGTCGTTTTGGTTGTGCATATTTCGACCAACTTATAAAATAATAATTATTGTTTGTTTAGGGTTATACAACCGTTTTCTTCAACATGTTATTTATTTATTTTTTTGCAAGCACTAAGCTATTTCCACAGTAACTTAAACTTGTCCCATTGATAAATAATACTTACGGATAGAGTGGCCGTACCAGACACCAAACATGTGATCGCTCGACTGACGGGCGAACGATCCAACCAGTGTGTAATTCGTTCCGGGCGGGGGGTAATTTTTGACTGGATGAATGAGACAAAGACTATTTTTAAGAGTCATTTGTATTTGAAGTTTCAAAACTGGAATTATTTTAAAATCTGAATTGCACGTATTTGTTAACAATGCTTTAAAATGTTCATTTAAAAAGATGAAAGTTGTTGTTTCATTTTGTTCTGTGTAAAAATGATACGCTTGTATTATTTTATGTATGAAACAAAAAGCAATCAAATATAATGATTAAAATAAGAAAATGAAGTAAGCATATAACTGTTTAAACGCGAAAGTCCATTGTTTTTGTTTTGGGGGTTTTTTTTTTTGCCTTTTTTTTGCCTTTTTGTTAGTGCTTCTTTAAAACAGACTCTTAGCGGTGACACGGGTTCTAAATTTTTGCATAATATTCACGTTATTCAAATTTGATAAAAAAGAAATACACATACTGATAAAAACGGTGGAAGGTTTTATCTGAGTGTTCGATATGAATACGGTCAAATGCTGACAAAATCATAACCGTATTTTTACTCAGTTTTCCTATGTCAATATCAGCCGAATCAATAAAACACTGAAGTGCAAAACCTTTTTCACCGATTTATGTATCAGGAAACTTTGTTGCAAAAATAGATAAATAACTGAAGAGCCCCCAGTTTTTCAAATCTCGTTGCGTCTCGAGGATTCTCGCTTAGAATGCGTCTACCGATCAAGACTTTTCCAATACTTAGACGCTTGCCGTGAAATGGTCTATTGCGCATTGTAATTTGAATTGCAAACTGCAAAATGAATTTTACATAAGTTTCAATATATGTATTGAACTTCGATGAATTTTCTCAGAAACATGATATTGTTTGGGGCTTTTCAGGTTTTCAATCATATTTTCGCTTTGTAATTTGAATTGCAAACTGCAAAATATTTCAAAATATACGCAAATTATCGCAAATAACCTTCAATATCTACAATATCATACATATTTATATTTGTTTTTGATACAGAAAAAAGAGATTCTGTTTCAAGTAACTAGGATTCAGTGAGGCAAATGTCAAATTACAGTCATTCGTAATACTTTAGACATCCCCCATCCCTTTTGTCCTATTGGGGTTTTGCTAAAGTCTGCTACGTCGACAAAGATTGTTTTTCTTGGGACCTCGGACGCTTGATTTCGTATCCAGACATTCTTTTTTGATCGTACAAAGTGGGAGCTCGTTGGCTCTAACCACGGTTTGATGGCGGGGATCTTGATTTCTGTTGCCTTGGTATTTAAGGGGAGTCAGAAATGGCATAGCTTTGTGCAACTGATTCATTTATACGGTTTCCAGCATACTGGGGTACATTGTTATTAGAAACACTTGATGCTTGTGTTTCTGCACATAATATAGTCCCAATGTGAAAATACATTTTTTTCACAATTTTTTCGTTCATACTTCTCTTTGCCGAGTAAACTAAACTAACCTTACCTACTGGCCTTGATTTTGATCTGAGGTCAGTGTACACAGCCCATATTCTTTTCCTAGCATCGCCAAAAAGACAACTTGTTGAATCTTAACCAGAATTGGAAAAAACGCATTTGAAATTCGAACTGCAAAATGGAAAATATTTTGCGGTTTGCAATTGAAACTACAAGCACAGGAATGATTTTAAAGCCTGAAAATCATTTTCTCGGAAAGCAAATCGCGGTATAAATTTCTTGAACAACGTGTTCTCGTGTTCGCGTGCTATTAAAACTTTTTTTTATATGCGCGTTTATGCTAGAATTGCGTTAACGCGTGTTCATTATATTTTCGTGTTATAACATCATCAGATATCCCTCGGGATACGTTGCTACTCTCGCCCTCGCCCTACCGAGCTTGGGCACCAACCGATCCCTTGGGATTTTGCAGATGTTATAACAAGAAAAAGAAAACGTGCGTTATCTATGCGTTTCATTTTGAAAATTAATAATGCAAAGCGCAAATGAGAATGAAATGTTGAAATAAAAATTCTGAAAAGTCCAAAACATTAACATCTTTCTCGGAAAGCGAATCACGATTAATTTATATTTTAAACGGCGATCATTTTTCAATTTGAATAGCAAAGCGCAAAATATTTTGCTGTTAGCAATTAAAAATACAAAGCGCAAAAGTGACTGAAAAGTTCGATTTTAAAGTCTGAAATATATTCATTTTTAAATACTGAAAAGCTCAAAACATTACAATTCATATATATATAATGAATAATAAGTAAAACTTCATTTTGCCATTCGAATCGCAAATCGCAGAAAAGAAAAACGATGTGACTGAAATATTCAATGTTATAGCCCGAGTTGCTCAAAATATTAAATTTTTCATGGAAAGCGAATTGCGGATTATATATATCTCTCGAACTGCAAAATAAAAGTTCATTTTGCAATTCAAACTGCAAAGTGCAAAATGCAAAATATTTTGCAGTTTGCAATTCAAATTACAAAGTGCAAATTAGATTGAAATCTTCAATAATAAGGCCTGAAAGGCAAAAAAATAATAGATTATTTCTTAGAAAGAGAATTGCCGTCCTTATATATCTTGAACCACAAAATAAAAATGCATTTTGCAATTCGAACTGTAAAATGCGAAATGTTTTGCAGCTTGCAATTCAAATTACAAAGTGCATATTAGAGTCAAATGTTAAATTTCAAAGCCTAAAAAAATGCGCTTCATATGTATCGTGAATCGCAAAATACAAAATTCATTTTGCAATTCGAACTGCAAAATGCAAAATGTTTTGCAGTTTGCAATTCATATTACAATGTACAAATTAGATTGAATTGTTAAAGTTTCAATCCTAAAAAGCCCAAAACAATAACAGCTTTCTCGGAAAGCAACGCGGTTCATACAAATCTTGAATTGCAAAATAAAAACGCATTTTGCAATTTGAGTCGCAAACTGCAAAACAGTTTGTGGTTTTCAATTCGAATCGCAATCTGCTAAACAGTTTGCAGTTTGCAATTCGAACTGCAAAATGCAAAACAGTTTGCGGTTTGCAATTCGAATTGCGAACTGCAAACTGCAAACTGCAGACCAACTTAATTCGAATGAAACATATTGGTTACTTACTAATGTGAAAATATTTTTTTAAGTTTGATACCATATGCTGTTAGAATTATCACAAGAAATATACTCACTGTTGCTCCAACTTTTTATTATACTGTAACACCGTTGTCTCAATTCAATATATTGAAATCTAAAAGGCTAATGAGTTTACCGTTAGATGAAATTGAATTTGTGTAAAATGTGATTTTGCAACGTACTTTCGTGTTTTCAAAATCTACGTGTTATCGTTTGTTCCAGAAAACTTCTCATCTTTATGTACATAAGAAAAAAACGTCTTTCAGAATTTGTGAGAATACGAGATCGATGTATTATTGATGTCAAATCTATAGATTATACCGTACAACTCGCGGAACTTGTAAATCATCTTTTCAATTTCAAAAGAAAATTTGCGTGCCATATTTCTGTATTTTTGTAGATAAATGTACATTAATCGTTTAAATTTTAGTTTTGAGGTACCTCTGTACATATAATTATAGCATGTGCTTGTAAGTTAACTTTGTTACGGTACATATTTTTGTTTTAATATATCCTACCATCCCCAAACGCGATGGTTGGGGACAGATGATGTTATTGTACCGCGGCTTTGGATTGGTTGAAAAAAGTGAACAAAACCACATTCTGTACATTTTTTATAAATCATAACGACTATAGATTACAAATAAAAAATTGCAAATTAAACACGTTAATTTTAACAATATTTACCTTGTGTTTATGCATCCTGACACAGTAAGTATGCTCTGCCTACCCAGCAATATTCCTCCACACTCGAATTTTCCGTTTCTCTCTATCCTAACCACCCAAGAGTATCCACTTGTTTCAATGTTTTGTTTCATTTTACCATGGGCAATCTCAACGACTAATAGCACCAACGCTACAACTGTAATAATAAATGTTGAATTTTTCTACAGTATTTCTGTTATGAAACGGCGGGCAGTTATTCCAACCAGTGTTTCTTACTTGAATACTGTTGAAAAACGCCGCCAACCGCACCCACACCCCAATCAAAAAACTGTAACCACATGATACAGAGTACTTTTATTGGAAAGCACGTCAACACTGTAACAACATGATAGTGTGTATTACTATTGTAAAGTATGTCAACACTGCAATTGTATTTATTTATTTATTTATTTATTTATTTGGGTTTTACGGCGCACCAACACAGTAAAGGTTATATATAATATGGCGTCAAACACGACTACAAATTTTGGTTCCACATCTCATTTACATCGAAATAAAAACACGAGGTATGGAATCAAAATTTGCATACCTGCTGGAATCACAGAGTTACAGCAAAACCAAGTGTTAAGACCCTTTTAGTTGCCTCTTACGATCATGCAAAGGTAAGGCAGTGGTTCCAATTCTTTTCATACACAGATCGTCCCAGAACCACATGGGGCGCACTGCAACTGTAACACTGCAACTGTAACAATATGATGCATTGTACTTGTATTGGAAAGTAAGCCAACACAACATGTTACATTGCACATTTATTGGAAAGTAGGTCAACACTACATCTGTAACAGGAAGCTGGAATTGTAACTGGAGTGTTTAATGACTGTTCAATGGTGAATGAAGATATTTCAAAATAGTATTCATGAGTCTGTATCCAAAATATTAAGTAATAAGAGAGATAAAGATAAAGTGTATCAAAACAATAAGTAAGTATAATTCTAAGCAAAGAGGGGTCGTGAATCAGTGAAGAATATTATTCAGGCATCTCCATGTAAGTCGTGTGAATTAGACCCAATACCAACTTGGCTTTTAAAGACATGCCTTGACGAGCTCCTTCCGGCTTTGACAAAAATTATCAACACATCACTGGAAACCGCCTATGTTCCAAAAGAATTTAAAAAATCTCAAAAAAAACCACCAGGCCTTGATTCCAATGAACTAAAGAACTACAGGCCTGTTTCAAACCTACCTTTTGTCTCAAAAGTACTGGAAAAAGTAGTAAATAAACGCATTGAGTACCCCCTGACTTCAAAGAATCTACATGAACAGCATCAGTCTGCATACAGAAAGCATCACTCGACAGAAACTGCACTTCTCAAAGTTCAAAATGACATTCTTCAATACCTGGATCAAAACGAAATCACAATCTTGGTAATGCTGGACTTATCAGCTGCGTTTGATACTATCGACCATGAAACGCTGCTTAAACGCTTGGAAAAGGACTTCGGGATCATTGGCAAACCACTACAGTGGATGACTTCTTACCTGAATGACCGCTACCAAACAGTCTCAGTAAATGGCGAAGTATCTACTCCAGTCCATATGAAATACAGTGTACCACAAGGATCTGTCTTAGGACCGAAAAACTACACCATGTACACAAAACCCGTTGGTTCAATCTGCAGAAGCCATGGACTGAATCATCACTTTTATGCCGATGACTCACAATTATACTTATCGTTTAAGCCAAAAAATATTTCCCACCAACACGAAGCCCTATCTCGGATTGAAATCTGTCTCAACGACATAGTCTCTTGGATGCATCAGAATGCTGAAGCTCAATACTGACAAAACGGAGGTCATTTTGTTTCACACAAATCACACAAAAATACCCGAAGATATCTGCGTGAAAGTAGGACCCTCTCAGGTTAAACCATCAATTTGTGTGAAGAATCTCGGTGCTAGAATGGATTCAAACATGGTCATGACACAGTATGTTAACACTCTGTAGAGCTAGTTACGCACAACTTCGGCAAATTGGTCACATCAGGCAGTAAATCACAGCTGATGCTACCAAGTCTCTTGTGAACTCTCTGGTTACATCGAAAGCAGACTACTGTAACTCGCTGCTGTATGGAATTTCCAAAGACTCACTGCAAAATCTTCAATGTGTACAAAACACAGCGGCCCGCATCATAACCAGGACTCCAAGATACGAACACATCACGCCGGTCTTCAAGGAGTTGCATTGGCTTCCGGTTCAGCACCGCATTGAGTTCAAAATCTAACACATACAAAGCTATGCACAATGAATCTCTTAAGTACATTGTCGATATGCTGGACATGTACAAGCCTCGTAGAGACTTAAGGTCGGCAAATGGCCCGACCGAGGAGTCGAACAGTAAAGTATGGTGACAGAAGTTTCAAGCATGCAGCTCCAAAGCTTTGGAATGCCCTCCCAGCAAGCATCAGAGATTCAAGCTCACTGTCCGCATTTAAAAAAATCTTTGAAAACGCATCTCTTTCACATATGTTATAAATAAATAACAAAATGAAATACTGTTGAAAATGGCGTTAAACCAAATCACATATGTTATAAATAAATAACAAAATCTGAAATACTGTTGAAAATGGCGTTAAACCAAAAACCATGAAAGGTTTATTTCATGTTTAGAATGGGATTGGTCTCGTAATGTAATTTAACGCCGAACATAATTTATGGATGATCTTGTTTTAATTACTATTCATTTTAATCTTTTACCAATATATTTACATGTATGTATGTATGTGTTCTTTATGTTTTTGTAAAGCACTTTTGAACGTACATATTTTGTATGAAAAGAGTGCTATATAAGTTAGGTATAATAATAATAATAATGATGATGATGATGTGGAACAACTACTTCAAGTTTGAATCAAATCCATTTAGTAATAACTGAGATATTTACTTCAGTAAAATGCATCAAAATTAACTTTAACTTCTAAGTAAAAGGTGGCCTAATTCATGAAAAATTGGTGCTAGAGTTATGCATCTTGTGTCATATGATGTGGGTGATAAGGTGGGAAAATTATTTCAAGTTTGAATCAAATCCATTTAGTAATAACTGAGATATTTACTTCAGTAAAATGCATCAAAATTAACTTTAACTTTTAAGTAAAAGGTGGCCTAATTCATGAAAAATTGGTGCTAGAGTTATGCATCTTGTGTCATATGATGTGGGTGATAAGGTGGGAAAATTATTTCAAGTTTGAATCAAATCCATTTAGTAACAAGAGGACCATGATGGTCCTGAATCGCTCACCTCTTCCCACATGACCCAGTTTTGAGTATGACGTCGTTTTTTCTATTATCTGACATAGTGACCTAGTTTTTGAGCTCATGTGACCCAGTTTTGAACTTGACCTAGATATTATCAAGATAAAAATTCTGACCAATTTTCATGAAGATCCATTGAAAAATATGGTCTCTAGAGAGGTCACAAGGTTTTTCTATTATTTGACCTATTGACCAGTTTTCCAAGGTACGTGACCCTGTTTTGAATTTAACCTAGACATCATCAAGGTGAACATTCTCACTAATTTTCATGAAGATCTCATGAAAAATATGGCCTCTAGAGAGGTCACAAGGTTTTTCTATTTTTATACCTACTGGCCTAGTTTTCGACCGCACATGACCCAGTTTCGAAACTGACCTAGATATCATCAAGGTGAACATTCAGATCAATTTTCATGAAGATCCATTGAAAAATATGGCCTCTAGAGAGGTCAAAAGATTTTTCTAATTTTAGACCTACTGACCTAGTTTTTGACCGCAGTTGACCCAGTTTCAAACTTGACCTAGATATCATCAAGATGAACATTCAGACCAACTTTCATATAGATCCCACGAAAAGTATGGCCTCTAGAGAGGTCACAAGGTTTTTTTATTATTTGACCTACTGACCTAGTTTTTTAAGGCACGTGACCCAGTTTCAAACTTGACCTAGATATCATCAAGGTGAACATTCTGACCAATTTTCATGAAGATCCATTCTAGGGTATGGCCTCTAGAGAGGTCACAAGGTTTTTCTATTTTTAGACCTACTGACCTAGTTTTTGACCGCACATGGCTCTGTTTCGAACCTGACCTAGATATCATCAAGATAAGCATTCGGACCAACTTTCATACAGATCCCATGAAAAATATGGCCTTTAGAGAGGTCACAAGGTTTTTCTATTATTTGACCTACTGACCTAGTTTTTGAGGGAACGCGACCCACTTTCGAACTTGACCTAGATATCATCAAGATGAACATTCAGACCAACTTTCATACAGATCCCATGAAAAATATGGCCTCTAGAGAGGTCACAAGGTTTTTCTATTTTTAGACCTACTGACCTACTTTTTGAACGCACGTGACCCAGTTTCGAACTTGACCTAGATATCATCAAGATGAACATTCAGACCAACTTTCATACAAATCCCATGAAAAATATGGCCTTTAGAGGTCACAAGGTTTTTCTATTATTTGACCTACTGACCTAGTTTTCGAAGGCACGTGACCCAGTTTCGAACCTGACCTAGATATCATCAAGATGAACATTCAGACTAACTTTCATACAGATCCCATGAAAAATATGGCCTTTAGAGAGGTCACAAGGTTTTTCTATTATTTGACCTACTGACCTAGTTTTTGACGGCACGTGACCCAGTTTCGAACCTGACCTAGATATCATCAAGGTGAACGTTCTAACCAATTTTCATGAAGATCCTTTGAAATATATGGCCTCTAGAGAGGTCACAAGGTTTTTCTATTTTTAGACCTACTGACCTAGTTTTTGATGGCATGTGACCCAGTTTCGAACTTGACCTAGATATCATCAAGGTGAACATTCTGACCAATTTTCATGAAGATCTTGTGAAATATATGGCCTCTAGAGAGGTCACAAGGTTTTTCTATTTTTAGACCTACTGACCTAGTTTTTTATGGCACGTGACCCAGTTTCGAACTTGACCTAGATATCATCAAGATGAACATTCTGACCAACTTTCATAAAGATCTCATGAAAAATGTGACCTCTAGAGTGGTCACAAGCAAAAGTTTACGGACTGACGCACGCACGCACGGACGGCGGACGACGGACGCTGCGCGATCACAAAAGCTCACCTTGTCACTTTGTGACAGGTGAGCTAATAAATAAGATAGAATGAAAGTGCATCAAAACTTTAACCTGAAATTCAAAGTAAAAGGGGGATAATTCATGAAATATAGGTGCAAAAGTTAAGACCCTTGTGCCATATGATAGGCCTATTAGTATTGATGTTGAACAACTACTTTAAGTTTGAATCAAATCCAATCAGTAATAACTGAGATAGAGTGAAAATGCATCAAAACTTAAACCTGAAATTCCAAGTAAAAAAGGGGGGGTGATTCAATAAATATTGGTACCAGAGTTATGGACCTTGTGTCATATGATGTGGAACAACTACTTTTAGTTTGAATCAAATCCATTTAGTAACAGGAGATCACAGAATGATCTTGGCGCCCACCAATGAGCCATTTTTGAATGTTTCAAATTTCAAGACTAGCTCAAGGTCAAATTTCATTTCGGTACACAACACTGTGTACGTGGTCCATGCATGTTGTCCGAATTTGAAAGCTGTAGCTTGAGACATGTGAAAGTAGGTCACTAGATCAATTTCAAGGAAAATTAAAACACATGTATTTACAATATACATGTAACAGTACAGAAAGAAAGAAAAATTTAAGACACCGGTCACATAATTTTAAGTACTAAAATTTTAGGTTTATCAGACCACTATCGCATTTGCATTTGCTTAATTAGTCAAGTATGATATGTTGCACAACAGAACATCTGGTTGTATTTATCCGTATGGATAGCACACACTGCTTGCAGTTGTGTAAACCCGCAATTCTGTGATCAAAAGTATTCAATAATTTCCGAAAAAGTCAACGTTTTAGGATATATTTTTAGGATAGAAATATGATGATTTAGTTAAACATCCAGTTCATTTTCTTTCATTTCTTTTCATCATGAATTTTTCTTTTTATAGCTGACCCTTATACAGGCGCGGAAACCTGCTGTGTTAACTGCAGTTTTATCATATTGTCATGCTGACAGCTACTATACTTAACACTTTGCTATTAATCAGAAACACATTACACGCTTATATATAATAAGCAAAACAGCCAACATGCTATATGATATTTTACTTTAAAATCAAAATTACTGTAATATTAAAATCTATTTTAAATAAAAAGATATCAAATTAAAAGATATATCATGTCAGGCCGTTGTTCACATTTAAACTTAGAATAGTTTTGACAATTATTTGTTCGACTGTAAACATGATAATTACAATTAAACACTCGACTCAATAGAATATTTTATATACTTCCAGTAGTGCTAAATTTATGTATTAGTCCATTATATCATATAGCAATCTGGTAATACATATAATAATAGTAAAATTAATACAGTCGTATGTTGATATAGCTGTGATTTATTCTGTTATGCACTGATCCGATTCTGATAAATACTAATAGAAGCGAAAACCCTGTAAAAACAGTTTAGAATTCTGATTTTATTTAATTTCTATACTGAATCTGCACGTTATACTATTTTTATTTCGCACGCACTAATTTCACTTTTACAAAAATGCAATCGATATATTCTGTCAGTCACAGTAAAGCGTGGATGTACAATTTACAAAACTATAAACTGTAATTTTGGATATTTCAAATCTGTTATATTCTAAGATCGAATATTTTAATGACACGTGGTTGAGACAATTTACATTTGTTGACTGTAACAATGACACATGAC